>NC_140211.1:19916137-20596137 GCF_951802725.1 Rutilus rutilus
CTGACTGCAGTTATCAGCTTTAAGTGAATGAGGGGTTGACATCTTAACATCCCGTACATCACAGAGGAGTCTGCTAAGGGAGATGTTTGAGCCAGCCGCTGGCTATGTTTCTCTCTCTCTCTCTCTCTCTCTCTCTCTCTCTCTCTCTCTCTCTCTCTCTCTCTCTCTCTCTCTCTCTCTCTCTCTCTCTCTCTCTCTCTCTCTCTCTCTCTCTCTCTCTCTCAAATGCTCTCGCTCTTCACCCCTACCAGAGTCACGGCTTTGCCACTTGCTGAAGTGTCACAGTGAGCGGCATATCCAGTGGGTGATTATGATAATGTGGGACTTGATCCAAAATAAATTATGCATAATGGATTGATGTGGCACCAAGTCATCAATTAGACGGATATCAACATTAAGAAATGTGACGCAGCACAATGTTTTCTTTTCTTTGGTCAAATTAATTTGTGAATTAGCTGTGAATCACTTCATTTTACAGAGCCCTTAAGAGGACACGATGATGGAAAAAATATGAGATGGGAGGGAAAAATTATATTTCAATGTTTTTGCGTTCGCTTGCAAAACTTTTGCGTTCTCGCTGAAAAGTATTCTGTTCCCCTTAGAAACTTTGCATCATCTCGCAAAAGTATTGTGTTCCCCGAGAAACTTTGTTCGCAGAACATTTGCATTCGCTAACACAACATTTGCGTTCTCACAAAAATATTGATTCCCACCTTATATTAGGTGTCTTTAACCTCTATGTACGAACATTTGAAAATGTATAATTGAATACAATGCACTTATTGTGTGTACATACATGTTTTTACATGGTACTTATATTTAAAAAAAAAAATACATGCATGCAATTACAGCTATAATTAGATCTATAATTACCTTTCCCTTACCTTTTAACCCACGCTTAAACCATACCACCAAACCTGTCCCTAACCTTACCGTATCCCACCTCAATAGCAGCAAAAGTGTTTTCGCAATACAATATGAACACAATAATAAAAAAAATTATTTTACATTTTTTAGATGTAAGTACATAGTAGTTAAAGACACCTAATATAAGGTGTGACCAAATATTGCATTCCCTTGAGAGAATTTGCATTTGCAAAAACATTTTTTTTTTAAATCCTCCACCATCTCCCCTTAGTATCTCCGTACCATTTCTCCGGGCCTGATTTTGTCTTTACCTGACGCGCTCAAGGACGAACATCACTCACCCCGTCACCCAGCGACTTTCAACGGAAGGTGCAAGTCCAAAAAGTGCCACAGCACATTATTAGCTAGTGTGTGGGCTGCATCTTACCACCTGCATCCTCTGCTCATATCACACATCTGGGGCTGCGTGTCCCTCACTGGCGGGCCATGACCTGAATGTGTGGTGTTAACTGGCTGGGCCAAGCAGCTGGGGGATTCACTAAGGTCTTGTTGGTCTCTCTGCGCCACACGTCGTCTCTATGCTACATGACACATGAGCTGATTAACCTCCATCTCAACACCTCAGCCACCTTCAGTACAGGGCTCAATGACACATTATACCAGCCAATGTGCTGACACTCGACACACAGGCGGCGATAGCATGTCAAGCAGGTAACTTTACACCGGGAAAGTATCATTGTCAATGCAGAGAAAAAGTGCATGTTAACAACTTGGGTGGGTGGTGTACAAAATATCTTTTGAAAGTTGTTTGCAGCAACACATATCTCCCTGCGAGCACATGGTGATATAGTACACAGAAGGCCTTTGTCCAAAAACAACTTTCGTGCTTATCGCTGGGGTGCACAAGGTAGATTAAAAAAAAAAATCTAAATCAAAACTAGGATCTAAACCAGGATCTGCTAAATGAATAATTGTAACAGCACAAAAATTAAGGAATCTTAGTAACACTATATTATAAAGTTTGTTAACCTTAGTTGATGCATTAGGTGTCATGAACTAGCATTTTTTTAATCCTGGATTTTACATACTAATACCTTTGTAACATTTTGAGATGTAAAAATTAATAGGTTAGGGTTAGGGTTAGGGTTAGTATAACTAACTTTAGCAAATACATATTCAACATAAAATACTATGAATGAACATGAACTAACAATGAATCATTGTATATTTGTAAATTAACATTAACCTTGAATAATAAATGCTGTGAAAAATAATGAAAAACCAAACAATGTTTAGTGTTAGTTCATGATTCTAAAATCATTGAACTTTATTGTGAACTTTTTTGTGTTGTCCGCTTTTACATTTATTTATTTATTTATTTATTTAACAGATCCTATTTTAGATCCTAGTTTTGACTCTTACCGGAATTTAAAAACTATGACATTTCACTTTAATTGCTTATAACTTTCCACTGTAAATATCACAATAAACACATTTATAAATTGTTCTGCTGGTATGTTAACAGAAACATGGTGTGAAACAAGCTGAAATAATAAACAATCTAGTGTGAGGGAAAAGAAGGATTGTTTGGATGGAAAACTACAGCAAATCTTTCAATTTGTTGCAAAGACAACAAGGTAGGAAGGAGAATTTTGTCTTATTAAATCTTGTGTTTGTTCAGCATGCTAGGCCTCCACTGGCCTTGTTCCTTTACTTGGAAGCATAAATGGACATATCTTATTGATTTTCTTTCAAACTGGATTGCATGATTCCTGTGAATATGGTAGACTAATTCAGCTGGTGATGTCCATTGGGAGAGCATGAGTTGGGAGGGGGGACGTTGAGAAGCCAGGCGTTATGGGGGTCCACGAGCACTCCTGCAGCACAGCTGTGGGCCTCATTACACCAAACAGGGGCCTAATTGCTTTTCCCTCCTGTCCCATCTCGCACTCCTTTTCTTCATGGCCAAATTAAATGGAAAGTTTTTTAATTATTTATCAATACCACGTCTGCTAGTGGATCAATCAGTGTGAATGGTTATCAAATATAATGGGATCAAGCGGGCTGATGGAACGCTGTGAACATTGATCGCAGTCTTAAGCATTTTTATGTGTTCCTTAAGAAACCCAATTATTTTTTCTTTAGCAGGGGGAGAGTGACAGTGGCTTTGTTAATTTGGGCATGGAAGACACAGGATGGGGATAGTGCCCCAAGGGGGGACAGTTGACCTACTGAAGTGTGGCGGACTTCAAGGTCTTGTCATTCATTGCCATGAATCAACCCCCTATAGCCAGCACATTGTACATTTAATGAAGAAAGCTCTATTCGAGATTTATAGCTCTTCACATAGAAGGATGTTTCTTCAACTATGGGCCTAAGACCTGTGAAAAAAATAAACCTCTAGTATATTTATTTATTTAACTTTTTTTTTTCCTGAATGTCACAGTGTCATTTCTACCTCAAATATATCATAATATATGACGGAAATAACACATTTTTGGAATAAAATGGACCACTTTTGTCTTGTAAAAATTTTTAGCTACCATTTTGTATATCCTAAATAAAAAATGTGTATATATATATATAAACACTTGTTAACAAAATTGTATCACAAATTTTTAATCACAATTATCACAAATTTTGACAAAAATCACAGCTTGATTGGAAATTACACACAAAATATTAAGTTCACAAATGATTAACCATTTTTTCATCATACATCACGTCTCATCACATGTCAACACTGGTGTCTCCTTGATAGCCAAGTATATTCACTTTTGAACCCTTCATATCACAAAAAGAAAAAGTTAAAATCAGTTAATATAAAAATCTATGCCTGGGACTTAAAAGTTGAAGAAACACCCAGAAATGTATCTTTGATTTCTCCATCTTTTCTTTTCTTCTTTTTATGTTAAGATTTAGCTAATTGTGTCATTACATAAAAGAGCTCTTCACATGAGAAGACAATCTGGCCTTTCTGTGTACCACACACTCAAGGGCAAAGTCAGACTTTTAATAAAACTTCTTAATCTGATTGTCAAGATTAGCAAATGTTATAAATACAGCAACAGGGCCTTATTGGCGGAAAGCCGGAAACTTTCCCTGCTCAGGCTGTGCGAGGTCAGGGTTCTAATTACGTGGGGTATTGGGGGGGACCAACACTAGATGAGACTTGGACCCTCCCAAAAGGGATGAAAATAATAGTTTGGGGGTACTGAAAAAAAAAGTAATAAAATATAATGTTAGCCTATCCAAAATTGTATGTATTTAAATGCAGTATTACCGTCACATACCAACAATTCAGGAAATAATCTAATGAAATACGATTTTCAAACCCTCACTCCCCATTGGGCTGTACCATTTCTCTGGTACGTTCAGACTGTGTTCTTTGCTATGGTTCTTTGATATCACTTCACTAGCTGTCAAAACGTATGTACGGCACAGGCGCTGGTGTGTCAGTGAAAAATTAAGAGTAAGTGGCTGAATCAACTTTAATCTCTGCCTATGGTTTTGACTGCCATGTATGTCATCATGCGTTGTGCTTTGTGGTAAATGTTATGAGCAGCTCGTCATCTAAACAGGTTTTCAGAACTGTCTTAATTTGGTTGTTCATCGTGTTTCTCTCATCTATAATGAAGTCATAGTCTAGCTAGCTAGCTAGCTAAAAGTTCACACAGCTCCTGAATGCTCCCGGTATCAAGCAAATATTGTCCGTATCTTGGTGAAACTAAGCCAAGAATGGTTGCATTAATGCAAGCAGTTTTTTATTATCTCATGGTCAAGGTTGTTGGATGGAAACATGCTCAAATGTGTGTGTTTGAACTGCTGCAGAAGCTAGCCTAGCTAGGCGCGAGATAGGTCTTCACTCCCGTCTCGAACAACATACAGTGGCGCGATTTCTACAGCATATACATACACCACTACAGCAAGTGAAACAATTATTAAAAGATCGTTATGAATTTTAATGTTTGACGTTAACACATGAATCAACGCGATTCATTTCAAAACATTGACGCGAGGGAAGTCACTTACATACAACCTACTTAAACTTGAAATTAATTTCATTTACAGAGCAACTATGAGTAAGAGAAAAGGGGCAGACATCAGGCATTTTTTTGGTGGTAAAAGAACAGTAAGTAGGACATATAACAATTAAGAGATAGGTAATTAAGGTACGAGTGCTGATATATTTAACAAAATGTTAAAGGCGATTTTGTGCAATTTCATTCTTAATGTCTTAACAAGAGGGAATCTGCACTAATATTCAGGGAATTTTGCATATAAATTAGTGATTCTCATGTGTGTAAGCCTATATAAAATGGAGAGTGACGTCACCAGTCGGAATAGCTGTACCCCCCAAAGCTCACGGTATAATTGGAACACTGTCGAGGTTGTGTGCTGTCGGGAATTATTAGCCGGCAACACACAATGCAATTTTATTTAATACAACAGGTATTCAATCACATAAGAATTCAATGTTTCAGGTGTTGCAAACAAGTCAAGAGATGGTTCGGTATTTCAAATAAATTAAGTCCACGAGATGAATTTCTTTTCCCTTATATTTAGATATTAATGACATTCACATAGGTGCTACCTTAACATATTCATTCACCCAGGACCAGTAAGTAAACAATCTAATAATGAATTCAGAAGACAAGCTAACATAAAAGGAAAGATATGAGATTTCACGTCATCTGTTTTTGTTTTTTTACTTGGGTTCTGCTGGAATTGGATTATAGAGCTAGAAAGGAGGGGCACTGATTTGTAAGGGGAATTGAGCACCACAAAATAAATTCTCACCTATTCATATTTAAATCACACCTAGGTGTTGCAGATAATCCATTTTAAGACAGTATGAACTCAAAATGGAGGTCCAGGACCCATACATCTGAAATAAACACATTATCGTATCCTCCGCGAAGAGAGAGAGAGAAAATGCATGCCCCATCCCGGCTCCATTCCAGGTTGTATTTATGTATAAAAAAACTAAAAGAAATGTTGAACTGCTGAACGTAGTTGATTATTTTTCAAAAGGCATAAACACTCCCATCCATATTCATTAGGAATTTAAAGCTGTTTCTCCAATCAACATGTCATATGGATTCTCAGCCAAAGCGCCTTCCAGCAGCAGCGCTGTTTAGCAGGATCAAGCAAACCTGATTTTGTTTCGACTTTTCTCCATTCAAATGTCATTTCCTATCAGTCCCTCCTCTCGTGATGGTTGCGCTTACATGTCGGTTACTGATTCATTAATCCTTTGGAATGGCTTTTTTGGGTGAACATGAAGACTTAAGCTTTGAAGAGGTACAAGGTTTACTGTGAAGATGAGCTGTGGGCGGTAGCAGGGCCAGTGATGGTGGCAGAGCCAGCCTCTAATGTGAGAAGAGAAATATAAGCAAGTGTGTGCAGGGGTTTGTGGGTATGCATTCAACCCTCTCGTGAACTCAATGAGTGTAAAATCAAGTCAAGTACTTGTGGGATTACATCAGTGTCCAGTTTTTGGTGTTTGCGTGTGGGGGTATAAGTGTTTGTCCCGGTATAAGTGTTTAGACATATTCAAGCATCTCTTTTAGATGCACACCTCCACCATAAACATAATTATAAAATTATACAATACTTACTGTTGTTTGGACTCTTGAATCTCTCATAATGCCTTTAGCTTATGGAAGTACTTTATGTTCTTTTTAATCAGGTACTGTAAATGAAAGCTTTAGCTTAAGTTCTGCCAGGAAGACTTAATTACTACGTCACTTATTATTACCTTCATCTCTATCCAATCACGTCTTTATACTTTCTGTATAAAAGATCGGTACTTACACATGTTTGAGTTCGCAGATGCCGACGCGACAACAACCTCCACCCTCCCCACCACCACCAGGATGGTCCCTGTCCATACCTTCCAGGGGGGTCGGCTGCGCCCCTGCCTTCGTCTTCAGGCAGGAGATGCAGATCCGCTACCCTCGGATTACGAACTATGGACAGGGCCTACGCCAAAGAACTTTATAATGCTTGCTGGGCTGCCAATAAATGTATGCTTCGTTACATCATTTTATCTCCCGAGTCTTTCTGGTAGAACTACTGTTATCTGATGGTACGTCCAGAAAGAGATTCTCTGTAAAAGGATTAGGAGCACACATTCCTCATTCATAGTAGGCCTTTAATTCAATATATGCTCTCTCTATACAATGCACGTGCCACTACCTTATACAATATAAAACATAGCACGTTCATGTTTAATTCATAGTTTCATTTGCCGCATTTCCATTACCCTTCAAATTGGATTGCGAATTGAAAATACGCCCAGTGGAAACACGTCAATTTCGCAAAAACTCCCATTTATCGCAAAAAAGTTTTACGCTCACATGAGGTGGTTTTTCAGGCAATTCGAAAAATAAATATTTTGCAAAACTGCAATGGAAACAGTTTTTGCGCATTTACAGGTCACCTGAAGTAGATGACGTGGTATGTTTGGACAGAATACAAGACAGAGTTCTTTATTAAATTCATAAAAGACAGAAGAATTACAGGAATACTGGATTCTAAACCTCAAAGAAATGCCACAATCAAGACCTCGAAGCAGATATAAGGGAGAAGCACCCAGAAACACTTCATATGTGCCACTCTAAGTATAAGGGTCTTTCCTTGCCATTAATGATTGGATAACACGCCTACACGTCTCCTTCGATTAATAATAATGGGCAGTGCGGTGGCTGAGATATACATAAACCTACCAATGTCCGTTGCTATGATTTTTGGAATGACTTATCGTGAGAGGAAAAAATGACGCATAAAGTTTTAGTCGCATAACATCGGTTAATGGAAACGCCGTCATTTCGCAATAGTTTTTTGTCGACATTTAGAAAAAATTGCAAAAGTTTTCTGCAAATCTGTAATGGAAACGAGCCTACTGTCATGTTCTATTTCGAGTTCCCTGCCACCATTTGCCTGAGTTCAAATTCATAGTTAGTTGTCATGGTTTCTGATTAGTTCACACCTTTTCCCTGTTCATTTGATTACAATTTCTTGTGTATTTAAGCCCTCTGGTTCCTGTATTTAAGCCCTCAGTTTTCATAAAAAAAATCTTCATATGTGCTCCGAAGATGAACGAAAGTTTTACAGGGTTAGAACGACATGTGGGTGAGTAATTAATGAAATAATTTTCATTTTTGGGTGAGCTATCCCTTTAACTTTTGTTTTTTACACTTTGGTGGTATAGTCATATGAATTTGTACAAATTTAATCATCACTTCTAACCCCTAAACCTAACCCTTAGTTGAGCATTTGCAGATTGTACCAAATTTGCCAACAATTTGCCAAAATGTACAATAGTTGCGGATTGCCACGCAAGTGTATGTTGGATCAGGCTGATCCTGGCACATCGTGGGACCTCTCCACCCCACCAGGAGCAGAGCACAGGGTACGGTAATATTGCCAGAGAAATATTTTATAGCTTAGAGTTTGCTCTATTATCGCTCAGGTCTTTTTTATGTAAATCTCTCTCTTTCTTTTGAAAAAATCCATTGGTAAGAATATATAGATATAAAATAATGTGAATAACTTTGATTACATAATTCGTTTTTGTAATAATTTGATAACAAATGATTGAGTTCATATTGAAATTATATTTGATTGCAGACTTCAAATTGCAAATCTGAGCACAGTTTGAGATATTGTTGAGAGGGAATAGGGATTTGTAAAGAGCACAACATACAAAAAAAAAAGGCCACGTGCATCAAGAGTATAAAAAAGGATAGGGTGAAAACAGTTACTTTCGTTGTAATGGCTGACCTTTCTCTAAAGCAGCATCCATGCATTTTTATGCACGGGCATAAATAGCTGAGCTACATAACAATTAAGGTAACCTTTCTGTTTGAATAAGAGGCAATTTCTCTGCACGCTGAAATTACATGAATGATGAATTATTTTTGTGTTGGAGAGCAGAGATGTGGAGAAAGGGATGCGATAAGGAAGAGGGTGCAGAGTAAAAAAGGAAAAGGAGGGAAAGAACTGCTTTGTCTATAAATCCCAGTTTTTAAGGCCTTAAAAAATTTGAGAAGCACAACTGAGGTAGACATACATGATACTTTTTTTTTTTTTTTTTTGATGTCTCAGTGGGATTCATTAATGTGTGTCGCGGCAGCAGTCTCACTTGCACGTATATTCGGCTGGGTTAGCGTTCATCCCCAAATTACATTTAATTGGACAATTACTCAAACTCAGAATACCTCCCCACAAGAAGCCAACAAGGCTGCTAATAAACACCTTGTCTTCTCAATAAAAACAAGGAAGTCATTTACCTGACCCAAGAGGCACAATTTTTATCTGTGCTAAATTTATTTTCAAAATAATTGCGGCGCACGGCGTGAGGAAGAATATTAAAAAGGCGGCTATGCGAAGAAAGAGTAATGCAGGCCAACCCCAGGCCTGCTGTGCAGCCCTCTCCCCTGGGAGAGAGGCTCATTTGTTCCCAAGATAAGAGCATTTCACACACTTGCACAACTATAATATTATTGCTGTCATGGCATAATGAAATAATTACTGGTTTGGCCATGTTCTCAAAGACGCAAACACACACGCGCACACTCACCCATCCCCAATCCCCTCTGCCCCTACCCCCCACACTGAACAAAACTACTTTTTGTTTTTGAATGAGATTGTTAATTAAAGATTGCTGGTGGAGGATGTCCATATTGGCCACATTATTCCTTTAGAATGAGCAATGATTGTTGAACAGTGTACTGCACCTCAGGACTCACATTAAGTTGTGAGGGTTTACACAGAGGTAGGAATCATGCAAAGTTTAAAAGTAGGTATTTGGAGAGAAAAAAGTGACCACTGAAAGTTTCTGGCCTTAGTTGGCACTCAGTCGTATCTTTGCACTGGAGATACTTGGGAATTGCTCACCTCTGTCACTGCTAAACCTCGTAGATACGGACACAGAAAATGGATATGGTGCTAGCTTTTTTACTTTATCTAGCAGTTAATGCATTGCCTTCAGCAAGTAATGATTTGTGCTTCGGCATCCAGGGCCGTCATTTAAATTCACAGGGTCCGGGACAAGATTTGTTTGGTTGGGCCCCACTCACCAAGCCCAAATAAGCAGGCTGTACCATTCAAGATTGTGCAAAATACAAAATTGGGTAAAAGGTTTCCTTTTTTTTCCTTTTAGTGTGAATTTGAATTGAATTGGCCACACTCTTTCGCGAAATTAACTGAATTGCAATAAAAACATTTTTTAAAACAAATGTGATGCATTCTGGGAAATGAAGTGTTCTTGTGACCGGTTATATTTTTGTTTAATATTTTTTATATGAAATTATAAATTAAACTAAGTGGAATTTTGTATATGAACGATTTATTGCATTTATTTCTGCAAAACAAAAGGCTGATTTGATAGGAAGATGGTGCTGATGTAGGCAGTAGTTCTCTAAGTAGCCTGTGCAAATAGTTTGGACAATAGTTCATGCAGTGATATTTGTTTATATTTTATATGACAGACCTATAGGTTCCGATGTTTTGTTAATGGCATTTATTCCTGCAAAATAAAAGGCTGATAACATGCGCTTTGTGATTAAGAAGATTATGGAATGTAGATAATAGTTCTGGTGGATGAAGGGCCCCTCAAGAGGTATAAGCCCAAGGGCCTCTAATAGTATTAATGCAGCCCTCTCATTATCATTCTTCAGAATCATCATCCTTCTTAATTATTATCAATGTTAAAAACAGTTGTGCTGCTTAATATTTTTGTGAATAACATGAAACATTTTTTTCAGGATGTTTGAACTGAAGAACTGAATTTATATGAAATAGAAATCTAGAAATATTATAAATGTCTTCACAGTCTATTTTGATCACTTTAATGGATCCTTGCTGAACAAAAGTAATAATTAAAAAAGAAAATCTCTGACCCCAAACTTTTGAACGGTTGTGTATTCAGACAAGAGTTGACCTTAATGATGACCCTGATCGTAACACAAGCCTGAATAAAAGACGACGACAATTTAACTATGAGAGACATGACTAGAGCTCTACCTACTGACTCAAGGCTGCACACAGCTCTGTTTCTCTCTCACTGTTTCTCCTTTTTTCTGTTTGCCCTCCACTCTTCCTAAAGCTCATAGGCCACAGGCTGGGCCTTTTCACATCTCTGAGTAGTAGTGAGAGAACAGCAGGATGAATAAATAATCTTATGACCTCACACATTCAGGGACAGCGGTCTAACACCTTAACTGACAAGAGTTCATCCAAATGCCACTCCCTGGTGAAACAGAAACAGAGAGAGAGAAAAACTGCGGGAACAGTGAGCGAGAGAGTCCAGCCCAGGAGAGTTAGATTGTGACAAATGGTGTGGAAAAAACAACAGCAGCAGCAGTCTGAGGGGAAGACAAGAGTAAAACTCACAAATAATTAACTGGGTAAATATTGGAGAGCGGACTGACTAATTACCTCACACGTCTGGCTGCGCTCTCATTACTGTTCTTGTCAGAGTTAACCCCTGTACTGCCGGCTCACACACACAAACACACACATTGCATAGATTAATCAGGTCACGATGATGGGAGTTCGGTGACCGCAAGCGGTGCTGGAAATATCCTCAGGTCCACATCTATAAAATGAGGTGTCATTTGAAATTATATATCCATTTACATTCATTGTTATGTCCTAGTTAGTATTTTGTTAGTTAGTAGGAATGCACTGATATTATAATATTGGCTGATACCAATAAGCCAATCTTTTTTTTTTTTGATGGCCAATAAAAGACAGATACGGTTTTGTCCCAAAATAAATAAATGAATTAATCACACAAAAAAATCATATTAGTGGTTTGTTCTTGTAACAAACGTCCACTGTAGGCAAGTTTGATGAACCCATGTGCAGTTAATTGAAAATCCCACTGTGAATGGATACAAAAGACTTGACTTGACTTGACTTGAAACTCGCCAAACAGCGTATTACACGAACAAAACTAGACAAAAGAAACACCTGAACACAATGAAACAATGAACCAATAAGTGACACATAAGACAATCAATAAGAACACATGACCAAAACCACCAATCAGAACATGAGACAAACAGGGACACAAAAAAGACATGACAACCAAACGTGACACTTCTATGATGGCGTCCCAGTTCGCCTACTACACCCTAAAAGTATGTACTCTTTTTGTGAAGAAAAAGTACGTACTTTTGAGTGTGTAGCAAAAGAGTAGACAAGCTTTGATACATACTATCACGTCATACAATTGCATCTGTCACCATAAACTGGCCTGTCAGTCATCTTGTCACAGTTAAAATTCTCCACATTTCATTTTCTACCATATCAGAGACAAATGTAGTAACACGTTGATCTGTAGTCGCTGGTCTTTCATGCGGAGAACTCTTCTCATATTAATGCATAATGATGATGCATTTAAAAGTTATTGGCCTAACGGATCTTTATAAAAATCCACATTGTTATTGCAGATGAAATATAATTTAAGAAATAAAAAATATTTATTATCAGGTTAAACTTTGATTATTAGTCACTTAAACCTTTATCTAAACCTCTCACTGTCTGTTCCGCACATCCGCCATGTTTTGTATTTTTTACACACCTTTTACTCGTGTTTGTAGTTCTGAACCGGATCCTCCTCACACTTTGAAAATCTACCGGAAATAGTAGATCATCCAGAAACTTTTGTCACACTTTACTTTTTTTTTTTTTTTTTTTTTTTACATACTATGCTTTGGGACACACTTATTCTAATCTCACATACTATTTAGGATGGATAGTATGGACATTGGGATGCAGGGTTAGGGCCATCACAATAATTTAGCCATCACAAAATTATCAAATAAAACAGTGTAAAAGATCCATATTTATTTTCAGATTGGCTAAATGTTTAGTTTTTAAATTGTTAGCATATCAGGATATTGATCATATTTTAAATGCATCCACGATATTGACAGATACAGATACATCTATATATATATATAAAAAAAACAATTATGGTAGGGATTTATAATGCTATAACATCTATAACATATTGTGTATTTTAATGGAAAATCATGAAGTTTCATGAACCATTTTCCACAGATCTCTAATGTCATACTTGTACAACTTACATTGTATCAAGTTTGGCTGTACTGTCATACACAATAATCCTGACTTTAATGGATGTGATATAATACATCAAACTAGATTCATGTGAAGCAGAATGATGTTCCTGTGCTCTCTCTCACACACACAGCCAGGCATTTCTCCAATAATCTCCAGGCCACTGGCTAATGACAGCAGCTGTGAGCCAAGCATGCACCACTTCCAAAGCTGATTCAAGTTTAACGAGCCACTCTAGAATAGTATTGATTCAAATCTGTGTTTGACAGGATACTCTCAGAATGTGTATTTAATGGCTAAGGACTTCAGATACTCTGTAAAGCATCTTAGAGGAGAAGGCAGTTAACAAAAGCTGTGTCTCATTTGTGTTGGAGGTGTTCTGCCATCTCCAAAGAGTGTGAGGGGAGTTTAAACTATACTTGACTTTATTTTCTCTTACATTATCTCTCTTCGCATCCCTTTATTTTATGTCATGCATTTATCTTCTGAATAAGCAAGCATATGATAACATGATCTAATTGAATACATGTCAAAAAGTATACTTGCATGTAAATAAGTATAGCATTTATACAAAACAGAATTGTGGAGACCAGAATTTCTATCATGTTATTTTAGCATGGACAATACAAATCCATTGTATGGATGGCTCTTGGCAATTATAATGTTCATCTATCATTTGGCAACATGATGACCTCTTTTCAGGACGGTGTTAATTGAAATGGACGTGGGTGGATCGTAACATGCAGCTCTCTACATAACAGGGTCAGGTGAGGTAACTTAGTGTTATTTATTTCGGTATGAAGGACTTTGGGATGTTGCAGTTGTAATCTCTTTCAAAAGCATCCTCAACCTTGCTTGTAAGTCAATTACGAGAACATGTTACTCTTGGTTCCTTTTGAATATTTATTGAAACCGCAAAATTAGAACCATTAAACAAGACCTCAGCATAATGAACACAGCTAATTGCATGCATGCATAAACAAATGTATGCGTGCTTTGCGCGCAAACATACACAGATGTGCTCGCACAATGTGAATAGTTAATTAAAGAAATATAAAAAACAAAACATCTCTCATGGCGGAATGTGCAACCAGGTCTAAATAGCCAAAATATTAAGTCATATAGTTATAATGTAGATCTAGCCACAGCACATTTTCCCTGAGGGTGTCTCTGTCATAGCTCTGCTGATGATATGCACAGGGACAGGACACTCCACACTCCCACATAGCGTGATATAGGTCATCCCTACCTGAGTTGACAGCCATGAAGAGAGAAACATACTGTACATCTCGCTGTCATCATCTAAACTCTTTTCTCCATCAGCTATCACAAAAAAAACAAAAGTCTTGATTAGCGTGCACAAGTTTGATTTGTACGTGACTATAACAAATGCTTTTGCGGTCAGCTATGAATTCAAGCCGCTTTTCCTCCACTCCAGACTAGCTGACAGCTTCTTAATGCTGCCACATTAAAGTGCTTTTGCAGCATGTGTGATGCAGCTTTAACTAGGTCCTGGGGGCATTGTTAGTTATCATTGCCTGCTGCAGGAGCGGACGGCCCGGGCCCCGGTGAAAGCAATTTCAACTTTTCCTCCCAATCAGCCCACACTACATAAGAGAGGGAGTGGAGAACAAACGGGTCGTGCTTGCTCGCCACTCTCCGTAGCCCGATCTTATCCGGACCCCGCTGCTGAAGTCCGCATGGTATGCGTACTTCCATTCTCCCATAAGGCACGGGACAGGTCGCCTCAGGCCTCCGAGCTCACGCAGATATCCATAAATTAGACTCTCAACGACTGATAAAACGGCTTGTGCATCAGGGCATGAGCGCAGCATGCCAGTTAGAGAAAGCGTTGAGGTTTGTGTAGTCTGAAGGAATTGTGTGTGGCTGTGGATTCCAGAAACAAAAATTCCCCTTAAGTGGCAAAGCATCGGTGCTACCTTCAGTATCAGATACATAATGAGTTCAACTGCGCTTCAAATGCTCACACTCCAGAGAATAGTCAGGGGAAAGGATTTGAACTCAGTATGGAATGAAAGAGACTTAATAAATGACACGGGCAGTGTATCGTATTGTGCAATAATGAGAACTTTTTCAGTTTGATACATATCAGGTACTTTATGAAACCGGCGATTCCACTCTTATATCGCAGTGACAGGGCATGGGGGGTGATTGGAGTGGTTGTAGATTACGGCTTCTGAGAGTTTAGGACAGGGCTCTCTCTCTCCCGTGTTGTTCCAGGAGGCCTATCATTAATCTTATGTCAGATGTCAGATAGTGTAGGTACAAACACACATAGCTGCTGTCAGATGCTAGAGTTATGAGGCGGTGGAGGTATTACTCTAAGGGTGAAGCTTTTGGCCTGTTACACATTAAGGAGGAAATTTGGTGTGGTTTATTCAAAAATGCATCGCAGCTGTACACTCTGGCGAGTGTTCATTTTTCAGATGGGGTCAGAGTCAGACCTTTTTAACAACTTGAGATCAGTTTTGTGATCCTTTGACATAGCAAGTGTGAAAGTGTAACATACATGTATGTAGGGCTGCAACTAGTGATCATTTTGATCATTGATTTAACCTGAGGAGTATTTCTTTGATTTAGTTTTTTTTTTATTAACAAACTGTTCTGTTTTTATTGTATATATTTTTGAATTAATATAATTTTATAAAATCTAAATATGTATATATTATTAAAAAAATACAGCAATTAATATAATATAATATAATATAATATAATATAATATAATATAATATAATATAATATAATATAATATAATATAATATAATATAATATAATATAAAAACAAATTAATCCAAGATAGAATGTAATGGAAATACATGTATAATAATTATATACATTCATGTATATAAAACCATATATAAATTGTATATAAATCAACATTTCCTTTCATTGCTGACTGTTTTTTTTTTTTTTTTTTTTAAGTTGTTAATTTATCATCATATTAATATAATTTTTTATTGCTGTTAAATTAATTTAAAATTAATTACTGTTTATTGCTGAGTTGCTGTCTTTGTAGAGTTGCATATTCGTTACTTTTAAGGTTACATGACGGGCAGCTGCCTATATGTAGACAGTGATTTAGTTCACTACAGTAGGTTCTGGAACAGAGCTGCAGTGTCTGACTTACTCCAGAAATCTTTCTTTAGGAATGTGTGTCTCAAACAATACTTGTGAAGGGTGTTGGCATTTTCCTGCTAAGTGGCATTTTCAAATGTCTTTTCCCATTTCACACACCACAATAATCTTTTCCCCGATTTCCTTTCACGTTTAACAGCCTTGTCTATGTCAGAGAAGCAATTGGTAAGAATCATCTTCTTGTCGGCTTGTGCGCAAATTTTACACAATCACCCCACCGTAAAGTGTTATCTTGGGGAACCAATTAAACGCACTGTAACAACCATGCTGTTTGTGTTGGTGATTTTGATGTGAAATAATCTTTCTGGGTTCATACGGGCCATGGTTAAAGGTAGCGGAGGGTGATGATTAAGATAAACCATATTGTGGTGCATTGAGGTAAGTGACCTGCCACTCGGAACAGATAAGGCTCCAATTAATTTGCGGTGAAATGCGGCAGGGTAAAATAAAGATAATTACTAAATCACCAGGCTACATAGCCTCGATAGATTTTTTTCCCCCTGTATTATTGCTGTGAGGGAGGAGAAATTAAATGGATTATATCACAGCCCCTTTCAGATGGATTACAACTGCTTTTAAATAACAACAAGACAGCAAGTGCTATTTCATCAGTGCCTGGCAGTCCAAGAAGCCACTGACAGCCTCTGCGTGATTCAAATTGAACTCATTCTCTCTCGATTTAAATAAACCCTCGGATATGGATGTGCACGCAGACACAATGTTGGCTGAATGTATACAGGAGAAAAGGCTTTTAATTCATTTCAGGAAATGGCCAAACAATTAGATACTTGATTATCAAATGTGGGATTTTTGCTTATTTTTATTATTCATAAAAAGGATTCAGGGATTGCACTGAGGGAATGATTAGAGAGCATTGTTGGAACCATTTTATTTCGGCTGACATGGGCCGGATAGCAGCGGAGAGATGGAGGTGGGGGAGTTGAAAGGGAGGTGAAAGATTATGAAAAACTAAATCATGTTTATTTACTGCATCTGAGGTTGGGGGGGTTAAAAACAGTGAATTGTGGATGAGTAATCAAAGGCATGTGATGGCAGATTTCATGGCTAGTTATCTGCAGGTTCTCACCATTCCTCCACTCTGTGTGCCGGGAGATTGCAGAAAGAGCCGGCGTGCCAAGTGCCCAAGGCTTTGGGCCCTTCCTTTAAAGCCCTGCTGGCAAACAGCCCCCTATCGGAGCCAGAGCGCTGCGCTGTATGCTCTCATTATGGCCTCCATTAGAGTAAACATTTCAACAGACACCCTCATACAAACATATCACCCCCACCCTCCTGACACTGGCTTTTATACTCTTACTGCCAGTCTGCATCTAAGCCGCCATGGAAAGATGAGAAATGGGCCCACTCTTCATTTTATTTATTTATTCATTTATGTATTTAGAAGAGTATTTTTCAGCCAGAGCATTTCTGATGTTTTACGTAAAGAGCTTTTACATGTCACAGCTCTGTCTTGAGTGCTGTTATCTTGGCTGCCATGGCAGAGTGCTAACAAAGAGGATAGAAGAGATGCCTGCATGTTCATTAGCTGCTCCTGCTAATTCCTGCCCGGTCAGAGGTCATATGAAACACTTTTACAGTCAAGGTTTCACAGTAACTGAGAATATATATTCTTTTATTACCCCCACAGAAACAGGGTTCTGTTTTTTCTCTTTCTTTTTTAATTTAGGAAGATGGGTGTAGCACAATGTCTGATTACTATTAAAGAGTTGAAGGAATTTGAAGGAATTGTTCACCTGAAAATGAACTCTGTCATTATTTACTCATGCCGTTTAAAACTGTGGAAGTAAAAATCTGCAAGCCACAAAATAAGAGTTCATTCTTATGACATTCATTTGTGGACTTTATTAATGAATTCCCTCATTTTAGTCAAATTGTGGCTATGTTGTTCTTAATTTGTTCCCTCATTTTCAAATTTTCATTCCCTTGTTTTAATTTAGTCATAAGTCAATTAGAGTCATAAGAACAAATTCTTAATTTGTGGCCACAATATCCTTTCTCCCCACATTTCATGTAAGGGGCTCCTTAGAAAGTCTGTGTGAGGAATAGGCCGAAACTTTATTCCAAAAAAAAAAAAAAAAAAGAAAAGTTATCTTTTGCCCTAACTCTTCTTGGCATAAATTAATGAGAGATATGGCCGTGACACACCAAGCTGACATCAAAGAACTAGCGGCAACAAAAGCTGATTGTGTTTCCGCTTTGTGTCAGCTGCTTCTGGGCCAAAATGCTGCACTTGAACACAATGCAAAGACTGCCAGCTAGCACATGTGTTCTGCGCCTGCGTGTAAGAAAATAACTGTCTATATCAGCAGGTATCAATATATTCGTCAATCAAAAAAGGAAATCGAAATTAGGACTGCAGATACAAACCCTGCGTCCCAATGTGCATACTATCCACCCTATCTGCCCTAAATAGTATTGACAATTACTAATGTCACATACTATTTAGGATGGATAGTATGCACATTGGGACGCAGGCAAACAGTATACAAAGCAGCACTTCCTTCCCATTTTGAATATCAGTTATGTTGATAACTTTCCTTATTCCATGCCGCTCATGGTGTTATAAAAGTATTTGCGTATTGTAATGCTCAGGTAAGAACAGCCTTCTGTCTGTGCTGTCTTTGATTTTTTTTACTTTTTGATTTTACTTTTATTCTTGTTCGCTAAACTGAACAGCTAATCAGTAAACTTTCTCACCAACAGCGACATGTGAAACACATCGCAAAAACTAGCCCAACAGATGTTCACTGAAAATCGTCAATATGAATGAATCATTCTTCTGAGTCAGATCTTTTCAATGAACCAGATGATCCAGTTCACCGAACCTGTCTGAATGATTCGTTCATAAATCAGACGGATCCAGTTCTTAAGTTCAGCTCACTGACCATTCGCAATGGTTAACACACCACTGGAAGGGAAGATTGTTGGCGAAAACTGAACTAAATTCTGCACAAGTAGTATTATGATTCTTTTATTTTTGAGTGGACAGGATATTGTTCAAAGATTCACATTTTATGTTCCATGGGAAGAGAGAAAGTCAGATTTGGTATGGCAGGAGGGTGAGTAAATGATTTTGGCCGAATCCTCAGGTTCAAACATGAGTGAAAATATCTTAACAAAAATGCATGGCGGAAGATTTATTGGAGCTCTAGGCAGAGATCTTAAACGATATAACCCCGAGATGTAGAGAACAGTCTGTTCTCTAATTATGACAAGGAAAACATTTCCTTCATATATTCCCAATTTATGAAAATGAAAACCTTTTACTGAAAAAGGCGAGTGAGAGGGCGTTCCTTTGATCTCACTGATGCGTCACTCTGTTACTCTGTTCTGTTGTTTCTTCAAATACTAAAATACACTAATTTATGTGACAGTAAGGTATTAACATCTATGCAGACAGGTGCCCCAGGCTTTCCCCTTGGCGATGGTTAGCCCAGCGACTTCTGTCAATGTAAACATCTCACTGACCAAATGTACAACTTGGGAAATGGCTAGAGGTGTACGGCGCAGCCTGTAATGATCATCTGTCACCTGTTTGGCGCACACACCCTCACATACTTTCTCCCTCACACACACAAACTTGCAAAGATAGAGAGAGACAGACTTTTTTTCCCCTTTGTCACGATGAGCTCTCGATGTTAGATGATGTTACAAGACCCCCTTGCCTTTCCCTCTCGTCAGTCAGACACTCGCTGTCAGCGAAACACATGTAGAGCTAACGAGCATCTGTGTAACTCGGGTCGGCCACTCATCCCGCCCAAGGCATGCCACAAGACAAGCCAGAGAGCAAGGAGGATGCAAAAGCCACATGACACTTGCTTTTGTGTATCATATCATTTTTCAATCATCTGCATTTCATTTATCTCTCAGACACAGAGCTGCGAGCCAGCATGGCAGGCCTGCTCGCTTAGTTATGAAGGGAGGAGAGAGAGAGACACACCGGCTGATGAAACACTGATTTGTGCTTTTCTGACAGAGATGGCTTACAACATGCAATGCTGTGCGTTGGCCTTATTGTGTGAGGACAGAAAGGGAGATGAACACAAGTTGAGTTGGGGGTGGATGTCCATTGTTGTTGTTTTCATTGTGTTTCGTATTGGGTTAAGTTTCATCTACACCACTGAAGACACTTACATCAGATTGGTTTGAGCCTTTTTTGTCATTCCTGTTATGCAGTACGTTTTGAGCTCTGCAACTCTGTTTAATGAATGTGTATATGCATGTATGTCATTTAAGGAATTATTTTAATAAAATAAACAGGCACTTGAACTTTATTTATTATTTTTTTTATTATTTACACAATGGCAAAATATAGAGTAAAGAAAACAAGTTTGAAAAAATAAATAAATGCCTGGAATATATATATATATTTAATAAATTGCCATACAGCAGTATTGAAATGATTCAAAATTCATACCATGTTCAATTAATTCTCTTATTGCGATAAAAGAAAACAAACTAATATGATTTTCAGCTTTAAGTATTGCACGTTCAATATTTTATCAGATATATTAAGACATGCAGTATATAATTAGATATGAAAATGTACTGAATGACCCTTTTAGTGTGATACAAGAAATATTCCTATTCCAGAGAAAGAAGTAAACAAGCTTGGATTCAACCAGTTCTTATGTAGGACATTGTTTCCGTCCCCATAAATATTTCAGGGGCATTCTTTATGTTTTGACTTGGCTAATGTTTTTTTTGTTTTGTGGTTAATGCAGCATAAACTCCAACTGTTTATGGTCTGAAGTTGCCTCATATTTAAAGCGAACCTAATAATGGACATTGGTTGTAATATATCCCGTGATCCTGCATTATTGATATCCTCTTTCAGTCAGACTGCCCTATTGAGAGGCTAAATGCAATACTTCTGTTGTCATAGAATATTTACCATCAGCTCTGTCTGTATTGATTCCTTTTATTTTTTAAATAAATAACTAGAAATGCTCTAAATTTTTAATGCACCAATCAGCTTATGAGAGAGAGAAAGAAGGGGAAATTAAAAGGCCGTTTGTAGCGAGGGTGTGAACGGATCGGGAGGGTGCTGTGGGGGCGTTTGAAACTAACATTTGTCGGAGATGAGGTGAAATTGGATAATTTACTGCTTGGATGCAGAAGAGCGATGTTCCCCTTCTGCAAATTTACAAGTAAAGTACCTAATAATGCCAGGCAATTAGAAGCTGACTTCTGCTCGAAAACAGGGGCTGGAGTTGCCAGGACGGATTAGGGGGCATTATCCAACCAATGCAGAAAGAGAGAGAGATGGAGCAAAAAGGGAATGAGAGAACCGTTGTTGAAAGGTGGCATTACACAAGCTACAAGGACAATGCCTTTAAATGCCACACTTCAACAGCAAGAAGGGATTTGCCTCTAATTAATTTCCAAAGATTTCTCCCTCTGCGGAAGACCGTTGGCGGGAGAAGCGCATACAGGAACTCTTCTGTCGCGAGCAAATGCTTAACGTCGTTAAAAAAATCAACTGCCATCTTTTTTTGAGCCAAACTTACTTGGATCACTACTTCCATCTGCACAAGAAATTACTACATTATTGGAAATCCTTCTCTAG
This sequence comes from Rutilus rutilus, assembly GCF_951802725.1. Lineage (NCBI taxonomy): Eukaryota > Metazoa > Chordata > Actinopteri > Cypriniformes > Leuciscidae > Rutilus > Rutilus rutilus. The sequence goes on from NC_140211.1 coordinate 19,937,847, forward strand.
GCGCTCTAAACATACCACCTGCTCATGACCTACATCACCAGATAGGAGGATTATAAGAAATGTTTCTCAAGGACACATTCTGAGGAGTGCATTTCATTTATCATATTTAAACCCACTGGTGAATTTCAACATTTTTAGCTGTTTACTCATGCATGTATTCACACCCAGTTTTAAGATGATAAAAAATTGAAGGGTTTGTCAGACTTATTCAAACATATGGTTTCACTCGCACTGAAAAACACTATTGTTATACTTGATTTTAATAATTCTGTCTTTCTATCTGTTTGTCACTTTCTTCATGGTTAACTAGGGTTGGGAACCCTAGTTAGCCCCAAAATACCAGAAACAAATGAATTGTATGACATTAGTTCTTTTAATGTTTCTCACAAGTGCGTTTTTCTGCCGATGCAGAGAAGAGAACTGAAAATGTTCGCTGCATTGCTATTCAGTGCAAAACACAATGCAACCAGTGAAGTCTGATTCTCAAAGGCTGAAGCCGAAATCGCCCACTAAACCCTCAATCACTACTACCTACCTTGAAGGAGTGAATTAAAACGAGTGAGCGAATTTGGAAAGCCATTGAGCGTACATCAGCTGTAGACTCGTTATTGCGGTGCAATATGGGATTGAATGAGTGCACTCAGTTAAGTCCACTATGGTTTTGGACACCACTATAAATGGCTGTCCCCTCAATTAATGCCCTATCTGAGGGTATATATAGGGGGTGATTTCGGATTCAGCTAAAGAATTGCTTTTTTGAGTCCTTTTTTTTTTTTTTTTTTGCATACAGAGTGAGCGGTAAAGTCCGATTCCCGAATGAAAGGCTTGACTAGTTCCCAAACTAATAACTGTAGCAAATTAGCTCCAAGAAATATTAATAATCAATAATAACTTGTTATAATTGATTATGAATATTTGGATCAGTTAATAGAATTAACTTAATGTAGTAAAATTTATATTACAATCAATTAACCTGTTTGTGCCGTGAACACTTAGTGTTAATTGTTTATTAATTCTAAGAAATGTACATTTCCGGGGCATGGGAAATGTTTTTCTTACTGTACAGTACTATTCAGAGCCTGTAGTCAAAATCTATGATTAGGGACTCCAGTATATGAATAGTATATTCATAGAATTACACCAGAGCTTGCAGGAGACCACGACGTCTACTGTATGCTTACCTGCGAGACATTGACTTTCACCTGCTGTCTTTGATGAGTGTGAACCCTCAAGATAGACTCTATCTGATCTGGATCACATCCAGCCCAGAGTTGTGACGCTTTCTGGCTCGGCAGCCAGAAAACATCCAGTCTAACTACCAGCAGCTGAAACAAGCCATCATAAAGGAATTCTCAGAGTCTAAAAACGGACTGATCGCTGCCCTAGACACCAAACCGGGTCAGCATGAAACTCCCTTTACTACCACAGACTCAGACGAGCTTTCTTAAGAGCTCGCAACGAACCTGGGATGGAGGAGGATCTGTAAAATAATACCAGCTTCAAGAGCATTTTCCTCCGAAACCTCCATCCTATTGTAAGTCACCATTTGGGCATTATGGCATGCCCCCACACAATGCCTATCCAGCAACTGTGTGATCTGACACAGAAGGCCTTTAATAAACACAAGGCCCTTTGTAAGACCCCAGCGATTCTGAACTGCAAAATCCAGAATCCAAAGTTGGCACCAGAAGGCACCCAGCATTGCCACAATGCAAGAGCCTTCAACAAAAAGCTCCTAGCCAGCAGAGGGCAGAACCGTCACCATGACCATAGGCCTAGACACAAGACCAACCGCTGGGAGGAGCCATGGAAAAGAACACCCTCACCCAGCAAACACCACAGGACATCCCTCTGCAGTCTACAACAACATCCTCCTCCACACCTTTCACACAGGTGCCAAACAGAGGCTGCACAAAGACAGCTGGAAACACCTGCTTCTGAGTTACAAGAGCTGCTAGCATTAGCAAAAGAGCTCCTTGAACAGAACTCACCTGAGGAGTACTGGAAGAACAAACCTCTGACTCTTGCCCAACACAACTCAGGCAAGCTCAAGTCAGCACTGCCGCCAGAGCAGAGTAACACCTATATATATCCTATATAATCCTATATATTCTATATATAACCACTTGAGAAATGTATAAACATGTATCTAATTTTCCCATCTCATGATTTTCCTTTTATGTGGTTTGGTCCGGTTCAGTGTATTCATTCAACTCTTTTGGATTAATGTTTCAGACTTGCATACTATGGTTAACCAAAATCATGTGTAGCTTGTTTTGTCTCTATAAACTCCAATCTTCTTCCCTCATTTGTTAATTTACAGTACATTTTGCAAACTTTGTGACACATTAGTATTATAAGAATCTTGAAGATTATTTTGTTAAACACTTAGGCTCTTACTCTCTTAGTCCCTTTCTGATATCCTGATGTGAAGATGATGCTGAACTAGAAGTTTTCTAAAGACCCCCAAGATCCTCTGAGTCCCACTGGTTCTCTCTCATCAAGACAACATCCGCAAAGATCAACTGGAACCTCAACAAATTGCATCAGGACAGTTGATGCAATGGGCGAGACATGCAAGAATCAAACTTAGGGCCCTATCTTACACCCGGCGCAATGCAGCACCAAGCGCGACGCAAGTGTTTTTTTGCTAGTTTCAGTTATCATTTTCACGTCCTATGCCACGTTGTTTAAATAGCAAATGCATTTGCGCCCATTTGTGTGCCCATGGGCGTGCTGGTCTGAAAACGAGGTGTGTTCTGGCGCATTGTTGGCGAGTTGCTATTTTGAGGCAACAGAAATAGACTGTGCCATTGACCAACTGAAACCTGGTCGAAAGTCAATGGCGCAATATTTTTTTTTGTTATTTAATGAGCGCGTCAGTAATGTGCGCCTATAGGCGGGTCAACAACGTGCGTACACTCTGCTTATTAAACACACAGGGACGCACAGCAGCACACAAACATGCCAAATATTTAAAATAAAAGGATTACAATGTAAAAGATGATTATTGTGTACAAAAAGATATGGTGGAATCCGGCTTGTCCCGTAGATGGTCTGCTTGCGCACCTTTACCTCACGCATGAGCAGTTCTGTTTGTGCTCTGGAGATGCGTTCAGTCTTTCCACTATCAAATTCCGTCATGTAAATAGCGAATCTGCCATGGCGTGAGCGCAACTGGCATTTAAAGGGAATGGGAGATGAGACTCTGATTGGTTTAACGCACGTAAATCCCCACATTACACACCCATTGCTCATTATGAGAATAGGGACAATCCTTTTAGACCATTTTTCCCGTCGTTAAACTAGTGGATTCGGACTAAGTGAACTTGCGCCGTGCGCTTTAGACCATGCGCTTAGATTGTTAAAATAGGGCCCTTAGTCTCATTATTTCATACATTAAGTATCCTTACCCCTTTTTAAGAAGGGCGTGTTAGAACTAAACTGATGCTCAAGGCTGTTGATCTGCAGAATTTCAAACAATGCTATAACTTCTTGCTTTCCTGTATTCTGCTTCAGCTCTCTTTCCCTTGGTAAACTGTATGCATGTGTGTATGTATGTGTATATTAGAGTAGTTTAAGTGTTTAGTCTAGTTAATAAAATCTTGTTCATGTCACACGTAAAGTTGTCCGTGTTTCAAGCTCATTATATACTGGAGTCCCTAATCATGCAGATTTTGACTACTTGCTCTTAGTAGTATTGTAAAGTAAGAAAGACATTTCCCATACCCCGGAAATGTACATTTCTTAGAATAAATAAACAATTAACACTGAGTGTTCATGGGACAAACAGGTTAATTGATTGTTAGTTGATTCTATTAACTGATCCAAATATTCATAATCAATTATAACAAGTTATGATTGATTATTAATATTTCTTTAGAGCTAATTTGCTACATAACTCTTAAGAGCCGGTTCCTTTTAGCGAATCAAAAACATGGGCTGCGTCCGAAATCGCATAGTTTTGAATTAGTTACTCTAAACCTCTAAAAAACCTTTGTTCTATATAGTATCAATGTGTGTAGTATGAATCTATTCACACACTTGAACACCGGTGCAATGGCTGTTATTTTTTTTTATTTTTTTTGCTGATCTCCTGTGCCCCCCATGCAGTATCCATTCACTCCCATTATAAAGCTTGGAAGAGCCAGGGCATTTTTTAATATAACTCCGATTGTATTCGTCTGAAAGAAGAATGTCATATACACCTAGGAAGACTTGAGGGTGAGTAAATCATGGGCTACTTTTAATTTTTGGGTGAACTATCCCTTTAAGTTTGCATTTCCTTTAACTTTAAAACACAAAATGCAATGCATAATTCAAAATAAAGGTAAACCAGCTGTGAAAAATCAGTGTGAAATATTGCTTCATGTTAACACAATACATTATGCCCTATTTTTATGAATTTACGAAAGTGTACTTAAGGCCTGTGAGACTTCAGTGTAGTTGCTGACTGGTTGTTCATTTCGCAAGTTTTGTCTGGTATTTTGTAAAAATAATAGAATTAACTGAATGTTACCTAATTTTTTGTTTTTTGTTGTTTTGAATTTACTACAGAATTGCATTTCTGTTTCCCAAATATTCCTCAAATTCGAAAGAATCACTTGGATTTTACACAATGTTAAGGAATCGTTTAGAGGAATCAGAAATTCCATGTGAAATTCCATGTGATTCTCTTCTCTGCTTTTAAGCACACGCCCATATCCTCTGTCTACACACACACACATCGCACACACTACCCTCCTGGCAGTTTATCTGAGTGCCATCTGATGGGTTGTTTTAATGGAGAGGAGGACTGTGGTTCTGGATGACAGCTTTTAATTACACACACACACGCACACGCAAACACACGCGCATGGTCTAGTCGCACAAGAATGTCCGGGTTCAGTTCTCCCATCAGCCAATAGAGAGGCAGATAAAGCCACAAAGATAAAAGGAGCACAACATGATTATGTTCTTGACAATTGTGAACGGGCAGCACTGATGTGGCACAGACCAAACTACCAAAAACACGCACAAATACAAAGACCTGCTCTCTGTGGAGCCACTATAAATGTTCTCCACATTACAGACTTTCTTGCTCCGTCTAGTTTACTTTAAATACTCATCTCATGAAAAAAGAGGTTGGAAAGTAAACAGACATTAATTAGTCCAAGTACGTTACTGTAGACATTTAACCGTGTTAAATGTGAGAAAATGAGACACAAGAGGCCTTAACTTAGGAGAAACCAACACCACAAGTGAGAAAGAGTTGAAGATCACAGAAGGTGTTAAAAAAAATAATAATTTCAATGATAATATGGCAGCTAATGTGAAGAGAGGTTGGACCAGCAAATTCTGAGCCTCAACTGTTTTTAATTAACATTAATTTGGCCTCTAATAATGAGCAAAGAGTGATTATCAGCCTGATGGCTTATATTATAAATTGACCCCTTGATTTTTCCCAAAGCAAATGTTGTCTCCACTGCCGAGTCTGGTTTATCATTGAATAATGTTGGCCATGAAAGGATACTCTTTTTGCCAACAGAATAAATTATTTGATTAATCATAGTGGCTTTGCACAAGCTCGGTCTGGTCCGATTTCCAGCATGACGCATTACCTAAATGTTTTGTGTGCCAGTAGGGTTTTAAATTGGCCAACTTTGAAATTAATAAGCTAGTTCTTTTTGCAATGCTACAATTTATTTTTTTTACCTCAGAAGCGATTAGAGAAAATAACAAATACGTTTCAGACTTACCACACACGTGCAACACTTTTAACAAACTTCAAGTACTTGTACTTAGAGCTTCTTTACAGCACTCTGGCTTTGTACAGGTTTTCCAGTATCAACATACTGTGACCATCTCTTGTCATAAAGGGTTCCATGTGCACTCTCTGATCGTTAAACCATTGAATTAACTTTCCTACTACGACGCATACCACTGAATCTGTGGGAATGTACAGCCCTACGCATCAGAAATAAACAGAGATGCAGCCAAAGTCATTGGCAGAGCCTCTCCCGCCGTCTGCGGAGCATGGAGTGTATCTCCAGCGACGGCTCTTTTCTCGTTATTCCGCAGTCGCAGCCTGGTGCTCTGCAGATACATTGAGGTCTGCGTGGCTGAATCACTAGAGCTAGAGCAGTGTGAACAGTAACACCCAGGACAAATTACACAGTGCGGGGAACAGGCCCTCTCTGCCGCTGAGCCATGGTGGCATCACAGGGGCGGAAAATGACAATTCCCTGAAAAGGTCATACAAGACACTCGTGCCCACCGATTCAAGCTTACAGCCAATCTGACAATCTTAATTCAAATCATGACATCCCTTCGCCCACAAAAAAAATAAAAAAATAATACAAAAATTCATCCCCTGTGTCAAAATGGCAGGTTGACCTTCAGTATTTCAGCACTTTCACTGACTTGTAACCTAATGCTAATCAAAAAGAGTCATTAGCACTTGCACATTCTCACAATGTGCCTATATTTATATAGTGATTGATTTTATGAGATCACTGACAGGTTTTATGCTAATTCTGGTGGACAGAAATTGACATCTCTCATTGTTGATACAATGACATATGCTAATGGCTAAGAGCATGAGGAGTGCTAATGCGTTGCAGAGACTTTTTTTTATTTTTGCATGCACAATATTTAAGCACAAAAGATCTAATTGTATGAAATGGAGAGAATAATATGCCCTGGTGCACATAGAATTGCCATAAAACCTGCAAATTTCACATTATATTGCATCTAAAGTTTCTGGCCATTGTAGCATGAAGAGACGATCACCAAATAATGGTGTAATAAAGTGAGGCTCCTGCAGGAGATAATAGGCTTTCCACTGAATAACGTCTGTGCAGCCACTGTGTGGTGCTACTCTGTGCTACAGCCCGCGATACCAAGGCATGCTGATATCTGAGCCGGGAGCGTGTGTGTGTGTATGTGTATTCTGACAGAAGGACAGAGAAACGCTTGCTTATACAGGCAATTGCTCCTCCAGCCTGTATCTGGTATGATCCACGTCTCTGCAATGAGTCACAGATCCCAATGAAATTCAAATATGGGCCGGTGATACTGGCCTTGTTTGTGCCCCAGACTGTCGCCCGGGGGAGGTTTTGGTGGGAGAGATATAGTACTCACTCTTTTTTCACAACACAGCTCTGTGCCCAGATTAATTGGGAAGATAGGCATATGCGCTCGCTCATCAGTCTGATTGTGTGAACAGGCTGCAGTTGGTATGGAAGATGCTTTGAGAGAGGTGATCACGGCTTTGGTAAATGAAGACGTGCTGAACGAGTTCTTGTTGTATCATAATGACTTCTGTTCCCTCTATAAACTCACATCATGTATCTCCTTTCGTCACCTCACCTTCTCATTACTCCCCCTGAGAGTAATCACACCCAGAGGCACATGTGTCATTCCATCACTTCTTTATCTCAGGTGTTGTCAAACTTTTGAATGCCAAGGACCCCAAAATATGATGATGTACAAAGATGTCATATTATAAAGACAACATGTTATTTTTAAAATTAAATAATTGGCAATTTCTTTTGTAAAGATATTATAATTGTAGAATTGCATATAAATGAATAAAATATACATAAATATAAAAAGAGAAAGCTGAGTGAGTCAAGTCACCTGTGGGGAACTGTACAACGCACGCTGTTTCGGGTTGGTACAGTCAACAGAGGGAACGAACCAAAGGGATTATTCGCTGTGTTTTTGGAACCTTCAGACACCAGCTGCAGAGCGTTGCCTGTTCCTAAAGCCTTACCTCAGGTACTCCAAAATCATTTCTCCTCAAGCTCCCCAAAAGCCTTCCTCTGAGGCCTTCTTGCATTCAACTAAGTGACACACACACACACACATGTAGGATTGAAAATAATCCAAGATATTTGAAATGAACCAAGACATTTGCTTTACTGTTTTCCACCCCCTTTTCTACCACAAGGACCATTTGGAGTTCCTAAAGGCACAGATGGGCTGATAGTGATCTTGGCCTGTAGGCCAAGATGTGTGTACTTTGGGGGTCGATGAATTGTCTCACCTTTAGTACGGTGGGGGAAGTTGTAATTATCTGATTGGTCAGTTTGAAAGTCTCACATCTGGGTTTTAGTCACATGGTCATGAAAGGATAAAAGAAGATTGAAACTTTTGCTCTGTCTCTTTGGGACTCTGGTTCTCTGGGTCCCTTTCTTGGGGCTCTCTCTCATTACCTCCTCTTTCCTCTTACTCTCTCTACACTCTCTCTCTCTCTCTCTCTCTCTCTCTCTCTCTCAGGTAACATTTTACATGATGGGTAAGATTAATGGTATAAGTTATCATCATCTTATACATCTATTTTGTAACTATTTTAAGTGTAACCATAACCATATTTTGCCATTAAACCTTTTCAATTACAAATAATGTGCTAACTGGTTTTGATTTGGTATTGCCTTTGAAGTGTTACATATTGCAATACAGTATTGTCACTCTCTATAGCAACGCTCTCCCACATAAGCTATTGTAACTGTGCTTATTTCCGTCGTTGGTATAAGTAGCAGTGGGTGGAATAGACAAGAAATGTACAGTTTTCTACCATCTTGCGAATAACGTCTCTTAAGTCATTCGGCAGTCTTGCAGACTGAACCCCTGCAGGAAATCCACCCTTACAACATCATGCTCTCCACACCTTGAGCCAGAGGTTTAAACTCGTCAGCTCCCGAAGGTCACCTGTGCTCTCAAGGCTGTTTAGGAAGGTCAGCCAGTAATGAGCTGCAACTACTTTATTTGCCACGCGGAAGCTTGGAGGGATTAATTGTCCCCGCTCTGTCTCATCTGCCATCGGAGGCCCCTTTGTCAAAATGATCCATGGCTCTCGTCCCTCAGGCCCCCACTTCCATTATTAAGGTGCTCTCCGATCGATCTGACCATTTTTAACATTGTGCCCTGTAACTTTTATCAATCCTTATTATCTAATGACCAATACGGCTCCTATCTGCAACAGTCAAGAAGCTTATGCATTTTTAATTGGACCTGATTGTTGCACTAACAGCTGAATATGCAGATGGCCTCCTCCTCCCAGGCATGGACCAATAGTAAGTGAAAGTTCTAAATTAAAAGACCCAAGAAATCAATAGAGGGGGTGTTTGTGTGAGCAGAGAAGACATTCTGTTCCAAGCAGGATACTGCTTCTTTCTGTAGCGAAAATGTCTGCATATGCACCAGGAATGACCCCTGAGGAAACCGTTGCTTGAAAAATCTAAATCAAACACTTAAGGGGTTTAAAGTTACGTTTTTTTTTAAGACTGCATCAGACAGTTGTCCGACTGCAGCTTTTTCAAGAGTGAGAACGATGCAGAGCCACGCTGTCAGAAAATATTTTATGGGCAAACAGCACGCAAAGCGCTAATTTAAAGCTTGAATCCCTCTCATCGTGACACAACAAAGAGGGAGGTTGACAAACAGCTGGCAAGTGGGCAATTACTAGTGACAGAATACATTTTGAAGCTGCATTAGGCAAATTCATTTGACAGTTGCTCAATACGATTCTATAACATGACTGGATTATATGCTGAAAGCTCCAGCAGATGCTGCAAAGTGCATGAAAGTATTTTTAATAATGCATCTTTGAATCGCACCGAATGGAATTGGCGGAAGAGCCGCTGCAGTGTGATCTGAGCGCCTCAGGATTTGAGCTATCATCAGGACAATTGCAGAAATGACTCAGTTCCTTTGTAACAATAGGTCATTTTCTTAAATCAGAAACTTCTTGTAACTATTAAATGGGAAAAAGCATTAGAAAAGAATTAGAGAAATTTTCTACTCTGCATTACAGATTTCAGCTTAGTTCTCCTATGTATTAATCCTCTTCTTAAGTTTATGGTCATCTTGTATTTTTGAGGGTACACCAGTAGCGGTCTTATTCGTTTCTGTAAATGTGTTACATGTGTTGGTTCAGTGGTATCATGGAGGTATGAGATCAGTTCCGGAAAAACTGTGTCTGAACTTGACAGCCAGTGATCATCATGCTAAATAAATAAATAAATAGAATTGCCAATAAAAATTCAGCTGACTAAAAGAATTGGAGGAGATACATGATTGGGCACAGTTTAAATGAGCATGACACTTCTGTCTATGTTCTCTTATTCTGTAAGACTTGCATGAATGCATGAGATACAGATTTAAAGGAGGCAATGAAATCACACAGTGCTGACAGTTCACATACAGTCTAGAAATCAGTGAGAGTTACTCAACTAAATTACCTGAGCGCTTTCTCTCTCTCCCTCTTTCTCACTTTCACATACACAGAAGCTGAAAATGAGGCTAATTTGTGAAGGGATCCAAGGCAGTATTGGCCGGCAACACATTTCTAATTATCACTGCAGCTCTAGAGTGATTACTCACTCAGTCTCTTTCGGGGGCCTGCTGAAGTGTGTGTGGCTGAAAAATAGATGAGATCTTTGTCACTCAAATCACTATATGTTTTTAAGTGCTTTGGATGGGTCCATCATGCATTATGGAGCACAGTGTAGGGACTAAGGGAGCATTAACTACTTTCTCAGCTTCCCCGTTGCTTTTATGACTCTTTAAGTGTCTCTGGCATTGTGGACAGAATGATAGATGCATGGCATTGGCTGTTGTAATATAGATTTATGTTTAATGTAAAGTTTAGACCTAATTAATCTGAGCAAGATCACATGCTTAAAGATTCATTCTATGCTAGCTGAGGCAGCTAATACCACCCATCTGTGGTGCTGAGGAGGAGCTTTCGCTGGAGTTTAACAGATTAGGCTTGTCATCATCAGTTTGATATTAGCTGCTGTTTTCCTTAGAATGCAGATGTACAGTCCTTGTGTAAAGGAAAAGAGATCAGATTAAAAGAGTAGTATTGTGCCACAGCACACTGGCCTAAGCTAAAGCGCTAATAGTAGAAGCCGTTTTCACAAAAAGGGCATGTAATTCCGGGAGCAAGACTTGACTTTGCAGCGAATGTCCAAACTTTAATCCTTAAATATTGTGATAGTTATTTTACCATTTTACTATTGGAAATATGTACTAAGACATGATCTGGTGCTTGAGATTTGCACAGCCATAGTAATTGTCTCCAAATATGAGAACACATCATACGTATAGTGACCGTAAATGAATGTGGTAAGAGGATTGTAATCATGTGCCAACAGTTTCTAGTTTCCATCACGAGCAAAAGCCTTATCGCAAAGTATAGCCTGTATTCCGAGCCAAAAATTGTAATTCCTTCAGTGTTAATTTAAAAGCATTGTTAACGTCCTGACTTTATGTGTTGTCCGGGATTAGTGTCCAAACACCCAGTAGACCCTCATTATGTGGTTTTTGTGAGCGTGTGTGTGTAGTGCATTTGATTTCCCTTATGGGCACTAACAGAGGCTCCGGTACAGTTAGAGAAACTTGGCAGGTTCCTATCTGCTCAGGGTCATCCATTATTGAAGGCTTGATGGGGAATAAGTCAGACTTCATGGGCAATGAGAGCACAGACCTGTGCCTGAAGCTTGTGGAGTTGTTCTAACAGTCAGACAGGTTAGCAGTTAGCAGAGATGCATACTTTTTGTAGCAAAAAGGCTTTTCACACATAAAGAATTAACATTCTATATCATTTATGTCATTCCAAACCTGCATGATTAGCCTAGTTCTTCTGCAGAACACAAAAGAAGATGTTTTGAAAAAAATATCAGTGTTCTTTTTTTGTATGTTTGTTTTCTTTAGTTTTTTAGTCCATACAAGGAAAGACAGTGGGTTGGACCACTCTTTCGGGTTATATATTCCGAATTGTACCATACAGTTTGTCCTTGACTTTTCAGGGCATGAATGTAAAAAATTTTTTTACGTGTTCTGAAAATGTTTCTGAAATCTTAGCATTTTGATTATTAGATTACAATATTTAATGCAAGCAATGTTCAGTTCATGATTGTTTGGATGTTGCTAATCAATTGGCATTACATTTTAATGGGCCATTCACACAATACTTTTTTTTTTTTTTTTGGTTTAAAAACGCAAGTCGCAGGACAGTAGAATAAAACAAAATGCAAAGCCTACAGATGTTTTTAACTACAAACTTTGCAAGTTTTTAGAATGAACGCGCGAATGCAACAGTCAACCCTATCAGTCTAGTGCATGCTAACATGGAAACTCAGTGCAGTGGAATGCAAAAGTGTGTTATGTGTGAACGCCCTCAGTCACTACTATCATTTCCCGAAAAACGTGTTTCAAAATTCCTATTAAGAAATGTTTCTTTATTAAAGGGTTAATTCTTTAAAAAACAAAAAATTCTTCTTTTGCGTTCCACGGAGGAAATAGTCACGCAGGTTTGGAAGGACATGAGGGCGAGTAAAAGATGACAGAATTTTTATTTACTGGTGAATTATGCCTTTAAAATCAGGGTTCAAAAAACGAAAACCCGAGTATGACTGCAGTGTGAAAAGCACAAGAGGGACTGGATCTGGAAAGAGAAATTGTAGGCTCTAACATGGTAGGAAACCATGGCTTTGAGTGATGGGTAATTAAAACAGGTCATGTCTACCTCATTAACAGCGCTTTTCAACCTATGATTCATACTGGAGGTTTTCAGCTGATAAGGATATCCGAAGTGGCCACAAACCTGTAGTTTTACCTCAACCATCCACTTTCCTAATGACTATTTAACATTATAACATCAAATAGGACTGTGTACATGAGGGACTTTGGATTTTTTAGATGAATTCTTTCCTGTGTCATTTAGCCAAGTCCTGTCAGTGTCAGCCTGTCACTCACAGCCAGATCTGACTCATCGGTGAGACTGTTGTGACAGCAGCTGTCTTACGTGGTCTTCCATCTCTTTGCCTTCTAAGCCCACATTGGGTCTTAACGTCAAGATTCTGTTAAGGGTGCCTTCATCAGACATCAGAATCATTGGCGCTCTCCTTCTAGTTCCCTTTCTCCTCCCCCGCAGACGCACCTCGGGTTGGCGGAAGCCTCCATCGTTTCCTTTGTAGTGCACATCTGTTCAGCATTAAGTGACACAGCTGATTAGCCTCAGTCAGGTCTTAATAAGACAAGCTCAGCTCCTCGCCAAACCGAAATCAGTGCTCTCGGGCTTGTCCCCAAGCCACATCCCATCACGAAAGTCCTGACTCAGATTAATACATCATCCAGGTTCCATATTCTGGAAGTCTCATTACTAGGAATGAATGTTACGTCGCCTTGTCACCTGAGCGGCAGAGTGAATTTGTTTTATTGTTGTTATTGTTTGTTTTTTCTCTGTATGTCGGCTTCGGCAGTTTTGTAGGTAATGATAATGTGTTTATGACATCTTCCCCTCTAGGTGTGTCAGAGGCGATTCGCCGACTCTCGAGTCGCTGCATGACTTCTGTATAGTCTGATTGGACTGACACAGAGGCTTCACACCAGAAATGGTTCACAGTCTATTTGAAATATACGCCAAGACACCACAAGCATTTGTTATCCACAATCTCTCCAGCTCAAATGCGTATATGGGTTGTCTGTTCAAGTACATTGTGCATTATGAATATAGTCAGACATAAATAGCATGCTTTTGGTACACTGCTGTTATTATTCCCCTCCACTACAGTTATGGCCACATTTGCCTAATTGCACCAGGTGTTCATGTGTATGTGTGCAGGGAGAACAAAGCCGAACAGGCAGCGCTACGCGCCTGTGTTTCTAAGTTTGACCGTGAATGCTGAAGCGTGTGGGTGTACGCTCACTCCCGACTCTCTTTCTCATTGTAGCGGCAAGGGGTCGAACTTATTTCCAGTATCTGCCATTGTCTCCGTGCTGCCCCCCTCCACGTCTATGCCCCAACTTTGTGATCTGTGTGTCCCAGCCCACCTGTTCAGTGCTCATTACTGTCAGCAGCATGGTTAATAAATATCCAGGTGGAGAGATCTTCCCATCGGCCCTGCTTCATCTCCATAAGTCTCCCTCTACACACACACACCATGGACGAGCCTGACAGCGTTCATGATTACACAGTAAGTACGGCCGTTTTTCACCCCATGCCTAAACACTGACACTGCATTCCATCTTGCACACACACACATACAGTAAAGTACTGAACTTATAAAGGCTAGGAATTTGTAAAGTGAGTTTGAGTTTGAAAGTTAAAGTTTAAATGCCAGCTTTTTTGGCCCGATGTTTTAGTGTGCAGGTAGGAGGGAAGTTGCATTGAGCAGATAAACAATTTTCATTCTTAGTTGAAGAATTTTACATTCACCATCCCAACTGTTTTAAAACTTTATGAACTCCACAAAACTTCTTTTCACTTCAGAATATCTTGTTAATGTTTCCAAATATAATAGATTACTAGCAGAATGTGAGGTTTTTACTCAAAGTATTGTGGATTAAAGTTGTCAATGGCTTTCAACTGTTTTGGCAACCTAATACAGTACCAAAAGTGTTTATTGTACAAAAGTCTACAAAAATGTCCCACTGAAGTGCCTTGGAACGCGCAGCTTTGTGTGATGCGTTGACGTAATTTCCACTGAAACAGGAAGCTAAGGCGGGACATATTGACTGGTTCCTCTCCCTTTTCAAATAGCCAATAGCGTTTAGTTTACCTCACAGACTGCAAGTCCTACTTGACAGCACCATGGAAGGCAATCCGTGCGCTGATGATACATTGGATTCAGTAGTAGAAGTGTGAATAAATTCTAGCCATTTCATTCTTAACCAACGTACAGTTGGAAAACAGAATAAAACTTGAGCGTTTGAGCAACCAAACACACATCTTCAACCCATATTGTTCCGTGATGTGTCAACATTCGCTTTGGCCAGGTGGTATTTATAGCATAGGGGGCGGGATGCTTTAGATTCTAGAGAGCATTTGATTGAACAGAAGATGTGATGAGAAGCTGAAGTCCGCGGTGATGTCATAAAAATCTATGATCCATTTTAGCGGAAGTGAGAGACTAAGTTTTGAATGCTTATATCTCCTAAATGTCAATTTTCTCATTGTTTTGGAACACACCAGCTTGTTCATAGCAAAATATTCATACTAAAAACTAAAAAACTAAAATTTTGATTCCAAGGGGCCTTTAAATTCAAACATAAAAATGTAGGATTTAATCTTTGCTGCATGCGATCTTTTATTTGATGTATATATGTATAAAGAGGATAGAGAGGAACAGGATCAGGTCAGGAAAGGACTACAAGCCAGGACTTGCCTGTGGCTCCGACACTATCAAGATACTTTGACTACAATAACACAAACATTTATATTATGAAGAAAAAAAACTTAAGTCTCCATCAAGAATGAGAATGCCCCATCTTTGACAAGTATTGTGAAGGTTTCCTGTTTGAAGGATTTACATAAATGTAAATTGGGCTTTGATCATGCACATAGGCTAGATGGGGGAGTTAGAGTGTCCAGCTTTCCTTAGTACTCCAAAACTCTACTAGGCCATGACTGCTGCCTGTAAAGTCTGCGGAAATGACAGCGAGTACACAGACACTTGATTCTGAAGAAGCAATCAAACTCTAAGGCATTTAATGCACCGCCTTGAGTCTGAGCCACAGCAATTGGGTTTGATAGCCGTGTCATTATGAGAGGAGGGCGTCTGGAGGTCTTCAGGAGTCAGGGATTACAGAGGGGAGTGGGTAAGAGTGTGCGTGTCACTCCAAGCCCTCTCAGCAAAACTCCCACCTTTCCACTGATTCCCCCTCTGTCAAGAGTCTGGGCTGGAGAGCAGCACTTGACCACATGATAGCGTGTCTGCAGAGACAGCACCAAGGACACTCAGGGATTCATGCAAAAAGTTAGGATTGGGATTCATTGACATTGAGAAAACATTTGTTGAGAGGATAACTATAAAGAACAGTGTCTTGATTAAATGGAAGATGTTTGGTCAAAACTGTATGCATGTTTCCATATTTGTAGAGGTGGACAGTAACCTATAACCTCCATAAAGTCCCAGACAACTTTGTAGCATAAGTGAAGGTAAATATTGGATGCTGTAAATGTGTACAGATGTGTGTATAAGAGCTTGGGCCTCCCTCTCTCCTTCTCTCCTTCTCTCCCTCTCTCTCTCTCTCTCTTTGATTGGGCTATCTGTGTGGCACTCGTCGTTTGCCACTACTTCACTTTGATTAGCGGCTCCATGAAAATGTATGCTCCGCTCTCAAAGAAAACTGGAGGAGTCGCTACCTGTCAGGAAATTCACAAACAAGCCTATGTAAAGCTGGGCACGCCGCATACATTAAACTCTAATCCACCTAGCCATTTCATTGTGGGGCTGATTTGCTAAATCCCCCCTGACTCCCCCACTTCCCAGTGCTCTTCACACATCTGACGCGCGCATCCCAGGACGACAGGAAAGGAGGTGCAGAACCAGCCCCCCAAACCACGAACGGGGGAAAGAGATCGCTCTGCAAAGTGTACTACAAAGGCATCCCAACAGATGCTGTGAATACCAAAAAAGCCCCTCTCAAACAGTATATGAATTAATCAGAGCACAGGTAGATAAATAAATAATGTATATAAGGAGCTAATTAAACGTGTTTATTCCTGTTATCATATGCTGCCCCCATTTTCCCCTTTCTCAAAGCCATGAATCTTTAAGTGCTTGTTAAATTGGTCTCAGGGGCCAGCGTGGTGGCAGAGGGGCGGTCAGCACCTGTCTCTGCTGAAGGCAGGTGCGTGACCAACAGCCCATGATCCTCCACTGAGCTGAGCTCCGTGAGGGGAGACGGGAGGAGGCAGGCATCACGCTGGGAGGTTAGCGTCCAGACGAGGAGCGGCTGACAGGGCCGGCCGTCACAGCCCCGGCTCGGCTTTGATTAATGAGGGCATTTGAAAGACAATTAGCGGGAGCAGATTTACCTTCAACCGCCTTATCAATCAGAGGCCTTTAATTCAAAGTAGAGCACCCCCTGTCACAAAACGGGTGTATCAGCACAGAGCCTCCGATTCGCAGACAGCTAAACAGTGCCAGCGGGGGGCGAGGAGAAAGAGGGCGTTGGGAGCTTCGTAAACAAAGCAAACTTTCAGGCCTTACAGTCGAAGAACTCTTGAATAACTTTGACTGTAAGTTTCTCAAACTTCCTCCTTGGCTTTTTACGGAGCCCCTAAAGGGACATGGTGAAGGAAAAAATATGAGATATGAGGAAATATTATTTGTCAATGCTTTTGCGTTCTCTCGCAAATGTTTTGCGTTGCACCGAGATACTTTGCATTCCCTGGCAAAAACGTTTGCGTTCCACTGAGAAAGTTTGCGTTCCCTCGCAAAAATATTTGTGTTCTGCCGAGGAACTTTGAGGAAAATAAAACTTATTAAAGCAGACCATATTTCACTGCATTCATAAAGACTGAATTCTGATGTGAATGTGTAAATTGTACCATCTGTGGGTAGATGCCATGCTGACATTTAACAAGGTTTTAAGCCTCCTAATTATTAAGTAATGATCCCAAATTGCAGACATAAATCATGTTGGTGGGTGTTACGCCGATGACTTTGTACAGTGTTCGCATTCACGCACATGTAGCCCACTGCAGCACAGAATTCTTGCATTTGCACGTTCTATAAAAAAAATCTCTCTCTCTCTCTCCCTCTCTTTTTATATATATATATATATATATATATACAGGGTGGGCCATTTATATGGATACACCGTAATAACATGGGAATGGTTGGTGATATTAAAGTCCTGTTTGTGGCACATTAGTATATGTGAGGGGGCAAACTCCTCAAGATGGGTGGTGACCATGGTGGCCATTTAGAAGTCGGCCATCTTAGATACAACTTTTGTTTTTTCAATAGGAAGAGGGCCATGTGACACATCAAACTTATTGGTAATGTCACAAGAAAAACAATGGTGTGCTTGGTTTCAACGTAACTTTATTCGTTCATGAGTTATTTACAAGTTTCTCTTTGTGAAGAGTGGGAGAACAGGGTTGCATTGACAATCCAACACAATGGGCAGCACATTGAACACATTTTATAAGTGGTCAGAAACTTGTAAATAACTCATGAACGAATAAAGTTACGTTGAAACCAAGCACACCATTGTTTTTCTTGTGACATTACCAATAAGTTTGATGTGTCACATGGCCCTCTTCCTATTGAAAAAAACAAAAGTTGTATCCAAGATGGCCGACTTCTAAATGGCCACCATGGTCACCACCCATCTTGAGGAGTTTGCCCCTCACATATACTAATGTGCCACAAACAGGACTTTAATATCACCAACCATTCCCATGTTATTACGGTGTATCCATATAAATGGCCCACCCTTTAGATATAGATATAGATAGATATAGATATAGATATACAACAGGTTTGTGAATTTAATTGAAAATGCCTTAAATTCCAGTTTAGTTTCAAAATTTTAATTGAAGCAGCAAACAGTATGCAAAACTAGTATTTAGGGAAGTAGAATTATAGTCTTTATTATAGAATAAGTTTTATTTTTAACTAGAAAAAAGCAAAACTATCAAACTTTAACTAGCAAAAGCAAACTGTAGATAGATAGATAGGTAGGTAGGTAAGTAGGTAGGTAGGTATGTATGTATGTATGTATGGATGTATGTGTATATATATATATATATATATATATATATATATATATACTCTTGTGTACTGTATGTTCGTTCGTCATCTCCGCTTTATTTTTCGCGAAGCATTATTTTGCTTCACTTCTGCTATGATAAAAGAGACACTCTTGCATTGCGTGTTCGTGCATTTGGGGGGCGGAGCAATGAAAGGAGGGGTGTGTTTGTTTTCAACAAAAGTGTTCAACAACAATTTTGAGAAATCGCATACTGAATTCAGAATTTTGCCCAGCCATGGTAAAATCATATAAAGACTGATATTCTCAAGATGTTTCCTCTAGATTTTGACAGCCCTCAACAAATATACAGTATCAGGACTTACTCTCTTTAGGAACTGTGCGCAATTACACACGTCAGTCATTCAAATTCAAATTAATTGAACCATTGGAGGAATGACGAACACTCGATTCACCAGAGTGCTCAAGGGGGTTTAAAACAGAAATGTGTTTTTATAAAGCTAGAACAAGTGAGTAAAGAAGCATCTCTATCGATCTGACTCCTTGTAGATTAAGCAAGTGCAAGGGGTGAAAAGAAACAAACACATGAGGTAGACAGTACCTCTGGGAGGAAAATCAATATGGCTGCCCCACTCGGTCTTCTCTGGTCAAACTATTCTCACTGGGCTCTGGAAGCTGCAAGGGGAGTGAGTGGACGACATTTTTTACACGGACATACAGAAAGATTTAGATCTGACAGACAACAAAAATGGTTAGATGATTATTTCAAATAGAGTTGAATATATTTGAAACAAATGCAATAATGACACCAAAGTTCTCATTTGTCTGCACTGCCGAGAGCTATTAGAAAAGTACAGCAGATCCGTAGAAATGAGACCGAATCTTGACACCGCTCGTCTGACCCCGAGAAAGAACTTGAAAATGACTGTAGTTTGCCAGCTGGCATTAACAGTCAGACCTGCCTTCATAGGGACATGACATCATTAGAGAAGAGGTCAGCTAGGGAAGAGAACTACTCCAACATAGAAAGCGAGGAAATTACTCCACAAAAGACTTCGCTCTGGAAAATGAAGAGAAACCTGACAATGAGAAAAGAGATCTGTTAGTCGTACACCCTCGTTTGTGCTATGACTGAGATTAAACCCACAGGCAAGGCCAGCCCACTAGCTCTCCTTCAGCTACAGCCCAGTTCGCTGTGCTGGCGCCCCTCTATTTTCCATTAGCCATTTATTTCACGGAGAATTTACTTGCTGTATGGCATAATTGCTATGTAGGGCTTTCCTAATGCACTGGGTGCATTGGACATTTGGAAGGTGATCTTTTACACAGGTGAAGCTGGACGTTATTGGATTTTAATTGTCCATTATTTGCTGCAAATACTGAAACACTTGATTTTAAGATTGGATTATAGAAAATGACTAATAATTGGTTCACTATTATGCATTTAGGTCCAAAGCAACTTAAATCACAGGCAAGGTGTACATTTTATCAGTTCATTATTTCACGGGAATTAAACCCATGACCTCAGCATTTCTAGCACCATGCTCTGTTTGGTGAAGTACTTATGTCATTGTTGTATTATTTGCATGTTTATGCAATGATTTAAATGGTTGTAATCACTTCATTAATATTATGGAGATTGTTCGTTCAAATTGCCGCTCCCTGTATTTAAATACACTACTATTCAAAAGTCTCTTTTATACTCCCCAAGGATGCATTTTTATGATCAAAAACACAGTAAGAACAGTAATATTGTGAAATATTATTACAATTTTAATATATTTTAAAATGTAATTTAAACATGTAATGGCAAAGCGGAAATTTCCATAGCCATTACTCGTATTCAGTGTCACAGAAATCATTGTAATATGATCATTTCGTATTATAACCAATGCTTTGAAAGTTGTGTATTTATTTTATTTTTTTTTTTTTTTGTGGAAACTGTTATACATTTGTTCAGGATTCTTATAATAAATAGAAAGTAAAAAAAAAAAAAAAAACGGGTTTTATTGGAAATAGAAATCTTTTGTAAAATTATAAATGTCGTTAATTTCAGTGATCTTTATCACTTCTGATCAATTTAATGCCTCCTTGCTGAATAAAAGTATTAATTTATATTTAAAAAAACTTACTGACCAAGATACATGGTAAAATGGTAGTACCACTGTACATGTAATAATAATAATACAACATGGTATTACCATGGTTCTCTTTAGAAGTTTTTTTAAATTAACAATATTAAAGCTTTGCTGTGTGTCAAACTCTTTACTATTTCCCATATCTTTACCAGGCACGTATATGGAAAAAGTTCGGTATTAGTTTAATGGTTCATGTAGCAGTCCTAATTTGTGGTTTGCCCTCACCGTATGACACCACGTGTTTAATGTATTTACAGGACGAAAGAGAGCGCACACGTGTCATTAACCCACATTTCCCAGTAGTAATAGTCATAGTGTGTGTAGCTTTGAGGTTTCATTAGTGACGTTTTATAAGGAGCCGTTTGCATAGAAACCGGTGATTTGTTTTCCAATGTTTGCTGTATCCAGGAGACAGAGCAATGTAAATTTATTTAGTTTCATAATAGATATTTGCTCTCAGAGAGGAATAAAAAAAAAAAGATAATTTTATTTTTCAATAACGAGGGCACCTTAATTATCTCTCTCGCTTTCATAACTTTCTGGGGCCCAGTTACTGCAAATTAGTCATCCATTGTGTGTTTGGAATTCCACATGCATACAGCAAGTATTGAATGACAAATTGCAATAAGTCTTTGTCTCTAGTGGAGACCAAACTAGGGACTGTAATGATATTCATTTTCAAACAGGAGAACATTCTAATGGGCAATTAAGACGATCAAGCCTGCCAAGCTACATGTGAAGAATGGAGACCCAGTGCCAGCCATTACGTGTCCACCCCCTTTCCACTTTTCCCCAGCTGGATCTTTGTCTAACATGTGTGCGCGTACGACACGAGGAGCAGGAGGGTGCGCGGGGGTGTCGGGGGGAGCTCCAAAAGCACAATATAATTGAACTTTCCACATTACTTCTCACTAATATGTGCTGCCACTTGGTCTCATTAGTGGAATGATGTGCTCTCCAGTTCAGGAATGAACTCTTTGCCCGAGTAATTAAAGCTCCTAAAGTTTCCAGTCCTTTGTTTAAAGAATTCGTCCTTGTGCTCTCCATGCCCCATCAGCTGCCTAATTAGCAGGGCCTTTGTGTGATTAAAAATTCTCACAGAGATTCCATTGGATATTTTCCTCTGTTAATGAGTGTTTGTGGACAGCTGGGAACAGGCGCCGGCTCCCTCCTCGCCGGACCTCCTGTGCACCGGGCCAGACCTCTGTCAGGGCCCAGGAGTGAAAGCTGTCATTTCTGTAATGGGGATGGAAATTGGTCAGAACCAGTGCTGGCCTCCCGTAGGACTGGAAATGCCTTGAAATATAAATGAGGATGAATATTCATATTTCTCCTTCTCTCTTTTTCACCCCCTGATTCAATAAAAGTGCTGAGTATTAATATACATGTCAGTCAGATTAGGAAGCCCCTCGGAACTCGGCGCCAGCGTCTGCCCATTAATGCGTCCCTGGCTTCATTTGCTATTATTCTCAGGTTCTTTCTGTCCCCAAAGTTGGGGTCACCTTCTCCACTGAGAATTGCTCACTGGAATCTTTCCCTTTTGTAATGTTTCTCCCCATTAAGTGGGAGAGAGAGAGAGAGAGAGAGAGAGAGAGAGAGTATGTGTGAGGAGAAACGAGCAGAGAAGCATTTAATGAAGCCCACTCGGAAGTACGAAAAGTAGGGGTCAAACTCAAATGAAAGAGGAAAGAAAAGCAGTGCATGCACTTGCAAGAACTGGAACCTGGAGTGGGGAAAAGGGGGCCGGTATCACTGGACTGTTCCAAAAAAGCTACTTGTAACGGAGGCCAGCTAGTAAGAGCTGTGCAAGTAAACCTCACTCCCCTGGCCTCAAGAGGCACACTGGCAACTGATGCTAAAGGCTACAGTCTTTAGCGTCCTTGTTAACGTGCCAGCCTCCCATGTCCATGATCCTGTTTCAAATCCCGCTTGGAGCAGTGCAAGTAGGACCATACTATTGTATAGTGCAGTGGTTCTTAACTGGTTTTGCTTCAAGACTTGATTTGACATCAAATAGTGACCAAAACTGTTTATCACACAAGTATACAAAATGTCTGTAAAACAAACAAACATGTATTAATATAAATATGAATATATATGAATATTTATTATTTTTCTTTTTCTGCAGCTTACATACCCAGACAGCATCATAGTGTCGGCCCAGATCCGGCCCACATCTGGTACATGTAGATTCCACGCGTACCAGATGTGGGCCGGATCTGTGCCGACACTATAGGGGCTTTCGATCTGAGGAACCTTTTCATAGTTCCTAGAATCCGGATTTCACGGTGTTCGCACTGCTGCGAAAAGCTGTGTACACACAGATTATGGCCTATATATTTACTCCACAAACCAAGGCTACGTCTACATTAATAATTAATTAATCCGGATACATTTAAAAATTGCGTTTTCGTTTACAAACACTCTCTGTCCACACTAGCGTTTTCAGGCATTTTCCGACGTTTCAGTGTGGATGAGAAGCGTAAGTTTCACCTTACTGCACATGCGTAAAACCTTACAAAAGCTCACTGAGATGATACAGACGGTTAAGTTATCGCACAATTCTTCTGACAGGATCATTTTATTTCGAAAAATATCTCACCATTCACTGATGCATCCAGGTCCCACTCAGTCACCATATGTTTGGTCTAAAACACAACTGCTCTCATGTATTGCCGCAGGACAGCAAATGTGAGTAAATTCATGTCATCTTTGAAGGACTATATTATGAAGAGTGTGCAAAGTAGAATATCTTAGCTACAGTGTGAAAGTGAATAGCACGTAACAGGCACAATACTGGTATAAACGTAAATATCTATTGGTACAATATGCGTCACATGACTAAACTTAAGTCATCGTTTTTAAATACCTCTGTTTTGACAGTCCACACTACAACATGAAAACAGCGTTTTCAAATTGATCCACTTTGGAGTGCATTTTCAAAAAGCTTTGTTTTCATTAATAAAAATGCCGTCTCAGTGTGGATAGAAGGCCAAACCGGAGAGAAAAAGATGCGTTTTCAAACGAAAACGTATTAGTGTGGACATGGCCTAACCATAGACTGTAAAAAAAATATGGACGTAGTATCTTTGACGTCACCCGTAGGATTCTGAAGAGCATTTTTGAAGCCAAAAGTGGGCGGAGCTGGGCGTTGCCATCTTGGCAGCGCATCACCGCACGTCACTCCCGGAAAACAGAAAATGGGCAAAGAGGCGGGACGTGGGTGGAGCTGAGGTGCCTGGTTGCTGAAACTACGCCCTCCTAGCTCAACGTGATCAAGTTAGCTCAGGGTCTCAGGCTTAGGAGCTAATGCTATATGCTACTGGCAGTGCCGTGTCTGTGCCAAGTGTTCGACCACACAGGGCCTCGCACTAAAGTGATAGCTGACTTGATGTAAATCCAGTAGTTAAAGTTCATGTTTTTACCCTTCGAAATACTATAATAGTTAAAAGAAATAGCTAAAAGTGAGACTATGTATCTTGTGATGCTGAATTATTCTGCTAGTTAAAAATGTATTATGCAGTAACTTACAATATTGCTCTGAGCGTGTGACAGTGATTCATGCACATACATGGCAGTCAGCGCGGCATCGCATGTCAAGTTCGTAGAGAGCTTTAGTCAGTCCATTTTAAATTCTGGGCCTATCAAATGGGTCAAACCAAAGATATTACCTTAGAAGTTTAAGTAAATGCGCTAGAAATCCGCACTCATTCAAGGATGTGCATTTATTGCATGGATGGAGAAAGCACTGACACCTGCAGGATTTCACTACGCGCACAGTTTTTTTTATTTTTTTTATATACTAAAAAAGTTAAATAAGCATTGTCTATATGTTCCGTGAGAGCAACGGTATTGCAGAATAAGTGTAGCCTCTATATCTATAGAAGTTTTTAAATCTGAAAACTCCAAAAAGCAACGAAATTTTCAGACATACGTTCACAGTCACATCCGGTGGATGTGGATTCAAGAGAGAGACTGGAAGGTTGCCGCTTGGGCCTAAAGCCCAATTTATACTTCTGCGTCGAACTCACGCCGTAGCTACGTCGTAGGCTATGTGTAGCACGCGTACCCTGACGTGCACCTCTCCAAAAATGTAACAACGCGTTAACTCTACGCGGACGCAATCGCTGTGATTGGTCTGCTAGGACCGCTCCCTCGGGTTTCACATGCTCCCTCTTCAAGTGTAATTGCGCGTCAACGCGGACAACGACGCAGAAGTATAAATGAAAATCAGCGCGTTGCCTACAGCGTAGAGGCTCCGGCGTAGGTCCGACGCAGAAGTATAAATCAGCCTTAACTCTACGAACATGGAAAACAGTGATAGATGGATCCCTCAACCTTTACGCTAAGGAGAAAATCCAACGCAACTTTGAGGGGACCAAGCCAAAAACGATTATGTATTTCTGCTCAGTTAGCGACATTGGACATCAACCACACAGCATACGCTAATACCTTTTCCTATACTGTCTACTTTCTTTGCATAACAGTTCTATCTAATAACATATTAGACAAGACTATTAAACAGATCATAAACTAATGGAGAATAGGAGCGCTGTATGCTCAGGTTCTGGAGTTCTCAGCGCCATCAAAATAAAGGTCCAACGCACCATCAAAATAAAAGTCACAAAAACAAGGGTGGCTTACTTCACTTCAGAGTTCCTACTGGCGGTGTGAATCTAACCAAGAAAACATCCTATGGGAACCTTTAGTTCTCGGGGAACCACCCTGGTGGCTAGTTCCTAGAACTAAGTTCCTATTACTACCCGGTGCGAAAGCCCCTTATGTTGCTGTCTGGGTAGTCACAGTGTAAATGTAAGTCATTGAGTAAGTGAGTCTGAATAATTCATTCAACTAAATCTTTCAAAAACACTGATTCATTCAGGAATGAAACTAGTGACTGTCCTTGTGAGTTAGACAGTGAATCATTCACTGACACCGATTTGAACACTGCTATAAACATTAACAACAGAATTATTTAGTTTATCATTAGACTTAATAGTCTAATATTTCTACGTTTTCAGAGCTCTATACTAAAATGAAATGACTCATTGCGAGCAAGTGCAGGATGGACTTAAGGATATGTGAGCTCACCGGTCACGAGGCTTGAGGCAACACAAGACAAATCAATGATGTGATAAGTACTTGACATGGGTTTGGAGAAACTGTTGAAGCAGGCGATTCTGTGAAAGTTTAATTACAGTTCAGGAGCAATAGATAGATTTCTGGAAACATCATTATAAACGGAGAGCTTGTGCATCGGGGCGCCCACCTGATTATCCTTTTATTTAAGGCGTCACATTTCCAGAGAACAGGTGATCTGAAGACAGAACATCTTACTGAACAATCTACACCTGAAATGACATGTTTTGCACTGAAATTTAATTGAACAAAATGACAGGAAATGATTACTTTCCTTGACTAAATATGATTTTCAAAAGTAGTGTGATGTGTCTTGTGATAAAGGCCCTTTAGTGAAGGTTAAACTGATTAGATTTGATTATCAAATAATGAATGAGACACTGATGTAGTCTTAATTGCATGCTCCGATGACTGTGTTGTTTGACACGGATCATGTGTTCACTTTGTAAATATAATCCAGCTCTTTATTCTTCAGCCTTTGGTTTTTACTCTCTGGTGCTACACTGCTCTGCTTGGAGTTGTCGGTGTCTTAAAGTCGGCATGAAATGTAAATTCACCTTACTACTTTCTAAATACGTTATATATCTTATTATGAACTATTCTTCCATGTATAGCCTACATTTCATTTTGTAAAAAACAAACAAAAAAACACTGTAAATTTAAATGAAATGTTTACCTCAATCTTCCAGTGAAACCGACATATTTTTCTCTGGTGAAGTATGTAGGACTTCCCCATAATTCAAGTAGCCTACACATTCAGATCTGCCTCCATCAACCGTGGAAGGATAGAATCAAGTTTTCTCTTTTAATAATCTGTTTCACTCGGATGAATGTCACAATATGGAAGAAAAGGTACATTACTTAAACTTAACCAGGTTTGTAATTTGTTAAAAAAAAAAGAAAAAAGTATGTTCTTTAGTAATAATAATTCTTATTTTTATTACTAGTAAAAATTCTAATTATTTGGTTTTGCTTAAAATTAAGTGTTTTTCAGCCACAGCTGCTAGATTGTCCTGTTTGGTGGCTTGAGTGTATGTACTCAACAGCGGTGCTAAATGTTGTTTCATTAGGTGTGAAAAAGCCCAATAACTCAACCGCCACCAGACAAACCTCCTCCTGGCGCTGGCTGGTTATTAATCTGTTTTTCATTTCGTTTGCACCAATGCAGGAACTCTGTAAAGGGAAAAGAACATGCATCGCTGGTTGCCCCTCTGTGAAGTTGAGAGTCATATGGTAGAAGCATGGTTGAGAAGCTCCTAAACACTCCAGCCGTGAGTGATGATGTGCTATTGTTACCAAGTGACTAATTTGAACGATTTTGTTGTAACCACACAATACAGTAGGGGAGAGCCGGGACAGTTGAAACACTTTTCAGATTAACGTTGTTTTCTAAGATAAGGTTACAGATAGATTTTTTATTGTTTTGTGATCAACAACTCACATATGTGTTCTCTTAGTATCATGTGTTATTCGGTACAAATATAGAATGATTTAAGTAAAATTTGACTTTGAACGGTAGTTGTGCTTTGTTTCAATCGTCTGACTCATTGGTCTGAGCGGGACGATTGCAACACAGGGGTGGGACGGATGAAACATAACAGTTTAAACGGCAACTATTCATCTAATGCTTGTTTTTGTGAACAATACCTGACAAGTATCTTATGTACATATTGTTACAAACAAATTTTGTAACTTATTTTAAGTTAAAGGTTCATATTAACCATTTTTGTTCTGTCGCCCAATAAACAATAGGCGATAAGCCTATGCGCATTTTGTAATCTTTCTAATAGGCTATTTTGACGAAGACAGACAAATCCGTTTACAATTAATTTTCTTACATTTCTTCCTTGAGTCATATTGAGTGTTTGCTAGTTGAATAGCCTGTTATTATGAAGAAAACGAGGTCAACCAGAAGACGATAAATGAAATTTATTGAAGATTGAAGATTGGACAATTGATGATTATTAAAGAGATAACATGTATTGCGTAATTGAAAATGAATTTGCATTAAAAGAAACACAAGTCTAGAAACAGTATATTAATCTATGAACAGTATAGGCTATGACCAGGTTTAACGGCCAGGACGTGCTGTCGGGACGGTTTAAACACTTGTTTCAACCGTCCCGACAGCGCCTCCTGTCATTTAAACCTCTTTTGCCTTTAAACTAAAAAACTCTGATATTGCACACTTAAGGGTGTGTTGCAGTACTAATACACCTGCCGTATTATCATTACAATGGCACATGAAACAATAAATACAACTTGTCAGTCCAAAAAAAGTACCGCACGAAAGAATTCACTTACCGCACTCAAAAACAGCTTTGCGGCTTTAACTCCAAAACGCCATAACGTAAAGAAGAAATATTTTCGCGGGTATGGTAGGCATTGCGTGCTGTATGTGCTAACGAAATTTGACGTACATGACGTGAGTGGTTTTCAAGGAAATCTCAGTGTTTCATCCGTCCCGCGTTTCAATCGTCCCGGCTCTCCCCTACTGAACATTTACTGAAACTTGAAAGACTGTTGTCTTAACTCATGTAAATGAATGTTCGTTCAAAAGGCACTGTAATGTAATGACAGCTAGTATTGTATATTATTATTTGAAAATGGTGAATGAGGTTCCCTCAAATATTAGTGCAAAAGCTACAGTCCGTATATTCTCGCCTCCCTATAGCGCAGGAAGTGTTGTTTGTTGTACAAATAAATCATACTGTGGATGTGGCAGGACAGAGCAGAGATAGAAGGCCCTTGAGGTAAAAAACAAGTGAGGAGACATGACCTCTTTTTTCCCTCAGAAAGGCTTGACAGTGTGAGTGTCTTCTACTTGTCTTTTTTTCATCCTGAATAGATTATCGCAGGGCCTAATTTGCTTGGTGAGAGCCATGGAAGAGTGAACCAAGCCCTCCCCTCTCATTTCTTCAGGGATGACTTCTGAAGCTCTTAATAAGGCGACAAGTACGCCTTCCCGTATTGAAATACATCAAAACCACTAATCCTTGTAGATTGGAGCCACCCACTGATTCAGATTGTCATTATGTATTTCATAAACGTTCCAGTCTGAGGTTTTTATGCTCCTAGATAAAAGAAAGTAGAGAAACCTCAAGAAGTGGTGGGTGGAGGAGGAAGGTGTAAATGTTCTTTTCATTAGCATTCCTTGCTTTCTCCCGAGTTAAACCCGAAAAGGCTGACTACCGAAACATTCTCTATGGCTGTTTTCCACCTAAGATGAAAGCCCCATTTGTGGTGGCGATAATGGTTGCGGAGCCATGTCATTTGACGTGGCTTGTGTTTCTCTGTTCTCCATCATTTAATTGGGTTTAAGGAGCGTGAGAACACTGCAGACTTTGTGACCATCGCAACTAATTGACCAGACGAACATTACTTACAGTGGTGCACCACTGTGAAAACAAGGGAGGTGGAGAGAGCCTTCACTTTCCC
The DNA here is from genome assembly GCF_951802725.1 of Rutilus rutilus. Lineage (NCBI taxonomy): Eukaryota > Metazoa > Chordata > Actinopteri > Cypriniformes > Leuciscidae > Rutilus > Rutilus rutilus. The sequence goes on from NC_140211.1 coordinate 19,967,060, forward strand.
TTATTTGTAGGAATTGAGCAGTTTTATGTTACAATTTCACATTCGAAGCTAGCAAATGGAAGGAACCGATCCTCTTTTTGCAAACATGCAGCACTGCAGTCTGGAGTCATTTTCTCTTTACTCAAGCTGATAAGTTGATTACTGATAAAGTATGATTAATTTCAATAAGCTAACTAATTAAAGTAGAATTTTATCTAAATAAGTCAGCTTTGATAGCTATAGACATGAATTTTAAGTTGAAACTAAAGTTGGCGGTTGACATTTGTTATTTAATTTTCTTCTGTAGAGCCACTCTAACAGGATTTTCTCATTGTCTTCCATTATACTGAATGTGCTTTTCCTATTCAATTAGCCTTTAAGCAACTAAGAGAAGTCCATGAAGCAATATGGCTCTGGCATTTCTTTACAGAAATTAAATGTATAATTAAACGTAATTGAAGACATAATTGTTCCTGGCAGCAAATAATAGAACTAAATTGTGCCTGTAAGGAGAATCAATATAAATGCTGACATTCCTCTTGCGTCTGAAAAGAAGTTTGTCAATTCGGGACCCGACGAGAGGAACTCGAGGGGGGAAAACACAATTGGACCTCTTTGGGTGAAAAAAGAAGGTGGCTTTTAAAATGGACTCTTCTATTTTTCATGAACAAGGTCACTTATCAGTGACCGGAAAGGCACCAAGTTCTCTTCATCAATTTAATAAGGATTCAAAGTAGAAAAATAGTACGGTCATTTCTTTGTAATACACCCCTGGGCTTTTTATTATGACTTCATTTCCCAGTGTAATATTGGAATGTCTCTATAATTGTAAAAGTGTAATAGACTCTAATAGAATTTCATTTTGAACCCTGAATGGTCTATGCCATCGCTGCTCAATTTGAGTAGAATAATGATTTTTAATGTCCACACATGGCTTCCTGTGACCTTATTCAATCTCAGGCCTGATCAGGAAATATATCGATTCAATTACAGCCTGATGACAAGCCAACTGAGGAGAGGAGGGAAAAAAGGTCAGCACATATTTGAAAATGTAAATCTTAACAATGTCTTTTGGGTTTGCTGAAAAAAGCCATTATCAAATGCCATTTGGGTCCAACAGCACCAGGCCTCTTTTTCTCCCTCTCCCTCTCTTTTCTCTGAGCGATGGGAATCGTTACAACATGTTCAACACTGAGGACGGACTTTCCTATTGTCTGGAGTTGTTATATGCAAAGTCATTTCACAGGAAAGGCCTGTCTTTTTATTGGGTTATGTCTGTGCTCTGTACTGCTACTTGTCATGCAACAAAAAGATGTTTTGCTGTTTGACGGCCTTGCTGCTGTATTTCCTCTTCATAAGTCGAAGGATGCAGCTCTGTGTTTGTAGTTATTGGCGGAATTTTAAAATGCGTCGAAGTGCTCCAATTCCACTCAGAGCAAATTACATGCACATCACAACGGCTGCTAATTCTTAGTTTGGTCATTAAAAACTCATTAAAATTAAAGTGTTCATTTGCATAGCTCTGTGTGTTGCATCATAAATTATTAATTGAAAATAAATAAATGAATGCAATTTGGAGGAATAAGTGGTGGAACACATGCACCTGCAGAGCTGTTTTGACAGTTTTTTGTCAACACACTGAAAAAAAAGGGGGGGGGGGGGGGAGTTGGTGAATCTGATGTTGTTCAAGGTTGTTTTGTGGACTTTTTTTGCATGATGGCTCTTATTAACTGATTTGAATATACAGACTATTTTTTTTAAAGTACCTTGTTCAAGAAGCCTGTCTAGAGCTGAACATAAAACGTCTCAGGTTATGACTGTAACCTATGTTCCCTGAGAACAGGAAACGAGACACTGCATCAGATTGCTATGGGGAATGCCTCTGCGTGAACCGGTGTCTGAAACGCGGCAATCCTATTGGTCAGCGACAGCCTATGACATCATCACTAGTGCGACCCGGAAGTATATAAGAGGAGCCTGGAGAACATGTCAACAACTTTTCGTCTGAAGGGACTGTTCAGCAGGCATCCCCAAGGCATGGCGAAAAGACGCAGTGTCTCGTTCCCTGTTCTCAGGGAACATAGGTTACAGTCGTAACCTGAGATGTTCCCTATCGAAAGGGAACTCGCACTGCGTCAGAACGCTATGGGGAACGATCTACCCATGCTGCCATGCTGAGGGGAGTGCATGCCAAATTATGGCTGTGACAAAAAGCGTCAAAAAACAGCAGTTTCACTGAAATGCCAAAAACACTCCCCATCGGGTCACACACTGTCAGTGACAGTATTCCCTACGACTACTGCCCAAGCTATAAGCCTCAAAGAGGCCTCCGATACAATGAAGGCCTACCAAGGCTGCTCAAAGGCTTTGGAACCAACAACTTACGTGGAAGGGGTTCTTTTAAGGGAATATGGCCAGGGGTTCCTAAGGAGTCCCATCCAGTCACTTTCTGAGGGGGACATGAAGTCAACCCCACATGCCACCAGAGAGGCTGACCTGGTCTAATTTAATGACCCAGTCTTGCCAACAACCTGTCTGTTTCCTAAACAGAGTCTCTAACATATTTTGCCTCACTTGTGGAGGCATCCGATAGGGAGGACTGCAGATAGTGGCAGTGATCGCTCACAGACCGGATCATAGAGATGGGCATCCTGGAGAGTAGAACTCCGCATAGCGCTTTCTAACCCTTATGAACGAGGGGAGTAACTCTACCCAATCCTGGATCTACACAGTGCTTCAAAGCCATGTGGAGGCTGGGCACTCTGAAAGGGACCCTAATAGGGGAGCGCCTCCAGCTCTAGGGCTGATCTAACAGGGAGGCCCCGTGAGAGTTCTTTGACCTTCCGACTAGACTTAGGGAGCTAAGTATTCATACAGAACGATCCTCAGATAGATTCTGGAACACTATACTCAAAACCTGATAAGTATTGACCAGGCTCTGGGCTAGGTTTTGTCTTTGCAATGCTAAGCATCCAACTCGTTGGGGATCCGCCTTCAAGGGGCCCTGTCAAGGCCTAACTACTTGATAGCGGGACTGTTTTCAGAGCTAGTCACAGAAGTCAGGTGCTCTCACAGACATCTCTGTGGCCCTGGTTATACTTATTTCATATTACCAACAGGCAGTGTACTCAGCAAAAGTGCTATCGACCCTTCAAAGCAAGGGGAGTACAATCTTACGCTACCAGATTATCAAGGAGGCCTACTGTAAGGCCTACAGCTTCGACTTTCACGGACGTCAGCCCGAGCAGTGCTTTTTAAACAGAGTCTCTAGTATTACTTGCCTCACTAGAGGAGGCATCCGATAGAGAGGACTGCAGATAGTGGCAGTAAGCACTCACAGACCGGATCACAGAGACAGGCATCCTGGAGAGTAGAACTCAGCATAGCGCTTTCTAACCCTTGCAAACAAGGGGACTCTACTCGATCCTGGATCTACACAGTGTTTCAGAGCCCTGTGGAGGCTGGGCACTCTGAAAGGGACCCTAATAAGGGGAGCGCCTCCAGCTCTAAGGTTTACATTGCCAACAGGCAGTGTACTCAGCGGAAGTGCTACGGGACTTACGACTCTTTAAAGCAAGGGGAGTACAATCTTACGCTGCCGGACTATCGAGGATATCACAGTAGCAATACGTTTTGTGTTCTGTTCTGTTAGGCTTCTTGTACAAAGTACTTTCAGCTTTGAATGTCACGGGCGTCAGCCCAGGCAGTGCTTCGGCTCTAAGGGATCATACTCAACCAACCCAAGTGGGAGGAAGTAACTAATCTGTCTCTATCTGAGCCTGGTTGGTGAAGGGTGATATCATACGAGCTATGGGTAGCAAAGTAAAATGGTCTCTAAATAAAGACCCTAACAAGGGGAATACTATCAGCATGACCCTGAGGAATGTATCAGGGTCGAGGCCTATTATCTTGTATTTTTTACAAGACAGATTTTACATTCTCTACTAAACCCAAGGAAATGGAGGCCACAATAAGCGACCAACGACATTCAACCTTATGACTTGAATTATTTTATTCAAGGGGCTCAGCGGAAAAAAATCATTTTTCAATTTTAAGGCCTAGCTGGATAGACTAGCTACAATACTCAGTTCTAAAGGGCGGAGGCCTGAGCAGACTGCTTCTTACTTTCTAGAGAGAAAAACGCCCATGAGATATCTGCATGAGAGGCTTTTTGAAGATGCCTATGCTGCTATACCCTGTAACACCACTAGCATGTTTACGCCTAGTGCATAAGGCGGGCCTTGGCTAGACGACTCTTGTAGTAAGAGGAGGCCAGTACTAGGAACAACTAGATTTACAGGAATAAATTATCCTGATGGGCTCTAGCTCTAAGGTGAGAATGCTTAGCAAACTGCCACCAGTTTCCTAGTTACTAAGCCTAAGCCGGAAATCGAGGCAGCCCCGTGAGGGCCGACACATGAATATAAAGTGACTGAAGTTCAGAGCTATAATCTCAACGAATCTATAAAGTGAGAGGAGAACTGCTGCTCTAGTATAAGGTGGCTAACAAGGTGGCCCGAAGAGGGCCAATGCTTGACTTTGTAGTTCTATCTGGAGCTTGACAGAGTGGTGGCCTCAGTAGAATAACTCCCGATAGGAAGAAAGCCATCTCACACAAAAAATGTCTATTAGGTGCTCGGATGAACGGTGGCCTCACTAGAGATTTTTCCATACAGTCAACCTGTTCACTACTACAGATTAGCACTACCCGTTATATAAGCCTGACGACTCTAACATAAGAGGAGTCCTATGGGAAGGGTATGCATAGCCTACCTATATATGGGAACTTCAGGGTCCTAATTTCACCATCCTATAAAAACCATATTTAACACCCCCTTAATACTTCCTAACAGGGAACCGTAGCCTATTATTCAACCTTACTAAAAACTCACGTAAAGGGAGAGGACCTACAGAGCTCAACCCGCTGCCCATAGAGCGATGGCCTAAACGACATTCACAAAATGGAGGCCTATCACCATAAGAGCACAAAAGAGCACAAAAGAGCGCACTTACTACCAAACCCGACGCCAGACCTACAGAAGGGTTCCAAATTGAAGGAATAACTCATAATAGGTCCAGCCTCAGGCTGACGCAAGAAGTGCTTGGGATGAGAGATTTAAATGCTTTAAATCTGTCAACAGATCAGCCTGGTATGCTTGCAACACTGTCATTGGGTCTCATTCATGAAACACGAGCAGAACAAATTTTTGTGTAAATTGTGTGTAAAGTGGTTCTGGCGTAAATTTTCGGATTCATTAAAATGTTCGTATTTTCCAAATGTTAGTTGGTACGAAAGAAATCTACACCTGCTCCCAGCCACACGTAAATAGTGCGTTTAACATCCGAACGGTTTGCTCATTAATAAGGCTGCATTTTAATTCACCTTAATCGGGTACATATTTACACAGCATTTTGAAAAAATATTATATATAGCCTAGTAATTACATACGGTTTTTCTTTTTACTTCTGGGACTGTTCGATTAACAGATGAAACTCCATTAACTGTATCTGTAATATGCTGCCAAGCTTCCTTTTTTTTTAGGACCTGATACGCCACTATGTACGCTTGAAAATAAAAATGTGGCGTTTTGAATGAACTTCTGATAATAAAACTTCAATTTCTGCATCTGAGAAATTTCTCTTTTTCATTCGCTTTTGAGAAGACATGTTGAAATCCTTCGTTTGGTGTCATAATATGATGCCCATATATAGTTGTCAGTCGAATTTAATGGGTGGGATTTATGGTAATTGAGAATGAGCGTGCACGCGTGTCCCATTTACGACTGATTGGAATTCATTAACACAAACACACATTTCACTATCACATCTGACGTTTACGAAGTATTTGTGAATCAGGAGAAGAGTTTTCGGGAAGGTCTCTTTACGCGCAAATCACTCACATATTTACTCTGTATGATATGTTTCATGAATGAGACCCATTGTGTGCAAGGCATCACCAGCAAGACCCGTAAGGCATCACCAGTATGACCTGCCATAAGCAGATATAAGCGTGCTGTCATATTTTAGTGGCTTAAGAGGCATGGCCGGAGCACTTAGTGTCGATGCCTCTCCAGCCATGAGATAGTTCGCGAACATCTCGTCAATTGGGGCATCGACACATACCCATGTTCGCGCATCCCCTCAACTTGTTCGCTGATGGCGATGAATGCGCGCTGAATATGGGCTCTTCCATGCCTTTCCGATCTCATTGTGTAGATTGGAAGGCTCACAAGAGCTGGAGCTTAATGGCTGGAAAGAAACCATTCGTCAAGTCTGCCATGAGCGGTCTCTTCCCTCATGCGCTCCAATGACAGCAGAAGCCTCATGAAGCGCGTTCCATAACACTCAACAGCTTAACTTACGCAGTGCAGGATGGCTGTGAGAGTTTGGGTTGTATATCCTCTTCAACCTCATCAGCCATCTCCTGCTCTCTTGGGCTGGTTGTTTTTAGACACAGCAGAGCACTCGCTGCTGGATCAGAAGATGTTAGTGACAACACATCCTCATCCTGCTGCTCACTCTCTCGCGAGTCTCTGAAGGGCATGAGAGATTAACAACTCTCTCAACCTCCTCAGCGAGCTCCCTCTGAAAAACCCCACGATTCCAGTCTCTGCTCTGCCTCAGCTCGAGCGGGACCTGAATCGCCTGGTACAGATGTCTGTCCCTCTTCCCTCGAGAAGAGAGCAGACGAGAGTGGAGTTTTCTCAAGGGAAAAAACTCACAGTGGCACAAGCAGATCTTGAAAAATCATTAAGCATTTTTCACAAGCCATTATTACCCTTTTAAAGTTTTCAGGTTGAAGCGTACAAACAGAACAGTCCCTGAAGATGAAAAAGTTGTTGACATGTTCTCCAGGCTTCCCTTATATACTTCCGGTCCACACTAGTGATGATGTCATAGGCTGTCGTTGGCCAATAGGATTGCCGTGATTAGATAAGCGTTTCAGACACCAGTTCACATGGAGGCGTTCCCCATATCGTTCTGACGCAGTGCGAGTTCCCTTTCGAAAGGGAACTATCTTTTACCTGCTCATACAATGAATTTTCTTCCTAAATGTTGAAATCCATTAACTGTGGTAGTGTGGTTGTTCACTAGCACTTATATTGCACTTACGACTGCTTCAGAAACTAGGATTTGACATTCAGCGTTGCATTCAATACTTGATTAAAGTACGTACTGTTATGTGTCAGGCACTGCCGTGCATTTATCCCTCGTTTGATATTTTCTGCTGTTATATTGTCTCTTTTTTTAATTTGCAAGCATTGGTAATTGCAGCCCTTTTTCAAATCACTTCATTAATTAAATGAGATTGGAAAAGGTTTTGTGCTAATGGATTACGCAGGGGCCTGGTGGCTCAGCCCTGTTTACCCGAGGTCACATTTCATTTGCTGCCTATGTCAAGCGACTAGCGGCAGGACACTCTGAGGCAGGCCAATCAATGTCTCCGTGCCCAAGTCCTCAAATGAATCCATTAAAGTTATGCGGATGCATCCTGCCTGGGTGGAGAGGGAGAAAAAAAAGGTCTCCTGATACCTCTGATAGAAATTAGCCATGAATTAGGAGCAAGGCTGCCTCAGTCTGGAAACAGGCCAAAGCAGAATTAATAGGCCATCAGTGCCTCTTGTGTGTTAAATCCCATTTGTTCGCAGTGTTTCATGAAAGGGTTTTTTTTTTTTTTTTTTTTTTTTCTGTCATGTTTGGCCTTGCCTATAAGGACCCCCATGCTCCAACCACCACAACCTCAGCCTGTTAAAGAGTTCACCCCCAAATCAAAATTCTGTCATTATTAACTCACCATCATGTTATTCCAAACCTGGAATCTGTTATTTTTTTCTGTCAAACACAAACTGAGAATACAAACTATCCAGGTCCAAAAAAACACCATTGGTTCTGTAATGATGTCACAACTGGTACGCCATTTTTGTAGTCCGTTTAGAGATTATCAAGTGAATAACAAATTTGTGTAAATATAATATAATTATATATTGTGCATAACACCAAAACATTATTGGACACTATAAACTGTTACTATGAAAATCCTTTAAAATAACAGATAAACATAAAGGCATTCAAGTTTGAAACAACATAAGCAAATAATGTAAGCAAATAATGACACAATTTAAATTTCAGGGTAAGATACAAAGAGGCCGTGTTGGACCGAGGCTTTGGAGACGTGTAGAACATCCACTTGCTTCTGGTCCACAGGCTGTATTTTCATGATCTGAATCTCCTGAACTAATCTTAACTGTAGATCTCTCTCCGCCGACTGCAGATGCGACCCCTCAGTGCGGCATCATTATTTTTCGCTGTGTGGAGAGGCATGAGATATAGACATGAGATAATTATTAGACATATACTTTATACATAAAGTAATGGCTCTTGGCATCTGTGATTCAGAGGAGCTGTCTGGCTCCTTTTCTCATGCCCACTCATATTGAAGCTCTGCATAATTCATTGGAATGTTGCCCTTAATAAAGCGCCGAGTCGTACTGTGAGGCTTTACCGTGTACAGTTCTGTCTCTCTGTTCACTTTGGCTGTTGCTGAGTGTAGTTTTGTCCCTTAAAGACCAATTAGCAGCCTTTGTTTAGTGCAGCGTAATCGTTTAAACTGATGGATCAAGCTGTTTTCTTCACACTCAGTTTCAGAGCCTACGAAAGTTTGCAGAAGGAGCGGATAAAACAGAAAAAGCTCTATCATTTATTTTGTTCCCCAGCTGAGCTTGGCTGATTGTGTATGCTTACATGTCACTGACCAGCAGCAAAGGTAACCTCTAAATGAACTTTTGCCCAACAAAATCAAGCGGCCAAGCAAACTAATGTAGGAACTGGCAACTCATTTCAGATGGCTGAAAACCACCTAACATCCGGGATTTGGTGAAATCCAATTACCTAAGGATTCAAGTGTACAAATTGTCCTTTGTTTATATCATAACCTTATTTTTTATCAATCTTTAGAACCAATCTGCCACAATGTTTTTATGAGATTTTTATTTCAGTGACTGGCAGCTAATTTTATCTAATAAAACTAAAATGAGCCAACTGTTCACTAGCTAAAATGTTGGACCGAACACTCGTGTTTATTAATGCATGTCAGTTATTGAAATGAGACAACAGAAACTTTATCACTTAAAAAATTAATGTAAACATCTTACTTGATAAATTATTATTAACCATTATTTATTTATTTTGGTAACACTTTACAACAAGATCCCATTAATTAACAATAGTTAATGCATTAGTTGACAAACTAACAATGAGCGGAAAAAAATGACAACATTTGTTAATCTTTGTTAATGTTAGTGATACAGTTTTTCATTGGTCATGTTAATTCAAAGTACATTAATGTTAACAGATACAACTTTTGTATTAGTAAATGTTGAAATTAACATTATGCTGTAGAAGTATTGTTCAGTGTCCGTTCATGTAACTAATGTTAACAAATGAAATGCAATTTCTTTCTTTTTTTATCACCCAATTAACTTGCTGAACGGAGTTAGAGAACCACTGGCATAAGCAACGACAGCTAGCTTTCTCTGCTCCTTTCTGGCCTGAATGTGGGCCGGTCCATCTGAGAAAGCCCACATAAAATGATCCACTGTAATAGATTGAACTGCACATTCACATTTTCTTCCATTGCTGCCATCCCACACATGCAAGTACGAACACATCCGCATACACAAGCTCACGGAGACACGTAAATGAGATCTTAAACGGCTCTATGCTTTGCCCTCTCTCTCCAACGCCAGAGTCACACATCATAGTCCGCAGTAGCAAAACAAGATGAAATAAAATTCTAAGCCGTCCTGGCAGTCAAGGACACCATTCCCTCACCGTAATAGCCTGTATCGTCTGGACACTCCATGTGTAGCTTTTCTTCATTGCTCTGGGCTTTTCTTCCAACAATAAGCTCTTTATCACTCCTCAACACAATTCATTTAAAGCCACCGTCAAGAAGCAATCAAACCTTAAGTAAGAGGATTCAAAGTCAATGTGTTATTGTTGAGCAAAGTACCATTGCTTCATTTCCATAATGCACACAAAGAAGATGCCAGGCAAGTCACATTTTAGTGATAGGACACATGAAAAAAAATAAAACACATTTGCTTGATTCTATTTATTGTCATATTATTCACATTCTTTTGTGTGCACGTTATGATTTAATTGTTCCTATTGTTTCCGCTCTGTAATGTCCTTGTTTTCACCCGTGCTTCTCTAATTTTCTTCCTCTTTCTCCGGGATGACATTATGTTTGGCTTTCTTGTCTCTCTGCCCTGAACACCAATGATTTAGCAACTCTTGACATATCCATTACACGGTACAGATTGGCTATTCTCTCCTACTCATGTCTCAGCACCTATAGAAATGACATGTAGCTTTCTATTTTTTCTCTAATGCCCTCAATTCGCGGACCGATGCTTTTAGCTGAAAATGGATTCAAATTTCAGGAGTCCTCCTGTACTATTAACTAGAGACTTCAATCTTGACAAAGTCTTTTTGGAAAATGCTTTCCATTTCATATTGCCTCTATATTTTATGGCTCTATTATTTCCTTTCATCCTTGTTTGTGCGTGTCCTTCATGTGCACACGTATCTCATGCACATGTAGTCATTGTGTATGTATGCAGGCCAGGCCGTGATTAGTGTTCTTGATTTCATGCACTTGTTTTGTTAATATATGCAACTTACTGTAAATATGCCTATACGTTCACTTCAAGCTTCACTGCTACATGTCTTTACTTGCATAAAGACTGTCACTACAGCACTATGCTAATTCCTAAGAATGCTGAATTTCACCTTGTCTCATGCTATAGGCTGATGTGCGTGACCTTAAGAGCCATCTGGCCCTGTCTGGAGTCCAGAGTGTCTCCTGTAACTGTCTGCTGTTTAAATCACCCTCACCACCAATATAGCATGAGGCATATTGCGGTTAATGGTCTGACAAACATGTCTCAGGCAGGTCCTGTCCACTCTCTCCATCTCCACGAGACTGTCCTTCCTCACCCAGCCACTCCTCCATCACAAGGGGATTAGAGCTAATGCTTTAAATGAGCACGGGCCAGAACCAAAGGGAATTAAAGGCAATTAGCATGCTAACAAACGGCTAATAACATGTCGTTTTCACTGTTTGTAAGGCTTTACCTGTACTCTTTTGACAAGAGCTTATATTCTCCCCAGTAATGAATGTACTCGGATGGTCTATCAATTATTGAACACAACTATTTTAATATTAATAATTCTGCTTTGTTAAAAGCCTAGCTAACATAGAAGGATTGCAGGATTAATATTTGCAAATTTTATCACTACTCTGCCATAATGTCACAGGGGGCTTGAGTTTTGTTCACAGTAAACGGTGAAACAACTTACCGGGCTTGTGAAAGAGGCTGTATGAGGGCCGTATAGTGAACGCTAATTAATCCCATGTAATTAGCACTAGTGTGTGTTTTACACTATGATAGATTTCCCGGAAGCCACACAACATTATTTATGTTTAATATTATTTATGCAAGTTTTCAAGACAGCAGATCTCTATGTGAGAAAACAGACATGATTCATCTCCGCCATCATCTTTGCATTCACCCAATAATCAAGCACTACTAATTACAATAATAATGATGATAATAGTAATAGCATCGTTTCAATCTCACTTTCAGTAACTGCATTGTTCCACCCGTTTCCGTTTCTGCTTTAATTGTATTGAACTTCATCTATCCCCGGCCCTGCAAACAGGATTACTGGTACTTATCTGAAATGAAAGTGTATCTTTGACGCACTGTAATAACAGGGAGTGGAAATCCAGTCCATCGCAATAAAGCTGAAACTAATTCATTAGAATGGCTGTCTGCGAGGAGTGTTTTTCGATTCCGCCATGCGGCGCGTGGCTCGGGCCCGCCACACCAGCGCTCTCCTGTCTCCACCCCCCGCAACCCTTCCCTGGAGCAAATAATAAAGGTGATGATGAGGGCCATTTGTGTGATGTGCCATGACCTGAGATGGGGAAAGGGACTGTGGAAAAGATCACAGCAGCTGCATCAACAGCCATGTGCGTCAGGCCTCTTCAAAGGCCGCTGCTAAAAGGCCACGCTGAACGCAAACAAGACTATCAAACTCTGCAACTTCTCCGAAGATGCTCGGGAAAAAAAGGCTGACGAGAGGGAGCGAAGAGCCGTGTCGTCCGTGCCTCCTGTTCCATAATGGAATAGAAAAACACATGGGCCCTGTTTGGTCGCCAAACACAATTAACAGGGTTTCTTCGGCCACATCAATACTGCTATTTGCATAGAGTATTGATCTGGGGTCCTTATAATCACAAAATGTTAAGTGCACCAATTAATTCTCAATCTGTTTGTGCCCTTGTCTGTTCGCCAGGAGCTCTGAAGGTCAGCGCGAAAATGAACCGCTCTTTGATTTGCCTCCCTTTTTTTAGTTAGACAATGCCATTATGTTTGAGACAGCCGGAAAGGCCCATCCCAGCTTTTTCATTATCATTCCTGGTGAGTACAGACTAAAATGTTTGAAATCTTGTGATCTGACTTGTCCTTTTAAACAAGGTGTTTCTTTCCTCGTTCACTAATAGGCCTCGGTTCCTGCTCTCTCAGCCAGGCCTTGGGTTTTTACAGTCTGAAAGCCTCAATATCTACCTCATATTGTCTAATAAGTCTATCACAGAGTGTTTCACTGTTGATTCATACCCTTAATGGCGTGAGTCCAATGTCACAAAATGCTCTGTCTGGCCTTGTTACAGCACTGTGGAACATGACCTTGCGCTTGCTCATCTATTTAAATTGATCATAGCAATAAGTTAGCAGCTGCTCCCATTCTCTTGTTTGTGACATCTCAATCCATTGGGAGAATGAAGGCTGCATCTGCATGTGAGGATTATATATGTGAACGTACCTTTCACTTCTCATAATAGGTATCTTTATCTTTTAATGAAATCCTATCTAATGAAAGCTTGAGGTTAGAGGTGAGCTGTGACATAAGACATCCTCTCTCTCCCTATGATTGAGAATTTGCTCTTTTTGAACTTTAAATGCTAGTTTATATAGAAATATACGCAGAAAGGAGGAAATATAGCGCCCTTTCGCCCTTCCACATCTACTAAGTCTTCTGGTTTGCGAGATCTGTTTGTGTTGCAGATGTGGAGAGAGGTGCCAATTGAATTCGCAGCTCTATGGCTCTCACTTGTATCGCACCTTTGTGTATGAGATTGGCAGTGCATAGCCAACTGATACAGCTATAAAGCATAAGCAAAAGATTGTCGAGCGCCCTCCATGTTGTGGCGCCGTCACGTGTCCTCACATGTCTTGTACGGCTGTGATGCTCCGATTTGTCCTTTCTCTCGTTTTCCATCAAACAGTCAGCGGTTACGGCCAAGTGACAAATGAGCTCGCCTTCAGCAAAAGATGAATTTCAATCCACTACACCTGTGCCACCTCACCAAATGAAAGGCCTGACTGCCCGCTATTGCGTATTTGAATTGCTTAATTCCTCCATTAAAAAACCTATTTACATGAATTAGGGACAATTAGCGTTTTCAGACCCATTTCGGCTTTGTTCGCCCTGTCCATTAACATTTAAAAGTGTCGGCTGCCAGACGCAAGTAAAGCCCCATGATCTGATTTCAGCTGACCCCCCACGTTGGGTGCCTGGATGGACCCTTTTCATCTCGCCTGCGCTGAAGAGAAGGAGCTGGCCTTGCTTCTCAGATTTGCCTCAATTACACATAATCAACAAAAGTAATTCAGACAGGGGCAAAAAAAAGAAAAAAAAATCGCCTGAAAGAAGAGGTCTGTTAGAGATGGACAGGGCAGAGCTGCTCTCAGATTTTAATCAAAGGCAGGCTGTAAATGTGCACAACCTTACTGAGGAATATGGCTTCATTCTCTGCTTTCCAAATGGGTTTAGGTCCAGAATGTGAGGAAAGGTTAAAGAATGGGCAACTAGAAGGAAAAGGTGAAGGTAGAGGTGACTGAAGATGCACAGATTTAATGAGCACCTAGATAATGAGCTCACATGAGATGCATTAATTGCTTTACTGTAAGTTTTGTCATTTCCTGCATGCTTAAAAGTGAAATCAACTCCATTGAGACCATTTATACCCAGCCGTCGGTCTTCATCTGCTGCCCTTCTGCCCATCCACAAATTACACTGGCTGACCCCAGTTGCTGATACATATAAAAGGCCAGCTTTCTGCAAGAATCAGTTAGCCTGAATGATTCAAAATGTCATGTGTTTTACGAGAGGGTTACTGAGCTGAAAATGATTATTTTTATTCTCACTTCAAGTTCATGAAATCAAAAAATGGTGAGCAATAGTGTACTTTTCATGCTCTTTCTATCACTAACTTGCCTTATTCAACAAGCTTTCCAAGGGTTCAGCCTTTAAACACAGGTGCCATGAATGTGTTGAATGAAAATATTTCCACTTTTTAGTGGTGGGTAGTTAGTTCAAAAGAGGTTGAGGCTACAGGATCAAAGCAGAATGGTGGATGCTCATAGAGCAGCACAGAAGAAAGCAGAAAGAGTTGTCTTCGTCAAAACGAAAAGGCCTTGAAAAGAGATGAAACTGACACTGTTGTTTACCTTGTGCTTGAGATAGCTCATAAAGGTAAGAATATCGTTTTTTATATACACTACCATTCAAAAGTTGGAGGTTAACTGATCAAAAGTTGGTTTATAAAGTTACAAAATATTTCTATTTCAAATAAGTGCTGATCTTTTGAACTTTCTATTCATTACAGAATCCTGGAAATAAAAACTACCTTACCAGCACAACTCAATGTTTCTTGAGCACAAAATCAGCATTTTTTTAAAATATATTAAATAATAACAATTCTCAATAGTATGTGTTACTGTGTTTTTCATCAGATAAATGTTGAGAACATTAAAATCTTACAGACCTCAAACTTTTGAATGGCAATACACTACCACTACATTCCTAAATGAATATGTAATATAATATTTTTACAATTTAAATTCTCTTTTGTCCTCTTGTGTCTTAAAGGGATAGTTCACTTTGAAATTAAATTTTGGTATGTTTTAGCTTACCTCAAGGGCATCCAAGATGTAGGTGTCTTTGTTTCCGCAGTAGTTTCAATTTTGATATTTTTAGGTCAAACCGTTCTTGTCTGTCAGTCATATAATGCAGGTCTATGGTCACTGTCTCAAAACACAAGCACAGAGTCCAAATTAAAACAATTCCCCGTCGTCCAAATTAAACAATTCCCCATCGTAAGTACACATTGATGGCCTAAGACACGAAACGAGCGGTTTGTGTGAGAAAACGAACAGTATTTATATCGTTTTTACCTCTTATACACAGCCACGTCCAAGTGATCTGATCTGACGTGTACGCAGACTGGTGCATAGATATATACACTAGATGTCGCATTGTCTACGGCAGTTCATTGGAACGAATGTCTTTAAGGCGACATCTAGTGTATATATCTATGCACCAGTCTGCGTACACGTCACACACCAGGATGCGCGCGCGCCCTCAGATCACTTGGACGTGGCTGTGTATAAGAGGTAAAAACGATATAAATACTGTTCGTTTTCTCACACAAACCGCTCGTTTCGTGTCTTAGGCCATCAATGTGTACTTACGATGGGGAATTGTTTAATTTGGACGACGGGGAATTGTTTTAATTTGGACTTTGTGCATGCTCTTTGAGACAGTGACCATAGACCTGCATTAAATGACTGACAGACAAGAACGGTTTGACCTAAAAATATCAAAATTGAAACTACTGCGGAAAAAAAGACACCTACATCTTGGATGCCCTTGAGGTAAGCTAAAACATACCAACATTTTATTTCAAAGTGAACTATCCCTTTAAGGATATTCCATACCTACAGTGTTCTCATAGATGCTAACAACAACTGAACACCAGCTATTAATCTGACTTCCCAGCTCTTTAAGATGACTACATGACCTGTCCAAAAATATTATGGTCATTATGAGGAAGATGATTTGAAAGCATATAGAAACTAGAGGCACTGATTTACACAGTGGAGCCGTTTTGACTTGGGGAGTCTTAAAATATTTATCTGTAACAAGTAAATAGTCTCTATTTTAAGGCCTATCAGCTCTATTTTAAGATTTTCATATTTGTTGAATGAACAATAAAACTGAAATACAAATCCAAGAGTCGTCATAAACACATTCGGTCATTAAGCTATGGAAAGATGCAATCAAAAGCTGAAATGTATCCTAGAGTTTCCAATTGTCAACTAAACCCTCCAGCAATCCTGCCAATATCACGGGTTTCCACAAAGGACACAGTCAAATGCCATTGTCTCTCCAGCTATGGTACAAATATTGTATTCTCTACCAGACAATCCTTTTCCAATATGGTTCGACTCAAAGAATGGAGGCAGAGGTTTCAATATCCCCACCACCCCAAAATCACACACATATACACATACTGTTTCTTTTCAATTTGGCATATATGCAGCATTATAACCAGCTGATTTTGATACTAAACACACTTTTGCATTGGCAGTATTTGGCTTGGTTTCCTTAATATTGGGAGTAATTATAAGTAATATTTCAGAATTGGAATTTATTTATAATTTTTTATATATAGGTCTATTTATTCTGTTTTCTATAGACCTTATATAGAGCAGCGCCATGACATGAATGAAAGCAAGGCTGTGAGAGGTAGACTTACCGTGTTTTCAACGGCATCCGCTGTAAAAAGCTGTATAAAGCTCCTAGATCACTTATCATTTTCCACAGCTCATATTGTCTGTAGTTTTACGTCTACTGAAGTTTCTTGAAAAGATATTTCTGAAGTGTTTCTTCAGCAGAATAATCCAAAAACACATTAAATAACAGTATAACCCACTGAAGAGATGTATTTCCCTCACCGCCTTGCTTTCATTCCCGTTAAAAATCAAAGATGGTGCTGCTGTGAATAAGGTCTGTAGGGCCTAGCGTGGACCATCTGTACTTTTCAGTGACTTCTCACTTTATAAAGTGGATTGAGTAATAGAAAAAGGAAAAAGGTCGCTCAAGCTGTATTTCACAAATGGTCATTTAGCCCCAGCCTTTGCAGTTGAGTCTATTAGCATAATTGTGTTATTGATTAGGAATAACTCACTTTTCCTCATTATGATTACATTCAATTGTTGACTTCACCTATACAATGAATTCATTTTTATGTCAGTCTTGTTGACTGGTATGATCTATGGCTTATCTATATAATTGATTCCTGTAAAGTTCATCCATCCATAGGTGAGTGGCATAAAAATGTTTTACATAAAAAGATTGAATAGGGACACTGTGCATGTAAGCGAAATGTCACTGTTGTGGAGACAGGCCTCAAAGGCATCGTCCCTTGAGGAATTGCTTTGGCCATATTGTGATATAACACTAATTATGAAAGGTTTCATAATGGATTGCTGTATGTGGAATGCGGACAAGAGCATGTCTGAGTTTAGGGAGCGCTTAATGTACATGGCAGGATACAAAACATCCCTATTTTTAATTCCACAGTGGTCTGAGTTACAGACTAAAAGCCAAATAAAGCATTCTCTAAATAAACACTTTGCCTGTTGTGCGGTGGTCGTTACTCCAGTGGTGGAAAAGCAGCTGTTGTGACAATGGACTGCCCTCAGAGAACCTGTGGATATCCAGTCTAAATCCAGCCCAGGTAGCTGTGAAAAAGCTAATAATGCGTTATTGCTGCTCAGGTCTTCTCTGTCATCTCTCTATCAGTCACCCTATCCAGGGCTGGCCGAGTGATAATGGGTAATAATGCAACGGGGAGAGAGACCAATCTCAGCAGGTCCAGAGTGGTGTGAGAAGGGCCTGGGTGTTAGGCTCCATATCCCACGTGTGATCCGGGGAGGAAATGAAGAATCTTTCTGGCAACAGGTCACAGGGCACACATTAGTGAATAAATGTGGATTTATTTGACTATAAAACTTGTGTACAAAAGGGTTTACAACCTATGAGATGTAGCCGAGCATGAGAGATGTTTTGGATTTATCAAAAGTCAACACTGGGATTTTTTTAAGTCAGATATATGGTATCCTTAGAAAACCTGACATCTCAGACACATTTTTTTATTTATTTTTTAGCTTTTATCCCTCATTTTAGGGATTTAATGTTTCTTCCAACAGCTGCATTTTGCACTTATTCAGTGTTTTCTGTTTTATTCCAATTAATTAACAGCATGAGCATGTTGCTGTTGCTTTCAGCTTGTGTATTCACTGGGGTAATCTGAACAAGGCACCATCCTTAATTCTAACCCAATTACATCTTTCTTGACATTATATCCATATTTAATAGAGCTATATTCCCCCCACCCCAAAACGAAGAGAAAAAAGCGAGAGATCAGAGATTAGTTTGGTGCTAATGCAAACTGGTGGATTTGTTGTGAGGGTGTTTAAAACTTTCAAAGAGAATGGGAAATGAGGAGGAGTATGGTATTGCTATAACTTCAGGCTTACTCAAAGAATATTGCAGCCTTTTTAAGTGTCAACTCCTTTTGTTCCTTTTTGTTTTACTGCAAAGTTTTAAAACAGCCCTAAGATCTAACTCGAATATTATCTGCACTTTAAAACCTAAACATATTAAATATTCTCGTCTTTGATCGCAACAAATATGTTTTTACTTTTCTGTAATATATTTCGCTCTAGAGTATTTGACAAATTGAAAACAACAGAGAACTTAAAACAACACTGTAACTGCACGCAAACAGCATCAGCTGATTTGGGGAAACTGTTTACCTCTATGTAAAACACAGAAAGACCCCCTGGTGCGACTAGTACACATGCTGATAATCTACACAGACATGGCTGACAATCGTCATGTTGGTATGATTGGTACACAGTTACACTAGATATTCACACAGCTTATTGTTCTTATTTTAAAACACATTGCTGTATGTCAATTACAACATGTCACACTTTACTCTCATAATCAACCAAGCGAGACAGAAAAAAAAAAAAATAATAATAATACTTTCCCCATATGGGAAATGGACCTGTTAGCATGAATATTCCTATTTATGTAATGCTATTGCACTGCATTGAAGTAGTTTAACCATATCACACTCAAAAATAGTTTTTTGCACATTAAAATCTCCTCACACATGACTTTGATATAAATGACTTTGTATTGCTGCTGGCATGTGGAAAAGTGGGTCTGTGTTTTTAGTCAGTGCTGGTGGATGTTAGACTGGGTAAACCCAGCCCGATCTGCCGGCGATTTGATTTCGCCCTGCAGCTCAGGCTGGAAACCTGTACATTCTTCTATCCTGCTTCCGTTACAAATCTGCGGGGACCAATCACAAACTGGCTTATCCACCTGGCGCGCTATTGGCGGGTTTAATCCAATCCAATTCCTTTTAACCTCTCGACGATGCTCAACGGCTTCTTTAGTTTAGCAAACAAATCGCTCGAGTGGGTGTAAATACCACTCACTTTCATGTTTTTTTTTTGCACAACCTGCAAAAATCGCTTGATGCCGTTGCTGCTTCTACAAACCGCTGATCAATGCTCCAAACCAACACGTTTCTTGCCTGGAGTTTTCGCTGCAAAGAACGTCACCTGGATCGTTGGTCTGATCGGTTGAAGGACTATCCAATTGCGTACAGACAGAGTCATTTGAACTATGCCCGTTGATCACGCCTCTTGTGCAGTAGAAAATACAGAGCAGACTTATTCAATCTTAAAAGATTGAGCTTTGTCTGGTGATAGCCAGACTAGGTGGATGTGGGATTTTTCTGAGTATCTACTCTCTGGGTAATGGGCAGTGAATCTTCTTACACAATAGTCCCAAAGTGGTCACAATGAATTCTACTGTCATTGTCCAACCTGATACACACAATTCACAGCACAGCAGAGTCATTTGTCTCTAAATTGGACAACACAGGTCACGGTGTATGTATAAGTTTTCAAATTCAATTAATAGGCTTGTTGTTGGGCATAACTTGCATATTTCTGCTTCCTGCTCTACTTTTCACTGGCAGCGCTCCTCATGGGATGCATGTATAAAGTAACAATCCAATTCGCAAACAAATGAGGTGGTTCTTTTAAACTCAGTTACTGTACCAGTTTGAATCAGTCTACAAAAATTCTTCACTGAATGAACCCTGAAAAAAAACTAAAAATTATAATGTAAAAATATATATATATTTCTTGAGCACCAAATCAACATATTAGAATGATTTCTGAAGGATCATGTAACACTGAAGACTGGAGTGATGATGCTGAAAAATCAGCTTTGCCATCACAGGAATAAAGCACATTTTAAAATATATTAAATGAAATAAAATCGAAATACATTTGATCAAATAAATGCAGCCTTGGTGAACATAAGAAAATACTTTCAAAAGCATAAAAAAAATTGTACATCCCTCAACTTTTGAATGGTAGTCTTTTCTCAGCGTTTCATTAAATACAACTTACTTGATCACCCACACAAGGATTGGTCATGGCCTCTCAGGACACTTTTCGACTGGGCTTTTCTCTGAAGTAGCTCTTGTAATCGAGCTGGATTTATCACAGGCCTCTAATAAATGCCCCAATTACTGTAAGGATGACAAGCAGTGATTTGATAGAAGATCTGATGCTTGATTTCTTTAGAGCATCCCTTTCCATCCTCTTCAGTAACCCTGCGGGTGCTCTCATCTATTATGCCCAAAGTGCCCCCTAACTCTGGTCAGTGCACCCTCTCCACACAATGCCTGCAAAACAAGAATTAAGTACTCGAAAAGAAATTGATTCATAGCAACAGAAACGTGTCAAATGACCTTTACAGCGCTCATTACACATGGCGCACATCACGGCACAAGAATGTTCCCGTTCTTCGGACCTTTTGTCTCGCTCGCTCCTCTTCTCTGCCTTCTCCGGGGAAATGGTAATTAATTGAAATCATTTCCATGTGTAAGGTTGCCCAAGTCCCTCCTTACACTGTGTCAATGGGTCGATAGGTATTTGGAGCATACAGTGCACACAGGTGATAAGAACTCAAGTCACACTGTGTTAAATGATTGCCAAAGCAGCAAGTGATAGAGGGAAAAAAAACGAATCAGATTCAAGGGCAGAGGAGTTTGCGGAGAGGGAACGAGGGATGAGGAAGAGGAGGGGGAGGCGAGCAGTCCTCTGTGGATGACATTCTGGCAGCAGGGGCTGATGGTCAGCACCCGCAAAATTGAAATATTTCAGGTGATTCAAGGCTGACCACATTTCTCACTCCTTTTTTCTCTCACTCTCTCGCTTTCAATTATCAAAAGGTTGTCTGTGGGAATCAAACAGTCTCCTTGGGGGAGTTCATGCGTGTGTCCTCAGCGTTCCGAGCTCCTTCTCGAAGCCGAGGGCCACTCGCGTTCCGCCGCCTGCCATGCCAAGGAGCGCTGTATCTTTAAGAGGCCTGTTACATGCTGTTGATTAGTTTTGCTGAGTGGGTATGCAGAGACCAATAAATTAAATATGAATAAATTAAGAATGTACTGTAGCAGAAAATTGCTTGGAAAACAACCACCTCCCCATTAAAATATGTATAGTAATGCCTTTTATGTCTGGCGACGTGGGATTAGATATCACTGTAAATTAACACGCCATCCGACCGTAGTTGAGAACTTTTCACTTTTAACAAGGACTTAAAAAAAAGCATTTACTCTAGTGTGTTCACTAATTAATTTGATATTCAAATGAGCTTATGAATTATAATTGCAAATATCCCAAATAAGAGCAGTTTAAAAAAAAAAGAAAAGAGGGATAGTGTCAACAAAGATTGATGAAGCTTGCTTTGAAAATGCCATCTGTTTGGAATGTTTACTCCTCTTAAGAAACGCGTCTGTGGTTGTGTCAGCACCTAACGCTTTGCATTGAAGGGGATCAGGGACATCAGCATGTGAGATGAGCTCCCACAGATAACGTCCCTGCAACGTTGGTGTGACATTGTAGCCGCATTAGCTCATTACTACAATGTCATGGGCGACATGGTGCGGATGCTGTGCATTAGGAGGAACTCGACTGCAGGTATCAGGTCTCTGCAGATGAGCTGCTTAATTAAGAGAAGCGCCATTAAGGTTATTGAGATGCGACTCCCTATACGAGGAGATGCTGGGTCCGGTGTGGGTGGGAGACTGGAGGGGGGCACTTACAATCCCTTCTTCCTCTATTCCTCAACCTCAAGTGACATTAGCATCTCCTGCACACCTGCAAACTCCTGGAGTCACACAGTGGGCCGCATCTCCGCATCCTTCTGTGCCTCCGACTCCAGGATCTAAAAGAGGCGACCAATTTTTAATTCTCCCTCTCCTCCTCCTCCTCCTCCTCCTCCTCCCCGGTGCCCATCTGTCAGGCTACACTACTGCAGAGTAGGAGGAAGGCAAGCACCTTGTTCCAACTGGCCGCCTTTCTAATTTTCTGTGCCTCTACAGCTTGTCCCAAACAAACGCCCCTTTCTCAGCTGCCATGCTACCCTGCCTGCTGCGTGCACACTAGCTTTTCAGAAGAAAAGTTTGCGGGATAAAGATTTCCCCCCAAAAAGAAGAAAAAAATCAATTTTAGAACAAACTGAAGTGTGGATGTACTGGCAAAGAGGAATGTGAAGATATCAGGGCCATTTCTCCAGCTGAACTCCAAGCAAGTTTTTCTCTCGTTTTTTTTTTATTCTACTAAATTTCTGCTCTCTTTCACTTTCTCCCTGAGGCCTACAGATGCACTCCTGTAATTTACTGCAGGTCACATTCCACCAGCACAATTCAATTTGAAGATTTCTCTCTCTATCTCTCTCTCTCTCTCCCTCACTGATATAATGAATTAAAAGTCTGGCACAAGAAAATGAGGGCCATATGTTGAAATCCCATCCCTGCTACTGACAAGGCATTAGCCGTACAGGAGGTTCTCTAAACAGACCTTATGCAAATTCACTCCCCAGCCTTGAGGGGGTTGAGATTTTCTTAAAACATATAAATCATTGTTATCTTCCCCCTTTTTGCCATCAATGGATCAGTTTAGCCGAAGTCCATCTTGTTGTTGTACTTTTGCTCGGATCAGGTTGTGGATATGATTCATTGTGTACGGGTAATAAACACTGTCATACACTATAATTATTTAATGGCTCAATCTATCAAAAGTGACCATGGCCAGACACACAGGAAACTCAATACGGGGCTATTGTGATCCAACACTCGTCTCTGTTCCTAGCGTGACAGTGCTTAGTGTTTTCTACAGCTCCATCCAGCGGTATCTCTCCGCTCACAACATTCAGAGTTATATAAGTCTTCCGTATTATACGATAGCTCTGGTCCACTTCGATTGGACGAGCCAAAAGTGGTGATATTTGGAACTGGACTGTTTCTGAACCTTTTTTTTTTTTTTGTGGAAAAAGCTGGTAAAATTGTGTCTGAAATATCAGTTACTTGATATTAATTTAAAACAACATCATAAACAAAATTATTCGAATGTACTGAATACCAAGGCAGTTCGGCCAAAGGTACACAAAGTTAGACCGCAAGTGTGATATTGGTTTAATACAGTTCTATAAACAATAAGTTAATGCTGTTGAAAAGTCTGGGGTCAGTAAGTTTTGGAGTTTTTTTCACAAAAAATGTAAGCAGCACACCTGAGCTAGAGCAACAATTCAGCATATCAGAATGATTTCTGAAGGATCATGTGACGACTGGAGTAATGATGCTGAAAAGTCAGCTTTGCCATCACAGGAATAAATTACATATTCAAATATATTCAAATAGAAAACAGTTAGTTTGAATTGTAATAATATTTCACAATATTACTGCATTTAAAAAAATGCAGCCTCAGCATAAGAAAAAAAAAGACATTAAAATCTTACCAACCCCAAACTTATGAACAGTATTAAATAACTAATATTTCAAACACAATATGGCCATTTTGTCCCAAATGAAGTAAAAAAAAAAAAAGCAGGATTAGAATTGCAATTCCATGTATGCAAACATGAGGAGTGATACAAACACTGAAACATTCCAGTGCTTGTCCAAATGAGTTATATTGTTTAATATTATTTTTCAAGACCTAAAAGATAATTATCTTCATATCAACTACTGAATTCGTTATCCGGGTAATATCTCACACCTGATCGTCTGTTGTTATTTACATAGCTGTCATAGCAGATCACTATTTTTGTTTCATAGCAACATTCTGTTAAATCTTCTAGTACAAGGATGGCACTTCATGAATGTGCTTAATAAAAAAATATTTTAATGAAAATAAACATATTGATGCATAAATTATGTACTGACCTTAAAAAAGCAACAACGCAGTCAAGGCCTCATTCTTAACAAGGCCCTTTATTCATAATAAGGCAAGCCTTTCATACCTTTTTGCACCCTGATTAATGCAGTCCATCACATCTTCTTTTACTATAAAAGGACAAATTGAAAACATAACAAATGAGTGCAAAGTAATAATGCATTTAAAAGGGTTATATGAATGGAAGCTTCAATCTTGTCCCTGGAATTCCCATGAACACAAACACACACTCGCACACATCCACATGCAAATAGGAGGATTGTAATACAGTCTGAGTGAGTTCTGCTTGACTATTTTAATATTGCATCTATCTTGGGGATTATTCTCTCTTCAGCAGAGAGACCAGTGCTGGAGTGCTGCAGTACTCACAGTATACCCTGCTGCTCTCAACAAGATTAGAGACCCTGCACTTTGACTCCCAATCCTGCTCTCTTCATGGTGTCTAACCACTTGGCGCCCCACCGCTCACAGTCATAGCACATGGCTATAACATTAAAGTGACTTATTTATTTGTGATGCAAGCGTTCTGCACATCTAATACCGGTAGGAAAAGTTCATATTGTGTGCGCGAGTCACTGAAAATTAGGATAAAAATGCAACAATAGTTACTGTTGGATGGTTTCATTTTAATGGATGACAATATACAACAGCTACCTGATGTGATTTGGCAAATGATGACCAGTGTGATCAACACAACTGCGGAGGAAACAGCAGATCTTCGTAAAATGAATCGACAGAAAACCTGAAGTCCATCAGGATAGCTGTTACTATTGTGGCATTTGCTTTAAAAGTGGTGAATACTATGTTCTGCTTGAATATTGCAATAAATTACTCTGTTATTGCCTATTTACCATTGCAAAACACAGAGCTAAAGTTATTAAACCCTGTTTTATTATTCACAGTCCTAAACTTGCTTTATTCTCTATAGATAATTTATTCCCTAATAGCATTTCAATGTGCTTCAAGATGACTTATGCACCTTATGTTAGATGCCATGAACAGGCAAATCGATCTCGTGCCATGCAGGGCTCTTGTAGCGATGACCTCATCTGTTCCAGGTCCATAAAAATAAAGCAGCAAAAAAAACCTAGCAGCTCATCCTCAAGCAAAATATCTAATGACATACATCCTACTAAGGAGATTAAAAACACATTCACATTGGAGGAAGTACAGTTTTACTTTGATTCATTGTTTTGGCTTAAAGAGTCATTCGTGTATCCAGCGGGCCTACCACGCCGCAGTGACCCCCAGGAATTCCTCATCTTTGGCACTGGATGAAACCGTGATGTCTAGCTGCGTTTTTTAGCCCGGAAACCAACGGCTGGATTGGTGGAACGGTGGATAGAAGAGGTGGAGGGACGTGGGGACAAGCTTTCGCGCCTGCTTGAGTTGGAAGCTGCAGCTTCTACCAATGATGTTTTGAGACAGGATCCCGAGATGGAGGAGGCCTTGCTGTAGCTTTTTGTGCTTGGCTGAGCAGGGGGTTTGTTACCTGTGTGGGACTGCAGAGATAAGACACTCTCATTCATCTCACAAAAGCGCAACAAACCACACTACTGGACAGTGCTGCATGCTGTCTGACAGCTGCTGGAGAAGGGTTATCTTGGCACCATCTAGTGTCCGTTTAGAGAACAGGCAAATTGTTTTGTTTTTTAAATGCAACCATGGAGGTTAGCCATGAAATAGCCAGGATTTCTGTCACATACCTTTTAAGAGACAAAATATCCCTCTTTGACTAAGCACAAATATTTTAGAAAGTCAACTGCGAAGCAATTGGAAGCTCAGTGAAGTGAATGACTGACCTGTGCAGTGGATGTATTTGGAGTGTTGCAGGACTTTGCACCAGACACACTCTTCTTAACACCATTAGAGGATGAGGCTGATAGTTTTTTCTTCAGAGGCTATTGTAATGAAATATATAACACATGAAAAACCACTGGACAGAAGAGAGAACTTTAAAGTATTTCAAGCAAGTCGGTCCACATGGCAGCTATATTAGTATTTCTGATCATGCAAGTGCAACTTCTACAGTACTTAAATTGGGATAGACCAAACTCTATGAAACTGTTTGCCAAGTTTGCAATAAAATAACATGTAACCATGAAAAAATTACACCATAAACTTTCTTTAGCTCAAATCAGGCAAAACAATGTATTTAAGCAATGCAGGAAGCGGTGTTCTCTTGTGAATATTGTCATAGCCGAAGGCAGTTGTTCTCTGCATTTTACCTCTGCTCTAGCTTCTTTCCTAATCTAGCTTTATAATAAATGTGACATTGCCTACTATGAATATAGTTGACTATGTGATGAATTGCTGTGATGTTGTAAGTTCATTAAGTGGCATCCTTTAACTAGATACTGTATTGTCCTTAACAAGTAAACAATAACAGATCATATTCCACACAGTATTATTTGCGTCACAGCCTTTACTATTTTTAGAAACTGCATCCTTATGACTGCTGTGATGAGGTATTGAGATTCTTCCAGATTGCTCTTGGAAATTTGGCCTGATTGGTCTTTCATGATTAGGGTACACAAAAAACTAAATAATTATATTTTATTTTTGAATGCATGAACATGCAGAAATGCTTCACTTTAGAATATGTATGCACTACCTATAAAGTACAATACCCTGTTTTACAACTAATCTTTACACTGTTTTTTTTTACCTTCTTGTTTGGGATGGAGGGTTTGCTGCTACTGTTGCTGTCTTTGATGTCGTCAGGATGTGCTGGGGTTACTGAGAGTTCTTCAGAAGTTCTCGGCCCTGACCCTTTGTCCTCAGAAGAAGTGAGAGAGAAGTTGTCCAGTGCCTCGTTTATTGCCACACTCTCTTCGTCCACTGGAGCATTCTGTAACTTACGCATCATCTCCTGACGCATCATCACTAAGACGTTTGTCTGTGTAACCGTGGTTGAGGTGTCCCCCTTTGAATACAGATTTTCTTTCTTTCAGGTCTTTCTTTCTGACAGGTTCCACATTTAGTCATCCATCAAATTGAAGAGTGCTAATTAGCTGACTTCTGAATCTATAATATGCATGACCTCATTTGAACAGGAGAAAAGAGTAATTGAGTTCTCTTACCGAAATCCAAGGGTTATCTAGCAGCTCATTGGCTGTGATGCGGTGAGCTGGGTCAACTTTCAACAAACACCGTATTACATTTTTGGCTGTAAGATAGAATATAAAATAGTTACCACACTGGCTGAACTGCAATCATAATGGTACGGCTGAGGCGGTTCTAACCGGCATCACTAATGGTGTTCCACACAGGGCCAGAGAAAGTGAGCTCTTTCATAATCATCTCAGAAAGTCTTTCCTTAGGGCTGTATATGAATGGAGGCTCTCCACACAACCTGAAAACACAAAAACACACACCAAGTGCAAGTCAGAGCGCCTGGTTGCATGTGAGTCTGTGTGTGTGCAAGAGAAGGAAAACAACAGAGGAGATCTTCTTACAGCATGTACATGATGACGCCGATGCTCCACAAGTCACACTGTTGACTGTATTGGTGACCATTAACCACCTCAGGCGCTGAAAGGGCAAGTCAGTGTGTCAATAATGAAAGATGTTTGAGGCCGGATTAATGTGTGATATCTGATGCGTCTACTCCTTCTCGAATATTATCAGATTCACATCACTTAAATTAGGTCATCTTCTCTTTACTGCTCATTTTAATCAGCCCTTCATTCAATTTATTAACCCCCCCCCCCCACCCCAACCCCCATAGTAATTTAGCAAATCACAGGTTAAAGCCTGATTCCTCATCATTAAAAATAAAATGTGAATGTGTATGCATTTGAGTGTGTGAATTACCCATGTACATAGGTGTCCCACAAGTGGCCTCTAGCATGTTTTCACTGCCCACACCGCCCATCTTCACAGAAAGACCAAAATCTGTGACCTGAGACCAGAGAAGACAAGACTTTACGTTACTCACAATCTTAGCCATCAAAAATGAAACATTATTTAACATAGGCACGAACACACTCAACGTTTCTTTCTTTCCTTGATACCTTTCATCACTAGATTCTGATCTAGTGGAATAGTGAAAGTAATGAACTGCAGACATGCTGCAATTGATCACCGTATCTCACTCGCATTCACTTCTAGATCTCAATTAAAATATTTACGGCCCAAATGGACTTCCATAGAGCAGCCAGTACACACACTCACACAGACTATGAGCACCTGAGCCATATGAATAATATATATGAGTGTATATCGTTTCATTGGTGCGTCAGGGGCGGGCAGGATTAATATCCAGGAGAGATGACCACCTTCTGCCAGATAAAAGCTTTTAATACAGTGCCAGGACAGCGCTGTCTTTAGGCCCCTGTTCTACTCTGATTTATAACACAGCGCTGCCCTGATTCAACCCTCCGCTCCAGGTAGCGGCTTCAGTCGGCTCCCATCAACGCTCTATTCTGCTCCACGCTGTGCCCTGGCTGGCAATTTGTCTCAGAAAAGCCACTTGTGATTCATTTTCTTTGAGAATGTGATATGAAAAGAGTTAGGCAGGAGGTCTGGTGTAATGAGACAGTATTTAAAAAGCAGTTAAAAGGTTTGGGCAAGGAGGACGGTGGGAGAACTAAACAACAGACGAGAATGTCCAGAGGTCCCGCCGTGTTTGAATGTCATACCACATACCTGCACAGAAGTTTTTGCCGTCTCTCTCACCTTGATATTGACCATATCGTTATCGTTGCCTTGGTGACAACTCTTTACAAGAATGTTTTCCAGTTTGAGGTCACGATGAACAATGTCTGACAGAGAGAAAGAGGAAACAGAGCAAGGGAGAAATGGGTTTGGATTATTCATAAAGATGAGAGTGTGGCAAAAATGCAACACACTGGAATAGTAACAGTTTTAAAAAATGCTTTAATGACCAATTCAAATGAAATGTTTTGCACCATTCCCTTTTAAATTGCAATTCATTCTGTCACACAATGTAGTTCTCATGTGAACCCAGCATATAGGGCCCACCTCTTCTTCCCACTTTCATCCGCATCATGATTCTTCATTACTGCTTCACGCGTTAACTGTACGTACTTCAATAGAAATGTGAAAATAATCAAATTATAATCAGCATGTGAGGCTAATATACTGCAATCTCATAAAACACTCCAGTCCTATATACACATTGCAAGTGGCATCATTAGCTCCTCTAGACGTGAGACACACCAGCACTCGGGGACTGTTGAAAAACACACCTATTAATCAGTATTCCTCCCCTGCTCGTTGTTAATGACTCATTAGCCCCATGTAATGGTGTCTCATTGCCAAGCAACGTCCTAAATTACCTCTAACTGCAGATTTCACAAGAAGGAGAGAGAAAGAGAAAAAACACCAAGCATCTTCTAATAAACCCCTCAGACTCAATTAAAATGGGCTGATATTTTGTCTGACAGTTGTTCATTATCTCATTATTAAAACAAGCCTGATTCTCCGTAATGACAGAGGAACTTAATGTGGATGCAATCTTCAGAGTGATTATCGAATATGGGGGAACTAAGGAATCCAGGCCGTTGCATATGACTTAACACAGATGTGAGCAATTTTTCAAACGTTAGGATTTTCATTTTCTTTTAACGCATTTCTTTAAAGGTAATGCCACTGAAATAAATAAATACAATTTTAATGATATATTTCCAGGGTAAGGAAGCATCAATACATTTTATAATTTCCTTAGAAAACTCAAGAGAAGTATCTGCTGACGAATGTCAGGAGGAATGTGCTGGGTTTTGTGAGTGTCACCTTTTTTGTGCAGATATACAATAGCTTCAAGCAAGCTTTTGATGATGTGTCTGGTCTCCTCCTCAGTGAAGTGCTTTTTTTTCTGCAGGAAATCCTTTAGATCGCCTCCTTCACAAAGTTCAGTCACAAGGTACATCCTCTGAAGAACAGCACACAAACATACATATGTACATTTCTAACTAGAAAGCATTGTCAAAAACAATCCAGTTGCTTACACAGTAGTATGATGTGGTTCACAACAGCATAGCTGAGCGAAACTTTAAAGGAAAGAGAACAAAATAGATGTTTCATGTTTTCGCTCTTACCTTTAGTGTCTCAAAGACTTCCTCCAGATGTATAATATGTTCATGTTTCACTTGTTTCATGATGCTGACTTCTCTTTCCAGATGTTTCACACCAGAAGTGCCTGCCTGCATGGATAAAAAGCATTTGTGACACTTAACCCATCCTTGACAACCATGTAAGCAGCTCTCCATCCATTACCTCTGTCAACAGGTGAAACATAATGACCAAACACTTACCTTCTCTTTGTTCACCCTCTTAATTGCCCACTTCCTCTGCGTCTCAATGTGAGTGGCTTCGCAAACAACGCCAAAGTTGCCTTGACCTAATTTCCTCCCAAAGGAATAGATTTTCTAGGCATCCAAATAAAGAGGGCGACATTAGGTGAAGTATTACATACACACTCCTTCTCCTATAGTGACAGTAAACAACGTTCCAGCTCTGACTAATGGGGACAGAATGAGGGTTGGTTTGTTTTTCAGCTTCTCTATACTCCATTAAGTTGAGACCTGAATCCTTAAAGTGGAACTTAATTTTCAAGTTTGCCAGTCTCTGGAGTTTGGGAGAATATAGTATTTCTAATCAAGTTACAAATGATTAAGTTGCTGCCGCAGTTCATTCAATCTCAGGTCTAATTAACTTGATCATTATCTCTGCGCATGCAAGGCTGAGCACTGCCTGCTGCGGATTTGGCAAAGACAGCAGTCGGAAACCTCCTGAGAGGGCGAGGGCAATCAACAGCATAAAGAGGTGTAATTTCCCTCCAGGCCTGATGAGGGCGCTACCAGATTGGAGGGAGATCAGACCATGGCGAGCAAGGCCATGGCTCTGGTGTAAGACAGAAGTGGCCTTTTTCCACTGATATAAAGTCAGACTTCAGCACAGCAAGAACAAAAATTTGTTTGGGATTGTGTGTTAGAAATAATCATGCACTGCATCTAGATCACGTGTGTCAAACTCCGTCCCTGGAGGGCCCACTGTCTTGCAGAGTGTAGCTCCAACCAGCTCCAAAACACCTGCCTGGAAGTTTCTAGTCATACTGAAGACCTTGATTAGCTGGTTCAGGTGTGTTTAATTGGGGTGTGAGCTATAAGGACAGTGAGTGGCCCCCCAGGAGCTGAGTTTAACACCCCTGATCGAGATCAAAAAGGGCTCTACCTGTATGCTGGATTCATCCTCAATGCGAGTGTGGGGCACCTCCTTCTCTGCACTGTTTGCACGAGCCCACTGAGAAGCCATTTTCTTTTCAGCTCCAGACACATTTGTATGTGTCATCTAAAAGGCGAATCAATTTTTTATAATTTGCATATATAGAGCAACAACATAATCGCAAACATGGAAACTCCCACAAAAAGAGATCACAGAATTAGAGACACTAGGGTCTCATTCACTAACCATGCATGCACCCATATTTGTGAATATTTTCACGCAGGAATCATCAATTCATCAATGAATTTATTCTAAATTTACATTAGAAAAAAACGAAACCATACACGCAAAAATCACTACTTGTGTCCTTAGAAACGTGTCAAGAATGTGTCTGTACAGTAGAGCTTGTCTGTACAGCTCTGTGTAGAAAATGTCTGTACAGTAAAGCTTGTACTAAAAGCCATTAGCCTATATGGAGACAACTGTGTATTATGCTAATTAAGGCAATAGCTTCCTCAAGTAGAATCTTCCAGATCCATCAACATTAGAATTAGAACAAGGGTTATTTATGCGTGTGCACACCTGAGAAACTTTTCTGTGCATGTATGTACTTGTATGTAATTATTAGTGACAAGTTCAAAAGCTTGTATGTTAAACAATGAATTGTAAAGTTTCAAATAAGATATCTCTTTAAATATTCATTCAGAAGTAAGTGTCTGTCATCACAAACAGTACATGCAATACAGAGTTTCAACGTCTCAACTGTAACCCCTTATTAGCTAGACTTTACCTGTCGCTCTCCAATTCACTAAAGTCTCCACACTAACATTAAACACAATTTACTCAGCTTAAAAATGTTCTCCAGAGCCAAATTAAATGTAAAGCAATTATGGTGTGATGAGTGGGAGCGGCGAAGTGGATCCGCCACACAGACAAGAGATTAAATATTAATGAGGAAACAGTGTCTTTAACCTCTCCTCTCTCAGCGGCATTATCAAGGCCCGCTGACAGGTTCTCTCATAACAGCACTGTCTCTCCTATTACTGACCATCTATCTGCTAAACAAAATGGTTGTGACACATTCTGGACACTCCTATCAGCTCAATTAGAGTTGTGTGATAAGAGTACTAAAGGTCAAAGTATAGCATGAGGTTCCCTCTGAACAGGCCTGGGAAATGAGGAAAAAACGATCCGGACATAGAGACATCTCAGAAGCTGTCACTTCTTGCAGCGCTGGCTTCTGCAAATACAAGAGGATGTGTAAAAGAGTTGTTTCTGAGGTGGATGGAAAAATATTGCTGAACCTGTGCTTTGTTAGTAGAGAGGAATTGTGAACCCCTCTTCAAAAAAAGCTCTTAAACTTCAAAAACTGAGTGGCATTGATGAAAAGGTGCATCAGCATTTCACTCGGGTAAAACAACAGCATGGTTAACAGTAAGCCAAAGCCATAAATGACATAAAAGCCTAATTTTTCAAAAGCGCTAAGATCAGAGGGCTGAACAGTATATTGAAAGCACTCTCTTTATACTTAGCGCTGAATATTGATTAACAGTACAGTTTTTCTAGTCTGTCGAAACGGATTTGTCTTATTGAGGTTTGAGGTCTTGCTGAGAACAAATTAGAATAAATTTAACACTCCTTCTGCAATTTAAGAATCTTTTGATAGGAATTTTCCTTGTATCTGATAACATCAGCAACATACACACGCATTTCAGTACATGCATTTCTCGCCAGGCCAGTTTTCTCATCTTTAAGCTAGGCTTACAGAATTTGTTTTTGTAGCTACAGAAGCAAAACATCTACACAAACACAAGTTTTCAATGAGCACAAAACGAAAAACACATGTACCCAAGCAAACAAAAATAGGCAAGAGGATAATACGCCTCACAGATTCAGAGTCATATTTTTGATGCCTCACAGAATATAGGCCTACATCAGCTAAGAACCATTCCACAGACCTCCCAGATTTCTGGAAGCACTCAAAGGAAAGTAATTATGGCAGATAGAATGTCCACAATTGATCCTCTTGAATTTTTCATTTCTTGGCCATAACAGTAAAAACCCCATTAGGCCCTAGTGCTTGTTTACTGATTGTTTATGGACTCAAATGTGCATTGTTTCTCTTGACTATGGAAGGTGCTGTCTCTGGCTTGAGCCCAAATTAAATGTGACGCTAGTATGATGTCTGAACACACAAAGATAATACAGGGCCTGGATAGAGTTCTCTCCTACTCTTTTCTCTCTGCCACATAGAATTTTCTTCCTACTTCCTTCCCCTCATGCTGTCTCTCTCTCCTCTTCTTACTTCATTTCTTCTTACCTCTAATATCTGAATTCTTTCAGATTTTTTTTATTTTTTTTTATTGATGCTATGCTGTACATTTTAAACTATGTGAAAAAAATGAATGTTTGAGTGTAAATTAATGATTTCTATAGTTCTATTACAAAAGACTAACAGGGCAAATAGTGAACACAAGAAAAAAAAAATTATTACCAATTAAAGTAATATTCCCAGGAGTATGTGTTTTGTTTATAACATTTTGAATATTTTTAATAAACAAAAGAAGATGAAACACCTTAAATATTTCTTAATAAATTGCCATGAATACTTGAC
Source organism: Rutilus rutilus (assembly GCF_951802725.1). Classification (NCBI taxonomy): domain Eukaryota; kingdom Metazoa; phylum Chordata; class Actinopteri; order Cypriniformes; family Leuciscidae; genus Rutilus; species Rutilus rutilus. The sequence goes on from NC_140211.1 coordinate 20,001,092, forward strand.
CAAGAAGATTATTTGCAGAGGCCAAGCATTTGTAGTATGTTATTAAAGCATTTATGAAATATTATTGATATATTTAAGATATGATAGAAAGATGCCATAGTTTCAATCGCAATTGTGTTATTTGAAGGTCATTGACTGTTGGTTTACAATTCATCTGAGATACACAAAGCAAACTGAAATCAAATATTGCATGATGCTGTGGTCTCCTGATCTACTCTTACTAAAGATTTGACTCTTCTTATCTGCAGCTTATTTATTCATTGACAGGTGCCTTTGATGAAAAATGATAAACGTCACAGTCTTAATGAAGCTTGGAATTACATTACCAAGTGATATAGTGCCTTGCTTGTCTAGACTGATAACACCGTTGGAGTCATTTAACCTCATAATCATAATTTACCTGAGTGCTTCACCTCACCATACTACATGATGTTTTCTTGTTTAACATGAAGTGTAGGTTTGTAATGGACTGCCAATTGATATAGTCCAACCACTCACAACAAAAGTAATTATATTTAGTTGTTGAGCTCGCGATTTGAATGATGTGATGAGGTTACATGTTAAAAGACTGTGTGGTACAAATAATGGCAAGAACGCATGTATTTCTATTTATTTGTCTCTGTGAAATTAATGCAAATACATAGCATACAGTACTACCAGTGTAATGTGATTAACAAACAAATGATTCTTATGAGCCAGGTCTTTTAAAGTGTGAATGTGTGTCACCAGTGTGAATCATTCTGATGAATCATTTACATAATGAACTGACTGAATCCATCAGATCCATTACTGAATCAATATCTGACTCACTTACTGAACATTAAGTTATTGTTACTTTCCTTTATTTCATCTTTAAATAAAATAATAACGTATTGTGGTTTGAACAATTATGAAACTTAAAAACAATATCCTTACTGACTGGTTATTAACCTTTTGTGGAAGATAAACATTTTTGCAATAAATTATGTTTTAATAAATAAAATAAAAACATGATAAAGCAGGAGCCATGAGGGAAAAGTCCCCTGATTCCCATTATCACTACGGCAAACATACAGTCAACATATTTTTTAACATACACAAGTGATTCTCTCAGGACAAAACTCTTGGATATGTCTAAATCTATCAGGGCACTGGACTTTTAACAGGCAGAACCCAGGTGGTCAAGATGGGAAACATAACCTCATCCATAAAAATAATTAAGATCAGCACTCCACAGGGCTTTTGCCTCAGTTCTAATTATACTCGTTATTCAACCATTCACTGCTTCTCTACACTTCGAGCAGCAGCATCAAATTTCCTGACAACAACACCATTTTTGGGTTAATCGGTGATAATGACGAGTACAGGGACCCACTGCAGGAGAGGATTGCATTATAACAACAGTCTAGCTTTGAATTCCAATGAAACAAAAGTGAACTTGAGAAAAAAAGGACAAAGCACAGCCCAATCTGCATTAATGACTCACCTGTTGCAATCATTAACAATTCTTCAAACTGCAAATATCTGAGGAGCTCAGCTAGACACCAACATTCCACATTAGAAAGGGCTCATCAATCAATGCCTTTGTTGCAGTGCTTAAAAGGTTAGTTCACCCAAAAATGAAAATTATGTCATTAATGACTCACCCTCATGTCGTTCCAAGTAAGACCTCCGTTCATCTTCGGAACACAGTTTAAGATATATTTTTTTTGATATTATTTTTTTATTTGGAAAGGCAAAATCCCACCACATACATTAATTACAATATTAGGTGTTCAAGTACATAGGCAGGGATGAATTCAGAAATTTTGGATGAGTTGTTCATATTGCCCTTCTGAGTTTTCCTTTTACGGACCTCTACTTATTTCAGTTAAGAACAATAACAAAGCAGAACGGAACCGGGATGCGCACAACTTCAGGTACAGTTTAAGATATTTTAGATTTAGTCCGAGAGCTTTCTGTCCCTCCATTGAAAATGTATGTACGGTATACTGTCCATGTCCAGAAAAGGTAATACAGACATCATCAAAGTAGTCCAAGTGACTACAGTGGCTCAATCTTAAATAATTAATAATTAATCTAAAATATCTTAAACTGTGTTCTGAAGATGAACGGAGGTCTTACGGGCTTGGAACGACATGAGGGTGAGTCATTAATGACATAATTTTCATTTTTGGGTGAACTAACCTTTTAAGGAAGTAAGCAAGCACACCCCTGTGAGCTTTTACCATGGCATTCAATGGTTAGCATGCATAACTGTCTTGTATGCAAAAACAATTGTTTAGGTTCTACCTCAGGTTGGTCACAAAGGGACTCTTGACATATCGCTTATAACATGACATTTTCTTAAGACATTAAGACATTTTATAATAGAATTTTACAATTGTATTGTACAAATATTTTTCTTTAAATACACAATTTCTTATTTTACAGTGAAATATTACTTGTGATTACTCATAATAGTAATATTTCTTAGTCTGCTTAAAATGTTTATACTAATAATAATAATATTAACAATAATTATTATTATTATTTTATAGTCACATCGATATAGCCTGGTAATACCAAACTCTGCTACTTCGCTTTGCTTCGTAGACAGAGTCTGGAATGGCATAATAGAGAAGTGTTTTCTCTCTCGCGGGGGGGTGCTTGTCTGAAGTTTAAAATCATTGGTTACCTGTAAGCAAATCACATAACGTTTGGTTATGGCGTGTGTTATGCGCATGCTCAGCCGCATCTAACTTCCACTGTAAACACATGTATGATGCGAAAACAAAACCATTGAGCGAAATACCGGAGTGAACATGGCTGTGCGCGACTTTTGCAGATTATGGGTGCTTCTCAATATCCCTCCTCGTCTCCTCTCTCCTCCGTCCTCCATCCTATGACCCGGAAACCGATCGAGCACAGCCATCTTGAAGGACATCTCAATTCTCTAATTGCACCGCGAGGAGTCGAGGATCGAGGAGTGAGGAGGCTTCCAGAGGAGTCATGAGCGAGGATACACAGGTGTATCCTATGCGGAAGAGTTTTATCGACTAAAACGTGACGCACGTATAAATTCTCCTCCCCCTTCACATCGGTCACAATAATTTTGATTTATACTTTACTTTTGCAGTTTATATAAACCACACATCTCACATATTTCAACAGGGTATCTTTCTTTATTATTATTTATTATGAATTTCTTAAATAAACAAATTTCAACAACATGAGGGCAGATCCTCTGCGCGCTGCTGATGACGCGATGAAGTGACGCTCGAGTGATCAAGGATTCCAATGTATAAAAAAAGCTTTCATTCGATCCCTCCGTCCTCGCGTCTTTTCCTTGCAGCCATCCCTCGCATCCTACAGGGGGCGGAGCTGAGACGCGAGGAAAGGAAGCGAGGAGAGGAAACGAGGATGCACAAATAAGAATTGAGAAGCACCCTCTGTGAAGTAAAAATCAACGCATCCACGGTACAATCAGCGTCTACGTCACGGCTCTCAGCCCGCCCTCTGTTCGTTGATTGGCCCGGCTGTTTTCAGGCCGGAGGCAAACGGAAAGCTATTACGCTGTATCAGACTGACTACAGAAGCGAAATGAAATTGAGCGGAAGTAGGAAGTCTGACGTAGTCAGGCTAACATCGATATATAATATAATCACAATTTTTTGTGATTATATATCATAAAAAAATAATCTGGAGCTTTTTGATAATATTGCATTTTAAATTCATCACAAAACATGATTTTTTCCCCAAATCGTGCAGCCCTAATCATAGCTGATAAGGTTCAAAGAGCTGTTTACAGCTGACACTCTCCCGTTGTTTAGCTGATGATTGAAGGGAGCTGGGATGACGATGTCTGAATTAGGCAAAGCGCTTTACATAGATGGGGGAATCTCCTCAATGTGCAGCATCCACTTGGATGATGTGATGGCAGCCATATTGCGCCAGAACGCCCACCACACACCAGTTTACCAGGCCAAGGGGCAAATTTGGCCAGGATGCCGGGGTTACACCCCTACTCTTTTTCGAAGGACATCCTGGGATTTTTAATGACCACAGAGAGTCAGGACCTCGGTTTAACGTCTCATCCGAAGGACGGTGCTCTTTTGGCAGTATAGTGTCCCCGTCACTATACTGGGGCATTAGGACCCACACAGACCACAGGGTGAGCACCCCCTGCTGGCCTCACTAACACCTCTTCCAGCAGCAACCTGGTTTTCTCAGGAGGTCTCCCATCCAGGTACTAACCAGGCTCAGCCCTGCTTAGCTTCAGTGGGCAACCAGTCTTGGGCTACAGGGTGATATGGCTGCTATTAAACTTTAAGTTTAAGTTTAATAAAGTCTGCTGCACAGAAATCCTGCTTCCTCGTTACTGCAACCAGAAACCTAACAGAACGACAGGCCGCAAGTGAATATGGATTTAGCAGCAGCCTTCATTGATCTCCACCACCAATGTCTACCTCTTAGGGATTACTCTGGCAAATTCTGTGAGTTGGTGGAATTTTCAAACCTGGATGATACCAGCCTCAAGACCATGTATTGGGTTGGGACACAGGGTGACCTATTATTGGACCTTCCAGAAGTGGGTAACTACTCGTGGAGAGAATACGTTCGCCAGTGTATAGCCTCAATCCAAGTTCCTGCTTCAACCCATGAGCCCTCAACCTGAACTACCAGGACCTCCCTTGCTCCCTCTATCACCTGCCTGTATCCTTTCCTGCCTATGCCTTTCCTAGTTAGCCTCCAGGGTGCCCACCCTCCCACCCCTCTTGATTGTTTATGACACAAGGACGCACCTTCTGGGAGGTGGAGGTAAAAAAAAAAAAAAAAAAAAAAGATTTTTAAAAATGTTTAAACTAAGCGTTGTTTGCCTATAAACTAACAGGAATCATTTTCTTTGGCTAGAGACCTCACCAGACAGGTGCCAGAGTATAATATGTAGATTGCTGATGCCAAGGCACAGTAAGTGTCTACCTCAGACAGAAAATCCTTCTTGATCTTACTATCAATATGTGACAGTGCACAGTCAGGAGAAACCTCATTCTTACAGGCCAAGTGTCATTGCCTACTGGGGACGAAAATCAGTGAAAGCCTCAGCAACTAAAACCACCTGAGAAAGACTGTCTCCTCTTACAGCGCAGACTCAAGCAGTGCCTACCACTGGGCACTCAAGTTACGCCTGGCACTGTCAAACCAACATCAGCCAGAGAAGCACATAAGCAGAGAGACTTGAGGGAAACGCTTTATGCACTGTGAGACTTCAGTGTAAAACCAAAAGTGCTCAGTTTGAAATGGGCTACTGTTTAATCTTCAGTATTTTACAATTGCAATATTCTATATGTATTTTTATTACATAAGGGGCAGAGCAGTAAGAGGGAAAATACAAAGTAAAGGCCCCGATATACTTTCTTCGAAATAGAAGAACGAACTGATGTGATGTCATTTCGAATAAAATCAAGCCGAAACAAAGTTCGTTTTGGGAGTCCGAAACAACTTGACACAGCAAACACCCTTCGTGCTACCATTGGTTTGTGGTGATTAAGTTATGGGTATGTGTGCAAGGAGGCTCATGCCTTTCACGTGAAAATCTTTTCTGGTTCAACTTCATGCAATTTGGCCTGTTTAGTCGGTCGAAGTTAGACGTCTGTGAGTGAAAACATGAACACCCTGGAGAGCTGCTTTATAGTAGAAAATTAAGTTGCACTTCTGATGAAACGAGACACTCACACGGTTTTTCATGTTTATTACGGTAAAGCTGCTGTGTTTTAAGCTATTATAATAAACGTGATGTGACTTTACTGGAGTGCCGTAGAGCTCATGCAAACATACACATTGCTTTGAAAGGATGCTTTATTAAAATGCTTGATGTTTTCTCAATTTTGTTGTTTATTTTAATATTGAGAGAGAAAAGCATGCAGCACATATTTACACATTCATCTAAACGCTGCTCTCAGCAGAGTGGGCAGCGTCAGATGTTTGATAACAGTTCTCATGTATTTCAAACTTCGTTTTATCCCAAAACTAAGAACGAAAAAGAACTTCGCCGTGAGTAGTGTAAAGGAATTTCCTTAACCTGACTATCTAAAATAAAACTGTTGCGTCTACTGTCGACACAGAGCGTCTACTAATCGACACTTAATAAATAATAAAACTGTTGCGTCTACTCATCGACACAGAGCGTCTACAATCGACACTTAATAACCTTTATACTCTAGCTCTTGCGTCTTCAGTCGACAACTGGCCGAGTCTACTAACCTAACTTACTTGATTCCCTAAACTGACCTGCTGCGCAGCAGAAATGAACAGACAGACTTTCAGCAAATGTCCTCTAAATGCTTTAATAACGGCCGGGAGAGTCTTCGAGCAGTTCTCAGAGAACTCTCCCAAGAAGAATCAAGGCCGGAGGATCTCAGACAAATTCCATTGAGACATCCCACCGTAAAACACATATACAGTGAGGAAAATAAGTATTTGAACACCCTGCTATTTTGCAAGTTTCCCACTTAGAAATCATGGAGGGGTCTGAAATTGTCATCGTAGGTGCATGTCCACTGTGAGAGACATAATCTAAAAAAAAAATTCCAGAAATCACAATGTATGATTTTTTAACTATTTATTTGTATGATACAGCTGCAAATAAGTATTTGAACACCTGAGAAAATCAATGTTAATATTTGGTACAGTAGCCTTTGTTTGCAATTACAGAGGTCAAACGTTTCCTGTAGTTTTTCACCAGGTTTGCACACACTGCAGGAGGGATTTTGGCCCACTCCTGGGCTATCGCTGAGAAACACGGAGTTTGAGCTCTCTCCAAAGATTCTCTATTGGGTTTAGGTCTGGAGACTGGCTAGGCCACGCCAGAACCTTGATATGCTTCTTACAGAGCCACTCCTTGGTTATCCTGGCTGTGTGCTTCGGGTCATTGTCATGTTGGAAGACCCAGCCTCGACCCATCTTCAATGCTCTAACTGAGGGAAGGAGGTTGTTGCCCAAAATTTCGCAATACATGGCCCCGGTCATCCTCTCCTTAATACAGTGCAGTCGCCCTGTCCCATGTGCAGAAAAACACCCCCAAAGCATGATGCTACCACCCCCATGCTTCACAGTAGGGATGGTGTTCTTGGGATGGTACTCCTCCAAACACGTTTAGTGGAATTATGACCAAAAAGTTCTATTTTGGTCTCATCTGACCACATGACTTTCTCCCATGACTCCTCTGGATCATCCAAATGGTCATTGGCAAACTTAAGACGGGCCTTGACGTGCTGGTTTAAGCAGGGGAACCTTCCGTGCCATGCATGATTTCAAACCATGATGTCTTAGTGTATTACCAACAGTAACCTTGGAAACGGTGGTCCCAGCTCTTTTCAGGTCATTGACCAGCTCCTCCCGTGTAGTTCTGGGCTGATTTCTCACCTTTCTTAGGATCATTGAGACCCCACGAGGTGAGATCTTGCATGGAGCCCCAGTCCGAGGGAGATTGACAGTCATGTTTAGCTTCTTCCATTTTCTAATGATTGCTCCAACAGTGGACCTTTTTTCACCAAGCTGCTTGGAAATTTCTCCGTAGCCCTTTCCAGCCTTGTGGAGGTGTACAATTTTGTCTCTAGTGTCTTTGGACAGCTCTTTGGTCTTGGCCATGTTAGTAGTTGGATTCTTACTGATTGTATGGGGTGGACAGGTGTCTTTATGCAGCTAACAACCTCAAACAGGTGCATCTAATTTAGGATAATAAATGGAGTGGAGGTGGACATTTTAGAGGCAGACTAACAGGTCTTTAAGGGTCAGAATTCTAGCTGATAGACAGGTGTTCAAATACTTATTTGCAGCTGTATCATACAAATAAATAGTTAAAAAATCATATATTGTGATTTCTGGATTTTTTTTTTAGATTATGTCTCTCACAGTGGACATGCACCTACGATGACAATTTCAGACCCCTCCATGATTTCTAAGTGGGAGAACTTGCAAAATAGCAGGGTGTTCAAATACTTATTTTCCTCACTGTACAACAGTTTTTTATAGTATAGAGGTATGACATAATGTCAGGCTGCATTACATAATTTCCCCACTATTTGATTGGTTCTTCATATGCAAACCCCTATGTTACTAGGTAAAGCAAACTCTGATCTTGCGATGACTTCATCTGTAATCACAAGATTCTAACAGACTGTCTAGTTTCATTTCCCAAAACTGTGTTATTTTTACATACATACGCACACGGTCAAAGACACAAGTTTTCCATTGGTTTCATACAGTACATCCTGTTCCATTGTTAGATGTTAAATAAGGTTAGATGTTAGAAACATGGTTAGTTTAATATACAGTTTAAAATTTCCACGACAGTTGCCAATATCGGGGCCTTAACCCTAGAAATATGATTGACCAGTTCTGAAATGTTGTGGTTTTGTCCAAAACCGAAGGAAGCTACCTTGCTTCTTAGCCATGATACACAGCATTTTGTGTATGTGCTTGAAAGGAAATTTGTTACATCTTCGTATACAGGATGTGATGCAAACAATGGATCCAGCGTGCCTTATGCCTTCCTACCTCCATATAGCCTACTGGCAGCCTTTTTCTGCTTTCGGCCCCAGCCATTAACCTATGTAATAACAATCATTTTATCTTTTCCACAAAAAAACAACAACACTTTTTATCTCAAGAATTTGACAATATTTCTCATAGAATGATACAATTATACTACACTGCATATTGGTTTATAACCCACTCCGAAACAGACTTGTTATAGCACAAAGCCTATTTTGAAGGCCAAAACGAGACCTGGCACAACCAAGGCACAACCAAGGCAACCAATATTCAGTAGCTTAAAGCCAATAATTATTTAAATCTCGTGCAAGTAGCAATTAACTCCCTGTGACCTGTTCCAGCTAAATATAATTATCTGGCATAGAACCTGCATAATAATAGATGTTTTATTGCTCCCTTATGTTTCAAAACACCAACTATGCTTGGCTATTGAGTGGTTATAGGTGACTATATCCTGAGCATACGAAAATCAGGTTCTTCAGTTTATAAATACAACTGCTTAGTTCTCTTTGTGTCTTTTTTATCAGAACAAAAGAATTCCTTATTTCTGTTTTATGGGATCTTCTTTTTTCTCAACTGTAATGGACGGTTGTTAGCCAAGCAAAATTCAAAAGTTGTTTTAGTCGTATTGAGGTGCAAAATAGGATTAATATATAAGGCTTTTAACATCATGGTTCTACTTACATTACGACTACAGGAACATCTTCACTGTATTTTCTGCGAGAAATGGTCGAGTTAGAGTTATTTAAGAGCACATTAGTGAGATGAACATTACACTGTCTGCTGCGCCGGACCACGTTGCCATAGCAACATAGAGCGCTTGGCCAGCTCGCGCTTCCTCTTTCAATGAAAGTTTACGAGACATTAACACAAAACGCTTTTTGTAAATACACACGTACCTTTCATATAGATTGTTGTGTTTGCGATGGCCTTTTCATTTGTTATGCCTCTTGCAGGTCATCGAAAACCTTGATGCAAAAGAATGTAACACTTGCGGTTGTCAAAACTTTCCTCCCTCGAGAGGGAGGGAGAACTACGGTGTGGTGCGAGGGACATCACGAGAACGAGACACCTGCACACTACAGTTCCTGTATGTAAAGAACCAATTCAAAAACTGAAACCTTGAACCCTAAGTAGGTTACTATTGTCATGTCACGACCTATTTTTTACAGTCTATGGTCACGACCCAGGTTGATTCTAGCTCTTCACCAGTAGCTAATGGTGCACAATATATGGTATGATACTTTGATTTTATATCAGCCTAACGTTATATCACGAGAGTGCTCGAGCCCCTGCCCTATTTCAAAACTAATCAAAAGTGCCCTTTCTCAAACAAATATCAATAAAACAAAATCCATTTGATTATAATTAACATGACAATGTGTACAAAACTAAAGAAGCCTAGCCTAAATTCACGTTTATTTTTACGTATCTGTCAGTCTGAGGTGTCGTAACGCGTTGCTATGGCTTGCGTCACTTCCGTCAAGTTGCGTGTGTCTTGCTTCGGTCTTGACTGACGGGGTCAGACTCAGACCTTGCGTCCCAATGTGCATACTATCCGCCCTATCTGCCCTAAATAGTATTGACAATTACTAATGTCACATACTATATATAGGACGGATAGTATGCACATTGGGACGCAGGCACAGTCTCCGTTTTCGAGGGTATAAAACTCCGGAGTAGTGTGTGGACGGCAGGCATAGCCGTAGCAAAAGTAAAATGCTCTAGTGTAAACGTAGGTATCCCACAATCTGATCGGGAACCGATGCTCTCGAGCCAAATATGGTTCTTTCAGTGAGTATATGGCTCGACGGCAGAAAAAAACAAAAACATTTTTTAATTATTATTATTATTATTTTTATAATAAAAGGTTATGTGTCGATTCAATTAGAAATCCACATATCACATATTTTGTAAATATTACATAATTCAATTCATTTTTTGTTTGTCATGTCACCGACCAATCGTCATCTGGCACAACAAGTTCAAATTTCAAGTTCAAATTTAACTTAATTGGACAATGTGAAGTGGAGCGGTAATTTTCCGGTCATTTATACATAAATCGTTTGAAAATTACATGGACAGACAAATTTACATTTATGAAGTGATCTGAATCTGCGTCGTTGAACTAATGGATGTTAACTGACTACAAAGCACTGCACAAAACCAGCAACAAAAGTAGCATTAATGGTAAGTATAGTATTCAAGTCACTTGTATTTAGTCTATATTGATACACCGTTTACCATTTGATGAAACTATCATAGTTTGTTAAATGAAGCCCAGGCCTACAAGGCCTATTATTGGAAGTGTAGGCTGACAACAACACACGAAATGGTGACTTTATTATTTTAACATTTTTGATAATTTTGCAGCAATAGTATAATAGTACAGTTCTACTGGTAAAAAATGTGCACACACATTACAGGTTTTTTCTTATTTTATTTTTTTTCTTATAAAGAAGTCCCTTATGCGCATCAAGCCTGCATTTATTTGATCAAAAATACAGAAAACAATTATTACAATTTAAAATAATTGTTTTCTATTTTAATATATTTGTAATATAATTTATTTCTGTGATGCAAAGCATATAAAGAGAGAGAGAGAGCTTTTTTCTCTATCTCTATCTCTCTCTCTCTCTCATATATATGACCATTTTTTACATTTGAGCCCCTGCCCCTGAGGAACTCTCTGCATGTCCCTGGTTCTACAATAGTGAGAAAACACTCCAAACGATTCAATGCTTCAGTGAACTATCAGAATGATTCCCAACTGATTACCGAACCGATTCCAACTGTTTCGCTATAGACCATTCTTTGAAATGACCTGCAGGACATTCTTTAATTAGCTTTTAATGAAATGTGATATTTCAAAATTGTGTGCGAATATATAAAGTAGCCTACTATTTCTGAATGCAAATTAAACAAAAACTTCCATCAGTCAAAATAAGCTGACTTTAATTAGTCACAAAATGTGTTTCTCTTTTAGTTTTCACTTTTGGTTTAATTGTGTCCATTTTTAACTTGGTTAGGAAGTAATAGGTGTTTGTCTCCATCTAGTGGATTATTAGATCCTGTAAGGGTCATGAAATTTTGTTTCATTTGACAGTGGCACACATGGTGTGTCTCTCTCCCCATCTTCCTTTTTATTATGACATGAACAAGTTTTACAAGGCACTACATACAGTAGGTTACTGCTGGGTCATTCCGGTTATTTTTTCTGAAAGTGTGGCAGTGGCCTACTCTTCTGAAGAAATGCTTTTTAAAGTTACAACATGTATATTCATTTTTTAAAAGTTTCATAGCTCTTGAGTTACCGCCACATAATTCCTATTTACATAGTGTGTACATTTTAGTAGGTCAGTATGGTTAGAAAACAACTGGTAATATTAAACAGAAAAACCTGAGTGCTGTAGAACGGGTAGGCCAATGGCATTCAAACCAAGAGACAGAGTAAGAAAAAGATGCTACATTGCCAATTAACTAACAGCAATCCAAACAAAAGTTCCACTAAAAAAGTTGAAAATTAATTTTAATGAAAAAATAATCAATTTAGACGTGAAATAAATTATAACACTTTGGGATAAAAAGATATTTATTGCAAACATATCAGGTTATGACAGTGTACAAGCAAACAAAATATGAATTATAAAATAATTATAGTAATAGTAAAAAACACTAATTTAAAAAGAAACCATTTTATTAGTAGGTTACTGAACATATTACTATGTTTAAAAAAAATCAAGGTACACATTCCACTTTTGCCATAGCTGTAGGAAAAGTCTTGTACTGAAGTGGAGTTCTACATTATAAAGCTGCTCTTCAAAATTACAAAAATAGACAAACACAGCCTGCTTAAACTAAGCACACAAATTATTGAACTTCACATAAAACTACTGGTACCTCCTAAACAATAAACTGAAAAGTATAATCAGAATAGTATTTTGTAACTTTAGCAGCAGTTTAATACTTCCTTCATCTGATAAGCAGCCTTGAACAAGAGAGTTCTTGATTGATTTCTGAGATGTCTTTTGTTCTTTTTTTAGAGAAGTCTTGCATGGCTTCTATTGCTGTAGTCCCTATTTCCCTACTTCTGTGTTGTGAAGTCAGTATGTCGTGAACACAAATTCAGGCACTAGCAAGAGCCTTGAGCCCTAAACATTGGGGCACTGATCGAAAACTGTGTCGCACATAAATGTCACTGGTATTTATCAACAACATCACTGTATTACATTCCAGGACCAATGCACTTCTAGTATGATTTGTGCTGTTTATCATCATTGTTACTGTTAAAAGTATGCCATGTAAGCCATGATGACTTGAGATTCACGAAAACACCGGGTATATGCAGGGTATAAGCTTTTTAGGGTGCATTCTGAGAATTTTTACTGAGCAAACATTTCAGTGCAGTGGAACAATTTTGAGTGGGACAGCCCTAGAAATTGAAGGCTGATTTTGGCCTTTTTTAAGGCAACACACTTCAGGCCAAATACTTTAGAGGAGTTGTTAGTTTAGAGGTTCCCATATTTCTCCCACTCTCGACTGTTAACTTTTAAACAAAGTGATTAGTACTACTGACAAAAAGAAGTGCAGTTGTTTTTTGTTATTAACCCTATAAGAGGATTGTGTTTTTACACAGGTCATTCCCAAGGGACAACAAGCCTTTTCTTGCAATTGAATTGTACAAAGGCTGCAGTCTTGTTTTTTTTTGTTTTTTTTACTCAAAAGGCCTTGAGAATTCTATGGAAGGAATGCAGGAGAGTTTGATTTTCATTCCTCTGCCTAGGTTTTATTTAGAAAGGTAATTTACCTGCAATTTTACACCTAATCACAGCATCTATATATGACATTTGCTTTGACTTTGTTGTGCATTCCTTGACACAAACTCGATCTCATGCCATCAAAACATTTTCAAAGAGCGAGGGAAAGAATGTGTGCTATCTTTGAATAGAAAAGCAAAAGCTTTATGTAGGTGCAAACATTTCCCATCCTTCTCAACGATATTGAAAATATTATCAAGAGGTGTACATGTGTCACAAAAAATCGGACTCTTCCGAGACTGATAAGAGTAAAATAAAACAATGTGGAAACATAGGGCTAAGATTTTTCTTTCTACTAAAAAAAAAAAAAAACCCAGTTAGTTCTCAACAAAGGGACCCCAAGATTAGCGATTAAGCAACAACAACAAAAAATCTAGATAATTCTTATTTTAGTTCAGCCCTCAACAACTTTGAACAACCAGGATGCCAATGGTCTTGACAACCCTGGATATTTGATGTTTTCAATTATTAAAATCTTAAAACTCCATTCTGGCAAGTTCTAAAAAAAATTATTGGGTTGAAATAGGAGTAAAAAATATTTGTAAAAATGTTTTCTGTCATGACAACTCTCTGAGTGTTTGGCATTGTAATGGGTATATGGCAATGTTGGTATGTTTGGTCTTGGCTGATCTGCTACCCTGCCGCTGTTATTGCTTCTGCCAATACAGACATGACACGCTGCTGTGAGTAAGACATGCTGCTGCTGTACAATATGGTGTACATGAATATACCGTAGCACACTGTAAAAAATCCAACTTACGTTTTGTATGACAAATTCAGTTTTTAAAGTTTATTCAACTATTTAACATGAAAAAAGTTGAGATAACTCAAGCACGTAAGTTGAGAAAACTCAAAAATGTCCTGCAGCTGGGTGCCCTAAACTTTTAAGTTTGCTCAAATTATTTTTATTTTTTTACAGTGCAGATCTATACAGGTGGAGCTGGGGAAGTTGCAGGGTTTCTGAAACCGTGCTGCACTGCTAAGGCAAATGCTACCCAAGTATTTGAAGGTTGAGCATGCAAGCTTATTGGCTACTGATACAGCAGAAACCAATCAGTGTCGTATAGATAACGATGTGATTGCAAGCAGGTTGAGTTGAGGACCTTTTAGCCTGTGCCATTTGAGTTTCATGACAGAACTTTGTATTTATTTAGTAAATCATGAACAACTGGAAAAGTCTTGGGACCTTCGAATATTTTTGTGACAATGGGTCAAAAAGGTTGAGACCCACTGTTCTATGTGATGTTCTTGGCTGCATGGGATCTCTAATAGTGGTATTTGAATTACACTGCTCATCAGAGCATACTTCTAGAAAAATGTTCAAGAAAATTGTGCTTAACAAGGACACGTCTCTGTTGCTGATTCAAGGCAATGCTCTTTTCTGGGCTCTTTTATGTTCTGCACTCAAACAGACTTTCTCCTCTTGCCAAAGACATTGTTGATGAGCTTGGCCATGGACTTGGAGCCACTGTACCGTCTGCGGTCACCTCTATGCTTAAGCTGTTCCATCACATGCCGGATGAGTTTGGTGAAGAGGTTGGAGATATCCAGGTAGTTCTCAGCTGCAGACACCTCCTGGAAGTGGCATTTGTTCTCCTGGGCCAGGGAGCGGCCCTCCTCCTCACTCACTTGACGGCTGTGGCATAGGTCCTGCTTGTTACCCACCAGGCAGATGGGAACCTCTCTATTGAAATTAAATCAGATGATTTTCTTTCAAGAGAAATTCGCTTTATGAAGAAAACATGACCATATGATGTATTACTGTAAGTAAATTGAATATTGGTTGGGGATACATTTATAATTGCTACAGTCTAATAATGCTACTATACATGTGGCATTAAATGATACTATCCATACTGACCCTAAACATGTTCACACACTGAGTTTCATTTCTCACAGTGTGCGTCCTAATTGGAAAAATGGCATTGGCATAGCCTAGACATTTTTCCTCATGTGGCAGCATAGCAAGTGGAACAATTATAAATAAAACATCAAATGGTCACAATGTGTGAGCTCAAACAACGAAGAAATGGGTTGGAAACTTGCTGCAAAGCTAAAACCTCAGTACAAGTACAACCACTTGTTGCCATGTTTTGAAGTGTAAAAACTTTTAAACAAATTTTGAGAACTAAACCCACCCGTGAGTGATCTCATTGCCCATTTCAGTGTTCTAATGGGCTCCAGATGCCTAGTCTCATGCTCACTTCCTATTGTTTCAAAGGACTTTCAAATGAAAAATAGCCAGTGAAACCTAAACCAACCAGACTTTTAAATTTCTCTATAAATGTGATGGACTAAAATGGAAAACTTTGGCCTGCTGGTCATACTGCAGTTATCAAAACCATTGGAAATATCATCAACATGGACAGCTTTTTATGAGTTAAAAAATAATGTGAGCCAGTCTGTCCTTTACAGATGTGCACAGATCTAAGCAGGAAGCCTCTACTCGCTATTCGGCAAATGGTCCTCGTTAATTCATTAAAGCTCCATCCTCCTATTCCAGTCAGCATCAGACAAAGGTCAAAGAGTCACTGGAGAGACTCTGACTCACCCTTTACAGGTTTCTCGACGACTTTCTTTGATCTGCGCCAGGATGTTTTTGGCATTTAGGAAGGACGTACGGTCGCTGATGGTGTACACCACCACAAAGCCATCAGCCCAATCCACCGGTTCCTCCAGGATACATCTGCTTTCTCCACTCTGCCAGGGGATGGGGGGCACACAGAGGTCCAGTCAAAAAAAAGCATGCTCATCTAAAGTCCCCTCTGACAAAATGGAAAAGCGGACTTTGTAATTTCATTTGTTTACAGTTGACTAATTCTCTACCAGAAGTTTTTGTTTTAGATGCAGTGACTGACTGCTAATGTTGGCTGTTTATAGCACAAGCATTTAGTTACAGGGTAGAAAGGTGCCCATCTCAGGACTTCGGTTTTGGAAATCAAAGTAAAACAATAACTGCCGGAGTAAAAGTTCCCAGATGCAGCAGCTGTAAGCTGTGAGGCTCAGTTTTCAAAGGCTTCGCACTGTATACTCTGCTTCAGGGAAATATCATAAATCCCGGCAGAACACAACATGCATTTCCCATAAGAAGCAGGTATATCTGAGCATGTTGCCCTATGGCAGTGTTTGTATGAATGCTAGCCATGAGCTCAGGGTAGACGTTATGAATGTATAAACACAAACCTGCGAGCACGGATCAAAGACTTCCAAGTTCAACTGTCTTCCATCAATGGAGAACCTTTTATGGTATAAGGAGTCTGCAACAAACAATTTTGGATAAAATCCTTGGTATTACAACAAACGCGTGCATTATAAAATCTGAACCCTGAAATAAAGGTGGACCGTTAGATGCTCGTATAAAATTCAAGGGAATAAAAGTAGAGACTGAGTGCATGTGATGTGATACACATGTTGTTGGATCAGAGGTGAGTGATTATTGGGAGCTTTGGGAATCCTTGGCATGATTGGATGGATTAGACTTTTGGGAACTGGACAATAGGAAAACACACACCAGCATTGCGTGTGCACAGGGCCTTTTACAATTAATGTAAATAATGGGAAACATTAATTGAACATTATGTTATTATTTACTTGGCTTCATGTCGCTGAACGTGAATGTTATTCCCGAGTTTGTTATTAAAGTTATTGTCATTCGTCGTGTACTTAAATAATTACAGAATTTTTTTTTTAACTAACCCTGTAGAACTTTCTTAGATAAAAAGAAAAAAAAGAAGATATCCTGTTAAATTTATAGTAAAAAAAAAAAAAAAGCTGTGGTTGCCAAACCTTCAATGTAAAAAAAAATACAGTATTATGGGTTGGCATAATGGTGCCTGTATATTTTACTTATAGCTGTATATTTCCTAAAGTTATATAATGTTAATTTTCCAGTCTACTTGAAGTACAAAAATCTGAATTGTACTGATAACCAGTGCCACCATAAAAATACAGGTGGTATAATATAAAGCCACATGAATCAGTTCATTTTAAGGTGCCTGTTGATAAACATGTTTGTAGACGGAGCACATGGTCATATACACACAAAGACATAGCAACACCATCATGGTGTGACTCTTAAAAATTCCATAAATATGAACTAAATGACAAATGTAACATAAACACCATAATGTGCACAGTACTCATAACAAAAATAAGAATAAACTAAAAGATTTCTGTGAATATGAAATATGCTTCTGTGAATCGACTGTTTTTCAGAATATGGTAATTCATTGTTTTTACTTGCACAAACCATAAATTTGACTATTTTACAGTAAAAATGACATATAATGTGATGCTAAACCATTTACAGTTTTTCTCCATATATGATAAGGTAACAAAGTCAAGCAGTTAAAAGCTTTTTACTGTAGCCTTTTTTTTTACAGTATAATTCTGTAAAATTATTTTACAATGTAGTCTTAGAGCTTTCTCTCTTTTGAAGCGAGCATTTTTAGCATGCAATAAGCTTTCAATCATTTTATTCTTTTTTTTTTTTTTTGTAAAAATTTGATCAACCTCTGTTCTTCTTCCAGCTGTTTATAATGGAAGTCCTCTTGCAAGCTCACAGTTATATTGTTCATGTATTAAATGAACAAATGAACAAAATGCTTTACGTATGTGAATTATTACATTTAATAATATGCCAGACATAATGCTGAGGCAGATAAACCCCATGAAAACATGAGTAAAGTTCTGGCTGCATTATTAAATATGCATGTGAGACTGTACTTACTGGCATTTGACGCATATTCTCCTATGAACCGCTTGGTCAAAAATCTCACTAAAACCGCTGAGGACAAGAGAGAGGGGAAGATTGATTAGTTAGTCATTGAGATTGATCATCCAGAGCTGTGATGTAAATTACTCCTATGACAGCTTGAAATAGGAAGAGAGGGCACAAGGTCAAAGTCCAGCCCCTCATCAAAGACTTGGCCAACTCTACAGTGAACGCTGGAGCATATTTGGCACAGGAAAAACCGTTACATTTTCTCCATGAGCACACTACCTGGTCTATATTAAATATTTGAGCCATGAAGCTATGCTGGCTCATTGAGACATTGAAGTCAGGGCTTGAGTTTCCATGCATAAATACACACTCTGCGGCAGCTTCGTGAAAGCTGCTTTCAATCCTTCAGTCAGATTTTAACACTTATTCCTCACCAAACCTCAAATCTGCAACAGACCTTCCTTGTTGTTCTGTTCTGCCTTCACCCTGGTCATTTGGATCCGAACCCTGATTGAGGTTCCCTCATGACCCCCACTAAACTAGTTTCGGTCTCAGGGGACGTAGCATCATCGTTTCCCAACTACTTAATAGTCATTAGTACAGGTATGCAGCCTGAAGGGCTAAATGTTCCTATGCCTCAGAGTGGAACAAAAAATAATCTTTCGCCAATTTCAGCAATTACTTGCATCTTACAACCTTTTATTTTAATTTCCCTCTCAGATGACTTTTATAAGTTAACGATGATCTCACTATGATCTGTTCCAATATACAAAGTCCTTCCAGTGTTTGCAGAGGGCAGAAATAATTGCGTTGTGAGACACACTCTAACACACATGGATGATTTCCAACTCAAAATGTGAGGACCATGCAACAGGCACATGGGTAAAAAGAGATGCTGTAAAGTTTTAGTTAATCTGAAAGATTGTGTATGGACTATATACAATATAAGATGAGCACTTACCAGATTTACCTGCTCCCTCACTGCCCAGCAGGGCCAGTTTGATGTCATTCATTTTTGTAGACGGTACCCTGTGTTGGCTGTGCTTCTTTGTGTCCAAGTGGTTGGATAGTCCCAGCCACAACTCCTTACTATTTACTCTGCTCAGTAAAGTGGTGCTGCGTTCCCTCACTCTCTCTATCTCTCTTGCTCTTTTTCTGTTACACTCGCAGACGTTCCTCTATTCTGTCTCCCCTCCCACTACACAGAGTGCCGAGCTGCCACAAGGTCAATTCACCATCCCTTTGATATTTAAACGTTGTTCAGCTAAGTGGAGACTGAATTTAAACCGAATTCAAAGTGATCTGTGATCTGATTTTGATTAGAAACTGATTTAGATTTAAGCAATATTAAACAAGTAATAAAAACTCAGTGAGTGTTTTAGCGCAATTTTCTCACGTCATGGGATCACAACACTCAAAATTCAATTTTTGAAGCATAAAGGAAAGATTTTTGATCAAATCTTTTTTTCTAATATTATTGTAAATTTTAGAAGCTATCGATTGCAATTTGTTTCAACTCGATAGCTATTATGGTTGCCGAGAAATTTGCAAAAAACGGAATTTTTTCTGGAATTTCCAGGAAATCCAAAATCTTTTCCTGGATTTTTTTTTTGTGCGTTCCCGAGATTAGACCTTCCTTAACATAATGCCGAAAACCCGAAGTCTCTAGGTGGTCGGGTTGAGGAGTAGATAGAAGTGCAAGATTGGTGCGCAGAACAGAAATCATGAGTTAACAATCGCAATTTTGTCCAGTGGAAAATTGCGCTAAAAATTATTGCTCACAGTCCAGAGAGGCTGGTGGGAATTATTTCGTGACTCTTTCACTGACTCTCTAGCACCAGTAGGTGGCGACAAGTAATTGTCTTTATGAGAGGGTTTTTGAATCTTTGACTTGTTAAATCATTTTGTTCAGAGATGCAAAGGTAACTGGCACTATTTTCTGTTTTCTCTGTCAATGAAAATAGCCACAAACAAAGCCACAGAGCAACATAATGTTGTTTCGTTTCTGAATCTGTGTTTTGAGTGAATCAGTTCAAATTTAACTGATTTTATTCAAGGCTAATAAAGAATAAGGAAAAAATATTGTCGCCACTTAATGGCGTATCAGTGTAACCTGCAGAAAGAGTCCGTGCAAAATACCCACCACAGAGGGTATTATAGAATAAAATAGAATAGAATAGAATTTATATTAAAGATTATAGATCACCACAGGCTTTTGAATGCTTGATACTGATTGGCTGACAACCGTTGACAAAGGTGTGCAATTATTTTTCAAGGAACACACACTTCCAGGCAGGTCTTGACTGCATTACAGTTCCATATCACTTCACCAAAATATATCAGTTATTTCGAAGGTCCTTACAGCATACATTACAACAGCAACTGAACCAAAACCCACAAAGTAACGTCACTGTTTTTGAACCAGTTAAACTTACAGCTTTGGTATTAGTAGAGAAGCTGCTGCCAACCACTGTTGCGAAAGCCATGCAGACTAATGTCTCTCTCTCTCTCTCTATTGCATATCAATGGCTCAAGCCTCTGTAGCTCTAAAATGACGTTTTGAAATTAGCAACGCAGGCTTGGAATGTGAAAATTAAATAGAAAGTAGTAAAAGTAGAATATAATAGAAATGATTTCTCCATACAAGAGGGTTTTATGGACGAAAACCTGACGAATGTCTTCAAATAAAACATCTGAACAACGTTTTGAGGTGTGGTAACCGTGGTATAAGTGGAATAACAATGCTCGCCCGAGGAGTAACCTTCCACATTACCACTTCAGTGTGCATTATTTCTCAATAATTCAACGGCCCGTCATCAATTATTTCTTTCTTAGAATAATACGTTTTTGTTTGATACAATAGTGGAATATTATCAGGAATCATATCATGCCAAGACTCCAGAACATTCCCCTTATACTCTTCTGGTTGCTTGTATGAGCTCTCTCAAGCAAGTCCCCATGTGAAGTATATACAGTAAATAGCCTACAGTCTTCTACTGAAATTGAAGTTTTGGGTCAGGTATTTAAAGTGGTTGGTAAAGCTATCTTGCACCAAGTACGCTATCTCTCAATTATCTGGGTGAACATGTTAGCCCTTACAACATAGTACTAATGCCAACATATACGTCGGCCAAGAATGTCAGCCATATTTTGATTGCAGGGATCAATTCTTTTTAAAGTGGAGAGCAGCAATCAATTTTCCCTCTTTTCTTCTTTTTTTCCAGTTCCAAAAATTGAATGACGTTCAGCCATCCAAACTTCAATTTCATGGGCTGCTACACTGGTCAGGGAGTCTTTTTTCCCGCAGACCTTTTTTTCGGTCTCAGTCTTTTCATTCTTCAGCTGAGTTCACCGCGGTGTCCCATTATTATTCTGTTATGTTTCATTTGATTTTTTTGTCATCTGAGGACTCACAGACACTTTAGAAATACAAAAGCTCAACATGTGCCTGGCACCACAAATATGTGGCACATGTCAGGTTTAGTCCATTTCAACACTGAGTATTTCACTTTAGACAAGAGTGGAATTTCATGAAAATACAGCAAACTAATTTTGTGCGGAATCAGTGAAGCTTAAAAACGGAATATCACTCAAGTTAAAAAAGCATGCAAATACCTTATCAACAAGCAATCACTGACCCAAAAATAACATGTTTATGAAACAGAAGAATGCCTATTATGATTATGAAACAGCAGAACGCTATACAGCGCTTATATATAAAAGACATGCTTTAAACTGGCCAAGCAGCAATCAAACATAATAAAGACTTGACATTATAAAGCTCCATCAAACCATACAATATTGCTCTAAAAGGACGCATTTGTAATATGGCTATATTTATATGGCTTTTCTCTTTTGTGAAACCCTAAATATTGGTTCTATTTAGACAGCAACATGTTATGAAACATGCCATTTATTTACTTGCTCGTACTGTATGGATTATATTTATCTACACGTTTCAAATGCAGTTGCATGTCTAATCACAATCAAAGTATTTCTAAAGGCACTCACAAAAAATGCCCATTAAACTACAAGAAATCATGACCTCCTTTAAGAGTCATTATAAATGAGTACTCTATGCTGAAGGGGGGGAAATGAGGCCAGCTGTATCTCATGAGAAGAAGAGGAAAGGGGGATTTAAAAGCTGCCAGTAGAGTTATTGCATCATGTCTGTGTTTAGTGCGGCCTTGTGGGGGCTCTGCTCTTATCCCCCATCTTTAAGAAGGCAATCAGGGGTGTAATCCTGCAGGTATTGGGGGAATTCTCCGAGACCCAGACCAGGCACTGATCTGATTTAAGTGTCATCAGGAAGCTGTCAGTTAAGATGAGCCAGGAAGTGTCTGCTGGGGTTAAGAATTACAGTACCTTTTCAGGGAAACTCAATTTGTTAAGGGGAGGGAAAAAAATCTGATTTCTCTGAAGAAAGATGATCACTCTTAGATGGCTCAAAGCTCACTTAATATCTCTTTAAGGAAGTGTTGGAGGAAAATTGTCCAATATGAGGGCCTGTGAGATTACAGCAAGAAACACATTTTTCATCTGCATTTAGAATTTATGCCAAACATGACACATTGTAAACTCTTCCATGCAATTCTCTCAATTATTGATGCTTAATTAGCATAAAAAAATAATGGTTTATTTTTAGAAACTTTTTATTTTATTCAACCCTCATCCTCTCCTCCTGAACCTGTAAATGTGTTCAGGCCTACCTCTAAATTACTAGATTTTATCAATAATTAATTTAATAATATAATTTAAGCACATCCTTTCACTTAAATATGCACCAATGCTATATTTTCTAAATGTCATAATCATTTGTTAACAAACTAGTATTCATTACTTCAATGAGCTCATTGTTTCTGCATTAAATTATTACATTGTTTAAATTAAAAAAATGTTTTAGCTAACTGTGACTTTGTTTATGTACATTTCTGAAATGCTTAACTTAGACAGTTCCCTCTGATAACAGAACACTCTAAATTGTAATATGGACTTTGCTTTGAATTGATGTGTATCGTGAAAAGCGCTATACAAATAAACGTGAATTGAATTG
The DNA here is from genome assembly GCF_951802725.1 of Rutilus rutilus. Taxonomy (NCBI): domain Eukaryota; kingdom Metazoa; phylum Chordata; class Actinopteri; order Cypriniformes; family Leuciscidae; genus Rutilus; species Rutilus rutilus. The sequence continues at coordinate 20,024,199 of NC_140211.1, forward strand.
AAATACAATATAACTCTCCATTGCATGCAAAAACTTGTTAAAACAGCTCAAAAAGTCTCACATTTGGGTGTCTCTGCTGACCTCTTGTGTAAAAAAGAAAATAATATAACATGATATTTCATGACTAATAGCTCTATATGGAGTTTTTTTTTCCTTCGGTATATAATTTAGACATTATATAAAAAAAAAATTCTGGTAAAGCTTAGGCATTTTTTATAGCTTTGTATTTATAATGAAGTGTCAGATATTATAATAATTCAAGTTAGTGTGGTGGACAGCAGGGGGATAAAAGTAAAACCTTGAAGAATATTTATTTGAAAATGCTGATTTTAATTCAGAATTTAACTAAATATAATATATAAAATATGTTCTGCATTGTAAATGTGTTCAAATCTAACCACTTCAAATCCGTGTGCAGTCTGCATTGTGACTGATTGATTTTATATAAAAAACAAACAAACAAACAAACAAAAAACATTGCCCCCGTTATATGACCCCCCATTCATGTTAAATTATTTTGTGTTATGTGATGATATCGCTACAGAAAATGACTAGAAATTGGATTACGGCTGTCTTAAGAAAGCAATAAGTTATGTACAGAATCTTTCTCTTACAAATATTGAACAAAAACAGTGTCCTCTTACCTCTTACCATATGCAGTAGGCATATGCATTTTGTTTTCATATATCAAACACAAAGTGGAAAAACCTCATATTGATTTAGCGTGGCCGGCGGAGATGTCATCTGAATGTTTTTCACTTGTAATGAAATTATCCAGGGCCCTTTTCTTGGCTTATGGCCTCTGCGCTGGATGGCCAGATTTTATTAATCTGTCAGAACTCCACATGCAACAATACAGCCTCAAGAATCTCAGGGAGTTCTAGCGAGTCTCTGCTCTACGGGTAAAAGCCCTCACATACTTATTACAGTGTTCACATGCTCACACAAAGAACATCAATGAGTCACACACTCCGCTCAGGCCAACACCAACACTGCAGTTCTGTGACTCGCATGCATTTAGAGCTATGTTTTCACAAGTAATGTTTTAAAATTTATGCAAGTAAAATTGAATTATTGTTGTTAGAACAGACCGTTTTGCAAATAAGGCCTAGGGTTTGTGTACCACTTGCCAGGATGAGTCATAAGTGTGTCAGGGCTGTTCGAGTGCCTAAATGGACCATTTACTTCAAACAGAATTGCAGAAAAAAATAGGGCTATTTTATTCTATCTAATGTTTCAGACATATTTGAGTCTTTTAAACCCATCTAACTCTTATAAAAAACAATAATACATTTTGGAACATCTATTTTACAATAAATATACTTTTGTACAAAGCCTTGTGTACCTTTAGGGTCTTTAGTGTTTAAAGGTTGTGTGTCTAAATGTCAATTTCCTTCCATTGTAAATGAAAGGTTCTGTTGACACAGCAAAAGTATTTAAATTATTTTGAAAATCTCCAGATGTAGTTTTAATCTCTTATTTTGTATATTTCAATCAAAGCTAGAAGTTACAGTTGTTTTTGGAAAAGTAATTACTTGCATGAGTAATTTGTGATAAAATGAGCTTACTTCTGGCAGGCAGTTGGTGAAAATTCAACAAAGGCCTTTTAAAAAAGCACTCTGATATTTCTTTAGTGACTCCAACTCACCAGCAACACGTAATGCTTTGCTTTCAATTTGACAAAGTCTTGATGTTCAGTCAGCAACATTTCATCCATAACTGACTGTATATTTAAATTAGGTTCGTTTCAAGTCTGATTTTAAAACCATTAGGGAACCGCAATGTTGTGTTTGTGTAGAAGAAGGAAACAAGAAGCTCTGAATCACATATTTACACCATACAGTATATATTTCAGACTAAATACAATCCAGCTAAAGATAGCAAATGATAGCAAATGATCTGCACAGCAATTCCAGCAATTGAGACCAGTATTACAAAATTCAGAAGACATATGAATATCAAACCTATTTGTGAACCACATGGAGGAACATGCTGGACGGAAAAGTGTCCCACCCGCCTGTGAAAACATTAGATATTTCTGTCTCATTAGTCAATAAACATTTGAAAGATATCCCAATTTATTCTAGAAAGGGGTTGTGGGATTCGGTCACATTATGCACCTCCTCCTGCCACCAAAAAAGTCCAATATGAACTAATGTGTTGCCACAGGCTAAATGAAGTGCTCCCTCTACAGGTCAATAAAATCATCACAGTTAAACAGCTGGGGAAATTACCTCATTACAAGGGATTTTGGGATAAAAAGAAAAATGAAATTTAGAACAAACGTATTATATAATATTACCAATTAATGTTGCATATCTATCTTTACTAAGTAGCAGTTGCCAGCAACCAGTCAGCTATCAAATTGATTGTACAATTTAACATAAGTGTAAGCATTGGGATAAATACTAGTGCAAGACCTTAGGCAAAGTCTGGAGATATAGGCTTATATCAACACCTACCCACAGCTACAGATAACAGCATAATACATGAACTGATTATAATATGCGAGATTAGTCCTCAGAAAAAAAGCATATACTGTTTTTCAACATGAATCCTTAAAAAACAGCAATCCAGCCAGTATGGAAAACTCAGAGCTCAAAGTGGATCAAATGTCTTTGTACATGTATATAGAGGCACAACTAATAGTGATTTCTCCTCCAGTTTAGTGAGTGCCTCCTCTTCCTCTTTCTGTGGCTCTGCTCTCTTCTCTCGGGCCAGGGAAATCCAGTCACCATGGCTTGTTGTTCCAGCTCCTCGTAATCCTCAATGTCGGAGTCGGAGTCCTCCTGGACAGGGCAGGTCAGATCTGGGAACACCTCCCTCAATTTGGAGGTAAAAAAGGACTGTAGACTGTGGCCTGCCTGAGCCACCTCTGAGTCAGACTAGAGAGAGAAACAGCTTGGTCAGCATCTACAGTACCTTTCCTCTTAAGATCTAGAGATACCATATGTCTGAGTATACTCCTATACATATTTAATACTATATCAGTCTGAAGTACATGAACCTGCTAAATGGCAATAAGGTCCTTACGACCTTGATGATACTAAATAATTGCATCAGTATATCTGTCTTAATCAGTATTTTGTCTTGTTTCGCACTTAAGATTAAGATATTATTATTTTATTATTTTAGAGAATATATTTTTATTATATACAGTGAGGAAAATAAGTATTTGAACACCCTGCTATTTTGCCAGTTCTCCCACTTAGAAATCATGGAGGGGTCTGAAATTGCCATCGTAGGTGCATGTCCACTGTGAGAGACATAATCTAAAAAAAAAATCCAGAAATCACAATATATGATTTTTTAACTATTTATTTGTATGATACAGCTGCAAATAAGTATTTGAACACCTGTCTATCAGCTAGAATTCTGACCCTCAAAGACCTGTTAGTCTGCCTTTAAAATGTCCACCTCCACTCCATTTATTATCCTAAATTAGATGCACCTGTTTGAGGTCGTTAGCTGCATAAAGACACCTGTCCACCCCATACAATCAGTAAGAATCCAACTACTAACATGGCCAAGACCAAAGAGCTGTCCAAAGACACTAGAGACAAAATTGTACACCTCCACAAGGCTGGAAAGGGCTACGGGGAAATTGCAGCTTGGTAAAAAAAAGGTCCACTGTTGGAGCAATCATTAGAAAATGGAAGAAGCTAAACATGACTGTCAATCTCCCTCGGACTGGGGCTCCATGCAAGATCTCACCTCGTGGGGTCTCAATGATCCTAAGAGAGGTGAGAAATCAGCCCAGAACTACACAGGAGGAGCTGGTCAATGACCTGAAAAGAGCTGGGACCACCGTTTCCAAGGTTACTGTTGGTAATACACTAAGACATCATGGTTTGAAATCATGCATGGCACGGAAGGTGCCCCTGCTTAAACCAGCACGTGTCAAGGCCCGTCTTAAGTTTGCCAATGACCATTTGGATGATCCAGAGGAGTCATGGGAGAAAGTCATGTGGTCAGATGAGACCAAAATAGAACTTTTTGGTCATAATTCCACTAAACGTGTTTGGAGGAAGAAGAATGATGAGTACCATCCCAAGAACACCATACCTACTGTGAAGCATGGGGGTGGTAGCATCATGCTTTGGGGGTGTTTTTCTGCACATGGGACAGGGCGACTGCACTGTATTAAGGAGAGGATGACCGGGGCCATGTATTGTGAGATTTTGGGGAACAACCTCCTTCCCTCAGTTAGAGCATTGAAGATGGGTCGAGGCTGGGTCTTCCAACATGACAATGACCCGAAGCACACAGCCAGGATAACCAAGGAGTGGCTCTGTAAGAAGCATATCAAGGTTCTGGCGTGGCCTAGCCAGTCTCCAGACCTAAACCCAATAGAGAATCTTTGGAGGGAGCTCAAACTCCGTGTTTCTCAGCGACAGCCCAGAAACCTGACTGATCTAGAGAAGATCTGTGTGGAGGAGTGGGCCAAAATCCCTCCTGCAGTGTGTGCAAACCTGGTGAAAAACTACAGGAAACGTTTGACCTCTGTAATTGCAAACAAAGGCTACTGTACCAAATATTAACATTGATTTTCTCAGGTGTTCAAATACTTATTTGCAGCTGTATCATACAAATAAATAAAAAAATCATACATTGTGATTTCTGGATTTTTTTTTTTTATTATGTCTCTCACTGTGGACATGCACCTACGATGACAATTTCAGACCCCTCCATGATTTCTAAGTGGGAGAACTTGCAAAATAGCAGGGTGTTCAAATACTTATTTTCCTCACTGTATTTATTTAGAAAATACATAATTTTATATATATATATATATATATATATATATATATATATATATATAATTATGTATTTTATATATATATATATAATTTTTTTTTTTTTTTTTACACCTACATATATACAGTAGTGACCAAAACCATTCAGCCTAAGAAAAAAATGACATCTTCACACTTTATTCAAATATTATTAAAAATTGGTCAAATATTTTCTAAGCGTATTACATAGTTGTGCTTGTAGTCAATTGTTTTGAAAGTGAAAGTAAAGTGACATGTGAAGGCCATAACCCATATTTGGAATTTGTCCTCTGCATTTAACCCATCCAAGTTAGTGCACACATATTAGGAGTAGTGAGCAATGAACACACACACACACACACTGCAAACCATGGACACACAAACCCGGAGCAGGGGGCAGGCATTTTGCATTTGGCACCCAGGGAGCGATTGGGGGTTAGGTGCCTTGCTCAAGGGCACCTCAGTCATTTCCTGTCCCTAATAAAAGTATTAATTTGTGATAACGCAATGAAACATGCCAAATTGAGCGTAATAATTTCTGTTTGTCCTTCAATCGCCCTAATCTCCTCACAACGACCCTCCGTAATAGTCACTGGATAATTTGTAATTGGTGTCACTACATGGCCACATACTTTTGCTAATGTATTGTACAAGAAATGCCAGAGAGAGGAACTGTAAGTAGCCACTTACAAATTCTTGTGATTTGATGGACAGGATTAGATGAATAAGCTCCCCCCAAACTTTCGTTCAGAACTTCATTTATTATACAATGCAAATACACAAAATGAACTCAAATGAGTGTAGCTTTTTTTTTAGCTTAATCTATTAAGAATTTAATTTAAACTAAATTAAACGGGATATTAAAAAAGTGATGCATAATCATTACATCAGCACGTGGTTTGAATGTGAATCAGTTATGAAATTAAATATTCAACACTAATGGCTTGAAGGAAGTAGATTAAAAAATAATGCAATTCACTCACGTAGTTGAACTTGGCACAGTTTTTGAACATGAGCAGGACATCAGCCACAAACTCTTGAGGGGAAAGATAGTGTGAGTGGCTGTTTCTGCTGAGCCTGTTCCGGATGACAGACAAATCCATGGGTTTCTTGATGATCTGATAATAATGACGGGCCTGTACATAGATAAAGATAAAAAATGAACAGATTTAAAGTAATAAAAGTATCATCTACAAATATAAAATCATGAGATATTCATTTTAAAATTACCAGAGGGCTGACAGGCTCATGGAACGGAGCACTGAGAATGTTGCTGAGGATCAGCAGCGTCAACTTCTCGCATTTCTGTGATCAAACAGACAAGTCATCCATCAATAGAGATATTTCACTTGTTAGACAGACAGTAAATCTCCTGAGGGAGGAACTTTTTTGGGATTTAGACTCCCAGATTTCTAAGGTCACAGGATTGATCAGAGCTAGGACAGATGAGACCTGGCATCCCCTTCACTTACCTTCTGGTCACACGCCGACAGCCCATATGGCATCGTGCCTGTGGACATCTGGACATTCTCACAGTCATATTCCACCTCTGGTTGCTCCAAGTCCCTGCACAGGGTGCAAATCCAGTCACCTCTATGGAAGCCCGAGATGATAAAGGTTAGTTTCAGTGGTAGGTAAAGACAAAGGCAGATACGTAAAGTAGGAGGGAGAGTGGCTTACATGGGAAAACTATGGAGTGGGGGAACGTGGCATGACAGGTGAAAGACCTTTGGGCAACGGTCACAGCACAGAAGGTCTCCTCCGATGAGACAGACCGCACAGAAGTCCTCGTTCTCTATCTCAGGTCTTTCCTCTGCAGGCTGATGCTCAACAGCAGGTTCTGATACATTCTCAGAGCCAGTGGCAGGTTGGAGAACCGGCGGCTCCGCCTCCCATTCGCACTCAGGTTCAAGATTCACAGTCACTTCGGCTGTGGAATCCGGATCCGATTCAAATTCCTGTTCAGAAGCCGAGAGCACGGATTCAGGAGGTTGCTCCGAAATGACATCTGATTCGGATTCGACTTGCAGTTCAGATTCAGCGCTCGGATCTGATCCCTGCAGGAGCTCTGATTCCACATCTGCATCTGAACTTGGTTCAGCCTCTCTTGTGGATTCAGTTTGGAAATCAGAATCTGTAACTGATCTGAGTTCAGATGGGAAGTGTATCTCTTCAATGTCAGGTTGCAAGACAGGATCTGAATCATTGGAGATGGCTAGAATCCCCCCGGGATCTTGGTTTAGGTTGCAAAACTCTTGGCCAGGAGGCTGAGAAACCTCAAGGGAGACAGATGATTCACAACTGTGCAGATGTTCTGGTGATAGCTGCTCTGTGGGCGACACGCTGTCCTCTGGCTGAACTGATTCCTTATCCAATGTTCCCTTCAAGGACATGAAAATTATTATTATGAGCTATGAGATGATATAAACCTTTTAGAGAAACATTTCATCAACATTGAAGTGATACCTGAGAAGTGACCTCTCTTTCTAGCACCCTCAAGACAGTTTCTTCAGGTTTGAGTCCAGACTCTGTCTGAGAAGTAAGATCTGTGCTCTGATGGTTCTGTGGTGGATGTCGTGATACCAGGATCTTGAGTCGCTCAAGACACACAACTGGAACCTTAGAACCATCTGGGGCTTCTTTGTCACTGTATCAAACAAAAACACCCAAACATTTCAACCTTTCTAAGACAAATTTGCAATGTTACTTGTAGGGCTGCATGATTAATAGAAATAAAACAGAAATCGTGATATGGTTTAGTGCGATTATCAAATTGAGAAGGCTCAAGGCTGTGATTTAATTAAATATATGCACTGCCTGTTTCTGTGTTATTTTATGACCTGGTGTTTTCAGTGTCTCAGAGCGGCTCAGTTTGCAGTAACATTTAAAAATCAAGAAATTAAAGCAGCCATAAATATTAAAATATTTGCATTATTATTTTTATTATATTTTCTTAAATAATCCATTTTTATTTTACAGTGAAATATTGCAATAGTAACATTTCTTATACTGTTTAATATTTTTATTTAGTAATAATATTAATAATTAATACGTTTATTATTTTACAGTCATTTTCATAAATAATCAACATTTTTGGCCAAGAGCTTTTTGTAATCACATTTTAAATTGCAATTGCAATTTTTATAAGACAAATTGTGCAGCCCCAGTTACATCCAATCAATTATACCTGGTGTCTGGATCCTCTCGAGGCATTCTGTTCTTTCTGGTATTCAGCCTTCTGTTTTCATAGGCATATGCATATACACTATCTGAAACCAGGAAAAAAAAATGATGTAGATTGATTAATCCACTACAGAATATCTGAATTTATTAAGTTAAACATGACGGAAGCTTATTTAGAAATGATAAATGGCCTCTTCACCTGGTTCAGACTTGTAGGTGGTCAGCGTGGACGCATTGTGACTGCTTATACGTCCCGGGATCATCTCAGAAGCATCAAAACGTGCACAGACCTGCTGAGATACAGGAAGTAAACAGTAAAATAAACATTGCCATTCTGTTGACAGGTAATGGATGCAGTGATGTCACAACATCAGCATACAGACAAAATCATTGAATATGAATGTGAGCCAACAGTGAACTTGTTAAACCGAATACAATCAGTTATGTGGGCTGCTGCATCTAATTTGTTCTCAAACAGAAAGAGCTTAAAGGAACTGTTACCTAGACAACAGTCATCTCTTTTGATGTACATCATCTGTATTATTCCTTAAAAGGCAAGTAATAGATCTGTGTGCACTTGAACAAAGGTGTTTTGGACTGTATGACAAAGACTGGATGTTTGAAATGGACTTAAAAAGGAATCATGATGAAAAGCACTTTAGGACATTTCATCAATGTCAATTACTATTAATATTAATAAAGTGAATTATTCATATTAGTCTACTATTCTTACTAGGGATGCACCGGAATTTCAGCCGCTGAAAATGGCATTTTCGGCTTTTGGCCAAAAGAGAAAAAGGCTAAAAATATGAGCTGAAAATATAAGCCGAAAATATATCAGCCCCTCAGAAGTTCTTTGTAACTTTGCCAGCCTTTGTAACATTTGCAAGTAACTTTGTAACCTTCTAAAGATGCACAACTTCGAAGTGACTCTGACCGAGCAGGTAGGCCTTAACAGTGGGGCGCAGCGAGCGGTGGACACGCACTGTTAGGCCTACCTGCTCGGTAGCACAAATCGTCAGAACACCCGCACCCAGTCTGCTCAATGCTCCACTCCGTGTGTGTACTCTCTGCTCAGTCGCTCACGGCCCAAGCGAACGCTCAACCGGAGAAGCTAAATATATTGATATTTAATATAATTTTAATATATTTTCTGTCCAATTTTGGTGTGTTACTTTAAATAAAAGTGTGGTTATTTTATTTTATTGGCTTATATTTTTTTTTATTCAGATTAAATTCAATTATTGAATTTAATTAAAAAGTCTAATATTAACACAATAAAAAAAAAAAATAAAAAAAAATAATTTAGAAATGAATAATTATTAAGAAAAAGTAATTTTCGGTTTCGGTTTTCCAGAAGTGCATCCAGAATTTTCAGTTAAGCCCAGAATTTTCATTCCTAATTCTTACCCTTTAGAGTATACAGGTCATTTTAAACATGGACGCTACAAGCCTTTTTGGAAATTTATTTTAAAGAAGGTATTTCAGAACCTCAAGAAACAATGCTGAGCTCTGGGACAAAACCCACTAATGAAGTGGTTCTCAACCTTTTTTACTCCAAGGCAAGTAATAGATCTGTGTGCACTGGAACAAAACCACGCTGGAACCACTGTGTCCATTGGTTTTTTAATGTATGGATTTTTTTTCTCTTTCATTTATGGCAATTAGAAGTGTACATAGATTCAAATATGTAACTAAAAAAAAAAAATCAATTTTTTAGTTGTTTTAGCTCATTTAAAACATTTTTAATCACCATCTTGAGTCCTTGGAAGTTTGCTGAGGCCCCCTGGTTAAGAACCACTGCATTAATATCTAAATGTCTCTGTCTCGCCACGTATATAGAAAGTTTACCTGCTCCGTTGTGCATCCCTGGTCCCCAGCCACTGCTGCCAGGCTGTGAGCAGCCCTGGCCGGCCTGTCTTTACAAAGCCTTTTACAAGGTCCTCGGGGTCCTACCGCAGTGCTCTGAGACCGGGTCGCCCTCTTCGAACCGGAGCGGCTCCGGCGGTCACCTCCCCGGCCTTGAGCCAGCGCGTACATCTCTAGCGCTGAGGATCTCTACGGAAGAGAGCCAAACTCTCATTAGCGCAGCATGATCTCGACAGCGTATGCAGCACACTACAACCATAGCAACAGTGTCAACAGATGACAGGGAGGTAAGGAACAACAACCTTGAGTGTGACAATGCACAGTAGCTAGTTTGGAGCAAAAGAAAGAACAATAACAAGCCCACATCTATCAAATGGAGAGAAAAGTACAAACTAATTCTCCTGATAATATATTACTTAGTTACAGCACCAATTATCGTATGTAAATCCCACATCTGGGGCACGAAAAGGCTTCTTTGAATAAGCGGCATTAACACATCAGAGATTAGACTTTCTCTCCTCCACGGCCCTCTTCTTCTCTTGTCATAATTTCACTAATGCGCAAAGTTCTAGAAAAGCCCAAGCGACTGCATCCTTCGCTACCACGACAAATGTCAGAGTCGGAGGCAGCAGCCCGTGCTCTCGACGAAGCCCCTCCTCCAGCTGTCTCTTAGCCCTCTCTTGTTTTTTTCTTCCTCGCCTTTCTAGAATAATTACCTCAGGATTAAAAACACTCACCTGATAGAAGCCGAGGAGGAGAGGGTGGAATGAATCAAGCTGTGGAGAGTGTCTTGCAAGCATGTGTGGGTGCAGAGAGAAAGTAGGAGGTCTCAGAGACTTTAGAGGTAATCGTGTGGGCTCTACAGCGAGATGAAGAAAAATGCAACAGCCGGCTCCTTCAATTCCCCTAGCTTCTCATTAATGCCAGGTTAAGTAAATATGTGGTTGCACCCAAGCGCTTTTTCCCTCCCTTTAATCATGTCACAGTTATGGGCTGAAGATGATACATAAAAAAATAAATATTACACTAATTTGCCTCTGGAGTGCCAAATCTTACAGGGAAACTGATTTTGATTGGTGTTTGTCCTAGGAAAATGTATCAAAATACTGACATCAAGAGATCTAATAATAACTTCTATAGCCTGATTTGGTTCTCATCCAATACAGCTCGAGGAGCGGTTGCTGAGCAGAGTGAGTCTGGATGTGTGTGCGCTATTGTGTGGTCTTAATTGTTTTTGAGCTCACACCACAGTTGTCCTCACTTATGTCTCACCATCTGCTTGCAGAGGTGCTATCTGCAGCTGCCAAGATGAAAACATTACAGCTGCATAAATAGAGATGATACTGCCTGGAATGATTCAATTTCCTCTTTCTAAATTAATATTCAGTGGTGGAGCCCATTGCAATGTCAGGTTCACTGTTCTCATGCTCTCACCCACACCAAATACACTTGAAGCACAAGCACTGCAAAACACTATGTTTGAGTTGAAATAGCAAACTATGTATAGACTATATATACAAACAAACAAACTATATACAGTATAGTAATTCAATAGATATATAAAATAATCGGTTTCACTTTGTTTTGATGGTCCCTTTAACACATTCTGTTGACTATAAGTAAAGTTGCACCTACATGTCTACTAACTCTCATTAGAGTGTTAGTAGATTATTAGTAGACTGGTTGGGTTAGGGTTAGAATAAGTTGACATGTAGTTGCAAAGTTACTTATAGTCAGTAGAATGTCCATTGGAGGATACATAAAAATGTACATTCATAAAATGTATAAAAATGCCTAAAGATTTTATTAATAAATATGATTTTTCCAGGTCTAGAAATCATACTTTATAAATAGGCTACCTAGGTTTTCCAAGACAGTGTGGTAGCCCTGGTTCTTTAAAGGAACAGTAATGAAAAAATATCTATTGTGTTTAGGAGTTTTAATTTAATCGGTTACTTTAACGCTTGTTTTTTCTTCATTTAAATTATTTTAAGTCATCTTGAGGCCGCCTTAGAAGTTGGCCCCTGAGCTTAGAACCACTGTCATAGAGAGACTACATGGAATATATGTAAAGGACAATTTAAATGAGCTGTATAAATTGTAAAATATGATTAATAATAGTAAAAAGAAAAGGTGGCCCCTCAGTGACATCACCTAAAATGTATACTTTTAAAATATAAATTTGAACCTAACATCGTGATAAAACATAAATAAATCAACTACCAAAAGTCATTATACTGTAAGGACCCCACACTGCAGCCCTCTTCAATGCCTCAGCACATTTGTAGTGCTGCTCAATGGTCTTTCATCTGCTAGGACTTGTGGTGTGGACCAGTAAACAGCACGGTTGACATGCAACCTTTGCAAGCACTAAAGAGCACCAGGCCTGAGGATTGTGGTCAGTGTTGAGCACACCGTGAGCAAGGGTATTGCTTTTGCAAAGTACAAATAAACACACATTAATGAAACTAACCCTGTCATCATCGACGCGAACAACGATAGGCTGCAGTTCAACCATGGGCTGGTTGCTGGTTTCTGTGGTCGTCTGCATTCGAGCCTGGTTGTGGACCTGTGGGAGCTCTCTGTCTGGTGATGCCTCTTGCCTTGTGTCTGCTTCAGGTGCAGATGTTTGCCCTCTTCGGTTAGGAGACTGGTCTGGTGCACAGTTTCTCCCATCCATGACAGTCTGGTTGGAATTAGCAGGGGGCGGCTCGGGCAGCGGGTGGTTGTTGGATCCGACAGGCTGCCGAGGCAAAGCAGAGCTGGATTCATGCTGGACGAGGTCAGGTCCAGGGTGAGAGGTGGACTGCTGTATAGGCTGGGCACCAGTTGGATGCATGGGGACAGATGCATCAGACTCCCAACAGCTGTGAAGGGACGGTGGGGAGCTCCGCCTGGTGGCTTGAGGACACGGGGCAGGGAATTTATCCAAAGGGACGGATTGAGTAGGTCTGCAGTGAAGGCAGCAGAGCTGGGGCTGGCAGAAGGTCTGGTAGGCACAGCCAGGTTCCCGCACCGCATGGCACAGAGGAGGCATTGCTATGCATGGGACAGGCTGGGGTCGCAGGATACTGGGATGACCCACAACCTCTGAGTATGAACGACTTCCACCTTCAACGACCAGCTGACCTAAAGCAAGGAGGAATCATTACAATGATTGTGCGGCAATAGATACAGTATTCCTCAGACATTTCAACTTTCTTCTCCACCAGTGTTAATCTTGTATTACTGACAACAGCGTTAACAAAGTTTTTATATTTATATACAATTTAAATATAAAATTATTATCATTGACTAAAAGACTAAATGAAAAATGCACATTATTTATAATTATAATGATTTTAATTAAAACATACTATTGATGAATATATGATACATGTTTAAATCTATATACTGTATAAACTGTTTGAACATTTGGTTTAACTTTGCACTCTCATCAACTAAAATATTATTTTTGATGAGTGAAATTAAATGTAACTTTAGTAAAATTGACAAACGAACATGACAAAATATTCGCAAAACTTAAAGGGGTGGTTGATTATGATCACTTTTCTAATTTTAGTTAGTGTGTTTGAAAATAAACAACATCTGCAAAGTTACGACGTTCAAAGTTAAAAGCAAAGGGAGATATTTGCTTTTAAAGAAATTGCTTTTTAAGGACTACAACAAATGGCTGGTTGGGACTACACAACATTCCTCCCGGGTTAGTGACATCATCAACCCCGATATTTACATAACCCCCACCCCCTGAACACAATTTATAGATTATCAAGATAGAATATGCTAATCAATGACTAGAAGATTCATACATTGATTAGAATTCACACATACTTCACACATAAGCTACATAAATTCATCAACTAACCATTCAGAAATGTTGTCTACATGTTTTCACTTCTTCTTGAGTCTCTCCATCTTTCTGACTCCGGTTTGAACATAAAAGGCTAAAAGTTTTTTACATTCTCATGCGTGTCTGTGTAAAAGGACACAAGCTCTTGAAGCTCCGCCCCCTGTGCCGGGAGCAGCAGCTCATTTGCATTTAAAGGGACAGACACAAAAACGGTGCGTTTTTGTTCACCCTCAAAAAGTGACAATTTTAACAAGCTATATAAAAATATCTGTGGGGTATTTTGAGCTAAAGCTTCAAATACACACTCTGGGGACATCAGATATTTATTTTACATCTTGTGAAAAGGGCATAATACTTTTCATCCAAACACAAACCTAAAACAAAATATGTAATATTTAAAAAAAAATACAAAAAAAAAGAATATTATTTTTATTTTCAAAAGCTATTTTTGAAGAAATTTAAAGATTAAAATATATGATCATTTAAAATTGTCCATTTGACATTGTTAGAATGTTCTCCATTCCAAATGAATGGAAGTGATGATGTCATCAATCATGGTATTTGCATTCTGCATTGTGATAGGCCTTTTCAGTTTACCTAAAGTGGACATCTGCTTGGTCCAGAAGCTGGCATCCCAGTTAAACTTGATTTTCAATGGGGTCCAAGCCTCTGAGAGCATCAGTGGCTCCAGTAATTGCTGCATCTGAAGAGCAATCTGACAAATGAATTATAGATCAAACCTCATGATTGCAAAGACACTGGGTTATAAATATTGCATGCAATTCTGGCAATGAAACTGAAACTCTTTGAAGTCTCTATTTTTAAGTTGGTGAGAGCATGATTAAGGCTAACTCTAAGAGATCTAAATGCAGAAGCAAAAAGAGGTGAGGCTACTTTAAACTAATAGCGCTTGCATCTTTTTGAGACCTGCCAGAAACATAGCAGGCAGCTGCCAGGAATCTTAACATCTAAAGCCCACTTAGACGTTGAGAAAATCCTACCAGCTCTTTGCTGAATAGCAGCGGATTGCGTCTGTGGTGGGCCGTAGCCCAGGTAATGAAGTTCTGCACATGCTCCAGCTGGCTGCACAGTTCAATGGCCCCCTGCAGCTGGTCCTCCAGACGTTGCTTGAAATCACTGGAGATACTCTGCACCGGAAGACAACGACAAAAACATGGATCCCCTCATCACTTTTCCCAAGATCCCCATCTGTTTGGATATGTCACTACTTGGCGGAATCTGCCTATTTTGCATGATTCGCTCTGAAGACGTTCTGTTCCGCACGCTCCATCACCAGTACATCCACAGTCAGCTGGATGTTTGGAGATGAATACGTTTGGAAAGACGGAGAGGGAAACGAGGGGAAAAAGTAATTACCTCCAGTTGTTCTATTAATAGGTTGGCCCGTTTGTTAAGCTCGTTCATCATAATCATCTTTGCCATTTTTATCTGGTTCTCTGCCTTCCTCTGGGTGATCTTTATACCGTGGAGCCTGGACAAACGGAAAGAAAAATGAACAGCGAGATGGCTAAGCGAGGATAAACAAACCGATATGGCCAGCACATCTGGATGCTTAAGCATCTGCTGAAATCATTCAAAGGAAGTAATGGATCTTGTTAATGTCATTATGCTTCATTTAATCTATGCTTGTCTGTTCACGTTTTAGATGAGTAATGGACACGCTTTGCTTAACTAGCATTAACGCTAACATTAGCACCATCAAGGAGGTGGAATAGATGAGGCATCGTCCCACCTGCCCTGGATCTGTTTGGCGGTGCTCTCCACAGTTGACCTTTTCTCCTCCACTCGGGCCATGAGGTTCTGCAGGAGCCAGCGCTGGTCTTGAAGAGCTTTCCCAACATGCACCAGCCTAAAGACAAGAAACCAACAACAAGTAAAACACCTCTGACTTTTAAAGTTTACACACAACATGCTCAATAGCATATAGTTGTTGATACGTGAGAAAGAGGCCATCTGTTCAGTCTGCATCTTTGTGCATGTGTTTAGAAAGACGTATGAGAGAGAGAGAGAGAGCGAGAGAGTCTGCAAGTGCTTGCATGTGTACAAGTGCATCGTGAACGTAGGCATGCATGTCAGTGGGTGTTTGTCCTCTACACATACCGGTGGTCTTTGTGGGTGGACAGGTGACAGATGCTGCAGGCCATGAGGTCGCACGTTTCACACAGGAGTTCCAGAGGCTCCTGTTTATGGAGAGGACACATGACAACAGCATGCCCGCAGCAACCGGCTCCTGAGACACGCAACACAACAGAGAAGAGGGAATGAGAGCTATTTAGATGATGCCCATTAAGACCACATTATCTGTAATCAAGAATCACAAATCAAAAAGAAATATTACAAACGTACGATTGAAAAATGCATGAAAACAAATGTGTTAATATAAGCATGTGGAATCTCTTAGAGGTTTAATGAGGTTTTAAGTATGTTCAAATCATTTTGACCAATGCAGAGTCAATGAGAAAATGCAGAAAGACCTTGTTGGCCTCTCTGTGAGTCACTCTCTATGCTAGCTTCATTTATTTTTAGTGGAAAAACAAAGCACATCAAAACGCTTATAAATATTTCTGGACGTATAAATGCATCTTTTTTCCAGCAAAAGAAAAAACAGACAAAAATGGAACACAGCAGAGCTTTGATCAATCAGTTAATGTCTCATTAAAAGCCCTGCCAATACGAGGAATGCAACTCTACATGTGCTTTTGAAGAGCCAAATAAAGTAACAGATACTGCTATCACGTGTACCTTCAGAATGGCCCACATTTCTGACACAAACCCAGCACTGGACATTTAAACACCATCAGATCAGAGTGCTACATGGCATGATCATATAAACTACATACACAGACAGGTTTTTTTTTTTTTTTTTTATATATATTTTTAAATCATTTTAATAATTAAGTTGCATTCGAAGAACCAAATAAAGAAGAGATACTGTTTTTACATGTGCCTTTAGAATGGCCCACATTTCTGAAATAAATCCAGCAGTGGACATTGGACACTAGACAAACTACCCAGCTAACTAAAAGATTTTCTCTAACCGTGCAAAACATCCAGTTTTAAAATGTATATAAAAAAAGAAAATCTTAATATGCGAAAATTAAGGGAACATTCCATTTTACCATTTGCAAATATAATGGGAATGTTACTTTTGAATGTTCTCTAAACATTCTGAAACAAGTAGTAATTTTTTTTTTTAAATGCTAAGCGAACCATCTTAACCTTTCAGGTAAAAACGTTCTATGAACGATTTATAAATAATGTTTTTGTGTTCACTTTGTGAGAATATTATTAAAGAAAAGATCCCTTTTTTTAACATTATTGGAAGAATGTTTGTTCATAACTTTAAGAGAACCTTGCCACAATGTTAGCTAAAGTGGGAGAAAGTTCCCTGTTCCCAGACAGGGCTTAGACCATTTTATTTTATTTTAAGTCATTATAATTATTTTGTTTTTCCAATAAATAAAATTATTTTAAAAAAAAATTTCACTTAAATTAATATATAAATATATTTTTATTTACATGTACATTTTACAGTACCAGTCAAAAGTTTAGAAACATTACTATTTAAATTTTTTTTGTAAAAAGTTCAATGCTCATCAAGAAGTCTCTTGCTCATCACGGCTGCATTTATTTATTTTATCAAAAATATAGAAAAAACTGTGATATTGTGAAATATTAATAAAATAATTAAAATAATATATTATTAAAAATAATTAAAATAATATTACAATAATATACAATTAAATTAAAATATTATTAAAACAATTTAAAATAATGGTTTTCTATTTTAATATACTTTAAAATATAATTTGTTTCTGAATATAAAATATCAAAAGCTGAATTTTTATCATCCATTACTCCAGCCTTCAGTGTGACATGATCCTTCAGAAATCATTCTAATATGCTGATTTGATACTCAGTTATTATCATTGTTGGAAAGAGTTGTGCTGCTTAATATTTTTTTGGGAACCTGTGATACTTTTTTCAGGATTTATTGATGAATAAAAAGTTTTTTAAAAAGCACTTTTCTAAAAATATAAATCTTTACTATCACTTTTTATCAATTTAACATCCTTGCTGAATAGAATTAAAAAAAAAAAAAAAAAAAATGACCGACCCCAAACTTTTGGACAGTAGTGTATATTGTTACTAAAGATTTCTATTTTAAATATATGCTGTTCTTTTTTAACTTTTTATTTATCAAAGAATCCTAAAAAAGTATCATATTATGTTATAAAATTTCAAATGAATTAAAATTAATCATATGTTATTATAAATTAAGCAGTATAACTGTTTCCAACATGATAATAAATCAGCATATTAGAATGATTTCTGAAGGATCATGTGACACTGAAGACTGGAGTAATGAAAAGTAGTGATGAAAATTCAGCTTTGCATCATAGAAATAAACAATATTTTAAAGTATAATTGTAATATTTCACAGTTTTACTGTTTTTTTCTGTATTTTTGATCAAATAAATGCAGGCTTGATGAGCATAAGAGACTTCTTTAAAAAAAAATTTTTTATTGTTAAAATATAAACTAGATGCACCTGCTTTTGTCAGCTCTGCACATAAAACCACAAAACTCTACCAAAGATGTCTATCCAGAAATTAGTTTGTTTGAATACACACATCTACTTGAACCTGGGCTGAAGCAAACGGCATAAACAAATAAATCAAACATTCTCGTTTCCGTTCCATTTTAACAGTCCCTTTGCATATATAATTCTGCAACCAGAGAGAGTTAGTCAGGCAGAATGCAGAACTCCATTAGAAATGAAGGACCTCAGTGACAGCACCTGTCACACTGGATCTACAGCCTGTCCATCAGAAGCGCCGGCTGGCTGATGCTGTGACAGTATAGGGTAGACAGAGACACACTGACACATTGCACAGGGAGAGAGGGTGTTAAAGTATGAGACCACAGGCTCCAACACTGAGAAGCTCCCACTGCCTCAGTGCATACTGGTGACCGACCACATCCTGCTTCACACCCGCACTTCTGTTTCTCTCACACTCTCTATCTCTCTCTCATCTTTCTTTTCTGTCATTCTTTTTGTCACTTTATCACTCCTTCTCTTGTTTTTTTTGTGAGGACTTGTGGTGTCGTTATCATATGCTTAGTGGATTTCAGAGAGTCTCACAAAAAAGCTCAAGAGTATCGATGAAAGGAAGCTAGTATAGGACAAGCTGGCCAAATTTGTGCTGCGTTTTCTGAGAGAGAATCAGTTTTAGAAACTAGGTCACATAAAAAATACACCACTACAATACATCACAGGATAATTATTCACACTTATTATAAAATGCATTATTCATTGTGTTAAAGAAGAGGGGTTAGAAAAATATGCTGCGGAGCTGATAATGTCCGGTGGCTAAGAGCAAAAATGTGCAAGCAAACAGCCAACCGAAGCTAAAAGAGGAAAGTAATTACAGATTGGCAAAAGAGAGACGTCTTGCCTATTTCAGACGGTGATGGAGGGTCTAGCGGCTGGTGCTGCAGATCAGAGGGTTGAGTGGAGACTCTCTCATGCTGGTGCAGGTCTGTGCACTGGAAGCACAGCCACTTGTTGCAGAAGGTGCACAAGCTCTGTGCCATCCGGGGCTCTGAACACTCAGAACAGCACTGAAGCACAAGCAGATACATTTATAATCATTCTTTTGTATTCTGATTGAATGAGATTTGCTGACACATCTGTCAGCCTCAAGTGAGTGGGAGTCTTGATATAGCAAGTAGTAGCCAAAGTAGCATCTGTAAATATCTCAAGTAGCACTTTAAAATATCAAAAGAATTGTTATTTTGTTGTTTATATATTGTTTCAACCCCATTGACTTTCCAAATATCTTCTTTTGTGCTCTACAGAAGAAAGATTCGATTTTTGGGGTGAATTATCACTTTAAACTATTGGATATATCTACTGGGACTTAATATTTATAAACCAAGCACTGTTGTCATGAAAAACAACAAAAAGCATTCATTCTGCACCCCACACTTTAATGAGAGCAAAGCTGCCCGTTCAAAGGATGCCAAAAATATTCACATTTACATTCCGCAGTATTCCCAAAAAGCAAACCCAGCGAAACAATCACATATTATGCGACATCCGTGTGTCACAAGAAGCCGCAGTTTGCTGATTACCTCAGTGTCAAACCAAAGGCAATTCAAATGTTGCATTATCAAACTCTCCAAATCGCCCTGAAAATGCAATGCATGACCGTCTTACCTTCTCCATGGTGGGTGGCGGGGTCCAGATTCCTCGGTGAGAGCGTGAGAAAGATTGCGATATCCAGGCGAGCAGCTCTCGCAGCAGTGAGGCAAGGACACGGCAAGCCTCTGACACAGCTAGAGCTCCACACCACACTGTGACAGCTCTACCTGCGGCAGGAAGTAGTGCACACTGCACACTTTAACCCCAGTGGAGTAGACTCCTGAGCGCTCCTCCTCGTGTGCCCTCAGCCGTGGCCGGCGCGTAGCTCTCCTCATTGGCTTCCTGCAGCAGCTCGAATCCCGGATCCTTCCCTCTGACAGCCACCATGATCTTTCTTCTTAAATAAGCCTGTTCATAATAATTGGGAATTAGGGAGGGCTGATAATTATTTTTTTTTCTGGGACAAAATATCCCCGGCAGCCCTTGTTGCCAAAAATGGAAGGGGAGAGGTGCCAGATGACCTACAATATTTAAGAGAACTGCACGCGAAGGGTGTGAGATGGATCGGGGATGAGGGAACACACGTTGGTGCCCTCCTTCCTCACTTCCTTAGATCAGCACTAGTAAGGGACAGGTCCCTCCGGACAGGACCCGCTCCCACGTAACACGCTGAAACCGGGTCAGCCTTCTCCAGGAGAAGATGGGAATTGAGATGTGCTCGCACAATGCCCTGCAAAGCGTGAAATCAATTATGATCGTATCACACTTCATCTTCTCGAAAGAATTTTGAGGCATGACTTCTTCAAAATCTTTCACAGGTAGGAGATGTTCGACAACCAATGCATAAAGTGGAAAAAGGCAGATGGGCGGGCGGGCAAAAGGGGATTGGCGTAAACTAATGAAACCGTACGTAACCCGAACTGACATCGGTGTCGTGCAGATCCCCGCTAAGAAACCACCGTGAGTCTGCCTGACAACAACCCCTGCAGCCTGACCTACAAATCTGACAACTCTCTCTTCCTCTAGAGCTGCTCATGGGAGCTTAAAACCATCCGATTCCCCATTGTGTACCCACAGACCCACTTTAAAACACAATTAGTCTACCCAGCCAGTCTTTCTCTTGTTCTTCGGGCAGACAGGCGTGCCTGCGTCTCCCGTCTTGCCTTCCGAGCCACTCCATTTGGCTTTTAAAACAAAAAGCTTACGCTTCCTCTCTCTCTCTTTCTTACTGCCAGAGATAGCTCCTTTTCTCCAGTAAGTGAATTCAGCATGAGTATCCTTCTGCCTGAGCAAGCACAGCCATCTCTAGAGAAAGTACATTAATAGAAACTTGAGAGGAGGTTCCTCCCCTGGAAGAACACCTTAGTAACATCCATTAACATCAATGGTTATGAGATCATGGCAGATTTGCCCATAGCAGATGGTAATGTCTCACTACAGATCATTCAATTCATTATGTCTTCACTCATTACAAGTGCATACTTTTATTAGCCAATTATCGGTTTGCAGATTGAAGTCTTAAGACACTCATTGGTTATTTGAAAGAATGTAATATATCCTTTATATAAGTGATACAAACTCAATCTGATGTTTAAATTACCATTGGGCCTCTGAGATGATTATTTCCTTGTCATGTGTAAATATGCAAAGACATCTGTCTAGTGAGACAGGACATTTAATTGTAGCATATTGAAATGATGTGATGTGCCATTAAACAAGCTACAAATAGCCAAATGACTGTCAAAGTCACATGATTTAGTGCGAGGGGGGGGGGGGGGGGTGCTCTTCAAGCACACACTTGAAAGGATACTTCATAGGGAAACCTACTGTACTGTATGGAATGTTTTCATGCACTGGATAGTTGCAGATAGTTGCAAATGTAAAATGTGAATCTTATTAATAGGGGAAAAGGACTTTGCCAATATCCTTGTTATAGGTGAAAAGGAAGTGGTAACACTGAAAACATAAAAATAATAAACCATCTGAGATACAATGTTATGAGATTATATGAATGCAGAGATATCTTATATTATGCTGCTGTACAGTGATAAGCAGAGATAAGCTAGCCACTGAAAATGACTATGATAAGCAACCACAAGCTATTGCAGAATAAACACCGCACTACTAGTGTGCTAAAAAAAAAAAAAGTTAGGCTATATATTCATACACAGGCTATAGATTATAAGATGTGAATTATGGGCCAGGGTGGGTTAATTAGACGACAACTAATAGACGCTAAAGAACAAAAGTTCGTTCGACCAAAGGAGGATCCAACCATAACAACACTACGATGCGCATGCGCTGTCCAATTACGATCCATTACGAGTTGTATACTTCGGCAATGCACGACAAGTCAGTGAGAATCACGTTATAGAATTACAGAAATATAACACACACACACACACACACACACACACACCTTTTTTCAGAGTTTAGTCAAATATTTTTACAGGCTAACTGAACTTTAGCTAATGGCACCCAATTAGCCAGCAATTTGCGTTGCAAGACACGAACTGACAAATCGCGCCCCCCAAAGATGACCTTTGCAGTTAGGACAGGCTACATTAAATAATTTAGCAGAGGTTTACGTTTCATAGCGGTAAAAAAAAAAAAAAAAAAAAAAAAGTCGTAGTATAATTCGCACACTGAATAAGACAATTATTCAGCTATGTGGAAATAAATCCTACTGTGATATGTGCAATTTGAACCTGTAAATAACTGTAATTGGAGTCAATATGGGAGGCAAATACCTCTTGAGTGAAACAAATTCTTGTTAAGGAATTTTACAGACAGAAAATAATAGGAATAATTCCATTTCAAGCCCTCTAAAATATTATTTATTTCGCGCCATTTACACACAAAAAAAGAATAATAGCCTAATAAAGACAGTCTACTCCCCAGAAACACTTAAAAAAAATGAATGGTGTTAAAACGAACGCGTTGAATAACATGATACAAAAGCACATGCACATGTGTTAAGTTGTAATATGTCAAAAATGCGCACCATAGACCTCTGCGTTTTTGGGAGAATCTTCTCGCACACCTCACAGATGGGATGGGACTGCACAAACTGCTCATATATGAGCAACATTTGAGATTAGTGCAATATAGAGCGTCACTGATATAATCACACTGACGATAGAAAATGAAATAGTGATGGACGCATGCACACATAATGAGTTTGAACCGCACCTTGCTTCTCTTGAAGAGGCACAAATCCAAAAAGCATCCTCCTCCTCCTCCTCTTCGGCGGCTGGAAGATTATAGCGATTTCAGCAATGCTTCAGTGTCTAAACTAGCTTCATATAACCATATCCTTAAAAGTCTTCCACCCGTGGAGACTATTTTTTTTAAACGCTTGTGATTTTATTTCCTCGACCGCTTAAGCACTGCAACTGTCAAAGGCACAACCGTGCATACATCTGACTGTAGAGATGCACAACTTTCAGTGTGTAGACTCCAGTAGATCTGCCATCTGTGGATGGAAAATATCTAGCACACGCAATCAAAGTTGTAATGGAACCGACCGCATTATCAATCCTGTCCTTCACCTCCCGTCTTTTTTCGTGATACGCACCCTGCGTTGCGCACTAAAGTTCTTTACCTTTAAATGTCGTCTGCATCCAATCCAGCAGATGTCGCCTTTGCCTCAGGTTTCAGCTGAGGAAATAGATTAAAAACATTTTTACCCATTTTTACCACACTTGAGCTGTCAGCAAGACAATATAGAAAGCGTTCAGTTGCTTGTCTACTGCTGGCAGATTAAATCATATTATTATTCGTATCACAGTTGTTAGGGTTAGGTTAGGAAACGATGTTTATTCAGCATGTTTTATCAGGATCATTTTAATTGGAATAAAATGGCATTTTTATGTAAATATAAATATATTTTTGGATTGGGTTAAAAAATAAAATCAACCCCAAAAAGTGCAAATTCGTGGTAATGTTACAGCACACACACGAATAATATTTGGGTTAGTTTCTTGGATAGGCTATACAGCATCTGAACTGTTATTCGTATTTTGTATGTAATTATAATTTGGCACCTAGTTCAACAGCTTTTATAATTCCTACAATTTCTTTCACAGATTTGAACTTTGTCGACAAAAATAAATCTCTCCTGCAGCCATTTGACTGACAGCTTTCCTGACCTTTTTCTTTTTGGCAGTGCTACAAAACACCTTTGTTGTGGCACCTTCTGTGCCACTTGTGGAGAAAGATGTCAGTTCTGCACTTGCTCTCAGTGGCTTTTATGACATTTTTTAGACTGTTCTTGCCCAGACAGGGCCCAAAATAAACTTTTTTTGTGAAGGGAGAGTGGATTGAGAAAATTTACCAGACAGAAATACATTTAACCAACCATAAATCTGTCAAAAATATTGCATATTGATATATTTTTATTTAAATATACATAATCAAACACAATTATTTTGATGGATGTTTGTGCTCATAAGATTTGTATTTATATAAAGTTAATTTTCATAATTTTCTGGAGGTAATTTAGATTTCTCTGTTCATTTAACATTTTAGTGCATAAAATAACATTGATGGCATATGCAATAAACAAAGCCTGTCCAAATGTCGCTTATTATGTCTTTCTCTAAGATTAACCAGTTTAGTTCATATTAATCCAACAAATACCAACTTGCTGATTTTTTTTCTTTCCATCATCTGCCTTCCACAGACACCAGCTATGGACTGAAGTACACAGAGCACCAATACAGGACACGTTTAATGAGTTGTGTATGTTTCTTTAATATAGGAAAAAAAAAAAAAAGTGTCAAGTTTCAAAACATTCCCAGTGTATTATTCATTGCTGCTATTTTAAACACCAAAAAAAAGCCAGACTAAAAGGATGGGAATAACTCCACTGATAGATAGGGCCTGCTTCTATGATCCTAAACATTTTGGAACAAAGCTGTTCATTAATGCAGATTGAGAAATTAACAGAAAAAGCTTTATTGATTTTTTATTAAACACTGTAAATAAGGTAATTATACTCTTCATGTGTTAATAAATGTACAAAATACAGTTCATGGAGAAATTCTAGCGTTAAATACTACACAACCACTGTACATCCACCTGTCAAGTTTCCATTCATACATCTCATCCAGCTTAGCACAGCTATCTCTAAGGGTGGAGGTTATACTGCAATATAACCGTTCATACTCTCAGTACCATCCTATTATTTCTCTAGTGTCATATACAAGTACCATGGAAAGGTAACAACAGAGCTACATGTGAGATTAACAGCACAACTTTCATAAATATGTACAAAAACATGAACGTCAGAGTCAACACAACAGACATGGACATACGTGACTTAGCCATGTTAGGTCTTCAGATGTAGCATTTGTAGAAAATGTCCACAGTTTTTGGTTTCACGATAAAGTGTTCTTTAGTTCTTTTTATGAAGGAACTTCATTTTATTTCCTGAAAAAAAGATGAAACTTTAGTGTATCACGTAATTTCTGATATGCCTTTTCATAAAAGAAGGTTGATACTTAGGCCGTCTGTCCACCAAACTGCCAGATGAAAACGCCAGGCACGCGTTTTTTGTTGTTGTTGTTACTAGTATCTGATTTCAAATATAGTCATCTGGTCGAGACATGTATATTCTAAGAACAGCAGAATATGGTCAGCAGAATATGTTCAGTTATTATTTTTAATAACATTAAAATCAGTATCAGTATTACTGAACTGATATGTTCAGTCCCAACCCTTCTCCACTGTGATTGGATGGCTGGGTAAAAAGTGACAGTGATGACAAGCACTGCATTTTATTCAAAGTTGACCTTTTTTAACTCTCATCAACCAGAAAAAAAGCCAAACGTGCAACACTCAGTGTAAAACAGACACTCAGCGGCTCGTCACGCTGCTGCCGTTTTGAAACAATGAAAACAATTGAAAACGCTTTGGTGGACACACAGCCTTTCATATGTATGTGAAACATAAATGCTGTGCTGTACTCACCTAAACCCTTCAGAAATTTGTTGACTCCACTCTGTTCTGTGTCCGGTAACTCCTCTAGATACTGTTCCACTCTCTGCTCAAATAGACCTGATAAATAAATAAATATACCCATTATTTTTATATTTATTTTTTAGCTTCTGTCCAAAGCATTGTTTTTGTTAACCAGAGGGTGGCAGTAAAGATCTGACTTATATATTAATACCCCTCCACTCCATCTCAAAAAGACCCACACAAGTAGTGTATAATTATGCTGGGTGTGGGTTTCAAATTACACTTATAATGGCCTGAAGTTAATAGGCAATCATGTTTTATGAGAAGCCATTTTCTTTAATTGACCAAGCACGATTTACCTTTAGCCCTATACTTCCTCATCTCCTTATCCTGGATGAATCCAGCAAACATCTGAGACTCCATGAAGACACCCAGGAATCTGCGGATGCTCTTAGAAGCCACCGACTTGCGGAAGGCTTCGCGCTGGAAGATGCGCTCCCCTCTTTCGCCCTGGGTTAGAAACAGGGAATAGTGGCCAATGGTCTCCAGGAAAAAGCGGATGAAGGCCTCTGACACCACACTGTTCAAAGAGGTGGTGCACTCTGTGAAATGAGGGGATATCAAAAAAAGATTCATTATTCAATATCCTAGAGCAACTAAACTGGCCATTTATATTTTATCAAGCATTAACAAAAAATATGCATCTAAGATGAGATATATGGTTCATGGTGGATAAAAAACAAAGTTTGAATAGGAAATGAAACACAGTGAAGCCATATGTTTTGCTTTACAGTCAGAGCATGTATGCAAATAGCCAGTGAGTCCATTGAAAACAGATGGGCAAGGCCAAAACGTCAGGCTTTTCACCTTCATCTGATTCGCTGTCGGAGTCTTGATTGATGATGTCGTTTCTCTGTTCAAGAGATTGCTCCAGAGCAGCTTGCAGTTTGCGTGGTAATAGAGAGGCCTCGTCATCCATCTTTATACAGGAAGAGTATGAAGATTAACGTTGTAACAACTTTCAGTGATTCATATCATGACAAAGCCCGCTTGTTTAGATTAGGCTTGTTCTCAGATCTTAATGGCAACACGCAATTAGCACTACAGCCATGGGAGAGTTTGTGTTAAACTTTTTGGAGAGAGATCGTTTATGGACGAACCTGTCTGATGAAGCGGTCCGTTCCAAGATCGACCATTAAAGCCTGAAACATAAAGAGAAACCGATCTCAGTTAGGTTAGGTGCGCCACGACTAATTTCAGTAATGTTTCAAATGAAATGATGTAACTGACTAGTCTAACAAACCTCCGGAAGACAGTCAAAAAACAGCTGTCTGTATAAGTAATCCATTTAAAATGATGAATCGCTATGAATCAACC
This sequence comes from Rutilus rutilus, assembly GCF_951802725.1. Classification (NCBI taxonomy): domain Eukaryota; kingdom Metazoa; phylum Chordata; class Actinopteri; order Cypriniformes; family Leuciscidae; genus Rutilus; species Rutilus rutilus. Next base: position 20,051,386 of record NC_140211.1, read on the forward strand.
AGTCAAATCCCATACTGAATGCCACTAAAAAATAGGTCATATACATGTGACGTGCTTGCCTTTCATTATGATTATTGTACATTAGACATATTTATTAAAATAAACTGAATCAATAGGCAGTGCAAGACAAATAAGTACAAACTCAATAGCCTATCACAGTATAAACAGAATTCCTCAAATAAACGTTAGGGTTACACTTTATTTTAAGGTGATGTAGTTACATTGTACTTACTAGTACATAAGTACTGTACTAGTACTGTAGTACATAAGTACTAAGTAATATTAATGAACTACATATACTTACAATAGTTATGGTTAGTTACTAGTGATTATGCATAATTTACTGTTATTACTATAGTAAGTACATGTAGTAGCGTGTAACTACGTCACCTTAAAATAAAGTGTTACCAAAGTTAGATTGCGCATCCAGGTTTGAATGTGATTCTTATGTACAGTGCTGGTCAGAATTATTTGCCCCCTTGGTAAATATGATCAAAGATGGCTGTAAAAAATAAATCTGCATTGTTAATCCTTTTGATATTTTACTATCCAGATATCCTTCAGATATCCAGATCCTTCAGATTCCCAGACCAATGTTGGACAGATGAAACAAAAAAAGAGCTTTTTGGCAGCAAACACTTATCATGGGTTTGGTTTATACAGGGATAAGAAAGTAGCCCATGTGTAAAATGAAATACTCTGCTGTATCTTTAATGCTGTGGGCCTAATTTTCTGCCAGAGGTCCAGGACATCTTGTTCAAATACACGGCATCATGGATTTGATCAAATACCAACAGATAAAAAATCTAAACCTGACGGCCTCTGCTAGAAATCTTATAACGGGCCATGTTTGGACCTACCAACAGGACAGTGATCCAAAAGCAAACATCAAAATCAAAACAAAAATTGGTCACTGAGCACAAAACCAAGCATCTGCAATGGCCATCCCAGTCTCCAGACCTGAACCCTATAGAAAATGAGTGGGCTGAACTGAAGAGAAGAAGGGCCAACGTGGATCTGGAGAGATTCTGTATAGAGGAATGGTCTCTGATCTCTTGTCAGGTGTTCTCCAAACTTATCAGGCATTATAGGAGAAGACTCAGAGCTGTTATCTTGGCAAAAGGAGATTGCAAAAAGTATTTAATAAAAGGGTGCCAATAATTGTGGCCAACGTGTTTTGGAGAAAACATTTATTTCATAATGTGATTTTCCCCCCACTTTCAATTCTTTTACTTCAATAAAAGGTTATATTTGTGCATTTTCTTTAAAATAAAATATCAAAAGGATAAACAATGCAGATTTATTTTTTTACAGCCATCTTTGATCATATTTACCAAGGGGGCAAATAATTCTGTATAAAAAGTACCTGTACACATGACAGGTGACAAAAATCTAAGAAAAGCTTGACGTGTACCTTCGCTCCAGATATACACCTTCCAAAAAAATGTATCATATTTAAAATTGAACAGTAACATGACACTAATTTGAACATAGCCTTTGTACAAATATAAAGCAAAACATAAATGAGCAAATAATAAAAAAATTATGTAAACGACTAGTATTTCCAATGTCGACTAGCAGAAGCTGTATCGTTTAGTCGACTAGTCTTGCACGTCCCTAATCTCAACTGGCTGAAACAATGAGTAGCATCATTCTGTTTAATTGCACTGCATTCAGTTGTTTTGGGAGTCACAACATTTCCAGAAGTTGATCCACAACAGATGGAGCCTGACACCCATTTAAAAGCGCAGTGTTAAAAATGACAAGCACCACAAATTGGTGTGCTTCCAGATGTTTTCCCTGCAAACGGTCACCCCTTATGGCCATTACAAGTGCACTTATGTCCAAAGTGCAATTTAAAAAAAGTACTGAAGACGACTCCTGCCAAACGCACTAAATGCCAAAGACTCAGTAGCTGGCACTGTCCTATGGGCAGCTGGGAACAACAACACTCTCCCGGTTGGGAAAGTTTAGAGGGGAGAAGGCAACAGCCTGGCCAGGAATGCCGAGCTAGGCTTATGAAGCTGACGCCACATTAAAGGCTCATACACAAAAATTGGCCCGTGTTTTTGGGCATGTTATTGTACTTAGCATGTTTCTCACTCATTCCAGCATCTTTCTGAACCTGGGAAAATGACTTTAGCTCCATATTCACTTAAGGAAAACATAAGGGTTCAATGTTAAGCCAGCTTGTTAGAGTAAGAGCATAATTTAACTGTTAAGAAAAGCTGGCAATGTGACCATATTGAGAGGAATTCAAAGTCACGATCAGGGAAACATCTCTCAGAATAACAACCTCCAAACGTGAGGAAAAATGACTGAATCTTGAAAGAGTGAATCAGTGGGGTGATTTTGTTAGGGAGTGCATCTGTATAGAAAGTAATTTTTAAAAAGACTGAAAATGTTTCATTCTATTTTAAGATATTTTTTCTTGAGTGTTAAATCTAAACAATTTTGGAAAATTTGGAAAAAATTGTGTTCATACTTGTTATAAGAACCAACTCAAACCTCTTTCAGTTTTATGACAAATAATTATCATGCTTTTATTGATTATTATGAAATAAAAATATTTAATATGTAAAAAAAAAAAAAAAAAAATTGTAACAAAACTTAAAAGTAAATGTGAGTGATAAAAAATATTTTATGTTATTGTAAAATTACAATACAAATTTTTTCATCTTAATTTCTACATTTATAAACTCTAGATTATCAAGCTTTTATTTTGGAGGGTTAACGGGGAAAAAAAATGCACTGCGTCATTTGACAATAGCACTAAGCCATGCTGTGATATCAATTTTATTTTTATATATCGTGCAGCCCTAATATGAACAATTGTCAGTAGTAACTGAGTTATGGTCTGGCAAAACTTCATTAATAACTCATTTCCAAAGGGGCGTCACCAACGGACGTCGCTCAAATGCCTCTGGGCGCAATTGGATAGACCTAAAACCAATCAGAGCGATCGTCATCGCCTAAGTTACAATTCGCCTAAGTTACACTACGCCATAAAAGTATGTACTCTTTTTGTGAAGAAAAGGTATTTACTTTTGTAGCAAAAAAGTAGGCAAGCTTTAGGACATACTACTTGGTCATCTTTATCGGACGGATCTGTTGCGTGCATCCTGTCACGTAAACTGCCCTGTCAATCATCTTGTCACAGTTAAAATCCTCTATTAAATCTAATTTAATTTCCTACCGTTCATCTGCCAGTGGGTCTTTCATGGAGACTGTCCTCATGTGTTTGCAATTTGAATATAATAATGCATTTAAAAGTTGATGCGCTTCGCCAACGGACGTCGCTCAAATGCCTCTGGGCGCAATTGGATAGACCTAAAACCAATCAGAGCGATCGTCATCGTGTAAAGCCCGCCCCAACGTTTCTGATTGGTGCCGCGATATCGACGGATTAGAAATGGACTTGAATGAGCTCTTTGCCAGACTACTTGCAGAGCAAATCTAAATTTGCCAGAAGTAGTTTGGGTTTTCCCAGGCTAATGAATTTATTTATTTGGGCACAAACTGCATGAGTTGTCTCCCTGAATCTAACGACAGTTTTTCAGACAAACCGGTTTCATTTAGGCTGGTACACAGCAAAGCACATGTTGTACACACTTGGCAAAGTATCCTATTACAACAAACAAGATGGGTGACAACACCATAGCAGTTGTAATGTTTGACAAGACATATCAATGTCGGATAGTGTCCGCACCTCCTCCACGGGTAGTTCCTTGAGCTTTGGCAGTGAGCTGGACAGAATGCCCACTAGGAAAGGCGTGGGACAGCAGACAATGTCCACCATGGAAGTGGGTAGCACAGGGATGAAGGTGTGCTGCCAAGAGAATGGGTAGAGCAAAGCCACCACCGCATGAACACAGCTGGAAAGAGTACTGTGGGGAAAGAGAAAAAGCACACAGTCAATCACCAAGCTTTTACAAAATCTCACACACTTTCTAAGCAAATCCTGTACTGGAAAAAGTATCTTGAGCCCAGATTTTCCAGGTCTATTTTGGCTTTAGCGAAGAGACAAAGGAATCTGTGATTATGAGAACAACAAAAGAAAATATCCAGTGGCATTCAATAGACTCCTGTAATATTATTCACATTGTGTCAGTGGCATTCAAGACATCAGTTACATAAAACTCCATGAAGAACACAGAAAAAAGAAAAAAGAAAGGTAATCACTGTACTTTACCTTTGCACTTACATTAAACACTACATATTCTGCTCTTTTTGGGTGTTTGGTGTCAGTAATTTTTTTTTTTTTTTTTTTTTTTTAAATGTAATACTTCTCTGCAGCAAGAATGCATTAAACTGATCAAAAGTATCAGTAAAACATTTATAAAGTTGCAAAAGATTGCTATTTCAAATAAATACTGTCCTCATACCATTTTTAAAATCAATTTTACAAAATGTTACAATTTCTTGAGCAGCATATCAGCATATTAGAATGCTTTCTGAAGGAACACTGAAAAAGTTCAGCTTTGTCTTCACAGGAATAAATTACATTTTTATAATGTTATTTTAAATTGTACAAATATTTCACAATATTACTGCTTGTACTGTGTTTTTTGACCAGCCTTTGTTTGTGAGCATATGAGACTTCTTTCAAAAACATAAAAAATTCTTAGGACCCCAAACTTTTGAATGGTAGTGTACTTGAATTTGCAAGGCGAAGAAAATGACATGACGTGTTGCTGCTAGCTTTATGCACTCAAAGGTCGCAGAGTTCCCCAGGTAGCGGAAGGGGAGAGGCTAAACATTTCTAAAGTGTCCAACATTACCATAGAAAATAAGAAGAAACAAGCAGAGGGAAAAAAATGCAAATTGTCATTACATTACAGCTGTCAAAACATTACCAGTAAATCAATAGAAATGTTCCAACACAAGGGATAAAATGTTCCCACAAGACAATCAGCAAATCAGTGTTCTTTTGTGTGTGTGTATAGCTTGTATTCAAATGGTAGGCTACCTCATCTACAATACCACATTACCCATTGTAAGTGGACCAGGCTGAATGTAAATCTTCGTATCTTCAGGGTGATACGGTATCATGATATCATGATGGGCTACCACACTGTAACCACACACCATCGTTCTCATTCAAAACATCCAATAGCAAATCACGCACCTCAGATGTTACATTACAGCAGCCATGAGATGTTACAGCAAAGGCTAAGCACAAAGTCACAAATACCATAGTGGCCTTCTCACGGTCCCAAGCTTGTTGATAGTGGCTGACCCTCCTTTCTCTCGCTCTCATCTCTTTCTGTCCCATCCACCAACACAAGCCCACGTATACAGAGGCCGAGAAAATAAACCATCAGAAACACACTGACTCCAGACATGAATTAAAGAGGATCAGGACTGAACCCAGTGATAAAATTTGGTATGCTGACAGTAAACTAAACATAATTGCAGCTCCAATCCTGCTCATTTGTGTTTTCAGAAGAGAGACAAATATCAGTTTGCATTTTTAATCAAATCAAAATATTACATATCAAGGCCTGTGCTTAAAAAACACTCTAGGTGGAGTCTGAATGTCTGTGTGTGTGAGTCTGCATCCTGCATTCTGGCATGTTCACACTGGGAACAGGGAGAAGCAGATTTTAAAAACCTAGCCACAGGCAAGTCGGGCAGATTCTGATAGCTGATACCTGGAATGTCAGCATAACTGAGGCCTCAGAGGCAAGTACTCATGGGAAAAGATGAAGACAGAACTTTAGACCTGTCCAAACACTGTTCTATGCTGCCCAAATCTTCCAGGAACCAAATAACATGGATGGAGGGTTGAGTTGAAAACTGCTGCTAGCTAGTGACTGACTCTTGCCTGGCCCGGACTGTCATACAGAGCTGGTATGCACACAAAAACAGTCTACAAACACACTAACCAAATTAACTATCCTTTCCATCGAACACTTACTTTACACTTATCCCTCACACTGAACAAAAGATATAAGGGATATTATATTTAATATTGTACTATTATAAGTTAATTTGATAACTTGGTGTGAACGGGCCATTATTCATGCTGATCAATTCAAGGACGATAACTATAACGATAATGATAAATATATAGTTCTAAAAATCATTCTAAATATTAAAGAATAGCAGAAACCAATAAAAAACAAAGGCACAAAGGAATGATATCGTTGGAATCCCTTTCAGAACACTTTTTTCCCCCGCTGATGAACGCTAAATACATTGACAGCCAATCAGAATCCATTCCGCTTTAAAGAGCTCGAGCATTTTAAGCAGCAGACGACAAACTAGCAGCGCATGCTTTATAAACAGAGTGTTATAATTATTGTTCGTTGGTGTGGACGCTTAAATAGTTATCGTTATGGTCATCTTTATAGATATCGCTCTTGGTGAGAACATAAACTTCCCCCAAAGATTCTAAATATGTAAAAGATTATATTTGAAAATGTAATTCAACTTCTCTATTCTCTATCAAACGGCAACTTTTTTACGTTGAGTGGGAATCCAAACTGTCATTTTTACACTGCCTCGAACACACACCAACAGGATTAACACACCAGTGTTGAAATAAAATATAAATAGTAGATGAAAAACTTAACAGTATTAAAATAACTAAAACTAAAATAAAAATAAATTAAAGCTAAATAGAAAGATTTAAAAACTAAATGTAATAAAAATGACAAAAGCACATAAAACTAAAATAACCATTGATTTTCAAATTATTAATAAATACTATAATAGTACATAAATAATACTAAAAATAACACACTGATCCAGCGGAAACCAACAACTGCTAGAATTTGTTGTCTGTTGTGAGTAATGTGAGCTAGCCCTAAAAAAATGATTTGCAACAGAAGCAGCTCAAGGGTGAAAATTCAAGATTCTAATCAGAGCAACAACAAAAAACCATATGCTTTCATTTAACCATCCAAACTGACTTTAATAGATTCTAAACAATATTGCATCTTTCATAACTCCTAAAAATAATGGTAATTTTGGGTGGCTGGCTTTTGGAAAAAGAGCCTTGAAAATAAATGTATATATTTAACGAGAGCTTCTGCATGTTTAACCAGTGGTGAAATGCGGTGTGTGGATGTAAAAGGCTGCAATAACACAAGGTTTATGCAAAAGGTGATGTAAAGTTTATCTTTCCACCATTATGCAATATATTGAAACATATTCCTGTGATAATAAAAGAACAGAAAAATTGAAAAAAAAAAAAAAGAGAAGAAAATACCTAAAACATTCAGCTAGACACATATTGTATAATGACCAGTTTATTTAAACAAAAGCTTTTTTTTAATCTTTTCAATCTTCATGTTCTTTTGGCTTGTTTATTTCTGAAACTAGCCACACAAAAGTATCTGGCCAACTTGGCAATACTGTATTACATTTGCCTGAAGGGTTTCCGTCTCTTTTTCAACTTGTCTGGGACACAAAACATTTCCCCACCTGGTTCTCTGTGCTCTGATTCAACGGCAACATTCACTTTCTAGAGGAAGACGTCTACAGCTACACCTAAATTTGCACACACAATGAACCCATGAAAAAGGAAGTAATTTGGGAACGACAAAACCAGACAACACATCAGAGATTTTAACTCGATCCTTCCTGCCATTTTATAACCACACAGAATGCTAAAATCATTACACAGAAATTTCAGTAGCAACAATTACAGTTAAAACTAATGCTTAAAAAAAACGAATGAATTATTGCTTATTCTTTAATGTAATATTGGGTGATTAACAATCAAAGCTGCTCTCCCCCCACAGAAACTCACTCAGCAGCATGATTGAATATCAGTGTCTGGTTTGGGCAGAGGAGCTCCCAAGACAATCACACAGCTAATGGAAAACTTAGTGATTCGAAAACAATTACTTTCTGCGCCACAAGAAATGTGGTGTGGAAAGGGTTAAAATACAAATGCACATGAAATCCTAACACAAGCATTGCCTAACATGGAGTGAGTTTTCTTTCTGTCAGATCCTAAGCAGCAAATATATTAGTTACAAGCTACAGAAGCATACATCATACACTGTTGGCACACATTTTTTGGAATTGGATTGCAGTGGCCTTTCCCATGAGAGCGGCAGCAATGCCCTTGATGTGGGAGAAAGGAGAGTTTTCTACCTTAGTCTAGCGCTGCCCATAATCCACCTAAGGTTGCTGGGCAACACAGCTAGGCCTGGACCAAATCCCATCAATCCACCTATCCTGTTTTTAACAGAGCCAAGCCCATGGAATGTCAATACTTGGCTTAACAGCATAATATGTTGTAACTAGAGCTCTATCTATTATGATAATGGGTGTGATTCAAACCCATTCACAAAGAGCGGTTTGAAAAGAGCTCTTTAAACAACAGAGAACATGCTGCCTTTGTTTCTCTGATTCAAAGAAATAACATGCTTTGCTATCCTGAGTCAAATATTCGTATGTATGTGAACTAAACCATTGGTGTACCATGTGAGAAGAAGGCAATGGTTATATTTTAACACATATCTACTAGGTCAATAACACCAAGTACGTTCACATACGCAGATTTTGTTTTTAATATATTATACACACATACATATTTATCTACATGTATTCGTCCCGAATCGTACGGTACAGACGTCACAGTTTTGGTGCATGGCATGCCAGGGGCGCCTGCAGGAGTTTATCTCAGGGTACGCACAAAACTACTAGCATTTTTTATATATAAGCCTATATTACATTATCATTCTGCCATATAAACAGTATACAATCATAAAATAATTAGAGTACAGTTTACTTACCTCAAACAACTTTGTTGGTAAATAGTATTATTATAATTATTGTTGTTGTTACATGTCATTTATTACCACATTTTAATATGTGATTTACTGTATATTATCAGAAACCTAAACAGGCTTTCATTTGGAGAAAACAACAGAGCTGCACAATCGGGTTTACGCCTGCTGTAAATTTGACCTGCCACAAGACTCAATAGCGTCTGGCTGCAGACTTGCACTTGCAATCGACACAAATTAACCGGAAATATGTTTCCAGCAGTTCATTCGCATTGTATTGACGCTGTTAAAGCACTTGCGTGATATAACACCACCGGAATTTTCCCTCTTGCAGCTTACGTTCATCGAAATATTCTGTTATATTATTTATTTTTTCAGGAAATTTAAAAAACTGCATATTTTTTGAGTTATTAAACATTGTATCGTTAAAGTTGGTATTATACCTCTATATATAACATCTCACGTAGCATTACATTTACCTCAGGCATTAAGTGTCGAGAGCAGGTCAGTTCGCTAGAGAAATTAACTTTAGAGAGGCATTTCGTAAATCAGCCTATTCAATATATTTACTTTACCTGTTAGTAATGTCTTGATTATTTAACGTATGTTTAAATAAATTTGTCATGAAAACAACTTATGACAGCCACTGTGTAAATGATTATATTTAAAAAATGAATTAGAGTAGAAAATTTACTTTATAATTAGATTTAGAAGTTACTGTAAAATATGCCTTATTATTTGAGTGTTGATTATTATATCTAAAAATAAATACAGTAGCAACTGAATTTAATAATTTGGGCTCTGTTTTTTAATATTATAGTAATGTGTAAGTAAGGGCTATAGGGACATAGCATAGGCTAGTTTACAGCAATCGCTAAGATTGATTTTTTTATTATAATTTAATTTATTTTAATCACAGAGACACGTTTGTTAAAATAGCTTCTTTTTTTTATTAAACTTTTTTTATGTTTAGCTTTCTCTTCCCTGCCGACTCCAACCATGACTTCAAAACGAGATACGTACCGAACCATCATATTTGTGTACTGTTACACCCCTAATACATATAAACATATACATACATACATACATACATACATACATACATACATATATATATATATATATATATATATATATATATATATATATACATATACACACACACTGTATACTGCAAGCAGATAACACAGAGACAAATTGTAGTCTGATTAATGCAGTGGTTCGCAACCTTTTTGACTCAAAGGCCCATTTAAGGTAAGATATTTCCCCCAGTATTTCTGCTATAATTATAAGCTGGTGTGTGGTGGCCCTTCTGGTGCACTATGGCTGCTGTCGCATCATCCAGGTGGATGCTGCACATTGGTGGTGGTTGAGGAGATTCCCCCTTCTATGTATAGCGCTTTGAGTGCCGAGAAAAGCGCTATATAAATGTAATGAATTATTATTATTATTATTATTATTAATATTATTATTATAACAAAGCTGATTGTTTTTAATCTTTTTTTATAAACAAACTTGGGAACAAACAGAAACTAGAGTTATTGAGGCCTTGTCAATGTCAATGTCAAATTTATTTATATAGCACCATTTATCCCAACCGAGGTTGTCCAATGTGCTGCACATCTTGTAATAGACAATTGCACAAAACAAATAGGCAATAAAAACATCAGAGGAGGCATATTTGACTACACCCTCTAACACTGGGCCCACTGCCTTGGAAGTTTGAAAGTGGGTCCTGGCCCACTGATTGAGAATGACTGGATTAACATGCATACATGCTGGATGAAGCCAAGCTATAATGACATAATCTAGGTTTTTAGTCCAACTTCGAAAAAGCCATACAGGTATGATTTTATTCAGATTAAAGTGTTGACGTCATTTTAAAAAGACAAATTATTTATGCTTTTAAAGTGCATCAAAACACACTTATTGACTGAATCAACCAAAAACTGCATAAATAAAGGAGCTTGTCCAAATAACTTTTGTAACTAAGTAACATCCGTCACCCTGTGACAATATGGCTACCGATTAAAGGAGAGAAACACGCGCAGTCACTCACACAGGAAGTGCATTCCTTCCTTCACAGTAACTGCCCACCCCACATCACCCGCTGCTGTTTGTTTAAACTGGCTGATGATTTGTGGAGATTAAGCTTTCACAAATAACCTACTCCCTAATGACCCCCCATGCCCGGCCACAAGCTTCCGTGACCAAGCACGAAGGCTCGAAGGGGGGTGCCGAAACCTCCAGGGACCATAACGGCCCTAACAGAACCAAAGCCCTGTCTCTGCCCTGACCCACTTCTGCATTTAGATCAGCGGGGACTCCTGGGAGTTTAGCCCAGTGTTAGAGGGTGTAGTCAAATATGCCTCCTCTGATGAATTTAGCAGTGGCCTGCATGGAACAGCCGTTGGGTCACCCTTTAACCAAAACCACAGTGGAAGGCTGCTATTTGCCATTCGCACTAGATGGACACTGACAGACAAAACTGTACTGGGCCTGAAAACAACTATTTTCTGCCCAGATATGCCAAGACAGATATTTGGTTGGAACATTCGGACCGATACTATGATTGGTATTCCATTCAGAATCCCCATGGTCACTGACAAATATGGAATGATGCTTTCCTAAACTTTGTCCTCTTATATTGTGATGATCACTGAACTTGAATTTCTAACTTGAGAACTGAGAAAGGAATAGGTCTGAAAAACAAAGACTACAGCAACAAAAATCACCAACAGGAGGAGAAAAACCATGCTCCAAAAAGATAAAATTCTTTTATTTGTAGCAGATGTTATTTTGCAGGCTCTGAATGAGCAGACGGAAAACTGGAAGTGACACTGCACATCAGTGAAGGAAGAGGTTATTGAGAACATCTGCTGTTAGGCCACACTCAGACTGCTGTTGTCACAGTGGTCAGCTTGTCTTAGAAACACAGATTCATTTGGGAGGACTGTTTGACCATGTTTGGGCTGAAAAAGCAAGAACTTTCTCATGGGAATGAAGAGTGTGTTACATGAGATGATATGCTGCCTACACTTGACGGTTCATATTCATTGGCTCAAAGGCTGCAGTTACATGATATCTCAGACACTTAAGCTAACACACAAGGGTTTCTCACCTCAGCTTGTCAGCCACAAAGATGACCCTTCGTTCCAGCAACAGAGAGGCAAAAACACGTACCACCTGTCGTACACTCAGGCAGTTGAACAGACTTTCAAAGTCCACATGCTCTAGTCTGGAGTCCATGGGTCTCCGTAACTCAATCACCTGTGGAAAATAAAACACTGCATTGAAACAAGGAGCAATATAAATGCTGTTAAAATGGAAATAGAAAACTATTGGCTAATAATGTCTGTTGGCAAGGAAAGTACAAATGTAAACTGCTGGCCTTACTGTTGAACCCTAAATAGGGTCAGTTTTAATATCATTTAGTCTATAAGGATTCAGATCTCAGATTTGCTTCAATAAGTCTTCAATAAACTTGTACTAATCTACAGCAGACAACAAAGCAGTCTAAATTATATGCGAGAAGGATCTAACCTCATTTCCTGCTCCAGGCAGGAAGGTTTTGACTTTTATGGTTTTGCCTGGTGCTGGGAAAGGAGATTCCATCACACTCCTCATGAAAGGATACACCAAAGCAGCTGAGATCCCTCTCCTCCTCTCCACTTCATCAAGGATCTGTAACAAATGAAAGCCGAATAAGTTGATGGAGAACACACCAGTGCTAACAGGCATTGACACTGCTAGACTACAGACTTATATACTAGACTTATACACTACAGAACAACACTGATCGATTTCATGTGGTCTGTTTTTCTTTTTTCCTCTCAGATTTGTGTGTGGAAGTCTCTGGAATTCTAACCTGTCACTAGCAAGTCATGGTTTTCATCGGCTACATACGTTTTTTTTTTTTTATCAAGATGGATGAAAACATGCAGTTCAGATTTCCACTGAATATTATGATTACCCAAGGTTGGATCCAGAATAGTTTTATACTTCTACCTCACTTTCCCATGAGTGGAAGGTGGAAGTGAAGGAAATAACAGTGGTTTAATAGGCCAGGGAGAAAGACAGATTTACTAAGTTGGATGTACCTCAATGCCAACACAAGCCTCACTTCAGCTGTGCCCATGTATGACAGCCAGAGAGACAGTGTGGAGGTGTGTGTGTGTATGAACAAGCCTGAGCTCACCTTGGAAAACAGGTTGAAACAGCCCAGTCGACTGATGACACAATACACTTCAGGAAGGCGAGGCCCTTTCCCACTCGGCTGTAGTTGCGGGGGAAAAGATTACACAAACAATTAAATCATCACATGAAGTAACTGGTATGCAACACATGAAAAGCATCCAGGTGATTTCAGTAAAACGTATATGGTACTAAATCATATCTTTGAGAGCTGAATTTGAGAAGAAACCAGATTTTGGCGGTGCTTGCACCTGCAGAAGTCACCATCATGACACTAGGGTGTTGTGGATTGTTGCCAGGGCATTGCTAGAAAATCACTTTTTAGGCTATGCAGTTTCTAGGGTTTTTTGGGTGGCTGAGAGCCCAACCCACAAGCCTTAATGATATGTTGGTTCCTAGATATGGCTTGGGCCCTTCAACACAAGTATATAGGATTAATTTGCGTGTATTATCACCTACTGTACCTATCACTCAAAATGGTGTTTTATCACCTACTGTCACTACCATTCAAAAGTTTGGGGTGTAAATTATTACTATTATTTTTTTAAATAATTATTTTAAGCTCACAGAGGCTGCTGCATCTATTAGAGCAAAAATACAGTAAAAATAGAAATACAGAGAAATATTATTAGACATTTAAAATAACTGTTTTTAAAGTGTAATTTATCACTGTGATCGCAAAGCTTCTACATCCATTAGAAGACTGGGGTCTTCAGTGTCATGTGATACGCTGATTTGGTGCTCAAATAATTATTTATTGTTAATATCAATGATGAAAAAAGTTGTGCTGCTTAATATTTTTGTGGAAACCATGATACATTTTTTTATCAGGATTCTTTAATGAATAGAAAGTCTTTTCTGTCACTTTTGATCAATTTAAGTTGATCACATTAATCAACAACTTGCTAACCTCAAACTTTTGAACAACAGAGTATATATATCAGACATCTCAACATGTCACATATTTTAGATGTCATTAATGTCAGTATTACAAACGTTGTGGGATGTGTGACTTGATAAGTATGAGCAATGGTGATGGTCGGTTTAGCAAGCACCACTAAAATCGAGAGAGAGAGAGAGAGAGAGAGAGAGAGAGAGAGAGAGAGAGAGAGAGAGAGAGAGAGAGAGAGAGACTTTGCCGTTCACAAAATTGCAGCTTGAAAACTTAAAAGCCACATCAAACAGATTTAAGGGAATTAAAATGAGTGTTTCATGCTGTTTAAATAGATTTTTTTAAGAGCTTTTCTTTAAAACGTGTGGATGGAATCATTAAAATAATCACCCCCTTTAAACATGGTCATCCCACTCAAAATTTTATGAACTCTGTTTTAGTATTCAGTTCATAACCTGAAGTTAAACACATGAAATAGTGCATGGTAAAAGTCTAAAATGGATGCAGAATGTCCAGTGTAAACACAGCACAGGTGCAGTTCCACAAAACGAATGAGTTGTCACACGCAATTCACTAAACAATCGAAAGTCTGGCTATTTTCTAGGAGTCCAACCAGGTTAGTGTCTCTCAAAGCACACAGACACAAAGAATCTCATTCCTCTTGTCCATATTAGGTATGCAATTCTCCTCTGCTGACTTTTTACAAATGGATGATTAATTCAAGCATGTAGAGCTGGGTTCAAATCCTCAGGAATGCCGCCCTCATGCCAGCCCCTGGACTTCCTCCCTGCAGGGAACACAGTCAACACTTCTCTCCACTGGGCCATTCAGATGCTCAAAAAGACGAGCTGAGAAATAATAGAAGCTAAAGAAATCCCACAAGCAAATAATGAAGCCAATCGAATCTAAAAAATCTAAAGCTGAACAACACAAGGTCACATCTATAAAAGCAAGTTCTGAACAAGCAACAGCTACAATTATTAACAACTACTAGAGAATATCAACTACACATTTATCTTCTTTTATTTCCAGAACACGCGTTTAGATGTATGAAATGGTTTAACATTTCATTCTCAAACCACAGAAAACCAATAACATGCACTTTAATGCAAAACTTATGTATAACTCATAACAATAATGTACAGAAAAAGCAGCACATTCTTAATGGCACATTCACAAATAAAACCATGAAACATGCAGGTCACCACAACATTCAAAAACAATAGGCTAATCACCACAAAACTCCAAAGCACACAAATATACAACTGATTCTTACGGTACAATGACATCTTTTGATGATTTGCATTTCCATTCATCTCCTGAGAAACTCTCATTAAAACGGAGACACGTTTACGAGAATCTATTTCTCTTTGAGCACAAAAAAAAAAGAGCAAACAAAACACTAAAAGTGACTGACCAAAACTCTATCCATATGCTTGGCCTTAAATACATGTGATGCAATATACAATACATGTATCAAAAACAAAAGGAGCAAGAAAGGCATCCATAATATGAGAAAAAGACTCACCAGAAGCCGTCTGCAATACCCAAAGCGTCTACTGCCATCTTCTCCGGTGAGCATAAAAGAGAAGGTCTCGCTATAGTAAATCAAAGACAGCCACCATTAGTCCCCAAAACCCACATGTAGATCAGGTGATAAGAAGAAAAAGTGTATAAAACCACTTGAGAAGAAATGCTCTTGAGACTGAAGACTTTGCCTTTGAGGCGTATCCTGTGGTTAGAAGACTTTATCAGGTAGCTGAGATGTTTTCAAAAAACCAAAGAACTTACTCAAATTACTGAGTGTTTATGACCTGGGGTATTTGACTGTGAATACTTGTGGAAGTTTAAATTGAAATTGCAAAGTTTCAGTTCAGTTGATGAATTGATTGTGGGATAACGTTGTTCATAATGTAGTGTAATGAGGAGTACATATCTTGATGGGAGTAACCATTCCAACAAATCTCTGGAAAATTGTTCTTGAAGGTAGCTCCCACCCCCCACCCCCCAAAATGAAATTTGCTTAAAGCTACACTGTGTAGGATTTTCTCCCATCTAGCAGTGAAACTGTACATGACTACCAACTGAATATTACTTTCTAGCCCATCCCATTCCGAGGGCGTTTTAACTCCTACGGTGTCGCGAGTAATCTCCCCCTCGCATTCGTCACGGGGCCACTGAGTGTAAAAGCGCGAAAGGCGAAGCTTGAATTTCCAGCTATGTGCCTCTTTGGCTAATGTATTTTCAAGATGGAGGCACAACATGGCTTCCGCCACTCGCGCAGTCGCTCATATGTGTTCGGAATGACAGATTCTACGCTTACGAGAATACTCGATTAGTTGGTGGAAGTAAATACACATGAATGAGCACATATCATTTTGAAAGAACAAAGTGGGGGTTTTTTTGGCGACGAATCAACTTAAAAAATTACACAGTGTAGCTTTAATGTACAGTAATACCACCATTTCTCATCATTAGTAGTTATCTATATTTCATACTGCATACCATAATGTGATTATAGTAATCAGCTTATCAGTATCAGCCAGAATTTTAATATCAGTGCATCCCAACATACAAGGAAACAGTGATACCTGTTGTATTCAGACACAGGGCTCCAGTCTTTGGCATCTGGGAAGCAGAATTGTGGGATAGCCTTGAGTCTCTGTTCAGCTTCCCTCATCTGTTTGGTGAGTCTCTCTAACTGTGAGGGTTAGATGAAAAGACCTGGTAAGAAATCCATCTAATATATTTACACAGCCTCTTTATAATATCCCTTCAGACCTTCATTACTATGTCAAGTATGTACAGAATATTTTCCCACCCCACAAGGGGTCAATCCCCCACTCCTACCACCACCCATGCCACCATCTGCCCTCTGTTCTAGTTTAAAAGCACAATGACGGGGTTGACCCTCTGTTGGGCAGAATGTCAACATATTTCAGCCTCTCAAGAGAAAACAATCACTGAAGCAGATCTCAGCTAATTAAAAACCTATCTCTGTAACTAAACATGATTGCCATGGCAACGATTTCCTGCTTACGCCACTTATTGTCAATACATCCCAACGATAAGAGCTCAAAGCATCTGGATTTTCAACACTGTCTCTGATGCATTTAATGGCATACAAAAGTTATTTAAATAAAACTATTTAAATAATTGCTTTATATTTGAGTATCTGGTAGCACTTTTCTTAAAGCCTTTATATATAATGCATTAGAAATCTATTTCTAATGCATTCATTTTGCCTTGTAATGCACCTTATAATCTCATGAATAATTAAAACCACAGCTATAATACATTATAATAATTATGTTATGTTTTTAGAAAGTATAGTGCATTAAAGCACATGACAAACAACCAATATCCTGTGAACCAAGGAATCTGCAAATATTATAATGCATTTTAACTTTGGTTACAATTATTTATGAAAAGATATAATTCATATTATGTACTGTATATGTAACACATATACATGTATAGAAACATGATAATGTACATTATGAATACCTTTATAATGCATTATACAGTACATAAAGGCTTTAAGTAAACAGTTTTAAAATGTAATTTATTCATGTCGTGGCAAAGCAGTCATTACTCCAGTCTTCAGTGTCACATGATCCTTCAGAATTCAGTCTAATATGCTGATTTGGTGCTCAAGAAACATTTATTATTATGCTGCTTGATATTTTTGTGGAAACTGATACATTTCTTTTTTCAGGATTCTTTGATAAAAGTTTTTAATGAAACTAATACATTTCTTTTTTCAAGATTCTTATATAAAAAATATTAATGAATAAAAGCATTAATCTCTTTAAAAACGTACTGACCCTAAACTTTTGAACAGTAGTGTACAAATCTGTTATCAAATATCCAAACAACTACACTCCCACCATCTAAATAAAAAACACTCAATATAAATGACATTCAGAAAGCAGTAAGGATTACATAAAATTACTCATCAAGGCTTTATCAAGAAACTGTTTGATAGCAACTCTTCAGCTACACGTCGATAAGCATCAGATGTTGTGCAAATGTAAAACAAACATAGTATCGCCCCTTTTTTTTTACAGAGAATATTTACCTTGGGGAACTGGTAGGTGACTTCTGGAGTATATGAGTTTTTGGTGGTCTTTTTCTTCAGGGAGACCACCACAAAGTACTCAAAGAGCTCCCTTTCCTGCCACTCGATCAACTGCAGCTCCAGCGTCCTGTAACTGGGTGCACTTCGCAGCATAGACTGCAGCTTCAGTAACCTCTGAGTGTGGGCTGTGTAAAAAAAATCCACATGATATCACAGTATATACATTGTGAAATAACAGTGCTTGAATATTGTGTGTACATGGTAATTTTCAATATGATTTTCATGTAAAAAACACTTACATATTTATCATTAGATAACAGTCTGGTAATAAGATCATTTTTTGAGATTTCTAATCTTAACAGACCATGTGTGGAGCTCATTCTCATTTAAAGCTCAGGTCCAGTGTTGTAATTGTTTACTGAAACTAAAACTAATCAAAATTATTTTCGATATTGAAATAAAACAGAAATAAAACTAATACAAATAATAAAAGCAAATGAAGTTACTAAAAATTACAACTAAAATTAAAATGAAAACAGAAAATATAAAAAATAAAAGCCAACTCAAAATATTAATAAAACTAGATTAATATATAAATAAGTAAAATAACACTGCTCAGGTTTGACATTTACTTGTGACAAATCACAGGGTCATGTGATGTAATGTTATTTGCTCAAAGGACAGAGTCTCTGAGCAGCGCTTAACTCAAACACACTGCCTTCTCAGACATATGTGCTGATCCCTCACCTTTGAACCTGTCATCGGAGTCACTTTCACTCTCACTGTTGTCATCTACAAACAGAGAAAAGAGGTTTTTGATGTCGAAGGGTCAACTGACAACGTTTTTTTGGTCTGGACATTCTGAGAGGTTACATCATGGTAAAATCTTTACCTCTTAGAGACGCAGTTTCTATGTTTGAAAGTGAAAGCTTCTTTAGTCTCTTCTTGCCTCTTTTTGTACAGTAGATAGAGTTTATTCTTTGCACCACCTGACAGGGAGAAAATGCATTTTAACAAATTGAAAAAGACTTTCAAGCTGCCCCTTATGTACACATTTACCCTGGAATGTTATTAAGTTCTGCAAATAATATTTTAAGAGGCTGCTGTGTCCAGATGGAAAATATATTGATTTTAGCTATCAATGAGCTCCTAAAAGCCACTGGGACCACTCTATAGCAACTTGTAAAATGTCTGGAAAGGGAAAAACAGTAAAACTAAATCAGTCCTTCAGGGCATTTTTCTTGAGAGTGATATGTGAACTTGAGCAAAAAAAAAAACATAGTCTATGTTTTTCGCTTTTCTTTTTAAACTCTGCAGCATGTAAACATTACGGTTATGGGCATTACAATTGTGTTTGGTTCCCTACAAAAAAAAACAGGAGCAGCGGAAAAAGTAGCTGTAAGGCTGATGGGTGTGTTGCACCTAGTCCTGATGAGCCAACTTTTTGTCAACAATTTCGGAGAGGCTAGCAATAGCAAGCTAGCTTTGAAAGCATGAGATCCCATGAGAGTCTGCAAAGTGGCCTTAAATTACCTCATGTCTCAAAGCACATAACATTACAATAATAATGAATGTAAACAAATTACAGAGCTCTTACTTGTACCACCTGACTGCGGCAGATTTATTTCGGCATTGATAGTGTTGACATAGAAATGCATAAATGAAATACAGTCTATTTACTTTAGTTTTTTGCTTGTACCAGCAGGATAATAGTAACGCTAATAGTCTTGCATTCCTTCAGGTGTTACTATAGAGGGTATGCGCGTGACGTCACTGTCGGCTGTACGCCCACTGAGTGGCAAAAAGACTGACAAGAAATCTGAGTTATAATTTTACTGCAGAAAGCTACAGAACAGAGAAGCAAATAATCACTGCAATTCAAATAAACAACTGGACTCCAGGTAGCGAAAGGTGGATTTGCAGTTATCATTTTGTGTCAATATGCTTAATTTAGGGGTAAAATCATACCCTATATATTGTATTGTTATATATTGTATTGAAAACTCATCAATTAAATATTTATCATTGTATATTCTGCATAATTGGATGTTTTTAAATAAACATAAAATGATAGTGATCACGCGGATTTAGACCTACCTATATTGTATTTATATAAAGCCTTCACAGGCAACTTTGCTTTATTTATTTCCCCGGCGTCGAAATCAGGCACATATGAATGCCAGGAAACACGATTCCTTGCTGCATGTCAATATCCATGAATCACTGGATCTTTGGTAAGATGTAAGGAACACTATATCGAGTCCAATCTTTAGTGTAAAACTGCTAATTGTTTGTTTTACTTGCGTTTCCCCTATTAAATCCAGTCATGCAGCAGGCTCTTTTGCCACTCAGTCCAGCTGAGGGAACGTGTCCTGGCAGGAAAGTGACGTTAATGCATACTCTCTATTCACAGCATACAAAGACAGCTACATAGACTGCTTTTTGTCTGTGTATTCCCTATTTATTCCAGGTATATGGATCTTGAAATCCATTTCCCATTCACCTTAAAGTAGGGTTTCCCAAATGTGGTTCTTCAGTTGATGAAAAGCTAATAATTAAATAATAAAAATGTAAAATAAAAATAAATAAATGATTTCTAAATAAAACAAGAACCTTGAATTTACTTGAATGTCATGTAGCTTTTTTTGTGAACAAGCGAAAGTTGTTAAATTATTAATATATTAACTTCAAATCTCAGTTACTTCAAGTAAATACTGTACGTCAAAGGGGTTTGGGTGACAAAAATACTTGGGAATCCCTGCCTTAAGGAAAGCATAGTGAATTATGAAAGAAAAAAAACTCCATTTCACTCCAATCTACCCTCATTGTTTACCTTGGGGACTCGTTTCTGCCTGTGGGAGGCCAAGGTATCGGTGGCAGGGTTCAGGCTGTCATCTAATAGGCCACAGGGGGAGGAAGGCATGCCCAGCTGAGGCAGCAGCAGCATGTCATCATGGCTGTGCCTCTTAGACAAGCGGGATGGGCGCTGGCTCTTCCTGTCAGCAGGAACTGGCAGCCGCAGAGACTGACTACTCGGTTTAGAGGGCAGCTGGTGAGAGGGAAGTTGATAAGAAATGAAACTTTTAGCACAACTAAAAGGAGCATATAGTAAAATCGATATTTGTGCAATAAAATACAGTACATTATGTTCGGCAGATTATTACAAAAATAATAATAATAATATGGTGAATTAATGCATTAATACAGAGCGTTGATTTTAAATAAAAATCATATTGAAAAGCAGGTGCTATCATCACTATCTTACACAGCCAAGGAAACTACCTGGGGAGATGTAATGGACTTCCTGTCCTGGGAGGTCCATAGTCTGTTGAGTGAGTCCCGAGACCTCTCGGGTAACAGGCGGGAATTTCTGGCCAGACATCTCCTCAATGGATCTACGTCCTCATATGGATTCTCTTTCTCTGTTTGTAGAAGAGCAGAGGAGAGAGAGAGAGCACGACTCAGACTAAAACCAAACACCAGCTGCCCAAGAGCCAACTTAAAAGGTAGCGAGGAAACATGTCTTCTTAAGGAGTGAGTGGGAAAGAGGCGAACTGATAGGGAAAGGGTGGGCAGAGGTTATGGAAGGCGGTGGAAGATGATAATGAAAAGAAGGAGCCGGAGGCACCCAACGGGGCAGCTATTGAGTGGTGGGAAAGGATTATTCATGGAAGTTTACTGCTGGCTTGAAACTCAAGTGCATTGTCTCCAGAAACAGTTTCGGTTGGAAATAAGCCTTTGGACAGCACTCTGTCTCCTGAAATAAGGGCCAGAGATGAGTCAAGATAAGAGAATGCAGACAGTCCAGAACCCTAGTCTGACTCCATAACAACAAAAAACATTATAAATATTTTGAATCCAGCTTCTTTGACCAAATGTGTTGAGGATGATTTCTCTTTTTGCTAACATGTTTTCTCATGCAAAAGGGTGGATCACTTGCTCACCTAAGGATATAAATAAAATGTTGCTTTCCCCTTCAAGAACCTTTGGCAGACTGATGGGCGGTGAGAAGCGAGGACGGGGTGACCTGAATAGGGTCTGCAAGAGGTTTTAACTCTAATGTGGAAGCATACTACCATTATTATACATACACTATGAAATGTTGAAAACGGTTGTGATGCTTAATATTTTTGTGGAAACCATGATACATTCCAGGATTCTTTGATGAATAGAAAGAACAGCATTTGAAATAGAGATATTCTGTAATATTGTAAATGTCTTGAACTTTTGATCAACTTAATGCATCCTTGCTGAATAAATGTATTAATTTCTTTAAATGTTGCTATATATATAGTAGCAAATTTAAAATATAAAATAAAGTAATATTATATTACAGTTATATAATAGTTATTTTAAAGGGATGCTGCTGTGAACATATGCACAGGCACACACACACACACACACACACAATATATAAAAATACATATATGTGTGTGTGTGTGTGTGTATGTTCACAGCAGCATCCCTTTAAAATAACTGTGTTGTTCATATGACATCTGATTATTGCATCAATTTGTGCCAGGTCAATATAATGAAATCCTCTAATTAGTTATTCTTTCCATGTCACCAATTCCTGCCTGTCAAGACAGTGTAATGAAACAAAAGGTCTGAATGCTGGCAGTTTCAATATGATGTAATAGCATTTGTGCACATCCCAAACAAAAGATTGCCCTAATTTTCTATTGTTTATCTTATTGTAACACATTGGCATATAACACATCTTTCTGCCCTGTTTCCCTCCACTAGATACACAACAGGGGCCATATAACATTAATATCATAACCCTAAAACACCTAATCTAATCTGTGTAATAATCATGCCGATTTCAGTTAGAAACCTGGATTTTGGTAGAGTATAACTTAAGGCTAAGATAGTACGTTTCTGTAATACAACTCCAGGTGCTCTACAGAAGAAAGCAATCAGATCTGTTCAGTTCATGTAGGATCTTGCAGAAGAAAACATTATCCCTTCTGCAACCATTCTGTAATATGCTGTACATATTAACACTTTCGCAAGAAAAAAATGCATGACATCAAAAGTGCTACTAAGTGACCTTGAGCATAATAATCATAGTGTAACTTCTTGTGAATAGCCTGAGAGAAGGCACATAACTAGCATACAGACAACAAACTACAGCCTGACCTCATGAGATGTACTGCTGAGATTTGCCCTAGTGCCATTAAGGCTGAGAGGCACAATGACAGGCCAGATATTGCCCAGAGTGCTCTGTGAGTCTCCCAAATGACAGCATGCTGGAGAAATGATATGCCTTCCTGACCACTCACATACAGGAGGGTACTAATCAACTTCTCTGCTTACAGGAGCTCCACAAAACACACAGACAAAAGGAGAGAGAAAGCGGGCACCCCTAACTAAAACATACTGTGCTTCTGTTTACACAATAGGATTTTCAAAGGAAAGGACGTTGAGTGCTTGATGAGTTACTGAGCAGTACACAATGTCAGTATCAGACTACCAATAAAAGCAACAGACGCAACCATTTTATGACCATTTTGCGGTCTTCCGAAGAACACCATGCAGTCATGTGAAATGAGGAATGGCCATCACATGAAATGGCTTTGTGACGTGTAAACAAGCAGAAAGAAAAGCCAAAAAAACAGGAATGAAAGGGAGTCTATTCGAAATAATCACACACAGCAATATGGCTACTTATAAGACCCTCAGTAAAGACTAGGGGTGTAACGGTACACAAACATGACGGTTCGATACGTACCTAGGTATTAAAGTCAGGGTTCGGTACGGGTTCGGTACAGCAAGGGGGGAGGGGGAGGGGAGGGGTAGACTAAACACACAATTGCTTCTTTTTTCTTTTTTTAATTAAACTGTTTTGTTTTTTTTACAAATGTGTATATGTTTAAGGGCTGCACGATTAATCGCAACGATACCTCACGCAATTTGACAAAGGCTGTGATTATTTTATGCTCAGCCTGTCAGTGCAGCACGGCTGATCGGTAGTAAGTGCTGCTCCTTCTGAACGCCAGAGGGCGCTCTCACGCAGACACGCCAAATATGCCCTGACGCAGAAGTATGATAACGGACATCATTCCAGGAAATCCCAATCGGGCATCATACTATAGGGGTTATGCGGAACGCGATATTTTTTTTCCCAGGATGGTAGGGGAAGACTCATGAATATTCATTAGGGAAGTCATCCCTGATTGGTCTGATGACCTACCCCTAACCCCACCCCTAAACCTACCCGCCACTGGGGGTCTGATGACCTACTCCTAACCCCGCCCTAAACCTACCCGTCACTGGGGTTAAGACCAATCAGGGATAACTACCCTAATGAATATTCATGAGTCTTCCCCTACCATCCTGGGAAAAAAAATATTGCATGCGGAACGCCCAACGTTCGAACCGTAAAACAGGTATAAGCATTTCCGGTTTGCACTTCCGTACGCATCTGCAGCGGTAGGTGATCTCTGAGGTAACTTACTTTTCGCTTTTTTAGAATGCAATTCTTATTTCTGTTTTAATTTAAATGTTACGAATGCTTAAGTATCAGAAAAATTTTTTTTATAAAAAAATTAAATGCAGTCTTTATTTGATTGTTTTAATCGTCTGCAAGCAAATATAAAAGGTGAAACTACTGATAGCATACAAGTCTAAACTAACTTACTGATAGTTAGCTAACTCTACATCGGGTGCCATTAGCAAAAGCTACATATACTAACTTACATACCTTCATAATCATGAATAAATGAGGAGGCGTAAAAACTTAAATCCTTTATCTAACGGAGTACTCGGGGCTCTGGACGTCCGTTTGGCAATACGATGTACATCTGAAATGGATAGAATGGGTAGCTCCTGTAAACACCGGCTATAAAAGGTCGCCATTCCTACGCTGTGTTTACCTCAGTAGCTGACGACCGGAAGTAATTATACCCGTTTTGTAGAACCCGGAAGTATGTTACGCATAACCCCTATTGAATAAACAAAAGATTGAAACGCTTTGATTGATTAAACATGACTAATAAACACACTACTGCCTTATTCTGTGTAAGAAGCCACATCATCTCACAGAAGGAGGAGCTCAGCTGTCGTTATGAAGTGAGTTTGGAGTAAAAGCATGTTTTAAATGTTGTCTTTTGTTGGACAAGAGGTTCATAAATGCTTCTCATGTTTGAAAAGATGTTTGACGCGTTTCAAATACACGTTATATGTGACTCAACTCAGAGTGCTTTCAGATAGAGCAGCGTTTAGAGAGCCGTTCATCAATGACAAGCTGCGCATAAAAAATAAAATCGCAGCCTTTCCGATTTCAAAATCGCGATAAGCCATCTCGATTTAAGTGCGATTAAATGTAAATTGCGATTAATCGTGCAGCCCTCAATAAATTCTATTATAATTAAACATTCCTTAAGGATAAAAAGCTCATCTTAGCTAATGTTGTAAACTATATGGGGAGGCCTTAATTACACATTTCTATAATATTAAAGCTTACAATTAACAACAGAGACCAAATTATTAAATTGAGTTGCTATTTATTTTTAGATATAATATTTAACACTCAAATAAAAAACATGTACTGTAAATTGCACATAAGGCAGGTTTTGCAATAATTTCTAAATCTAATTATAAAGGAAATTTTCTACTCCAATTCATTTTTGAAATATAATAATTTACACAGTGGCTGTCATAACTTGTTTCAAATTATTTAAACATACATCAAATAATCAATACATTACTAACAGGTAAAGTAAATATAATGAATAGTCTCTAGCGAACTAACCTGCTGTCGACACTTAATGCCTGAGGTAAATGTAATGCTACGTGAGATATTATTCTCAAGCCGTTTTATTGATATCTTTCCGCAGTTGAAACACTGGTTGAGAGATGTAAACATATCAAGCAATCGTCTCTTCTTCTGCATGCGCCCCCTTCTGGATTGGAGTGTGGATCGAAAGTGACTGAATGTCTTTGTCATGCGACTGCATGCACTGAACCGTGACGACCATAACATGCGGTTCGAATACATGTACCGTTACACCACTAGTAAAGGCCCCAATTGGCTCGTAAACACCTTTGACTACAATTGGTCAGTGGTGATTACGTAATAGGTAGGTGTGCTCTGAGATTTCGCCGCCTTTGAGGTGGAAATTTTCTCCAGTCAGACACAAATAAAAACATAAACATGCTGGAGAGCTGCGTTATAGTAAACATTGAAGTTGTAATTCTAATTAAAAAGCGACACTGATACTTGTTTTTTTTTTTTTTTATACTGTAAAGCTGCTTGCTTTAAAGCAATATATTGTTTAAAGTGGTATATTATTAAAATTGACCTTGACTGAAGTGCCGTATTTATGAATATGACTGAATATGCCGTACAAAGCTTGTGCAAACATATGCACATCACGAGGATCAGATGCTTCCCTAGCTGCTATTTTAACGCCACTGTCATTTTTATTGTGTTTAACCTATTTTGTTAGGGAGGAAAACACAGAGTACATATTTACATATTCATCTTAACGCACCCTCAGTAGCATTGGCGACTTTGGGAAGTTCACTAACAGTATACCACCTAAAAGATATTTCAAACTTCTTTTTACCCCTAGCTAGGTGAAGAACAAAAAAGAACTTTGCCATGAGTATATTGGGGCCTCAAGGACTAATGGAAGAAAGTTGCCTTTGTTGGGGACTATATATCATTGTGACATAAATATGTTTCCCTACAAGAGATTTATCTCTTTGTAAATGTAATATGACCCTGTCATCTGGAGATATTTGGCCAATCCATTATCACTATACTAATGTGCATTGCATATGGGGGATATGTCATAACTGCCACCAGACCAGACAGGCTCTGTGCCAAAATGCCCAAAAGTTAAACTTAAAAGGAAGGTTCCAGGCTAACATGTATACCATAAATACTGTTTACGTTTTAAACTTTTTTGTGATATTTTAGTAGGAAACAGGGCAGAAACCTTGGGTTATTTAGTGACAGCCTGAGAAAACAGACTGATGTGCTTACCACAGCTCTGTGCTTCTGGAGACCACCCTTAGATGCCTCTGTCAGACTCTGTTACACCAATCCCTAGCTCAGTGGTTAGAGCTGGAACTAATCAACATTCGTAAAAATGTGCAACCGCAATGCTTGATCCCACACCCGAGGTGTTCGATGGAACAATGGAACCGTTGTCATGGGGAAAAGGCTGAGAGTCACCCACATCCCAACCGCTAGAGACTGATGCACCACCTTGACCCAGTCGCTATCATAATTTCTAGAACAACATGCAGCAAAGGCAGTATTATTGGCTGTAGAACTAACAATATGACATATAAACGTCAAGCCTACCAAACCCTGACTCTTTCAACTCATTTGCCAACTGGAGACTTATTTAACCAGACTTCTTAACAGCACCTGATGCCCTAGCCTCATCAGCAATAGCAAGACAGAGATTTACAGTTTGGCCACAGGGCAAGACCCATGAACGTTGTAACAATGTCAACCCCCTCAGGGTCTGAGCATTAGTGCACACAGACTATTTCCTGCCAGGAAGGAATTTAGCACATAAAGTCAGCCAGCGCCACATGCCAGTACTTCATCACCTTCAGTAGACAAAAAAGGGAATTTAACCAGGGCTTATGTGAAGAGTGCACAATCAGCATAAAATATAATATATTATTGTTATATTAAAAAAATAAAGTTAATAATAATCTTTAAAAAATAATACAAAAGTTTAAATATATAATAAAAAATGGTCTTTTAATTAAAAACATGAAAGGATAAATATGAAAGGGAAAAAATATATACAATATATAAAAATATATAATTTATGACATTCATACATTTATTAAATAAAATAAATAAATTATTATATAAATAAATGTTTTTGTTATTTCTTATAATTATATATGTTATAATTATTATATAAATTATTTGAAATATCTGAAATAAAAATATATTGAAAACCTGTTATTATTGAAAATATAAAAAAATATTTAATTTTGTATTAATATCTTTACATATATATATATATATATATACACACACACACACACATATATACAGTTTTTATATAAAATACATAAAATATTTTAATTAAAAATAAAATGATAAATATAAAATACATATTTTTATACCATTATAAAATTAAATATCTCTAACTAATAAAAAGTTTTCCCAAGCCATTTTCATATTCATCAGTAGCTGCGTTTACATGGACCTTGATTGTAATCAGACTACTAGCACAGTCGGAATAAAAAAGTCACATGTAACCAAGTCAATTGGAATGAACTGGCCAAATTTCATTCGAATTGTAGGGGGTGGTTTAAACCTTTTGCAATCCGATCGAGAGGACATGTAAACTTCTCCCTAGTCCTTGTTACAGACTCTCATCCACACATGAGTGCGGGAAGGGGCGTCTTTACTGCTTGATAAATATAAGCTGCATGGCACAATGGTTCATGTGCTTGTCATCTCCTAATTAGGACCCGAAACCAAAGAAAAGAAGCAAATTAGGAGAATAGTATGCGCAAACAGCAGGAAATTGAAAATGTTGTGCATTTAAAAATAAATAAATAATACAATTCCGATTTGAAGCTTACGTAAACACTACGATCGGATTCATCAATGAATTCATTCCGAATTAATTCATTCCGACTGAAAAAAAGGTGTCCTTATAAACGTAGCTAGTTAAAACTTTAGCACACAATCAAAAGGGAGCAAGTAGGATCTATCACCAACTGCTGGCTGTTCTTACCCACTATGTCCTCATATGCATTCTCCTCGAGTGTGCTCTTGGAGCTGGGCCGACAGTGGTTCTTTGTGCCATTCTCTGTGGGTGAGGAGGGGTATGAGGAAGGCAGACTGACAGCATCTTCTGACTCACACGATTCTCTGGAAACAAACAGAGATAAAAATTAAAAATAAATTTAAAAAAAAATCACAGCTTTGGACATGACTTTTGATGAACCAGTGAAGAGTAGTTCTGTTAGCTTGGCTTAAGGCAAACATCTTTTATTTGCATGATCACATTCAGGCCAGACCACCTGAGAAGATGAAAGCATCTTTCACTTATGAGGATCTTAAATGTGTCCAATCACTCAACAGTTTTTCTGGAAGACACCAATTAAAATGATAAGCAACAAGAGAGGATTGAACAACGTGCTTGAATATGACATATAGTTCCCGCCTCTGATCGGATGGTATTTATTGTTTATGTAAAAGAAGCCAAAATGCATTTGCATGAAAATATACACACAATAACATGGTTAGAAAGCTAACCAAAAGTTGGAACCCCAAATTAGCATGGCACAATCTAATTGCTTGCCTATAGTCTCTAAACGGTCAACTCTGGACCAGCCACAGGAATGTTAAACATGGGCTCAATTGTAGAGCAGTAGAAATGCTCCAGTACACGAGGTTCCCATTCAGTCAGTCACGTTCAACGTTACGTCGGAGCCCAAACACCTCCAAGCAGTAGCAAAAGGGGCTTTCGAACCGGAGGAACCTTTTCATAGTTCCTAGAACTATTAGCGGAAGTAACCAGATTTTGGGCGTGTTCAGGAAACTAGGAACAATTTTAGTTGTAGGAACTAATTTAGCTCCTACTTCAGAGTAGGGTCTAAAGCAGCACTAGGAACTATCCGTGACGTTGAGTGTACGCTGATTGGCCGAACGCACGCAAAACACCAGCACCTGCCATTTAAAAAAAAAAACATCATTCATATTTTGCTTCGGAGCTGAGCGGTTGTGAACAGCGATCGCTCATTACATTCATCCTTCAACTGAAGTGGATTCCTGTGCAGAGAAACAGCCATTTTAATTGCTAAAAATTGCTTATTTTGAGGAGATCTCTCCTGCCGTTGTGAGGGTGCATACAGCTGTGATTCACATCCTGAAAGGGCTGTGCACAAATAAGTGCAGTGGTTTACCCCTCTGTGTTTCGGCGCGTAAGAGCAGATTTCCTAAAATACCTTTTTGAAGACATTTCTCCATCCATGCATTCCTGGATGCGGCCATTTCCTGTCCTCATTTGACAGCCACGATCGTTGTCTCACATGCCTAGCATGCTGAGATGCCGTTCGTGGGTGGTTCATGTTCTCGCATGGGAACATGTCCACGCCGGCACGAGGGTCGTGACTCTCCTTTCTCGTAAATGCTTGAGTCGCCTTTGTTGTTGCCCAGCCGCCGCATGTGTGTAAAAGCACAGCTGCGGGTCTGCTCAACACTTTGGGAGACCAAGGGTTACAGCGAGAACTTTACGCCGGGAATTCCGACACGAAGAATGCCTCACTATGCCCCCGTGCCTTTCTTCCCGGAAGTGCATGAAGAGCTTTGGCAGTATGGAAGTACATTAATACAAAAATCTGTTCAAAATGTTTCCTCTCTCTCTACCCTCGACTGTGGGCGGTCAGGGGGATCGTGGGGATTCCCCAGGTGGAGTGTGCAATGGTCTGTCCAGCAATTGCGGTGTATTTAAGCCCGCAAAGTGCCGCTACCTGGAGGAATCATCCGTGGCTCCAGTCCAGCGATGGTGAGACAATAGCAGCTCTGGCTGCTAAGCCTCACAGTGCCGCTGGACAGACCATCTCTGCCTTGCATACAATGGCCATCCTGCAGGCCAAAGCACTCAATGCACAAGGGTAGTTCTGAGCCGGGGTTGATGCAGGAACTGTGCACGGTGACTGACCTTGCCCTCTAGGGCCACTGGCCCAACTGGACCTGGTTCCCAGAACTGATGATCCTTGCGACAGCCCGTCCCTGGCGGATCCCTCTGAGAAAGGACCTGCTTTCTCAGAGATGGGGCACCATGTGGCATCTGCGTCCAGACCTCTGGAACCTCCACGTGTGGTCTCTGGACGGGACGCGGAGGACTTAAGTGACCTACCGCCAGCGGTAGTTGACACTATCACTTCAGCTTTCCCCTCTACGAGGCGCGCTTATGCTTTGGAGTGGAGTCTGTTCGCTGAGTTGCTGAGTGGTGTTCTTCTCGGTGGGAAGACCCACAGAAATGCCCCGAAATGCCCGGTTGTGCTTTCCTTCCTTAAAGATGGCTTGGAGCGGAGGACAGGGGTTAAAGCAAAAAAAAATTAAAATCTTGACTGTAACATTTTCCTCGGCCAAACCCCATTCCACAGCCTGTCACACACCCAGTTTAAGAGCAGTTTTTTCTTCTTGTAATTAGGAGTATAGTGAGTACATGCTATACCTTTACAAATTAAATACTCAAAGAACATTTGCATTTAAAGAAAGGCCATTTTGAACTGCATTTCTATTATTTACACACTTTTATGAAATTTTCATGTTTTCAATCTAATACTTTTACAAGACTTGACTCTTTGTGATGTAGTCATACAAATAATTAACCATTTGCATTACTTTAAGTTTTTATTTCTCAAATAAAAAGCCAACAGAGCTTTTGCCGCAAAGTGAGCCAATATCACAAAATATATAATATAATATAATATAATATCTGTTTTTAACCTAGACATTATACCCTGGACAAAATAATAATAATAATAATAATAATAAATTCAGTTTTAACCTGAGCATTATAATAAGAAATTATAACGCATGTTCTAACTCAACCTGTTAACACTGAACAGAAGAGGGAAACTAAAAGCACCAGCGTCAAAAAGTGCATTTATGGTAGGGATGGGCATTTCAAGCTAAAATAATATTCGATGATCGCTGGGAATTAATCGATTATTATTTGAAAAATCGCACCCCTCCCCCATATGCTCACTGGTAAAATACATTTGCTCAAATTCTGCTCCAACATTAAATTTCTCAGTACTGTAGCCTACTATACATGTTACAGCCATTAAAGAAAACACATTTCGTTTCATATGTATGTTTAAATAATATAGGCCTAATGTTATTTTTTTATTTTATCTATGTTGATTATATGAAAAGTGAACAGCATGAGCAAGATAGCATCATTAGATGCGCAATATATCGGGAGACATATGGAGTGGGTCAAACATGATTCTGACCACTTCATTATGTTTTGTTTTGTATAAAGCCTTTCTTTAAAGTGAATTTCGTTTTGTATAAATTGTATCTTAATTTTAATCAATGTTTCATCAACCAATTGCCAAGATTTAATAAATGAGAAGCAAATGTAGCAGACATTATAATCAGGACATGCAAGGCTCCACTCCAGGGTTTGATCATATCCCCCTCAGCAGGGTGAATACACCTCATCTTTTCTTAATTTAAGACCTATTCAAACTAAATTTAAGACATTTATCACAATTATGGCCTTAAAGTTATGAAAAGTGAATTTAAGACATTAAGGACAGATGGGAACCCTGCGATTGACGGAAATCCGTCATAGGCTCGCTGCAATTAATGGAAATTCGTTGTAGCGACCGAGAACTGTCACATCACGATGCCATTGATGGCAGGTCACTGGGAAAGCACAACCTGATCATCAGGCTCCTAAGAGGTGCCAGGAGGTTAAATCCTCCCAGGCCGCACCTCTTACCCTCCTGGGACCTCTCAGTCATCCTTTCAGGTCTACAGAGAGCTCCATAGAGCACCTAGAGTCATTTGAGCTTAAAATCCTGTTTTTAAAGACAGTTCCTGACCGTGCTCGCTTCCTTCAAGAGGGTGGGGGACCTGCAGGCATTTTCAGTGAGCGAATCGTGCTTAGAGTTTGGGCCGGCCCTGTCTGACACCATCCTGAGACCCTGACCCGGATACATGCTTCAGCTTAGGGCAACTCTTTGTCTGTTTGGAGGTCAGAAGAAGGGAAAGGCTGTCTCCAAACAGAGGTTGACCCACTGGATAGATGTGGAGCCCTGCCCCCTTGGGATGAGAGCTCACTTCACTCTGGGTGTTGCTTTCTCTTGGACAATGGCACATGGCACGTCTCTGGAAGACATCTGCAGAGCTGCGGGCTGGGCGACACCTAACACATTCGCGAGATTCTATAATCTCAGAGTGGAGCCAGTCTCTTCCTGTGTGTTGGGTACAAACAGGTAATGTGCGGGAAGACTGGCTCGGTGTCTCGCTTGCGGCATCATTCCCCTCTAACAGGGAGATATAAGCGCCTTCTTGCTACTGCAGAGATCTTCCATATGAAGCACTGCCCCACGGGTCAATCCATATGTATAATCTCAACACGTTACCTCCCTTTGGGCAGGCTGTGGTCTCTTTGTAGTGTTCCCCTCTTTTGGTATTGGGCACGCTTCCCCAGCGTTACCAACATTGGTTATGGATGGGAACAATGGGAATTGAAATCCAAAGCACTCTTCCCAATGAAATGTCACGATAAATGAACAGCAGCTATGACCATTCCCACAGTAAGTCCTGTCTCTTTCATCCCGAATGGTATGGAGGCCTTCCCCTCGGACTTACTTGGGGTGCTGGGTAGGTTACGATATTGTGAGAGCAGTTGCCAAAAGGGCATGCGGCAGCTTGTCAGTATCTGCGTCTCCAACACTCGTAACACAGTTCAGTGGCTATGGCACTTTCCATATGGACCCAATGACGTCAGTCCGACTTAACGTTGAACGTGACTGACTGAATGGGAACGTCTAGGTTTCTATTTCTAATAGGGGTGTAACAATATATTGTGTCAAAATATATCACAATACAAAAATGCAACAATATGTATCGTGGAAAGTGACAAAATGTATCGTGGATTTTTCACTCAAAATAAAAATTACAGAGTTTACAGAGTTTTAGTGTCAGTACTACATTAAACTACATAATGTTGAATATAATGTATAATAATGCAATGGGGGAATATTTGTGGGTCCTGATAATGCCAAATGTCTTATGTTACCAGTAAAAAGTGGCTATTTTAAATATATCTAGTCAGTGACAGAGTGCAAGCATATTCGTCTAAAATAATTCTGTTTTCAGCTTCAGAATCACAAATATTTTTATTCTGGTGTCACTATTGTCCTGTGCATTGGTTCCCAGCACCAAGCCTATTCATTTACACCCACAATAATATAAAACATTTTAATCAACAGTACATTTTTTGTTAACCTTTTACCATATGTCTTGAAGTATCGCAATAATATCGTATCGCGAGTTTAGTATTGTGATATGTATCGAATCGTGACATGAGGGTATCATTACACCCCTAATTGTAGGAGGGAACGGAGACGTTAAACACCCCCCGCCACCACACCACCCTGCCACAGCCCTAAACCACCACTGAATGGGCAGGATTCCTGTCTCAGATCCTCAGCAAAACATGAATGAAGTGAGTAATGCCAGTCATATTTATACCCGTATTTATGGGTAGATGTGATTCGGCATGCAAATCTCACTGGCCAATGTCTATTGGCTCATTTGTTACCACTTGGAGGTGATTGGGCTTCCAGGTGAGACCCCATGATGTCAGTCCGATGTAACGTCTCCGTTCCCTCCTTCAGGGAGCGGGGGTTACATTAGTAACCTAGACGTTCTCCATCACGAGAACCTGGCAGCTCTCCATACCCAGTAACTGGGCTAAACAATCTTTGTGCCAAAGATCATTCACAAGGCCATGAGGAATATGAGCTATAAACAACACGAGAGCCCTCAAAAAAGCCAAAAAAGCAGCACCATGAAGCAGTGTTATATCAACTTAACAAGAGGAGATGAAGCAATGTCTCTGAGGTCTTTGAACCTCCAAAAACATGACATTTTCTGCATTTTACTGGTGGGTTTCTAAAAATGAACTCAAAAGTGTTTTATGGAACTGTTGAAGTTATTGCTCATGCTATTTTTGGACTTCTGAACTAAATTTGGAAAATTATACATTAATATATAGCATTGACTATTTCAGCAGTATCAGTTTGAATCTCAATGTGAAGATAAAAGAAGGGAAAAAGATGATGTGTGCCATTCACAGAACAATTGGGTAACATTTGAAAAAGCAACAAATTCACCTAATATGGTAAAATTATGAAACCCTGAGAAAACTAGCATCTCCATGTTGATCTCTGCTAGCCGTCAAATGCCTGACAGGAAATTTCATTTTGCTTACTTGATTTGTAACATAAGAATCTGTGAAACTGTAGAGGCCAATTCACTGTGAGAGACTATTAAGTCAGAAACAAAAGCCAATATTTCAAAGTCCAGAGCTATATCAACAAAACAAATGCTTGGCCTGTGGTCCTTATCCTTTTCAACATTCTTGGGACAAGTTTTATACACTTCATTATCCAAGAAAAATAAATGATCTCTTGTTCGTGGGGGAACCGACTAAGTGGAAGTACACAAATTCAGTGCTTCTCAGTCATTTTCTGACATGTTATTTCTTTCTCCAACACAAATCTGTCTGTCTAGTCTTTAGTTTGGACTTATTGGAGGTTTACATCTAGATATTAGAAACTTTTAAATATGACAAATTTCCATAAAACAGGACTATGACATGTACTACAACAACATGGAGCAATGTAGACAAACAAAAAGTTACACCGCTGAATCTAGGGAAAAGCTATGGTGTTTTAAATAATACTTCACCTAAAAATTCTCTCATTATTTACTCCTCAAGTATTTCCAAACATTGCTTTAGTGATATTGATTGTATTGCTGTAACGATTCCTCGATTTAAGTCGAGTACTCGATTTAAAAAAATCCTCGATTGCAATTTACCCGTGTGGTGTAACCGGCAAAATACCGGAAGTGGCGCGTACACAGATGAGAATCCATGAACCGCATTATTACACTGTTTTCTAAGGCTACAATAGTTCTAGTGCATAATGCTATTGTGAAATCACAAAGGCTGAGATTCAGTTAAATAAATAGCACAAGGCTTTAATTATTTACATGCGTGCATGTTAAAATTACCTCAGCTCCGTTTTACCCCAAACTCAGTATCTGCATGTGCTGTTTGTTTAGATTTCCAATAACGTGCATTTGGGAACGCAAAAAGTCGGACGCAGTTTGTGTTTCATAGTTGCAATGTTATCATTTACAAGCGTGGTGGTGGAGCGACTCGGGTTTCTCCAACTCCATCTCTGCATGCTTTGAGTTTGGGTTGCTTAACGTTCATCTGGGAACACGTGTGTGCTATTTCACAAGATTTGTAACGTAACTCATTTGTAAAATCTACACCAGCACAGGAGAATACATAAATATGTTTCTAAATATGCAAATTGTTGTTCATCGCGATTTCAAAATAAAAGTTTAAACTATCGCTCTGAGTTTGCATGTTTTGATGTGTTCTTGTTAAAAAAAAAAAAAAAAAAAAAAAATTCACAGCGGCTGTTGCATTTCTATCGTATAGAATTTACCAAATATTAAAGGTTAAGTGGACATTTGAATTAAATGTTGTTTGGCCAATATTAAACAAGGATTTGATCATGCCATAGTGCAACAACAACTAACACCAGGCCGTTGGCGCCCTCTGCAGGCATTAGTTATAGTAACGTACATAAGTTATGTTAAAGGGGTCATATAATGGTACATGCACTTTTACAAGTTGATTGTACTGAAATGTGTGTTGGCAGTGCCTGTACACAACCATCATAAAATGATAAAAATCCATCCAGTGTTTTTTTTTTAAATCTCATGTTTTCCCCCGTCTCAAATCGAGACGTCTGACCGCGTGACGTCACACGGTCGGACGCCCCTCCCACGATTGTTAATTGACAGCAGCGTTTCAACACAGACCCGCCCTGAGCGAGCTGTCATCATAGTCCGCCATTGTTGATACGCTGGAGCAGAATGGCGTCTAAGCGATTGTGGTGTTCTGCTCTTGGGTGCAATAAGGAACACAGCAGTCATTTTGAGTTCCTAAATCCAAACCGCTGAAGACACAGTGGCTGAGTTTTGTTTTCGAAGGGAATATTCCCCACGATCAACAGAAATGCTTTCATGTTTGCGCAAATCATTTCACACACCAGACTGCTTTATAAAGGAGGGTCAGTATAAAGCTGGTTTTGCTAAGAAGCTGCTCCTGAAAAAAGGATCGGTACCAACTATTCGTGTTCCTGCTGCACCTCCAGAAGAAGTGAGTGTAACGTTTTAACCACCTTTATATTAATCTTTGCAAATCGCTAGCACGCTTCACGATGAATGCGGCTAGGGTTTACACTCAGAGTACATTACGGCATGTTTTCTATGTACGACGTTCTCAATATAATTCATAATCCCACGTTTATAATGAACAACGCGTTATGGTTATTGTGTTATTACAAACTGTGTACACAGGTGTTAAAGTTAACGTGGTAATACTACACTAAGCTTACTTTTGTAGATGGTTTATAACGGTGTCTGTTACTGATTAAGAAGTAATGTAAAAAAAACAGTTATAACTGCATGAAGATGAATGGTAACACAAAAATCGTAGGTGTCATTCAACTACTGTTAGAAACATTCCTGCCGTGACCTCATGTCAGTGCTTCAGCCCTGACAGTTGTACCTAACACTGTATATATAACGTTACGCATCACGGACAAGCCTACATTTACCGGAAAAAAATATTTCATGACCATTAGCTGTAACATCAATCTGTCAATGAATTAACGTATACATCAGTAAACACATAGCGTTCGTATCTCACTACTCTACCCTGCCAGTACACACAGATAGATCAAAGTGACATTACGTTAACCAACCATTCAGAAACGTCCTGTTCGAGCCTTAATTGTCGAACTTCTTCGGGGCCGTCATCTTGTTCTGGGTCCGACTCCGGTTCAAATTGATACGGTTGCACAGTGTTCTCAGAGACTCCCGCTGCCATTCTTCAAAATATACCCTCAACTGTTGTCAAGGCAACACTTCACTTGTGTGTCAAAACGCCCCACAGAACAGAGGGGCGGGGTGAGCAAAGCTCATTATCATTTAAAGACACATGCACTTAAACAGCATGCTGAAAACAGAGCTGTTTTTGACCAGGTAAAATGAGTGTTTTCTTACAATACTAATGAGAATTTTTAATTAAAGTATATTACAAACTTTTAATTTAGACCCTAAAGAATCATATTAGCTTGTACAAAAATGGCATTATATGACCCCTTTAATATTAGTTTATATCATTTATTTTACATGGTGTATTTTAACAGTGTTGTTCAATAAACCCCATATAATTACTTACTTTGATACTTTATTTGAACCCATTTTTATTGCTTGTTATTATAAATTAGTATTTTAAGTCATTTTAAAGGCTGTTGTTTAACTTGGATCTCTTTTTTTTCACTTTTTTTTTATCCGATTACTCGATTAATCAATGAAATAATCTGTAGAATACTCGATTACTAAAATAATTGACTGAAAATATTTCCCTGCACCACAGCTCTAATATCTCATTCACATTCAAAACACCATTTTTGACATCAGAATGGCATTGGTTCTTGTGCAGTATGAATAAGTAATTTGTTAAATGAATGAATGCAACTGTAAAATACATCTTCAGGCAGCATCCCTGCAAAGGAGATGTGACAGATGCTGTTTTCGTGGGAAAACAATGTACAACAAACCGAAATATATGGTTGAAGACTTGGAATATAGCACATGGCAACTGTATGCTTGCATTGTATGGAAAATATCAAATTAAATATTCTCCTAAACATTTTTATATAGGTTGAAGGTACCTATTAAGCATTACAGTTAGTAAACGTAAGGTTGTCCGTTTGATCCTCACAAGGAGCAAGCCCTGAGCCATCACCATTGTGCCCTTGAGCAAAACACTTATCCCCAACTTACGTTGTGTATCTGTTACATGATTCTGTGGATAAATTAATCTGCTAAATAGCTACATACTACTATACGGACAGGCATGCCATTCATCCACCGTTGAAGATAATCATGTTTCTCACCTATCTGGAGTCTTCTTAGGCAAGCTTTCATCTGTCTTGGAATTTCTCATTATACCAGGTGCTGGGGTGGAAGGAAGTGGAGGTGGAGATTCAGCGTTGGGAGGTAGTCCATTACCAGGCAACAAGCCTCTGTGATTCCGGTTGGCATCATACTCAAATGTTCGTTTGGGTTTGGGCAAAGGGTTCACTGTAATTCCTGAAGAGTCCTGTGCAGTAGGGAGTTCTGGGCTCTCTGATCTGGTAGAGCTGATGCTGAATCTCTGCTTGAGCTTAGAAAGTCTATCAGAGCCTGGAGAAGCTTCAGGTTCTGTGGCCACAGAACAGATGCTGCTCCGCTTGCTGCCACAAGTGCTGTCCAAGTCCTCGATCCCACTGATAGTGAAAGACTTCTGTCTGGACTTGTCAAGGCCGTAGCAATTGCTAAGATACTGCGGTGGGGACGAAGAGGGACTTTCCTTTAATACCTGTTCAATTTTTTTTATGCGGCTGAGCACGGCTGAGGTCTCCTTGCGTGCCGAAAGCGTGCGGAGGAAAATCCCTGAGGACTCTGTCTTTGAAGGCCTTTTCTGGAACCTTACAGGAGCTTCTCGATCCGATACATGCTCATCTTCCTCAGTCTCAGGGTAGGAGCACTCAGAAAATGCTGTGCTCATCCTCCTCACACCCTTAAAGTCAAAGGTCTTCTCGCTGCAGGGTGAGGACAGCAGACTTGGGCAACCCTCGCTCCCACCTCCAGGCCTCTTCTCCAGGCAAAGGCTCATCCTAGGCAGAGCCGCCTTCCGACCCTCCCATTCCGAGATCTTTTTGCGTATGGCGACGGATGAGGCGCAGGTCCCAGTACAACTAAGTGAGAGTGTGCGCTTGTGCCCAAGCTTGGTGGTAGGTCCTACTGAAAGAGTACTCCAACTGAGGGGTCCAGTATTCAATCCATCCCCCACAGGGGGGGTCTGTTGTGGCTGGTTCTCCTTCTGATCCTGGTTATCGCTGCTTGGTGGCTTATGGATGGTGAGCCTCTTGTCCAGACAGCTAATGCTCCTAGATTTGGTGAGCCTGCTTTGACATTCAAAGTCAGTGGAGAGAGAGGCGCCACTCCTCAAGTTGGCAGTCTTACAGCTCCAGTTCTTTTGGGTCCAGAGTTTAGTGTCAGCTTTAGCGTACCTTCCTGGCTGACTGGTGTCCTCACTGCCAGTGAGATGAGAGGAACCTGGCTCTTTTCCAGTGGTAAGAATTGGAGGTGAGGACACAGATTGACACCTGAAACAAAAGTAAATCAGCAGAAAGATTAAGAAATCCTAAAAAAAAGTATGCTTGGCACAGAAGAGTGTTATATCCACACAAACACTTACTATGAATAAGAACACAAAAAAATACTAGTTACTACAAAATGTGTTATAATCAGAACAAGTAACATAATACTACAAGTAATGCAAAAGGAGAACTTTAAAAATTATTTCAGATAAAAGGAAATGTTAGTTGTCTAATATGGGAAAGAACAACAACAACAACCTGACATAAATTTGGCGGGTTTCACATCAGTGGTGGCTGCTGGTCTTTCAAAGAGAGGAAGCTCATTTTCAGCCTACATCATAAAAATTGTCCATTTATTTATAGGTAAATTCTGCCCTACGTTCCTTTTCAAGAAAATGCTCTGTGACCCTGTCGTACCAACTAGGCGTCTTTTCCAGTGACTTGACCAGTGTCCTCTCAATGGCCAGCAGAGCAAGAAATAGGTTGCAGCAGTTTGCCTTTGACTACGCTTGCAAAATCCGCGATGGGCTCAAATAGCTTCAGCGTCAGCGACTTTTTATAGTACAAAATCGCTGTCAATCAAAAGGAGATGCAGTCTTTCGACAGACCCTCCAATCATCACGCAGAAGCCCGGAGTCCAGGCCAGCCCACTCCTCCATTCACCCCCAGAGACGCTGAGTGTCCGTGGGCGGGACATTAATCGCAGCATTTATCCAATGACCGTCTAGTTTCGAAGCACTGAAAAAACTGTTCAAAGCGGCCCTATTGAAGTCAATGGACGCTAGGCTTCAACAGTGAAGTGCACTGTGACGCTACGGGAATGTATGAGAAGGAAATCGAGTCAGCCGACCTGCTATATGTAGCTGATTCTGAACGAACTCGTCTTCAAGATGAACGTGTTCTAACGCATTTTTAGTCAATAAAATGTTAACACAATAGTACATATTTGACCATTAATTTTTTGACATTATAGGGGAAGCCAAGCTTCCCTTGCAGTCTTAAAGAAATCCCCACTGCTTTACATCAAGCCACCGTAAACAGAATTACAAATCATTCCACACAATCATTTTGTAGATTTGTAGATTTATATGGACCTCCCAAACAAAAAACATTGAAACTATTAAACTTGAGGGATATAAATGAACTTACCC
The DNA here is from genome assembly GCF_951802725.1 of Rutilus rutilus. Classification (NCBI taxonomy): domain Eukaryota; kingdom Metazoa; phylum Chordata; class Actinopteri; order Cypriniformes; family Leuciscidae; genus Rutilus; species Rutilus rutilus. The sequence goes on from NC_140211.1 coordinate 20,092,438, forward strand.
TCACTAACCCTCAGCTTTTTTTCTTAGACATATGTCCTCTGTAGCAACTGTTTGTTTCTCTTTGCCTACATGTTAACCTCAGCATCCTCAGGGCGATTGTTCACTCAGCAATCAGACACTGCTCACTGCTGAGCAATGATATTAAAGACCCTGCTGACCTCATTTCAGTCTCCTCAGACACACAAACACTTTCTCATCCACCTCAAAATCTAATGCCGCTCATGAGCTTCCAGGAACTAGAAATCGGCTTGGCCCACACCTCAGTGAAATTGAGGCAGGCAGATCTGATGTCACAGCGGTGGTTAGAATAACAAGTTGAAGCTGGGAGGAAGCCAAGAGTATGATCCAGGGTGCAGGTTGAGACAGATCAACCAAAAACCTCACCATAACGCCCTTCCCATGAAAAAGGGCAGAGAAACACCATGCCCACCTGCACTCTCGCAGGTGTTGCATGGAAATAAGTGTACAGTCATCCCACCACATTTACAGTACAATATACAGCACCACCAAATATTAAAAGCAGACAAACTTGCACAATCTGTTGTTCCCAACTTTCAAAAAAAAATCTAATTAATTTTACATACCAAACACAGTTCTGTTTTAAATTGTCAAAAGGTTCACCCAACACAGGCATTAACTGTATAAAATCAATTTTACTTTATCAAAAAGAAAAAAGAAAACACTATATTCTACATTACCATCTACAGTAGAGAAGGGCAAATATGGAAAAAAAAAACATGTATTTAATATAAATATAAAAACATATACTACTGTTCAAAAGTTTGGGGTCAGTAAGATTTTTTTAAATAAATAAATGTTTATTCAGCAAGGATGCATTAAATAGTTCAAAAGTGACAGTAAAGACTTTTACACTGTTCCAAAAAAGTTCTTTTGGCATGGCTTTCAAAGAAAATATTAAGCATCACAGCTGTTTTCATGATATTATGGTATCTTCAGCTGAGTTAAATCTTTCATCATTACTGGCATAATAAACTTGTATTTCAAAATCATGTACACAAAAGAGCTGATTCAGAAAGGAATTAAAGAAAAGGGTATAATACTTCCTCTGAAGATAAAGCTATAGGCCTCTTTGCATGAAAAGGTGACAGGAAAATGTCATATTTGAGTCTGACTGTAATGTGTGTTAAAGCAGATTCTTTAGGTTCAACCTTTACAATGGATCCCCGGCCTGAGACAAAAAAACAAAAAAAACAGTCTTATCCTGTCTAATCAAAGGGGAGGGATGGACAGATGCCAAATCTGTCAAAAGGAGATGGAGGATATTGTTTAGGAGGACACTTTTTGCATCAAGGCTGGTGTTTATAGCACAATTAAAGTTATATAATCTTTGGTCAGATGTTTTCTATAGAATAACACTGCATATCTAAATATGTCTCCACAACTGTCTGGACGAAGACTCCAACAAAGCATAAATTATTGTTTTTATAACTGCAGTATTAGGCTCATGTAAAATCCTTTGCTCAAAGAAAAGCATCAGTTTGAGAATGCTTTCAATGAATCCGCCATGAGTTTGTGTCTGTGGTCTGACGAGGTTCTCTGAGAGGCCGGACAGGGCCAGTAAAAACAAGGCCAGCTCTGGGGAAGCCAGCTGGTCTGGCCACACATGGACCGAGTGGGATGCCAGAGCTGGTTTGGCTCTTTCTGGGTCTTGAGGGCAATGTCAACCACAGGCCATTTCCTGTTGGAAAGCTGTGCCAGGATGGTGAAACTATGAGGTTCCAGGAACACACATCAAAAGAAATATGTCAAGCCCAGATCCAGTGGGTTCTCCCCCACAAAAATGTGGATATTTCATCTGTGATTGAGTTATTTTTTCAGCTATTATCTTTGCTATAAAAAGGGCATATTCTCAGTGCAAGGCCTACCTACCGCCACCCTCATCTGACATAAATCTGCTTCTTCAGCATTCTCCTATGCTTGTGATTTACAGCTGAAGCCGTATTATCCATGTCTAGGAAGAGAGGCTAGCAAAAACTATGCCATCATTTTCCCCACACACTTCTTTGCATAAATCACAATTTACTTTGATAAATATTTCTGACATCAGAGAGTGTTCAAAGGTAATTATGAAAGTAACTCCTCTCACTCTTCAAAGACGTTCTTCACTTGTTCTGATAGCAACTGCAAAGATCCATAGTTAAGCAAAGGCCACAAATAGAACAAAGCCTCTTTTTCTAATCAACTTCCTGGCTTTTACTCATAACCAGGATGTTTACTTTAGCTTTGTATACAACAGTTTGGCCTATGAAGCATCGATGGACTCATATGTCTATTTCAGCTACTCCTCAATTATGGATAAAAGATAAAAGATTTGGTTATCATAAGCAGTCGTTGCCTATGAATATTTAGGCAAGCTGTGGAATGGAAAAAATGTACCAACTAGAGCTGTCAAATCTAGCACATCCAACTATGAATATACAAAATAAAATCTTCATTCTGCATACAGAGTAAATGTGAATTGCTACAAAAACAACGGTCCAGATTTGTTTCTGATACATTGATCCTCTAAATCTCAATCTCAGAACAGAGCTAAAAAAAAAATTATGTTCTAAATTAAACCAGTATTATTAAGCCCTGTTCACACCAAGAAAGATATCTAGATAGATTAGTGTCCACGCCAATGGATGATAGCATTCTGTCCATTATAAGAGCGCACTACAGTTATGTAGCCTGCTGCTTTTAATGGTCAAGTTCTTTAAATTCGTGTAGATTCAGATTGGCTGTCAATGTTTTTACTGTTAATCAGCTAGGAAAAAATCATTCTGAAAGTGATTCCAACAATATTGGTCCTCTATGTTGTTATCATTATAGCTGTGGTGTGGCCTTTGCTATTCTTATTAGAAGAATTCTTAAACCTTTATAGTTAAACTAGTATTAGTTTTCATCCTAGCTGTGAAAGGGCCCAGCAAGCAATAGCCGTCATTTCACCTTCTCGGTTAACTATAGACCCGATATAGTCCGGCTATGAGTAACCCACTTCTAGCCAAAATAACCTTGAATTTGGTTACATGTCGTTTTTGCCAAAATAACTTGTGAGATGTATGATATTCCATTATGTAGCCTAAGCAAAGTCAACAGTTACAAGGTGTTTGGTTTAATTTCATTGACATGTTCTATGTGTTCTATGGTTAGACGTCTATTACATTTTCACTGACATCCCACATTTCGTCTTGTTTTAGCCTAGACGTCAGGGCTGTGTTTGGACGGTTTTTAGACATCTTTTTAAAAGCAAAATTGCTTGCTGGGGGACCTTTAGGAGGTACATCACAACTTACAATGGTGGTAACGTCATTTTGTGTCGCTGTTTTACCACAATGGTCACAAACAATAGCTTCCTGTAAATAACTGAAAAAGCACAAACAATGGACAAAAACTGCTGACTCATCATCATGACTCTCACCTGTCTGAGTTTTCCTGTGGATCTTTAGCCGCTCCTGATCTCGGTGCAGTTTTGGAGCTCTTGTTGGCAGTCATCTCCCTCTGACAGCTCCCTCACCTGATTAAAAAAAAAGTTACTTTCATAAGAAAGCTGTATCATGACCTTTAAAGTAAATGTACTATGATTATACAAATACTGCATTTCTGCACTGCGACCATAAACCAGCCGAATTGAATTGCTCCCGAATTGCTCTCTATGAACAAGACAAGATGTATTAAATGCAGATGACAAAGACTGTTTCAATTTGATCTGAAAACATATTCAATGAACAATGTAGAGAGCGAACTGGCTATGCATAGTGGGAAACTATTCTTTCTAGTGATTTGAAATTCTTGGCCCACAAGACTAACCCATGGATTAACCCTGACTGGCAAATATAAGTCAAAACACAACAAATATGGACCTTGATCTCTACAAAAGAGCAGCAATATTATCCCTGTAATGTAAATAAATCTCTGACCCTTACAAAAAATCCAAACAGCCCCAGCATATTTCAAGAGAAGAGTGGGTTTGTGTTTTTAGATGCAAGTAATAAATCCTGTTTAAGATACTGAGGTATAACGTCATACCACATATCATTAGGAGAAAGAAATACATGCCAGCTTAAAAACAGATGTCTACATTCATAAAAAAGACTCTGCATGAAAAAGTTGCTGCCATGATCCTAGGGTGGTTGACAGGGGGGTATTGCTATATTGTTGCTGAAGTAATCTAATTGATTTTTAGCACGTTGCTTTGCAATTACTACGGTGTTATGGGTGGTTGCTAGGGTATTATGGTCAATTGCTTACTGGCCCAAGTAAAAAAAAGAAGAAGCCCAACTCAGTCTCTGCTTTAGCATATAGAATTTTCTGGCCCATTTTATTAACTGTCAGGTGAAAATCCTGAACTACAGTGTATCCCCTAGAAAAAGTATAAAGCAAATATTGGTTTTAGGTTTTTAAGGGTTTTCTTTCCGACCCCCAGATTTGCGCAATAATAATAGTAATTCTTGCCAAGCACCACTAATAATAGCAACATTAAATTGTGAACTGATTTGTACAACCCCAGAATATGCAGTCTAAAGAATGGCAGCACTAAGACCTGAAGGTAATTACAGAGCCGGTTTACATGGCCTGTTAGTATAAGAGAGGTTCTAAAAAATCTGTTTGTAGAATCAGAGATCCATGCCAAGTGCCTTTAGTCTATGAAGCAACGTTTGGAGTGTGTTTGTCTTAACGTCTGTTTGAATAGAGTAGCCAAGATTAACAAAGCTGAGCTAGTCTCCTGGCTCATTAAATAGTGATTGCTTTTTCCCATGAACATTTGCACCTTAGGACTAAAAAAAAACCTGTTTAATGACAGATATTAGTTTTACAAGCTGGGTCAGGGAGTTGTGGTTTTGGGAGCTTTGAGCACACTGGGACTCAGGTTGGTTGTTGAGAGAGGGAAGGGGGCTGGTTTTTCATTTTGTCAGTTGAAGCCATAACAAGACTTGAAAATCTTTGATGAGCAGTAAATCAGATTTAAAAGGCCATGCTTTGCACATTAAGTCCCTTGAATGATTTTGGATGAACAGATCTTCTTCAATTGACTCTATATCCCAAAAACTATTAAAAGGAATATTCTGGACTAAATACAAATTAAGCTCAACCGACAGAACTTGCGGCATAATGTTGATTAGAAAAACTTGCACAAGTCCTCCTCTTCTTCAAAAAAGGCAAAAATCTGGGTTACAGTGAGGCACTAAACATCAAATCACCTTTGTCATAAGATATATATATAGTGTTAACATGATTTTAGTGTGCAAAAAAATAAATCATTAAAGGTACAATATGCAAGTTTTTTTTGCCGCTAGAGGGCGCTACATTCCAAACAACAACAACGGCGTAGCTTGATGACGATGTGAAGGAGCGTGGAATGATGGGAACTGTCGTTTTAAACTCCACCGTGGATGTAAATCAGTCAGACGGGAATCGAAAAATCATGTTCATGGATGAGGTTAAGTTTTATTTTTATAATGACATGCTTTTTGTGGTGAGGAGGGCGTGGTTCAGCGCGGTCTGTAATGGGAGAGAGAAGAGACGAGCAAGTAGGTCAAGTGCAAATGACGAACACCTGTGTCTTATTGCAGTGATCGGCGTGGAGAGACCGCTTATAAGCCGCGCGCTGGAACGAGAGAGAGACCGAAGAGAAAATTGGACGCAGAGAAAGAAAACCGGTGGATCCGAGCTCTCATTTTTGAACAGTTTTGTGCCGTCGCGGTTGCCACGGTGAATGTGCGTGGTGAACACGACTTTTGTTTGTTTTGCTTTATTTTAATAAAGTATGAGTCCCAGTCACGCCGACCCCTGTCTTCTTCCTTCCTGACTCTTGAACCTCATCACACTTTTATTTCATTAAAATGAATTAACCGCAAGAAAAGTAAGGTTTAATTCTAAATTGGTTATCATAGATGTTACTGTATGTCGAATTCATTGTTGTGATAACGCGGCACAGTTTTACGTGTTCTAAACAATTGTTGTAAAAGTACATTCGAACATACCCACATCATTTGCCAAAATACTGATTAATCTTTATGTATAACACATGCTATATTTATTTACATGGCCATAAACACCAGACGTGATAAACAATGTCAATAAACTAAACACAAATCTAAATCAATAATACTTCCTTTACATAAACATAACTATTACCGAATGCTACATTTGGAAAATATAAAATTAAGCATGCTTTGTCGACAGAACCAGCTGCAATCAGTAAAGAATAATTGTGTTCCATAACGACTGCAAGAAACAAGCTAACGTTTGTTGCTTGATAGACGCTACAACTACAACTTCCGCATTTGTCCAGGACTCCACACAGTACGAGCGGAAACCGAGGGTAACACTAACGCGGATATGACGCAATTGACTGGCGACTCCCAGCTCCCCCCTGCTCTAACGCCCCGTTTCCTTGGTTAAAATCGCAATTTTCTCACGATTTAAAAATAGTTGGAAACATTTGGGATATTGTAAGAAATAAACTTAACAAAATATATAACACTGGTCTTGAGATTATGGGATATTTTAATGCAAAATTCTTGCATATTGTACCTTTAACCTTATATGTGTTATATCCAATTCTACAACTTTTTGAAAAACAACTTTACAAGTCACAGTTTTTAACAGAATAATAATTTTTTAAATAAAATTATAAATTGTAATATAAAATTATATTCTCTGCTTTTTAATCATCCAACAATTGGCCTAAAATTACTACTGTTGTAAGTGCCTCATCATAACAGATTGTTGCTCTTTTTTTTTTTTTTTTTTTTTTTTTTTTACTTTATTTTTATTCTTTTTCCTTTTGAAATTGCACAAAACAAAAACAACAACGACAAAACAGAAACAAAATAGCCATAACAACATACAATCACATCTAAACAACACAGAACAATCGTTTGGTCACTTATACATTCTTACATTAAACAAAATTGATGAAAGTATACATGTCAGATGATACATTGATCAATAAACATGTCATGAAGTAGTAAACACAATCCATTTTTCCCAATACTGCAAATACTTATCCATCTGTAGGTTTAAAGCAAAAGTCATCCTCTCCATATTCTGGACAATGGTTATAATATCCAGCCATTCAGCCTTTGTTGGGGGTTCAAATTGTAGCCACTTTCGTGTTACAGCTTTCTTGCTGGCTGCTAATAATATCTTTATAAGGTACTTGTCTTTCAACATCAAATGAGCTGCTAAGTTGCCCAGGTAAATTGTAGAAAATGAGCAGTCAATTCCATCACCGAAAATAAAATGTATTACTTGTATTACCTCCTGCCAATATGACTGAATGACTGGGCAGCTCCAGAATACATGAAAATGGTCTGCCAGCTGTTCTCCACATTTCCTCCAACATAGACCACTTCCCTTCTCGCGAGACTGAATAGATTTTAACTTGGGGGTTACAAAGTATCTAATAAGATTCCGCCAACAGAATTCTCTCCACACACCCGAGCTGGTAGAAGTTGCCTGTACAGAACAAATATTCAGCCAGTCTTCCTCTGAAATAACTAGACCTGATTCTTTTTCCCATTTTAATCTAACCTTATTTGTTGATTGTTTCTTTATGGATTGGATGGCTAGATATAGTTTTGAGACAAGTTTCCTATTATCTTTATTTTTATACATGTCAACAAATAAATCAATTAAATTGGTGTCATGCTTCTCCATGTATCGTATCTCTTTATTAAAATAAGTCCTAGTTTGTAAGTACCTAAAAAAATCAAGTTTCCCCAAACCATATTTATCAGAAATCTCCTGAAAGCTATCTAATTCTCCCTTTGATGAAATTGAACTAAAAGAGGTGATGCCATGCCTATACCAGAACTGAAACCTCCCATCAGCCCTTGCTGGTTTAAAGTTGGGGTCGAAAGCAACCCATCTTAATAGTCTAGATTGTCTTTCAAGTAACGGAGAGTTGCATTCTTTAAACCAGATTCTAAAAGAAACCTTAGACCATTGATTTAAACTTTTAGAATACTGTTCATATAAAGGTTTGCTACCCAGCACCGATTGCAATGGTACAGTCAGCTGCGAGATCTCCAAGTCCTTCCACTTTGCTGTATACTCTGGGTTACAGCAGCATGCTAAAGGTCTTAACTGGGCTGCTTTGAAATAATCTGATAAACATGGCAGTGATCTACCCCCTTTCTCTTTCGGTAGCTGCAGTGTTTTAAATTGAATTCGCGGCCTTCTACCCCCCCATACGAATCTTGAAGTCCACTTATCCCATTCATTAAATTGTTTTAAAGGGACTTCGACTGGTAAAGATTGGAAGAGGTATAAGAGTCGGGGGAGCATGTTCATTTTTACTGTATCTATCCTGTTATGCATCTCTAGGGGCAGTTGGGACCACCTATCTATATCTGATTTAATGTTCTTATTTATAGGACCATAATTGCTATCAAACAATTTAGAAATATCCTTTGTTATTATAATCCCCAGGTACTTAATACTTGATGAATTCCAATTAAATTTAAATCTACTCAGTAAGTCATTATGAGGGGTGTAGTTATAACTTAAAATTTGTGTTTTTTGAACATTTAATTTATATCCTGAGTAAGTGCCGAATTTTTTTAAGATGGACATCAACCTAGGGATACTAACCTCTGGTGCAGTAACAAACAACAAAACATCGTCTGCGTACAAACAAATTTTTTGTTCGAAACCTTGAACCGTAATACCTTTTATCTCCTGTTCGTCTCTAACTAACTGTGCTATGGGCTCAATAAATAAAGCGAAAAGGGTGGGGCTGAGAGGACATCCCTGGCGGCAGCCTCTTTCCAGGCTAATACTCTGAGTGAGATGTCCGTTGATCCTTATTCTAGCCTTTGGTGATGAATACAACATTTTGATACATCTAATAAACTCATCTTTAAAACCAAATCTTCTCAATGCCAAATACAGGTACTCCCAGCGAACCGAATCAAATGCCTTCTCGGCATCTAAACTAATTACTACTGCTCTGATGTTTTCTTTAGTGACATGATCAATTACATGCAACACCCGCCTAATATTATCTTGTGTCTGTCTGTCACGTACAAATCCTGTCTGGTCTGAATCCACTAATTCTGGTATTATATCTTCCAATCTTTTAGCTAATATCGATGCATATAATTTATAATCCATGTTTAATACAGAAATTGGCCTAAATGCACTACACTCCTTTTTGTCTTTACCCTCTTTAGGAATAACTGAAATTATTGCCTCACTCCATGTTCTTGGTGGTTCACCTCCTTTAAGTGTATAGTTAAAGCAATCAAAAAGTATAGGAACTAATTGATCTTTTAAAGCCTTATACCACTCGGTTGGAAAGCCATCTGTTCCCGGTGCTTTATTAACTTTTAATCTAGAAATTGCTTTCCCTATTTCTTCCTTTGTGATCTCTGCCATTAGGGCTTTATTTTGTACTTCACCTATGGAAGGTAAGTCAAGTGATTCTAAAAATAAATGTATTTCCTGTGAACTGGTTGTATTTGGTTCCTTGTATAGATTTTTATAGTAATTTTCAAAAATGTTGTGAATATCTTCTTGCTTATGGCAATTTTTTTTCGTTTTGGGATCCCTAATTTCATATATTGTATTATCAGCCTGTTGCTTCCTTAACCTCCATGCCAACAGCTTCAAAGCCTTAGGGCCATTTTCATAATATCTCTGTCTAGTGAATTTAGCTTTTTTCTCTAATTCTTCCTCATATAATTTATTTATTTCCTTTTTAACATTGTTTATTTGATTTAATATATATGGTTTCTTCTTCTCAACATGTTCTCTCTCTAAGAGGTTCAGATTTTCTTGTAGTTCAAGCAGCCTTCTACTTCTTTCCTTTTTTCTATACGATGTGAGAGCTATGAGTTTTCCCCTAATAACTGATTTTAAAGCATCCCACAGGACACTTGGTGATACTTCCCCGTTATCGTTGTTATCCATATAATCCCGCAGTTCTTTTTGGACATATTCCTTACATGTCTTATCATTCAAAATGCTTGTATTAAGTCGCCACAGCATATCCTTCTTTTTATTATCTAAATGCAGGGTCAAGTAGACAGCTGAGTGGTCAGAGATATCTCTGACTCCTATCTTGCAATCAATAATTCTGTGCCTGTCTGATTTACAAATAAAAAAATAATCAATTCTTGAGTAAACATCTTGACTTGCAGAGTAGAATGTAAATTGTTTGTCTGTTGGGTGGAGATCCCTCCACACGTCAATCAGTCCCATCTCCATCAAAAGTTTTTTCGTTATACTAGCTCTAGAAGTTAACCTCTTTAGTGAATTGGAGGAATCGAGTTTAGGCTGTATTTGGGTGTTCCAATCTCCTCCACATATTAAAACCCCAGAGGATTCAGAGGCAATTAACTGAAAAATGTCTTTAATACAGGAATTATCCTGCTCAGGAGCTATATATACGTTAACTAGTGTAACTTCTTTCTGATCTAGAAATCCCTTAACTAAAACATAACGGCCCTCTTTATCAGTAAATTCAGAAACCACTTGAAAATTTACACTATTAGAAATTAGTATTGCTACCCCTCTTCTTTTTCCTTTCTTATAGGATGAGTAAAATACATTCTTAAACCCTAGTTTTTTTAATTTTTCGTGTTCTGCACTGTTAAAGTGAGTCTCCTGCCAAAATATGATGTGTAACTTTTCCTTTTTCATCTTTGCAATAGCCTTGCTTCTCTTAATTGGATTGTGTAAACCATTTACGTTAAGGGTAATCACCCTATATTCCTGACATTGCATTTAAAACAAACACACACAAAAAAAACACTATTTGTAAACCACATTATTGGTGACCAAACCTGAACTATATTAGAACTATATAACAAAATCAGAACATCATAACAACAAAAAATAGACCAACAAATCAAAAAACACAGGTAGACTTCCATTGTGAAGTAATAACCACTTCGTGATGTGGGGGGAATAGTCCAGCAGCTAACCACCAGAGCCCCCCTTCAGTGCAACCTATAGTACACTCAAAGATGTACTGTATGCACTTAGAAAAGTAAAAAACAAATGTATTACCCATACTTGTCGGTCAGCTATATTCTCATTAAAGGCTAAGGGTGATTCTATTCAGTTAAATTAGATATTTAAACTCCAACAGAACTGAAGGATCAACAATATATATATTCAATGGGTAAATGTAATGAATAAAGAACAACAGACTAGTGGGGATTTTACAAACAACTTAAAAGACCATAGGTAACTTAGCCTAGTCTATTGTGGGCGTTAAAACGTGTCCCTTGGTGCTAATGTCATTAAAGCATTAGTGTCCATAACCAGACAACTGCCTCATTTGCTCGATATTTTTTACTCGTATAATGCAGTTACTTAACGGTCTGTTGTCTCCCGAAACCATTACCTTAATGGCTTTAACGGTAGATCTATCTGGGCCGGTGAAAACTCCGTAGCTTTTCCTTGATCCAATCCTGGCGGGTCTGCCGATTTGCCGTGTTCGCGCTCGTTGATCGTTGCCAGGCGACCTTCCGTGCTTTTTCCGCAGCCTCATCAGTTTTCTCCCACGCAATCGGGAATCCCCTCTTCTTCAGGTCCTCTGCTGCTTCCGCTGCGCTTCCATAAGTAATCGGCCCACTGTCGAAAAAGACTCGCAGTTTCGCTGGCGGCGGTGTTTGAAACCGTATTCCTTTTTCTCTGAGAACCCTCCTGATCTGCGTATACTCTTTCCTTTTTGCTAGCGTTTCTGCAGGATAGTCATGATCGAAGTAGATCCTCCTGTCGCTGTGGTAAATCTCCTTTTTCTTCCACGCAGAATGCAGAACCATCTCTTTAATTTTAAACTGCTGGAAGTAGACAATCACCGATCTAGCTTGCGCCTCTCTGGGCGGTTTGGGGCCGAGCGCTCTGTGGCATCGTTGTATTCCAAGGTCAACATCAGCAAGGGGTTCCAGCTCTTTTCTAATGAAGTTCTCTATGAATTGGAAGATATTGTTTCCCTCAGTTCCCTCCGGAATTCCATAAATGCGAACATTGTTACGCCTTGAGCGTGCTTCCAAGTCTGTTAACTTTAACTGCAAGCTTTCCTGAGCTTGTAGTGACTGGCTCAGTGCCTCTCTAAAGTCCACGGACCACTCTTCAGCTTCGGCTATCCGAGCCTCGGCCTCACTCACTCTGTCAGTAGTAGATTTTAGATCGGTTGCAACCTCATTAAGCTTCTGGTGAATTTCCTCTCGAATGTCCGCTAGTTCCTTTTTCAAATCGTCTCTAATTCTATCGCGAAAGTTACTCAGTTCAGTCTTCATCTCCGTTGACATCATCTTTATATCTGTGCGGATGGCGGCGATGTTAACTTCCATATCCATCGCTGTTAATTTAGCATTTTGTCCTTGCACGCCATCACTATCTCCTTGTTCCTCGGCCATGACGCCCTCAGTCGTCATTTTCTCACCTTTCTCCGCTTTCCCAGACTGCTTTCCCTTGCCTTTCCTGTACTTTTCCCCTTCCATCCCTGATTATTAAAAAAATAAATCTTAATTATATTCAAATTGGGGAATAAACTCCGACCGAGCGGGAGTGCGGGTTTATGCGGCCATACGCTTCGGATTACCACCGGAAGTCCTGTTGCTCTTTTTTAAGGAAACAAGGGACAAATTATCTATTGTGGTAATTAGGGCTGTCACTAACAATGATTTTGGTAATCAAGTAATCGTTCGATTATTGTGACGATTAATTGGATAATTTCTTTTTTGTGCTAATAAAAATAGACCTAAGTGAAAATAGCCTTTACATTTATTTAACATACATATAAAATAACAATGAGCCAATAGCCAATGTTAACATAAAGCAAGTAAGATATATAGGTTTTATTGAACAACCATCCTAAAATGCATAATGTAAATATAGCCTACATAATATACACATAATCAACTTTATGTACATTATGTAATTAATGCCTGCAGAGGGTGCCAACGGCCTGGTGATTGTTTTAGTTCCACTTTACAAGCATGTTCAAATCCTTGTTCAATATTGGCTGAACAACATTTAATTAAAATGTCCACTTAATCTTTAATATTTGGCCACTTCTTTACAATAGAAATGCTACAGCCACTGTCATTTCTTGAATAAGATGTGGACATGTAAGGGTTTGAACTTTTATTTTGAAATCGTGATGAACAACAATTTGCATTTAGAAAATATTGATGTATTCTCCTGTGTTGGCGTAGGTCTGAAAATGATTTACGTTACAAATCTGGTGAAATGAAATGACGCAAATGGAGAGAAAAAAGAAACATGGATGGCTGAAACAAAATAATACGTTTCAATGCTAATTCAATAGGTCAATTGCATGCATTTCAGAAAGAGATGTGAATTTCCATTTACTGCCAACTTTAACTTGTATTGAATCCAGAGTTTAACATTTTCTCCTCACCACAATCACAAGCTCTTCACACCAACTGCAAACTGTCTTCACGCCAAGAGACATCTTAACTAGCCACCCCTCACAACCACAGTGTCATGTGTGCATACCACTTGCCACTTCCTCCCATCAATTAGAGGGCCTCATCAGAGACCGAAGTGGGAAGAAATGATCTTCCACATGCAGAAGGAACACCTCCCGTCTTCGCACTGCTGTTTATGGTTTATAAGGAGGTCAATATTACAAGCACTCAAATACAGAGGGGCCTGGGTGTAACTGGGTGCACTGGGGGCTTGTTTACAGGAAGTTGTTGTATGTAGTAGTCGGTCAACCAGCAGCAAAGCTAAAAGCCCAACAGAGACAGATGAGAGGAGAGACAGCATTCCTTCTGTCAGCCATTTCCTGTTTCGGAGGACTGCAAAGAACATGCATCTTCATTTTCAATCTAACTGGAGGGCCCTCTAACCGCTCATATTCAGACTTCTGTAGTTTATTTTCAACCTTGATGAATTATTGATAATGTCTTCTTGATTTCTTCTGCTATAATACCACTAAACTGGCATTGTCAATGCTGTCCTATGATGTATCACTAATGTAGCTTAGAAACTCAACAGTTATAGCATAGATTTTTCTACTTTTGAAGTAACTACAACCCACAGCTTCACAATTAATAGAGAGATTAATTCACACACGCAATCACTCTCTCATTAATGCATTCAAATAAATGTCCTCTCATTGTGCTAATTTAGCTGTAGCTGGTTTAGAACGAGCAGAAATCTGTAAGAAATGTTACGACCGTCACCCATAGACAAAATAACTGCGAGAAAGTGAGCTGTTATGTAGTAGCAATCACACTGTGGACATTAGAAATATGTCACACTGTGGAATATCCTAAACATTTAATAGTTTAGCATATTTACTGTACAAACCTTGTCAGTGAACTATAAACGGGGGGAAACAAAGCAAAAAAACTAAATAATCGTTCATTAATTGAGGTAAAATGTTCAGTTAATCGAGATTTTGATTTAAGGTCATATTTACAGCCCTAAATGGTGAAGATTCCAGTAGCAATGATTTAACAAGGTTCATAAAAAATGAAATAATCTATCTTGTTAGGCACTGAGTCAAAAAGTCTGATGGGAGGTCATTATTTCAGTAATAGTTGACTTTCCCACAGCTTTGTTTGCAACAAAATCAGCTGCCCTAAGGTTACTTTTGACTTACAGTGCAGTATACCGTAGAAAATTTACAGCTGAAAACTTCAAAAGGTTGTTGTTATTTTTACAAAAATCACTATAGCTGCAAACAAAAGATAAAGTTATGACCAAACATAACTGAAAATGAAAATATTTTCTTTTCTATGACCTGGGAGGCGAAATTTTTCCGGAACCTATTTTTTCCAACCAGACTGAATATTTTTACTGAGCTGTTGAAAGGTGACCAGCTGTAAAAATAAAGCAGGCTGAACATGGAAATATTGTACACTATCGAAGCATCACTATCACTGAGACTGCAGAGCACTTTTTCTTCCAAAAGCACAATACAAAATTCAGTACTTAAAATTACAATTAAAGGTGCATTAGGTGATCTGGGACCCCATACAAATCACCGTCAAAAGCCACACCTCCTCCAAAACACATGAAAGCACACAGACCAGAAGCGAGACGGCCAGAGGCAACGTTATTGGATTACATCATGTGTCATTCACAGGTGAGAAAACTTTACAGTACAGTGAGTAACAGTACTACAATGAACATAAACAACTGTTGCCTCCCATTCTCGCTCTGTTTACAGCGTGAACAATCCGGTGACGTATGATGTCTGCGTGAACAGGATGCGCAGTGGTATGCAAATGCACGTTGACTGACAGGGAACACATGTTTTTATTTCATTTGGACCGAATGCAAATAATTGAACAAACATTTTACGGTCCTACGCCTTCCACAGACAATATATTTATAAAAATACATTTAGACCACTTAACATAGTGATTGCTATGTGAGGAGACTTTCAACCAGCATAACAAAAAAATATCTCTGTAGAGAATCACCTATTGCACCTTTAAACTAAAAGATACTGAAAGGTTTTGGATACAGAATTGTTGATGTAGTTCAGAAAAGTAAAAGAAATTTTACGAGTTATGACTTGCAAATTGACTGAGACGTATAACCTGCTTATGTCAAGGAATATTGAAGGGAAAAAAGACCTGCCGAGTGTGATTGACAATCTGCTTATTAAAGATGCTGTTCCACATCAGTCTGCTCTGCATGGATGACTGCAAAGAAGCAGGGTTTGTTCCAAAAATGTATCACTAAAACATAAAATGTAATTACCAAAGCCATGAACTCATAATGCCGGCATACAAGCATTACAACATATTGATTTCACAGGAAACAACGGTCATATTTATTTAGTGCTGCACGATTAATCGTATCGCAATCGCAATCGCGATGTCAAGTCTACGCGATTATATGACGCAAAATGCTGCGATTTTATATTAAATAAACAAATTAGCGCTGTTAACGCACTTATTAATGCAAATGCTTTTAAACCATTCATGCGCGATAAGACATAAAAGAACGAGCCGCCTGTGAATGTCCTCCTGACACACACACGTACACACACACACACACACACACACACACACACACAGATAGACGGGCGCCAGTATCAAGTTCTCTTTCGCGGTAGAACGAACAGCACACATGTATGCCAAAATGAACGCGCTGCCTGTGAATGTCCTGACTGTGACAGACAGAAAGACTCGCGCTAATATCGTGCGTGCGTACAAAACAGCATGCCAGAATACAGTTCTCTTTCGAGCTTGAACGAACAATAACACACACAATTATTACAAAATGTCTTTTTGTCGAGTGTCTTCATAACATAAGAGTAGTCTTATGATGAACATGAAGAGTTGTGATAACTCGTGAAAGAATGAGGCGCGTGTGAGATCCGCGTCTCTGACAGCGGCTGGTCTTAAAGGGACAGTACAGTAGCCACTAATTACATCTGTCGCTAAAGTTATTATTATTTATTATTTTCTTTTTTTTTTCAATTTCTTTTTTATTATTATTATTTTTCTTTAACCTGACATGTATGGTTATATGTACTCTTGTATGTAAATTGTGTTTTGTTCTTGTTAAAATGCAAAAAATGCAAAAAAAAAAAAAAATCTGTTGCTAAAGTTAATCAAAGAACAAAGGGAACAGAGAAAAACACTCACTGCTCTTGACTAAAGAACTTTTTTCTTTAGGCTGATTATTACTAATCTGTGTGTGCATTTATTTTCCTTGAGAACCAAGCAAGTTGACTCATGAAACCATTTGTTTATTATATCGCATATCGCAATCGTAATCGCAATATTGACCTCAATTATCGCAATATGACATTTTCCCCAAATCGTGCAGCCCTATATTTATTTTAGCTTGCTCGCTAAAAGCTGGCATCATTAAACATTCATCAATATGATTCATTACTCCAGTTTCCGTTTAATATGCTCAGAAACCATGTGACTCCTTCATCTGCACAGTGGCACCGTTTCAGTGAGAAACAATCATCTCTTTCTCTCAGATATTGATCTACAACAGGAAGAGCAAGAGCTGCTCCCATTTCTCAGAGAAACTGCCAGAAAACCACATAACCTTAAAAATTCATACTGGATATATTGTAAAAGACAATAAATGATTTATGTTTATTTAGACTTGGATGAAAATAAAATCATTGGAATCATAGTTCTTGGATTATCATGTCTGCCATAGATTCAATAGATAGAGTAACATTTAGGCATAATATTTTTCCCAAACACAACTCTAGAGTCAGAAGGCCCTAAAAATCTGTAAAAACATTTGCATTTTCAAGAGTTTATGTACTGTACTGGTCAACCACTAGCACAACAGTAAAAAAAAAGAAAGAAAAAAAGACTACTACGTACGCTCATAATTAACTGGTTAAAAGTTAACCGACAGTAATTTTTTAAGTAATGTTTCAAGATATTTAAAAATGTTTGCTGCATGGTTAAAAAAATATGCTACAAATATAAAATTGCATTTTTGAGAGGAAAAAAACATAAGTCACGAATAAGTCGCATTTTATTACATTCAGTAATGTTTTACTAAGTGAAAATCAGGAAACTAGATAGGGGAAATTAAACTACATATACAAGTTGACGTTCTCTTAATGTGTGCTTGCTTACATGAAAGTGCAAAAACTCGGAATAAATGTAAAAAGAAACTCCTTAGCCTAAATGACAATAATCGTGATTGTAAATTTTGAGAAAAATATTCGTGGTTATCAGTTTAACCATTGTCGTGCAGCCCTACTCGTGACTCTAATTTAAATGAGTACAAAGACATTTTTAGTGGTCACAACTTCTCGAAAGAAGTAACGCAGACACTAGACAAGGGCAAACTTTCTAGTGCACGTGTGAAGCGCCTGTGTTCACGCACACTATCAAATGGAGTAGGCCTATACTTTGAAAGGCTATTCGGCTATATGTATACAGCAAGTGTTCATGTCAAATGTGAAGTATACTTTCGGCTTAAAGTATACAATTTATGATGTAGAACCCAATGAGAAAGTTTCTTGTATAGCTTATTTAACTCAAACCAATAAAAGCTATTTTAAAGGGGTCCTATTATGCCCTTTTACAAAGTCTTAATTTTGTTTTTGGGGTGTACTAGAATACGTTTTTATGCTTGATTGTTAAAAAAATGCATAATTATTCACATATTTTACATTAGGGTTAGGGTTAGGGTTTTACTCTCTCCCCAGTCTGTCTCGAACGTGCTGTCTAGGTCCTGTTTTGATGAAGCTCCTCCTTCCGAAATACGAAATGTGCTGTGATTGGTTAGCTGGCCCAGTGTCGTGATTGGCATCCCTTAGCGTGTGTTTGGGAAATGTCCCGCCCTCCCTAACTGCAAGTTCTGCTCTAGTGTAAACATTAAAGCAACACTAAGGAACTTTTCCTCTTCGGTCCCCCTACAGGTTGGAAGCGGAATTGTCCATTACCGCTATCGTAAATAATTTCGCAGCCTACTGTCGCACGTACGCCCGCTGTTTATCCAGCACCGGCTTTGGAGTGAACGATGTCCACAGACAAGGTAGAGTATGTTGCATGATTTCATGAAAGTATGATGTATTGCGACATCAGAAACGAAGAAAAACTAAATAATGACTATTGTAACGCTTGACGTAAAGCAAGTCAAATTTGTAGTTTTCTTATGTCTCATTCGAACTACAGAAACGCGACCAGGTTTGGCAAACTTGCATAGTGTGGTTATAGCAGATATAGGGCTGCAAAGCGAATCCAGAAGGGCCTTTCACCCTGTTACGAATTGATGAACCACTGATACGATTTTGGAAACATTATTTTAAGGTAAAAAGTGTTGCTTTAAGGATGGCGTCAATTTCAAACCAATTCAAGCCTGATTCAGACCCTGACAATGTTAATGAACAAGAGGATCATGCAAAACGGACTGCATTCGCACGTTTCAGAGTGGTACGTTTTTGTAAATTGAATCGTGAATCGTTAAATTTAATTATGGTAATATAACAGTAATCCTTAACAAAACCATGGTTTATTTTTCTAATATAAAGCGGTGAACTATCTTACAAAAGCGAGAGCTTGCAAAAGCAACAGAAAACAAGCTTTTCTCCATAAAATGTGCAGTGCACAGATAATTGTTGGGGTTACAATGTTCAGGAACAGTGTAAAAAATAAATTTGAACCACTCTTAAGTTGGCCACCTTAAAGGGATAGTTCGCCCAAAAATGATATTTAAGCCATGATTTACTCACCCTCAAGCCGTTCGAGATGCATATGTCAATCTTTTTTCAGACGAACACATTTTCAGTTATTTTAGAAAATGTCTTAGATCTTTCAGTGGTTATAATGTGAAGCAATGGGGTCCAGCTCGTTGAAGTCCGCAAATGAGCATGCATCCTTCACAAAAGTAATCCATCCGGCTCCAGGGGGATAAACGAAGGCCTTCCGAGGGTAATCCGTGCGGTTTTGTCGTAAAAATATACATATTTAAAACTTTATAAAGGAAAATAACTGGCTTCCGGTGGCGCTCGGCGCGCGTTCATGGAGATGGAAGCGTCGTGACGTAGAACGAACGTGACAGCGCAGCCAGAGAGCAGAGCAAAACAAAACTCTACGTTCGTTCTACGTCACGACGCTTCTATCTCCATGAACGCGCGCCGACCGCCACCGGAAGCCAGTTATTTTCCTTTATAAAGTTTTAAATATGTATATTTTTACGATAAAACCGCACGGATTACCCTCGGAAGGCCTTCGTTTATCCCCCTGGAGCCGGATGGATTACTTTTGTGAAGGATGCATGCTCATTTGCGGACTTCAACGAGCTGGACCCCATTGCTTCACATTATAACCACTGAAAGATCTAAGACATTTTCTAAAATAACTGAAAATGTGTTCGTCTGAAAAAAGATTGACATATGCATCTCGAACGGCTTGAGGGTGAGTAAATCATGGCTTAAATATCATTTTTGGGCGAACTATCCCTTTAAGAAGGCCAAACAAAGGGTGGAACCAGGGTGGGGGGGGAAATTACCAAGGGAACTGATTGTGAACTAGCCTTCTGGATTGGCCTACAAATTGATGTCATGACTGAATAGCTTCACAGTCACGAACAGCTCCATTTGCAATTTTAGCAACAGAAGACAGAACATCTTTGTTCGATTTATCCTTGAACAGAGTGTGGCTAAAAAGTAAGCTTCTTTATCAGTGGTTCAAACAAACACTATCTGACCAGCTTCCTCGGGTGAGTGACACAGTTAGGAATGTTAAGGGTTGAAGACGAGACCATCGGGCCATGTTCTTGTCAGCGACGACAGGTCAGTTGGCTAACGGAGCGGTACTCCATTCAAAAGGAATGCACTAATATTTGCCCCATCCGTCAAGGCACACATTCAACACATCAGAGTTTCTGAAAGAGGAGGAATTCTTCAGCTGATAGGGAGAGACTCATTTAATGTCAATAAACATGACACCACAAGGTAGACTTTAGTTACTCAGCCATAGAGACTGCGTTAAAATTGGGGTTGAAGCTTTACTCGTTTTGCTGATCATTGAACATAAAGTTAGTTATTTCCGTCGGAAAATATTCAAAAACTCATTGGACCTGAATAGCAGAGGTTGACTTGCGTCAAGGCAAAATGCACATTGTTGTGCACATTAGATGAAAAGCTCCCAAAAAAAGACCTGAGTTTTAATTCAGTTTTCCTGTCAACAAGGTGAATTAGGGTCTTCAGGGACTTTTTGCACTTTCGACTTCTCCAATTTACTGTGATCAGATCTAAGGTGTCCCAGATTACCCCAATTCACCCTACATTTGCCATAACGGTCCCTGCTGATCAGCCACTTTAACTTTAACATCTCTAAAACAAGCAGCAGAGTGTAAACCACTGCACATTCTCAACTGCTCCTACACTTCAAAACCCCTAAGAGGCAATGAACAGGGTTATGCATTTACCAGAGAACATTTTGCCCCAGAGACGATTACTCTTTCTCCGTTCTTTACTCATAGCCTGTAAACTCCAAGTCAATGTTGTTATTACCAAATCAGACATGACTGTGTGAGAATGGGAGTTAGATTACAGCATAAATACCAGAGGAAAGAGGGACCCCCCTTCCAGACTCATAGCTCGCACCGTCATATGGTCCTCATCAGGGCTCTCGCTGAGATTTATATACTGCACAAGGTACGTTAATGCTGCTGTTATCAGCCAAGCACGTTGTGTTTAGATTGAGGCAAGAAAAGATGATCAATGCGTCTGTGGTATCGTGAGGAGTTTTTTAAACACGCTCCCACCTGGACGAATCCCTCTGGCACTGCTAATTAAAATTTCCCTGAAAAGTCTGACAGGGAAAAAGGAAGAGGCAGAGCATAAGGGGGCGTCTTTTGTTTCCCTTTCACTCGGTTTCAATCCCAAGTCCGCAGAGCCTGTGAATAATGACAGAGGGTTTGTATCCAGGTTGGGGGCTGTGGGGTGGAGGGAATAGTTGTACCCTGTTGAGCTGCTTAAACGTCTTTCCTTCTGAGCCTTTCATGAACTGTGGAACTTGGCCTGTCACAGATCGCAGCAGCTGCACGCTCCCCACACAATATACCCACGATTCCTTGCTCCCATAGTGCTGACTGGACAGGCCAGATGGAACCAATTTTTAAGCCCTTTTCAGTCTCTGTCTTTCCTGACTTTCAGCTGTTTACGGTTCTTTTTGTTTTCCAAGTCACTAGCAAAAGGATAGATTCACACACTGAGGAAACTGAGGAATGCTGCTCATAAAAAGTGACATGCACGAAACTAAAAATTAGAGGGAAATGGATCTTATTTGATTTCAGTGCTCATTTGTAATTGATGGCTTTTACAGCAGTGTTTCTTTAAACATACAAATTGTTGGGTTTCTTCAATTTGTTTATGACTTTCAATCAAAACTGCAATGCAAAACCATATTTGTCCTAATAGCCTTCTACTATACGAACACTAAAAATAGAAACATGTGAATGGAAACATGAGTGCATTCGGTTCAAAAGACTCAAAGCAGTCATTTTCCTTAAACAACTCAGTACACTGTTCTTATCAGGATTTACAATATTGTCCTTTATCAGGCAGACTGAAGACAGAACGGCTGCTCACATTGAGCCATAAAACTTTTAGAGGTCCTATGAAATCCCAGTCATAAATACTTTTTTTTGTGCGGCACACATTTTTGAAGAAAATTTGCAGATCTTCTTCATAGAACAATTCATAGTTACCATATGCATCAAGCTCCAAAACAACAAAATAAGACAAACAAATGCAAAGGTAACATAATATTAGTCTACATGACTGTATTTCAAGCCATATCATAACTGTTAATAAACAAAACTGCATGCGTCGTGCGGAAGAACTGCTCTTCTTTTTATGTATACGACAAGTCACAAAACAAAAGTTAGTGTACCGTGGTTATCGACCGATATTGATTTTTTTGATGGCCAATGCCAATATCGTAGAGAGCAGGGTTGGCTGATGCCAATATAAAGATATAATTTATATTCATAATTTATATTTATTTTACTAATTATTTAATAAAATGAACCCATAAAATAAACTTTACAACTTCTTGATTCTGTAATATTATTACAGGATTTTTAACAAATAAAGAAATTGTTTAAAAAATAATATTAATAAAAAGGAGGTAAACACTGTAACCAACAAGACATTCAGTAATCTTGTAAGTTTGTCTGCACTGGGAATCCTATTTTTTTCAGTGAAAATTATATGAATATGACATAGTGGGCAACTGAAAATAGCATAGCTTGAAATCAAGGGTTTAAGGTTTGTCGATCGTGCGTGTTCCTGTCCGCATTCAATTTGCATGGACAGACAAGTCACATGCAGAGTAACACGTTTGTATGAAACGTACAAAACTTTGGCCTTGGCGATATATCGGTCGACCACTAGTAAAAAAAAGTCACGATGAAACGGAAGTAGCGACAAATCTTGGTCACACTTTAGGTTCCAATTCCCGCTAACTATTAACTATGACTTTTGCCTCAATAAACTTCAAATTACTGCTAATTAATAGTTAGTAAGGTAGTTGTTAAGTTTAGGTATTGGGTAGGATTAAGGGATGTAGAATATGGTCATGCAGAATAAAGCATTAATATGTGCTTTATAAGTAGCCTACTAATAAACAGCCAATAGTATGCATGCTAATAAACAACTAGTTAATAGTGTCAATTGGAATTGAACTAAAGTGTTACCAAAATATTTTCTTCCTTTTGTGATATATAAAAATGTAGGGTGGGGACCACTAATAGATCAGTGGCGGGGACCTGGTTCTATCCATCGGTTTGATTGGATTTTAAGATGTGGCCATTGCACTCAAAAATGAATGTGGGCTTGCAGTTGAGTTTAAGCAGACTAAATGATTGGAGATGTACTGCATACATCACCAGAAACAAGTTGTTCACAGGAAGATCAAGTTGACATTTTGATTGTAAAAATTTACAAAAATGTACAAAAAAAAGTAAGTTAATAAGTCAGAAATACTTCATATTTAATTCAGCAAGGATATTAACTTTACCTTTAAACAACCACCCATCTGAGTAATGTAAGGAAACCAGACTTTTATGCATTGATGCATCAGACTTGCATCATAGTCTATTGTGTTTGATAGCTTACAGAGTAGAATCTCAGACAGAGACTTAGAGGATGTTACACAATAACAAGACAAAAAACTACCTTCTCTCCCGTAAGAATAACACTGACTCACGTAAACTTAGTATAATCACAACCTTGTCGGATCGACAGGTGGCAGGTGCTGTTTCTGTGCAATACCAATGACACACAACATTACACTAAGTTCCTTGTTATAACTCATAACTCAACTTGGAATCAAATCATCCCTTAGACAAGTGTTTTATTAAGGCCTAGATGGGACACATTTTGAAGCACATTGTGTAATCTGAATGTCAACCATCCAACTATTAATGCAAGTCACAACGCGTTGCCTTTTTAAAGTGTATAAAAATTACAGGTGCGTCAAAACGAAAACAATGCACAGTCTTTTAAAGGCAATGTCCATTCAGTGTACCACACTGAAAAGGATTTTACAAGTTAAATTGTTCTTTTGTTATAGTGCTTGCTCTCATGGATGAATCGCTTTCATTTAGCCTACATCCTTAGAAAAATGCAATCACAAAGTATAACAATTACTATTATCAAA
The DNA here is from genome assembly GCF_951802725.1 of Rutilus rutilus. Lineage (NCBI taxonomy): Eukaryota > Metazoa > Chordata > Actinopteri > Cypriniformes > Leuciscidae > Rutilus > Rutilus rutilus. Next base: position 20,116,551 of record NC_140211.1, read on the forward strand.
CTACTAAATTAAAAGATAAAGTGCACAAGCAACACAGCTCTGCATCTCGATAACAAGACAAGATACTGAATCTGGGAAGAAAGTGCATAAATGCACAATTGCATAACACTGCATTTTTTTTTTTTTTTTTTTGACACATGAGATCCAGTGTAAATTAGAGTCCTTGCATCACTGTTATTACAGCTGACAGTTTGTGGACGAAATCACATTCACACTGGAATGATAAGCAATGGATCAACTACAGCTTAACACTATGAAAAGGTTTGATACACATTATAGCGGCAGGGCTGTTCAAGGTTTGGTGACATCCCACCCTTATCCATATTGCGCAAGCACTGGACAGAGTACAGAGCGGCTCCCATGGTTGAGCTGACAATCCAGACCAATGAGAAGGAAGGGTTATTGTTCCAATAGCACAATAGACAGTCTGTTCAGAAAGTTCAGGAAAAAAGGGCTTGCAGCTGCAGTAACCGCTAAAGCTGAAAGCAGGGGGCACTATATACTTGTGATCTACAGTGATCATGTAAAATTCATGTGTCCATGTCAGTTGGTGTGCTCAAATAAGTGCATGATTTTAGTGGGAATAGCTGATGTGACATTAAGGAAGAACTAATTTGCTGTCAATCCTCTCTCATTCAACATTTACATTATATTTAAGCATTTAGCAGATGTTTTTATCCAAAGTGACTTACGTTGTAATCAATGTATGCATTCCCTGGGAATCGAACCCATGACCTTCGCATTGCTCAACTGTTTGAGCTACATACAATGCAATACTCAACAGTATTTTGGCCACTAAACAAATCCATAAACTTTTTATCAGGGAAATTTATAAACTAGACTTGACCTTGGGGCACCAAACTATTCCTCAAAGAAAAAAGAAAAAAGAAAAGAAAAGAAAAAAAAAACTCAGCCTATTAACGTTAAATGTTTGAGTAAACAACCAACATTCATAAGAGTTGGGAAATTACCAAATAAGGTAACTTAAACACATTTGACGTAATACAGTTTCAACCACATTTTTAAGAAAAGTCATGTTCTGACCCACAATTACATTTAAAACATCTAACGTTACTACTTTGGCTGTGACTTAAATCAAGTGAGTTAAGTTAGCATTCATGTTTTGAGCATTTTGAGGTGCCACGCGCCTATCATTTTGCTCCAATGATGCTCAAAAATGCTTTCTATCAAGGAAGCGAACTAGGTTTTGACACACAGCCTTTGTTTGCGATTGACTGTGCTCATTTTCATACAATGTAACCCCGCTGGAATGAGATAAAAGTTTTACCTGAACGAAACGTCCCGCTGATCGTGCCATTTTGTTCAGCGTCTCACAAACACTCGTAGCGATTGCAAAAAAAAGCATCGATTTGCCGGTAATACCTGGAACTTTTCCCTAAACTTCCAGGCATGTCCTTTCAAGCGGGGTAAATCCCTCCCTACTTGAGAACTCTCTCTCTTGGCAGAAGGCTGAGCTAGTCGCCATGGAGACGGATTGTTTTGCCCCCCACTCGCCTCTCCGGGTTCTCGCGCTCCCAGCCTCCCACACGAAACTAAACTCTCTTCTCATGAGCCACATGGATCTGAACTTTACACGCTGCAATGGCAAATTAAGCGCGGTTAAAATAAATACCCTTCACATTTCACACATAACTATTTTGCCTGATAGTTCCTTCATCCTTCCACAGGAAAAAACAGCCAAGAATAGCTCCTTATTTGAACACGTAATTAAAGCTCATCGTACAAAACGGTCTCACAGGATACGTACACCGAAGTACTTCAGCTTGCTTACATACTTATATTTTGAAGTGGGTGAAATTGAATTACATTATCATAACCATTAGCCTACTTTTTTTTCTACTCAAATCTTGCAAATGAAACGCGCGCGAATCTCAATATTTAATTGAATTTTAATTCTGAATATTCACCACCTGATAAAACACTGAAAAGTGATATAGACCTACAACAACAATGTCATCTAATCTATAAGCAGTTATCGGTAAAGCAGTAGGCTAAACATTAACAGTAACAATCTGCATAATTTATTCATGCCGCGGTGCATTGCTGGCAACACGAAAACAGCGTTTATCGCAATATTGTTATCCACAGATTCCACAACTGGATCAAAAGTGCTGAGAAAATAAGTACTGAAAATCATATTTTGTGTTGTTATTTTTTTTTTTTATTTTTTTTTTTTGCTTTGGTTCTCGCTTGCTGTTTAGTGTTTAAAGCCGTTTTGTATGCCAGAAACAGCGTTTGTTAATTTAAGGCTTTTCACAACCAGCAACATTTAGCCTATACAAAATCTGCTTTTTTACTTATAGAATTATATATTCTAAATTATTTAATAACAATACACACGTTATTTCGTTTTACAGTACGCTATTTGTACATACACTCTAAAAACTCCTGGGTCAAAAATAACCCATAATGGGTTATTTTTGACCCAACTCCTGGGTTAAAAAGGGACCAACTAATTTATGGGTTATTTCAACTCAGAAAATTGGGTTATGCTTTTTGACCCAAATTCTGGGTTAAATACCTGACCCAAATGTTGGGTTTAAAAAACCCAACATCTGGGTAGAAATAACCCAAAAATTAGTTGATCCTTTTTTAACCCAGGAGTTGGGTCAAAAATAACCTAACTTAACCTCACTATCCCAGTATCCCTTATTTCAGAAAATAAAACTTTGTTTTACATTATATTACACACTTCAAGCACTTTTACATTTTTATAGCATTAAATTAAAATCTATATGAAAAAACACACACTTGGACATGTTTATTTTCCTATTTATTTTAGGTCACACTGTAATAACAATATTAGAAATAAAAAATAGAAAAATAAACAACAATTCTCAGAAGAGCCTCAGGAATTTAAGCCTGGGGCCAACTTTGGGGACAAGATTTTTGATAGTGTCCTCATCAAAGAGAAGAAATGCCTCCTCATCTATGTCTTCATCTGAAAGACAGAAAACAAGACAACATGAGTATTGTTAATAAGTTGAGACAATTGTGAACCACTCACCAGACACTCTTTCATTATCAAGCTAACAAATAATCAGTTTTAAGGGAATGCAGTTGCTTTTTTTTTTTTTTTTTTTTTTTTACACGTGGCCCAAATTGCTAGTTAACTAATGTGGTTCTTTTGCAGCATTAACGTTACCCATTTTGTGTGAATGACATCTTTTCTTTCATTAAAAAGTGTAATGACATTAATGCAAAGGTGAATATCTTGCCCATTCTTATGCATAACAGCTTAAAGACAAGGCACAACAAAATCTTGCACTGACACATTTAAGTCTTATTAAAAAAAAAAAGTAGTAGGTACAGAGAGATGATGATATAAGGGCAATAAGAGTAAAATGCTCACCTCTAAAATTCTCTGTCAGCTCAGACAGCTGCCACTCAGTTAGCTTATCAGCGACAAAACTGTCCATTCAAGATGACCTGGAGAAAACATAGCAATATAGAGGTTAGGTTAGCAACAATTTGAAGACTTGACCCGCTTCTTTAACTCTCACTACTTCAGCCAGTAGAGCACTCACTGTATAATATGATAAGCACGGCGCAGCTAGAAAACATAACTCAACTATTGTGTTGCCTCGTCGCTCTGTAGCCGCGGCTATGGGGTTTGCACACCGGACGAGAAGCGCCGCGTCGCGTCTCTAGGACAATTCGAGGTATCGCTCACCGGACGTGCAGTCTCTCAAGGGGCTCACACACCGACGCGAAGCGCAGTGCCGCGTCTTTAAAATTCGAACACATTATTCTCTATGAGTGTACACACACCGGCGGCGCCATCCGGCGTCTGTCCGCGACACCCATATACATAGTGTATATATCTATGCGCGACACCCAGCAACGGCTCAGGACCGTGTTCAAAATCGCGTCCGGTGTGTGATAAGCTGATAACGTTACCTCGAGTTGTCCTAGTTGTCGTGATAGCCACGGCTACATGCCAACCACAGAATTACCACGGCTAACGCTAGTCTCTACGTATTTTTTTTTAGCAAATGGTGATAAGCAACAGGGACATGGACACAGAAAAGTTTACATTACATAAACACTGAAAATACTCACTTACCTTGAATATAGATGAAGTTGCACCGATGAAGCACAGGCCAAAACGGATCGAGCGCGAAAGCGACGGTTATTTCAAACGACTGTTGTGAGAAAATTCCAGAACAACTGCGGGCGAGAGAGAGAGAGAAAGCCAACCCTATAACCCAGAACATGGGTTACTCTTTGAAAAATAACCCAGAAACCCAAACAACCCATGAATTGGGTCAAAATATTAGCCCTATAACCCAGAAAATGGTTACTCTCTGAAAAAATAACCCATAATTTTAACCCAACACAAATAACCCAGAAAATGGGTTGAAGAAATAACCCAGGAGTTTTTCGAGTGTAGGCTACCAATATTTTTCCCCACTGATGTATTAACGTTATTTAACTTATGCACGGCTATGCCTCTTTTTGTTGCACTAAATAAATATTTACACACAGTTATGTCAGTAGTTGATAACATTTCTAGCAGTGTCCTTCCGTGTCACATGTCTACAGCGGTTGAATGGATGATTTAATATTATGACATTTTGTACTCCAGCGGGGCCCATTTTCATGATGGGCAAACCCACAGGCTCGCCCTGAGAAAAGATAATGTGAAGAATAGTGTACTTGTCATAGTGAGCAACATTTATTGATTCATTTTCTTGCTGCTATGGGTTTAATTTTTACTGATTATTTAAAAAGCTTTATATAAATACAAATTCTGTGGAGTCATCCATGATTTACCATTATCCGTATGTTCCAGACATCTTCAGTTTCTCAGCAGCAGCGGACAAGCATAACACATTGCAAACAGCTGTCTAAACTGTGGTATGCAATCACATGTATGTGAAGTATAAGTTCGAGAACAAACAGACAAAGAACCTTTGAAAGCGTACTTGGGGACAAGACTGGAAAGAAGGCTACATTAAGTATAGAGTCACATTAACTTTGTATATTAGGTTTGTGACATTTTATTAAAAAACAGCTGTTGAGTGTCTGAAATTGACAGACAGTTGTCAAACTATCAAACAAAACTTCATCATATCTACAGAATAAACCAAGCCTGCCAACTTTTTTCACATTTTAGCTCTAAGTCAAATGTCAAATTTTGCGCAATCTGAATATCACTTTTTAAACTGATCCTCCAAGTTCTGTCAAAAGCCAGTCTAATATTAAAATTCCACTTTCAATAAGGTTTGATGCTTTAAAAGCAGTCTATGTTGGACTCAAAGTTGTGCAAATAAGCAACCTGCTGCCAAATAAGCAACCGCAATATAAGAAGCAGGGATCTGTGGTTGACAAAAGCTGTATGATGACAACATTCTCTGGAACCCTTTCAGATTGTACCAATACCTAATCAGAAACGTGGTATCTGGTGTGTTGAAACACACTGTGGGAGTTTTTCCTCAAATCTGTATTAAATTGTTGATTTAATAGCTCAGGGACAGTTACGCCACAGATCATCACTTCATTCGTTTCCAAAAACAGTCATTCACTCCAGGTGTTTTGAGAGGGAAATAATTCTAGTGTTGGGTCAGTCCAAATACTGAATTGGACCATGACTCTATAAGGAAATACAGAAATGTATTTTTGTTGCAAAACCTTCTGAAACTAGTGTTTCTACTGCAAAACCATATTATTATGAATAAGACAAAAGAAATTTGGTACACTGTATATTTGCCAAGGTCATATCTTAGCTTGTCATGCTATTCTCACGTTTCAAGCGAGCATTCACTATATTTAACCTTGCATCCTGATTTTTTTTCAAGAACACCATGAGGCCCAGACTAAACATCTCCCATGGTGGAGGATGCCTGTTACGGCGATCATGACACCAAAATATGTGGCTGGAAATGTTTGCTGGATATGGACTAATCTAAAAGCCAAACAGACCTTTTTCTAATCATTGCTGTTGTGTTGCAGCGTTGACCCAATCCAAACATAATGCATTCTCGATATGGTCCGAGCAGTTGGAACCACAAAACGAGGCAGATACCTTAACTTTGTTGTTTTGTGCAGAAAAAAAAATCCACAACTTCTCCAAAAATGACAATTCTGTTATCATTTACTCACCTTTCTTTCTTCTGCTGAACAAAAAAGAAGATATTTTGAAGAACATGGATAACCAAACAGTTGATAGACACCATTGACTTACAAAAACGCAGACATTCTTCAAAATATCTTTTTTTTTGTGTGTTCAGCAGAAGAAAGAAACTCATACAGGTTTGAAACTACTTGAGGGTGAGTAAATGATGACAGACTTTTCCTTTTTGGGTGAACTATCCCTTTAAGTGATTCAACCAAGGGTATAATACTAATGAATCATTCTGTTGATTTTTTAACTAATTTCTGATGGATTAATACTGCAAAGCACTTGCACCTTTCAACTATTATACAATGAGATTAACATGTTACATTGCCATGATGGAAAACATAATAACTATTTGGTTTCTAAGGTATTTCCTTATGTCTCTGTCTTTATTTTCAAATACTCCTACATTTCCAGTAGCAAGTCAATTACAAGTAAAAAGTCAAATTTACACCTGTTAAAGTAGTTATAAGAAACATTATGCCAGAGCTGTTAAATTGTTTCTCCTTCCTTGAACACATTTGTAAGGGCTTCATCATTAGTCATGTTCAACAAAACCCACAAAATCTCCAAAATACAACAGTATCCATTTGCAACAGCCCTGAAAGTTTAACACACCCTTACCGCAAAACATTCCTGTCACAATCATTCTGTTCAGGACTTTGAAAATACAAAGCAGAATATTGTAGTCTATATTAAATGTATACGAATAATGCCAATGCTCAGAATAAGTTAAAATGTTTTGTATTATGGGTCATTCTGTGACGGGAGCCATTAGTCCCCCATGTAACCTACATATGTGTAAAAATGAATATATATAGAGAGAGAGAGATTAGATAGATAAATTTTTTTTTTAATTGCATGACCTTGAGCACAAGCATGAAAAAAATTAAACTGTCAACATATTTACCATAAACTGTTATCTTTAATTGTATCCTAGCTAGCATATGCTAAAATGTATTATTATTTGCTATATTATAATTTAGCATATTTATTATTTTGATTGCCATAATAACACTTAAACATAATAGTAATATGTCTGACAAAATGTTTAAAAAAATGCACATTTTATACATAAACCATTGTTTTCTGAGTTTCTTGCAATGTTGCAGGAACAAAAATGACATTTTGAACAAGGACACACCAAAAAGAAACAATTGAGATCTGTCAAGGAACCATGATAAGGCAGAGGGAAAGGACAATCAAAGGCAGCCTCGAGGGAGGCAGAGACACAGAGAGAGGAACAGAGAGAGCTGCTGTGGCCCCGGGGGACAGACATACACACGTGATGGTGTTTTTTAAGTGTAAAAACAGTGAACTGTTGCTGTAAGGCTGAGGTCAGACTGAAAATGGAGATTTTACTAGCAGTAATAAGAGCAAAACTCAACCAATGAGCATAAAATAATTCATTTTGGGGAAAAAATCTGATCATTATCATAATGCTAACTGTGAAAACAACGATTCAGATGCGTCTATTCGTTTTCTTGGTGATTTTAGAAGGTTTAAGAGCGCCTCCTTGTTTCTGCTTCACAGTAAAACACCACAGAGGAGTTTATGAATCTCTCTAATGCACATGATGAAATATCCATTCTGATTAGTACTGTGCTCTCATAAGCGTGTGTATTAATAGCCGATATATCTGTTATGATGAAGGAAATTGTCTCAAAACACATTTGAGTCTCTTGTCAATTTGAATTGTTCACATCAAAACGCATGCCATCTTTTCTGTAATTTATGCTATTATTATAATTTTACTTTTCCCACTGTATTTGTTCTGTTATTGTGCTTTTCTTTATGTCTCTGCAGACTAGTTAGGTAATTTACAATCAGTTTTAGCATCCATTTCATCCATTTACAAAACAAGTAATTCAAAAGAGTTACGCACAGATGAAGCGAACATAAAGAAGGCAGCCAGATAAAGAAATCCATACCTTTTCTGGGTAAGTGACGCGTGCGTTGCCAAGGTTACCTTTTCACATATCCATGCTGTGAGTTTGCATAAGTTAGTTTTCAGTGTGAGTGCGCGCTGGATTGTCTGTCCCAGGACTTTTGGCTGGGAGGAGGAGGTAGCGCAGGAAATGATGAGAACCGTTGTTTTAGAAATGTGATATGCGTAGTCTGTGTAACGCTATTTCAATTTGTCTAGTTCGTTTATGAGGTAAATACTTTCGGTTAAAGTAATACGCTCAGCTTTTCAGCAAAACAGTTTAAATGAACGGTTCACCGTTTATTATTTTAAAAGTGGTGTATGAGTTCTTGCATATCTGGATGTAGTCAGTGAGTATATGAGAATTTTCCTAACATTAGTAACGTTACTAAAATAGCTTGCAGTTGACTCAATTTTATTATCCTTTTTAATACTAAAGATAACTGCGCGTTTAATAATAAATGAATCCAGGGCTAATGTAAAAAGACATTAAACAGCGAAAACAGCGCCTCCTGGGGATTAAAAGTACCATTACCATTACCCGAAACTGCGTCATTTGAGCAGCGGGTTTGCCAACGCTGATATGGCAGGAACAAAATGAGTCTGACGCAGGAAACCATAGTTCACCTATTAAGAGAACTGTAATGTAAATCAAAAGGTCAAAACAGCTCTCTCTGTTAAATCATGTACCTGAACATTTTCAATTATTATATATACACATATTAATGACAAAGAGTGTAATTCTGAAATCATCAAAGAATGTGCCATGGAAAATACTGACCGTCAAGAATGGTAAGAAAAAAAAAAAGGGAACATTTTTTACACCATCATGAATCAGGAACCTGAATCTACACAAAGCTAGAGAAGAACTGACCTGGGAAGTTAGTCATTAAATAGCATATTATTGGGGAACAATGACAAAACACATCCACTGATTATTATTTACAAATAATAGTTGACAGCAAACTGCAAGGTAAGAAAGAGAAGAGCGAGAGAGGGGAATTTTACTATGTACAATAAACTACTAAAGACTGGATATCAATATTTTGGGTTTAGTATCAATTCTGACATTTATATAAAAACATTTTGAGAATAAATGGATCAGCAAATTTGTTGAGGAAATTGGCACTTCTATCCCATCAAATTCGGTGTGACTGGACTGCAGTAGAAGTAAACTTTTTTTTTGTTGCTAAATTCAGAGTGCATGATTTCAAAATGCAGGAACACAGTGATAATTAATGCAAACAGTCTGTATAACAAGCAAGACTAATTAATAAACAAGGTTTTGTCGCATGCATTGGTCAAGACGACAAACCTACACACACCAAAAAGAGATGTACACACTGGGGTCACTGGGGTCTGCTCAGACATCATGGAGAAGACCCAGCCTTCAGCACAGTACCAGAACCAACATATAACAGTCCAGACTGTGAATGCTTTTAGCTGAGAACCACGTGACGGTCGAAGACGGACTTGCGCTGTTCTTGGACCTGCCTCCTCCAGCGCTGCTGAGCATGCTCTACTTTGTTGAGCATGTTGGAGCGAGAGCGAGAACGGGAGAGCACGTCATGGGCATTGGCGAAGGGCTGTTGGTCCTTTTAACAAAAGAGTGCAATGTTATCACATTATTTCTACTTTATACCATATGCCTATAATTAAAAACACAACCCCCCAGTTTCACAGACAAGGCTTAAGCCTTGTCCTGGACTAAAATGCATGTTTGAGTTGTTTGGACATTTACAAGATTACATTTACAACTTAAATGTAATCTTGTATCCATACAGAAGTAACAAAACACTTACCCCAACATCGTCCTCACTCTGAATGAGCTGTGAATGGCCAAACAGCCTTCTCTTCAAAATAGGCTCCAGCAGTGTCAGATAGACCATATACAACAGCAGAAGGCCCAGAATAGATAGATATATTATAATAGTGACCTGTAAAAAAAAAAAAAAAAAAAGGTGAAAGATGATTATTTAGCTAATATTTAAACAAATTTGAATATTGTATCTATCATATAAAGACATTGAACATACTTTGATGGTTCCAGAGCTCCTTTCCTCATATTTGCATTCACAACGTAAACAGTAAGCCTCCACATCCTTGCCTTCAACAGGCATCGGCTCCACCACATGAAGGCAATTGCTGTGCAAATGAACGAATATATTTGAGGCGTTATGGATCAATAGGTAGTCATGGAGTTAATTATTTACAAAAAGTATTGTAGTCTCTTATTAAGCCTAGTAAATAATTTACCAGTCCTTCAAGGAAACGTTTTGATTGTAGATTTGCCCATCAATCTCCTTATAGGGTGGACAGATACATTTGCACCTGATGTCTTCTGAATTCTGAGAAAAGTGATAACAGATACACAAGCTTATATATTTACACCAATGAATGACATGAAACCAACTAGCTGCTACTGGCGCAGTCAGTCTAACGTTACCATACTTCTGTAAGTTTGGAAATCATTTGACATGGTTTGCAATCAGAAAGTGTTGATTTCCGATTCCGAATTTATCACGCTTTTAATGGGCAGAAACATTGAAACATGCTAACGGCTAGTTAGCTCTGCCAACAAAACAATATGATCCCAACAACAAAATGAATTTCGTTAATATATTAAAATACAGTGATACATGTCCTAATTTACCTTAGCTTCTGATGTTTGTGCATATAATATCAGCAGAAAACACACTAGCGATGAAAACGTCAACATATTGACAGCGCATCTTGGGGTCACTCGATTCATCTTTTTCGCTTCCGCTTAAGACAATGTTGTCAAATAATGAAGAGAGATTTCACAGAATAACGAGGAAATATTCCTTTAGTAACGTATACAATGGCTAGAAGACTTTTGGTCCAATTAAACGTCAACAAAACAAAGCTTGAGGGCTGGACTCTGTCTGACACATCAGCTGACCATCAGCAGCCGGTCCGCGCATTACCACTTTCCTCCGGAAACATGTGAGTGGGAACCATTCTTCCGTACCATACATAGACAGCATATAAACGGTATCATACAGCGCTGGCAGCGGCAGGCCGCAGCGCCCCTTCCGGTGGCATCCCCATTCCCAGATGTTACCGGAAGTTGTCTGACACAGCCAGGTGTCACGGTCTTGTCTGGCAGTTGCCAGAGTTCGTGCCAGATGCCACAGGAGATTGTCGCCGTTTCTGCTGTTTACTCGGTAAAAACGACACTGTTTTTAAAGACTTGATGGTGCATTCACATCTTTCCATAAAACACTCATATCATCATGTTACGTTAGTCAGGTGTTACCTGAATGACGCCTCTGTGGTCATGACCCAGTACCAAGGATAAAGGGGTCATGAATTGAGAAATCAAATGGCAAATATATTTTTTTCTTTTTTCTTCAAACTGCATTAGCTACAAAAGAAAAATAAATTAATCACTGATCCTGAAATATTATATTAGATATGATTAAAAACAATAATTAACAAAGAAAAGTCTGATCTCACCAAGAACCCCTGAAGTGTGTGCTGTGTGCCCCATTTGTATATCACTGATATAGGCTACTTCTGTGCATTTTAAACAACATATATATTTTGAGTGTATTTCTTTATTTACATGTTAGATGTACAACCATAAAAATATAAACATTTAATTTACTCTGCACGTTATCAATGGGTAATCAATCCTACATCTAGAGCCTCTTAATCCAAAAATCAGTTTGGGTGATGGAAGTGTGAACAAAGTGAATGAAGAGGAAAAATTGATAACTGATATATCAAATGACCATAATGTCTACTGAAAATATTGTGTATACGTGATGTTTCTTATTGGAGACAAATGAAGAATACATAATATGAGATGTATGAGGAAGGCTACAATGCAAACAAAGAATACAATGCAGTAACATGAGAGCTGATGCTGATTTTTTTACATAATGTACAACACATTCAATCTCGCAAAAAAAAAAAAAAAAAGAGACTTTAACTGCTTTAACTTCCACTACATCCTTAGTAGTGCTCTGAAGTTTCTAAATAAGCTGGTCAAACATTTTCACAAATTTTTGTGTGAAATGACCTATAATATATAACAAGCAATCTAGTTGCTCTTCTTTTTTTATGACTAATTTCGGCTGTGATTAACATGTTTCGGTAACAGTCACTTCTGGGGGATGAAGGAATGAAACAGGAAGGAACTTTTTCTTCAAAGGTGGCGTCTCATGTTGTAATTGTAGAAGGGCATTCACTGGAAAAACAGTTCATTTTCTTCAGGAGAAAAATGTTCCAATGACTTATTTTGGAAAGTTTCTCATGAGCTCTCTTCTCGTCAGGTCCAAGAAGTTGTCTTGAATCTCAAATATGCAGCCAGCCAAGAACATTCAGGAATATTTGTTCCAGGGCAGTCATTTCAAATTTGGCTGGAGCGCCAAATATTCATTCTGTACAAAATTCAGGGCCGTAGAAATCTCAAAACTTTGGAGCGGAGGAATCTGATAAATGATTTGGGAAACATTTCTCTAGACTCTTGTGCAGTGTAGTTGAAGAAGTTTTGTGGATGGGCCAGGACATCAAACAGGGCCTTCATTAGCTTCTTGTCCTGTAAAGGTAATTAGAAAACATAAATGAACTTTGAGCCAAATACAAAAGCACAGTATTTTCCCATCTTCCACATGGTGGCACTATTGCCTCTTTTTTGACTACATGGACCTGGAATGGCAAACCTCTTGATTATTATTTATAATCAAGTTGTAATAAGAGACCTGTTCAAAATAAAGTTGCTTGTTTAAATGAACTGTACACTATACCTTAAGAATTTCTTGATGATTCTCAGAGGCATATAATCTTCCATCCCTAACAATGTCTTCAATGAGCTCCTGGTAGTCCTCTAAGAAGCATATTAACACAGCATATAAATACTCAACATGAATACTTATCATACAATAAAAAATGTCAGTAATACAGTTCTCACCATCATACGTCACATAAGGCACTTGGAAGCCTTTTCCACTGTTTCCTTCGTTGGAGTGAAACTGGACCCAGAGTTTCTTTGAACGGGAGGTGAAAGCGATGGGTCGCTCGTACGTCTGGCACGTTTCATAAGTCGTCACTGAGTTGGGCAGAGCTGTGGGAACAGTAAAGAAACTTCTAAAGACCTCTGAAGTGGCTTATTCGAGCCCCAAGAGATGAAGGAGAGCCCTAATGAGCCCATCGATGCATCTCCTCCCCCCATTTCCTCACATGTGTATTCACAATCACCCTGCTGAGCCGATGCATTCAACACCAGATCACAGCCCTGCAACACTCACAGCTCTTTCGCATGACCAAATAGTCCCCACACTCGTCTTCAATGGGAAGGTAGATCTCGGGTACCACGACGAGGATTCTGCGCTTGGGGGGAGGGATGATGGTCCAGGTGCACTCGATGTTGGCCGGGTAGTTGCCGGGGTAGTTGGGGGATTCGATATAGCCGGTGTATTCTCCCAACTCTCCTCCACAGTGTCTGTCTGGCAACAACAAATCATACGACTTAGATGGGACTATAGAGAGAATGAATAAAAATAAATTTGTAATAGAAATAGGGAGGCTTCATTAAAAGGATAACCTTTGTGAATTTTGCTTACTTTTGCACTGCATAATGTTTGTGGATCCGTCAAAATCAGTGGTAGTGTTTCCAGGGCAGGCAATGCAGTAGTTTTGGCCGAACTCCATCTGATAGGTTCCAATGGGGCAACGGATACAGCGGTGGGTGCTGGTATTGTAGTAATGCCCTGGGGAGCACTGAACTGTAAGGACAACATGGATTATTTTTCTTAAATCAGTATTTGTGTGGAATCTTGAATGTGACACAACATCTGCAAAGAACATTACACAGTGTCCTAACAAGATACGACGCCACGACACGACAAAAGGTATTCTGTGTTAATCAGAGTTTTTGTCCTAACCAGCCATAGTACAGAAATGATCATCTCAGGCACTGTTTATGGACTTTATTTAATGTTCAAAATGACAAAAGAAGATCAGCACACACAAAATAAGCCAAAAGCTCCCATGAATTTTTATATTTAAATGAACTTTTGTAATTTTTTTTTTTTTTTTTTAGCTACTTTTGGATCTGCAAGGAGTTTGTTCATTCATCTGGTTTGGACTGGTGTTTGGCACAACGCTTTTCCGTTCTCTTTATTTAATGTTAGTTTGAGTATCATTTTGTGTGACCTTTATAGCCATACTGCAAGCGACAATGGAAAATTCACCTCAGATCTTGAAAATAAATGAAAGGAAACAAGAATGTAACTCAATGTGAACAAACAAGTGTATTCTATGACAGATTGTTTCAGTCACTCAGTATGTATTTTTTTAATAATGTTAAAATGGTGTAATATTTATGAACTATATTATGCACTTATTAATATCGTTAAAAGAGCTGTGCGCTTGCAGAGAGACTCCGCCGACACACTCTTCTGTTTGATTTTTTATTATTTTCGTTGTGTCTCAAATGTGCTTGTCGCTGGAATCTTACCGCATTGCGTCTGGTTAGGACACAGTGTTACAAAAGCAGGGTATTGCCTAAAAATGTATAAAGCCTAGTGTAGGTGTCCCAGCCTGACCAGTTAAAAAAAGTGCTGCAAAGCCCACTAAAACCAGCCAACAAACCAGTTGGGAGACCAGCTTAGGCTGGTTTAAGCCTGGTTTTCAGCAGAAAAGTTACATCTAAGATGTAAGAATTTCTTTTTTGAAAGAAATGAACTTTTTCTTCAGCAAGGATGCATGAAATTGATCAGTAAGGACATTTATAATGTTCAAATTTCAAATTTTGAAAAAATGAATCATGTTTCCACAAAAATATTAAGCAGCACAACTGTAATAAGAAATTTTAATAATAAGAAGAAATGTTAATAAGAACAATAATAAGAAATGTTTCTTGAGCAGCAATGCAACATATTAGAATGATTTCTGATGGATCATGTGACACTGAAGACTGGAGTAATGATGCTGAAAATTCAGCTTTGATCACAGGAATAAATTACATTTTAAAATACATTAAAATAGAAAGCAGTTATTTATAATTGTTATTTTACTGTATTTAAAAAAATAAAAAAATAATTGCAGCCTTGGTGAGCATAAGAGACTCCTTTAAAAATGTTTTTTTTTTTAATAATTACATTTACCTGTTTTACATTAAACTGAGTAACTCAGAAGACATTAGGAATGAATTCTTCTCACCTTTGGTCTCACAATTCTGAAAGGACACAGCACCATCATATTTGGTTGTGAGGCTTCCTCCACATGGGAAACAGGATGTGCGGCCAACCTCAGGCTGATAGGTGCCTTGTGGGCAGGGCAGACATGGCACAAAGCCATCATGGGAGAACTGACCAGGACGGCACTGACCTAGGATCAGAAAAATGTTAAGAAAATGCCAGACAAACCAAGTTGAGTACTTTATCGCCTTCCAAAGAAAGCAAAGTACAATGATGTCATGCAAGTTCATTATCTAAGAAAGTGCAGGCCTCCCCTCATCCCTCTAGTGACCACAATAAATCGGCTGCCACTGAGAAGAACCCTAATAGCCCCTTCTGTTGTGTCTATGAGCAGAAAGCAGAAGATGGCATCTGAACCGCAAGCTGCCTTTGATGACTATGTTTGAGGAACAGAAACACGGTGGTTCCTTTTTTCTTTACACATTAGACTGATCTGGAATTCTTTGTTGGTGTGAATGAAACAGACATTTGAGGATTTGCAGGACTGCATGAGATGGCCCCTCCCAACACACTCACAATCACAAAACTGAACTCAAGCTCAACAAACCATGAGCCTGTGAGATTGTTATCATTACAGGTAAGCTTCCTGCCAACTGCATAAACAAAAAACAGGACGTGATTCATACTCTCCCTTTTCAACCTTAAAAATCTTCACCAATCTGTATATGACATCTCTGAGGTTAAATACCATGATGAAAAGTGGTACATCTTATACAATGATGATGCAAATAAATATTTTAATTTAATATTATTTTTCTAATATAGACTGTGCCTGTGAATGACATAAATCCTCCATTTTTAAGATAATCTCTGGTCTAATGACTCTGACTGCTTAATACGACTTAATATGCAGGAGGGCCTCTACAAGGTCAAATGCCATGCATAGGTCAAATAACATGAATTAACAATAAGCAATTGTATTAACTAACATTAACAAACATTAATAAATACTACAGCAAATGTGTTGCTCATTATTAGTTACTTAGTTAGTTAATACATAACTAACATTAACTTTTTGACCTTATTGTAAAGTGTTACCAAGTACCAGTACATGAATGATAGCATACAGCTGCCACATTTCTCTTTTAAGTAACATATGGATTGATTTATTGATATATTTATAGCTGGCAAACGTCAATCCTTGCTGCATTGCTGTATTACTTGTTAAAACCAATAAACAGATTCTTAAAAAAAAATTGACAGACATTAACCTTAATGGAAATGTGTAATAGCAGAAAGGCTATAGACTTGTTTGTTCATGAGCAAGTCTCTGTGAAGTCTCACCTCCACACTCCGAGATGTTGCGTGCTCCTGCGGATCTTGGGATTCCCCTGCCCTCGGGTCCTGGGCACACGTCGCATGACACCTGCCCCTCTTCATCTTGGTATGTCCCAGGGGGGCAAAGAAAACACCTCCCTTGCTCTCCATCATAGTATGTGCCAACAGCACATTTGACTAGCACAGAGAAAACTCAGAAATTAGATGAAACAGAGACTAAACTTGGAACACAAAAGAGGGCCTCACATCAAGCAGCTAAAGAAGCACTGCAAATCGACCTGAAGCAGCTATGCCAAAAATTCAAACAAATAAGAGAACTGAGCCTTTCCACAGCTGCCTGATCCCCCACATCAAACGGCCCCCACACGCATACACAATCCCTCACCTTACTGAACATGCTCAAAGGGAATATTACCTCGCATAAACCTATGATGTCTGATTAAAGGGAGCGGAACAAAGTCTTTTTAATGTTCACTTTATAAACTGCTCTGATTTATAGCGATGGTTTGAAAAGTGTTTTGCACACACTTAGCCTTAAAATAAGCCACTGACTGGTACAGTTCAGTCCTTTAACCAAGTAAGTATGGCAATTTAGAAATGTTCCTTTCATCTCAGTGTCTCTATGCAAACATTCAACTGACAGTGTTCGGGAGAATTTAGACAAACCTCTTACTCCTGAGATTTTATGGTAATGATGCCCAATTCCACAAAGGTTGAACAGCATGCCAATTATGTGTGCCTCAGCAAATTGCCCGATTTTCCAAGAGAAGAAGAAAATGTAATTCTCTCAAGAGCAGTTCATTTTTTTCCTCTCTTTTGTTAATCCTGAATGACCATGAGGAGCCACCGTCACATTGTCCCGGCTTTTATTTGACAGAGCGACGGAGTAAGAGAGAGGAGAGGAAGAGTTGAGAGATGGAGAGAAAGAGAGAGAGAGAGAGAGAGAGAGAAAAAAACCTTTAAGCCTTTCAAATGCAAAGCGATGATTCTATTGAATCCTCGAATTGATGGTTCCAAAGAGGTTTAAAGGACCTTTCACCTCTATTCAAGTCCCCCGGCTTTTGCCCATTTGATGACATAGGCAAACACTATGGTATCACAGTGGTAAGGAGCTGAACCCAATAAAAGAGGTCAGGATTGTGAATCCCCCCATTCAGAGGAGTCCAATCGCTCCTTGCGCCTATGAGGCAGGGGCCCAAACAGCTGATGCTAATTGATTCCCATGGTGTCGCTGAAGTCAATTCTCTTGAGCCGCTCACTGGCTGGGGTCGCACAGAGTGGCCCTGCCTAAGGAGGAATTTGGCACTTAAACTGCTTGCTTTAATAAACAGCCCCCCTCCACACACACACCACAAAAACAAACAAGCAAACAATAACTTAGAACATTTAAGGACAGGAGTGGAAAGCGGCAGCTAAGGGGGCAAACTTATGCAAACGCCTCCTTATGCGACCGTTTAGCTTTGCTGTTCATCTAGAGTTCACCATTGTGTGTTTTAGTAATGTCTAACTAATGGATTACATGTCCAAACCCTTTCAAATGTATGTGTGTTTATATACATGTATGTCTTTAAATATATGTGTGTTTTAAGCGAATTAGCCTTATAATACAAGCTATTTTGAACAATGTTTTTGTCCATACAGTGAAAGTCAATGGGGTCCAAAAATGGGGGGGGGGGGGGGGGGGGGGCTTTATATTTTAAAATATCTTCCTTTTTATTCCACAGAAGAAAGAAAGTAATAAAGTTTTGGAATGACATCAGGGTGAGTAAATGATGACAGAATTTTAATTATTGGGTGAACCATCCCTTTAATTAGGAAGAATACGTTCTCTTCACTCAAGCAAATGTAGGTCTGCAAAGCGGTGAAGAAGTGTTGAAGCACAGACTTTCCACCCTCACTCCAGGAGCTTGAACAAGCCCCACTGGGATTTACAATGGAGTGGGCAAACTGAAAAGGCTAAACTACACTTAGTGAAGCGAGCCAGTGGGGGAGGCCAGAACAGGGAAGAAAAAATATAGCCCTTTTTAGAGCTCGATTTAAGCTGGCACTTGGACACTGCATGTCTGTGTACCTTAATTGTATGCCTGTTTTACTGAAAATAGCAAAACGTACAATCCCATATTCAGCGTGGATTCAATTAATTACTTATTGGCAAGCGTGTACATTTCACTTGGCATTGCTTTCGAAATATGTTAAATGAGTTGTAGACGTGTAGCTTGGATCCTTAAAATGGTGCAATCCGACTTAGGTGAGAGGTTTTTATTTCTTTTAGTTGGACTTGTGGGACTTGTGATTTGTAAAACGATGAGGGGGGAGCTGGTCAATGGTCATGAATTTTCTCACTTCACTCCTCTCCATTACCATTCACCAGTGGAGAATTAACCCACTCCAGTTATAATGGACCAAACAATCAAAACCCACCCCTTAAGGCAAAGAAGAGAGAGAACCACTGCACTCCCTAAACTCCCTAAAATAGACAGGTAGAGAGAGACAGAAGTTATGTGGACAGTTACTAACGTTCAAAAGGGTGGGGTCTGTAATGTTTTTGAAAGAAGGTCACCAAAACTGCATATCTTTCTGACTATGCTATGTTAGCCACTTGACAAAATAGTGTTGTCTCTGGGGTATGGAACAAACATAAAAATAAATCAAGAAAACAAGAGATTCAAACAATCAGACTAACCATGTTGAAATAGCCTATACAACAATGATTAGTTTTCTGATGATAAAGGTATCTAAACAGTTGCTCACCTGTCAAATAAAACACATAATATATTAAAGTGTCTTTGGTGTTTACACGGTTTCTACAGAAGTAAAACCAGAAATCGAGGGTAACGTCGTGGATATGACGCCATTGACAGGAGACGCAATGACACGGGCAGTTACACTAATTAAATTTACACTTGATTTCTCTGGATTTAAAAGTTGGAAACATTTGGGATAATATAAGTAAACACGTCAATAAAATATATAATATTGTTCAAGTGTTTTTTAATCCAAACCTCTTACATATTCTGCCTTGAATGCATCCTTGCTGAATAAAAGTACATTTTAAAAAATCTTACTGACCCAAACTTTTATACCCCAATAACTTGAAATCATTTAAGATCATATCACAAGATCATATAAAGATCTTATGACTATTAAGTCTCTAAAGCTATGAAAGAGTAGGCAATAACAGACTGTTATAAAGAAGTCTTTGAAAAAGCTGAGAGCCTTTGGTTGTCTGCACTACTGCTGAAACTGAGCCTGTAAAAGATAATGGACTTTTCCACCATAAAAGAAGACAAACAACCTCAGCAATACTGTCCCCTTAAAAAGACATCTTTGAAAGGGCCTTATGTCAAAGACAATGAAGGCAATAAGATAATGTTCAACACAATGAGTCCTCCAGACAAAGAGTTTGCTACTCCTCACATACAGACCCTTTGAGATGTTTATTCTAGAGGCCTAAGAAAATGGATGCCAAGTTGAACATGTACTGTACCGAGCTGATCTGAAGTACGCCTGCCACAACCTTCACAACATGTAGTCGACTTGGAACAGCATTCAGCTGTAAGAGCCAACAGCAGCCTTCTGTTTCCCAGTCTTGCCTCTTTAATAAAGCTCATGCCAACTCTCTCTCACCATACGTATTATACTACATAACACCTAATACATCTATATCAGTTATCTGGCCTGTAATCCACTTCTACAATATAACAGTTGAAACACTATTTGAAATAATGTCAGATTTAACTGATTCATTCCAACAAGACATAAACAGTGACCTGGAGCACAACCAATATGTAAAGTGAATAATATAATACATATCGGAATCTTAACAAATATTAATTTGAACTGTCCACTCACCACATTTCTTGTCCAGCAGAATCTGCCCGGTGCCGCAGTGATCTGGTGGGTCAGCGGGTCGGACCAGTTTCTTGGCCAGCTCGTACTCCGACCCAGCAAAGTGCAGGTGAAACTGCTCCCGGTTAATGGACTTTCGAAGAGTGCGGATAGTCTTCCTAAGTCGCTTCTCAGAGCGCCGCCGAACACATGCCAGGTCACAGCCCTCTGCTGAGAGAAACATTGGATACCATATCTTGTCCACAACAAAATACACACATAGAGTGCACACAAACGTCCATATGAGCTCATTGTCCACTATTTAATACAGAACCCACTTCCATCTTAAACCAGGAGATACTTTCACCTGTTGGCTTGTTTTAGTAACAGTGACAGGAGCAAGAAGAGGGTGAGATGCGAGCAGGCAGTGAGAGGCCTAAGGTTTCTACTGAAACATACACATGCAGTGCACGAAACCAACCTGTTACCTCCTCCAGGTTCACATCCAGCTCAAACTGGGCAGTAATGGAGGATCCTTCCTCCTCACCAGCCTTCCGCCCATGGCGACTACGTTGCTGTCTGCTTGAAGAGGCACAGTGCAGGCTAACAAAGCTGAACTGGACATTCTCGGTGGCTCTTTTATCTGAGTAAATAGATTTTAAAGACTTAATGGATTTAGTGGATCCAAAATGTAAAAGCACTTAGCTCTGGTTTTCTTTTGTCATAAAAATCGAAATATTTATTTTCCTTTTGCTTCGCTTCTCAGTATGGATAACAGTGCAGAAAGAATCAAACAAGAGTGGATGAGGGGGAAAAAAACTATTTTAAGTTCTGGTCTTTCACTGAAGGGGAGTCTTTCAGACTCTCAGACCCTGAGTCTGATCAGGAGGTCAGTGTGATTGATGGTCTGGGTAAGACTCTATTGAAAGGCATGCCATGGCTAATTTCATTTAGCTCTTTCGAACACTGCTGGACAATGAGTACCAGCAAGACTAGATTCTAGCATGAACTTTCCCCTCACATCCACCGAATGACACTGACAAGTATCAAATCAGTTTTTCCATTTATAAATGGTAAAATATATAGTATGAATATAAAATAATAATATATAAACATTTCAGTGTCTGGCTTGCTGCATCACTCACTTACTTTTTATTTCCACTTGGTCTACTTAGAGAGGAAATAAAAAGAAAGTGACAGATGCAGTCATGTCACAGTGTTTCATTTATAGGGAGGCTTTAGATTTCGGCTTAATGCCTGTGCAAACGCTACGTGGCCAGTACCTGACAGGGTGGTTTTGAAGGTCTGTGCAAGATTTTCCTGACTCCGCTTCAGATTGCACTTCCCCTGTCCAGATTTAAATGTAGCAATGGCTTTGATTCCTGAACCTGTAACAGGAAAGATCACTGTGACTTTTACACTTGGCACATTCATCATTTGGGAACAGTGTTGCTATTAGGCCCTTTTCAGCACTCATATAGTCTTCACTGGTACATTTCTGGTAAATTACCGTTAAATTACAGTTAATAGATCATTTGTGAACAGGACCTTTTCAAAATACCGTTAAATCAGTTTTGCCAATTTCCCGGTATGAGAAGTATTACCAGTAAATCACTGGTATGATGCTGTGCGAGAACAAAGAATGAAGATTACCGGTGTGAGCATATACGAGGTCTGAACAAGTTTACTTTGGGTCAGTCATAAAGCTCTGTTGTGCTGTTTATGATAATTACTTTTAATTGTTTTTCTATTTAAACATGCGCTAAACAAACGATGCGGTTCTGCATATACTATTACGTACTATAATAACTGCTGTACTATAGTAACTATTATAGGCCTCGTATTCTGTGTATGCCTCGTCGTGTCCTTACACCTGTCACTCGGAAGTAAAAAAAAAAAAACTGAAATGAAACTAAAGCGCTTCTCATCCAGGTGGATGAAGAAAACAGCTCAACGTTTAAAGGTCATTTCTGATGATTGACATCACAGAGTTTACCGGTATTTTAGTACTGATCTTACCGATAAAAAGACTTTCTGTGTACCGCACATTTGTGTATTTACCGGAAAAGTCATTCAGGTTATTTTACGGTAATTTACCAGGACTGCTGTGTGCAAGGGGCTATTGTTAACTAAAGCTAAAACGAAAACTATTAAAATATTAAATGTTATACTATTAAATATTATATGAAAACCTTAAAATAAAATAAAATAAGTTTAAGCTGAAGTACTAAAATTAATAAATTACTATAAATAAGTCAAGCTAAATAGAAATGGAAAAACTATAGCTTTTAAAATAAATATAAAAAATTAAAATAAAATTAAAATATTGAAAAAAAAAACACTAATAAAAAATGACAAAAGACGATTACAAAATTAATAAAAAAATTAGATTTTTTAGATTAGATTAGACAAATGAAACTGAAAATATAAAATAAAAGCTAATTCAAAATATTAACAATACTAACAATACTATATATTATGCTGTATATAAATCATGCTAAAACAACACTAATAGATTATTCTAAATTCATATAATAATACTTTATCTTTTAAACAATAACATAAAGAATGAAGCTGAAGACATTTGGAAGAGTTCAAACCCTACCTGGGCAATATGACCCGTTCCTGTTCCGTTGTCCTCCTACGTGGCACGGCAGGGGCATGCCACAGGTCACCGTGTATGAATCTTCAGCTCCTACATGTGAAGGTGAAGGTGTCAGAGAAACTCCACGCAAACTCCACAAAGATCTCAACAAATCTACATGTTGGAATACTTACCACTGCTGATATGAACCTGCGACTGGCAGGTCAGGTAGCAGAGCTCACCCCCTCCCTGCTTACTGCAGTTGAGAGTGGGCCTGGCAGGTGGCGGCACTAGTGGAGAGTCCTCTGCTTCTGAATGTGAAAATCACAATGCTTAAAAGTGGAGATATGGTATACATGCTGAGAAGGGAGGTGGACGGAATGCGTTAGAGAGAAAGATCAGAAAGCTCAACAATGCAGTACATTCAAGATGAGAAAAATGAATGTACAAGGGCACATTTGAGATTTGAGTTTGGTCAGCAATAGCATAGACAGAAAGAGCCAGATAGAGAAACTCAAAAGTATCTCCTGCTTTTAACTCCCAGAGATGAAGAACTGATTTCCATCTAAGCCAACACCATCAGATATAGAATCCCAGCATTCAGAATCACTCAGGCTCATCTTACCGATACAGTCTTTCTTGTTCCAGTGCAGCTTGTAACCAGCATGACAGTGGCACTCAAAGCTTCCCATGGTGTTCTCACAGGTGTGCTCACATCCTCCATTGTTCAAACTACACTCGTTTATGTCTGAGAATGGAGGAATCAACAAACACAACAGATTTCTATTAAGACGGTTTCAGGTAAACAATTCCTATAGTTGCACTTCCACCGTAATATTTCCGTGAGATTCGCCAAAAATCAATAAAACTGTATCATGAACCTTTGATATATATATTTTTTTAATAGCTGTTTGAATCCTCACCTCCACAATGGGCAAGCCCATAGAGAGTGTAGCCCTTGTTGCAAACACACTGGAAGCTACCAGGTGAATTTACACAAGTGTGGTCGCACGTCCTCTCAAAAAAGCACTCGTCGATATCTGTAATCAAGCCAAAATTCACTTAAATGGCAAATTACACAGCATCTAAATCAAGCACACTCTCATTTCCTGTTCAAAGGCTCAATATTCAGTTTGAAAGAAATCAATCAAGGCTCTTTTATTAATAACAGGGAGAAGTACTTTATTAATAACAATTGTATCAAGGACAGGGAGTTGTCTGTGTGCTTAAACGAAATGTATTCTTTTAGAGTAGAGTGTTATACTCTTAGTCTGCATTAAGGATCTTCAAAGGAATCTTGCAAGTCGATACTGGCACCCTTCAAGAGACTCCCACCCTGTCTTATCGCCGAGCCGAGTTACAAACACAGATACTAACACCAACCCCCACGCTGCTTCTCTATGTTCTGTTGGACCCATAGCAAAAGAAAAGTGTCCTACCCTGGCATGAACGCTCGTCCGTCAGCAGCTTGAAGCCCTTTCGACAGCTACATTCAAAGCTGCCAATGGTGTTCCTGCAGTAGTGGTCACAGCCGCCGTTATGAAGTTCACACTCATCAATGTCTGAGAGACAGAGAAGGACCAAATCACACTGCAGAACATAGATGGACTGATCAGCTATAGGGTGAATCTCACAAAACCAGTCAAAAGTATTATCTGTGACATTATCATAAAAAATTTGATAGTGCTTAAATTGCATATAATATAATTTCGTGCTCAAATCTCTTTTGGTGTTCCGCAGGGCTCTATTTTAGGTCCTCTTCTTTTTGCCTTGCTTCCACTTGGTCGTATTATTCATAAACAACTTATTGTATAATTTCTATGCTGATGACACTCAGCTTTATCTTCCAATTAAATTTAACAACTGTTCTCTGTCTAATCTGTTTGCCTGTCTTCAATTCATTAAATGCTGGATGGACACACATTTTTTACATTTAAATAGGGATAAAACTGAAATAATAATTTTTGGCCCAATTTTTGCTAATCAGCTTGGTCCCCTCTCTTCTAATCTGTGCTACTGTGTTACCAACTGTGCTACCTTGGTGTTATTTTCGATCCCACATTGTCGTTTGATAAGCAGATCAGTGCTGTGGTGAAAAGTAGTTTCTTCCAGTTAAGATCAATTGCTAGAATCAAGAAGATGCTTTCTAAGAAGGACCTTGAAACTGTAATTCATGTTTTTATCACATCAAGGTTAGATTACTGTAATTCACTTTATTTGGGTTTGCCTAAATCATATTTGGAACGATTGTAATTGGTGCAAAATGCAGCAGCCAGATTACTGACTGGCACTAGAAAACGTGCACATATTACTCCTGTACTTGCCTCTCTACACTGGCTACCGGTCAAGTACCGTATTGATTTTAAAATGTTGCTCTTTGTTTTTAAAGCTCTACATGGATGTGCTCCCCAGTATATTTGTAATCTATGTTTTGTAAAACTAAAGGCGACCAGGCATTTTCTGTGGCTGTCCAAGGCTCTGGAATAGTCTTTCCTATCACAGAAGATCTTCCCCTTCTATTTCTATGTTTAAATCCTCTTTGAAGACTTGTTTTTATTCTTTGTTTTAATTCTGTTTGAGGGTGCAATTGGTTTTCAGATATTTAATTATGTTTTAAGTTTGTTTTTACAGCACTTTAGTTTCAACATTTAATCTCTAAAGATAATTTACATCTGTCAAGGCAAGGCTGAATTTTCAGCAGCCCTTACTTCAGGCTTCAGCATTATGATTTGGTGCTCAAGTAACATTTCTTATTATTATCAATGGTGAAAGCAGTTTAATATTTTTGTGGAAATCATAAAACATAAATAAATATTCCTTTCATCATCTATATATTACTTCAATCATTGTAATATGTTGATTTGGTGCTCAAGAAACATTTTATATTATAATGAATGAAAACAGTGCTGCTTAATATTTTTGTGTAAACTTCGATTTATTTTCATGATTCTATGATCAATAGAAACTTCAAAAAACATCCTTTATATGTGTAACGATCACCAGTGAGAGTGCCCGGGATTACCATTAGAGGACAATCACCACACATCCACAGACTCCATTCCCCATAATCCTTTGCCCAGACCATCATCCATTATCACATTCACCTGTGTCTCATTACCTTGTTTAGCTCACCCCATATAAGCCTGGTTTTCTCATTCATTCTCTGCGAAGTCTTGTTTAGTGTTTGTACTGCAGTTCTGAGCGTGCTTGTATCTTGTTTCTCCCGTGTCCTGGTTAACTTGATTCTCTGCCTGTTTCCTTGGATTTCTCTCTTTGCCTCAGCCCTTATCTGTTATTGTTTGGATTGCTTGTTTGCGTATGACCCTTGCCTGGATTTGGATTACGTCTTTGGATTATCCTCTGTTCAATAAATACTGCATTTGGCTCCTCAATCTTTGTGTCTCAGAGCAGTACGTAACAAAGATGATAAATGTATTTCTGTCACTTTTGATCAATTTAATGTGACCCTTTAAAAAACAATGGGACTGTTGTGAGATTCAGCCTAAAGCAACTAAAATATGTGTGTAAATGTGAAAAATGTTGATTCAGACCTTTGCAGGATTTGACGTCAGGTTGGAGAGTAAATCCCACTGGGCAGCTGCAGCGAACACCTGTGGATGTGTCCTTACAGGTGCTGTCACAGCCTCCGTTATTCACCGCACATGTCTCTGAAGAGCAAATGAAAGAGAGACGCAACAAGTTACAAAGGGCAGGACTGAGAAATAAATCCTCAGATTGATCAGAGACGTAAATCTGTCATTGCAAGATCAATCAGTTCATTAATATTTAAACAGTCTGTGCAAAGAAGTTGTCATACTCCACAGATGTAGAAGGCCAAGGACAAAGAGGCCATATGCAGTGCGTTGTGTAAATATGAGCTGGCAGAGACAAATACAACACTCAGCACTGTACGATAAACATCCCCAGTCCCTGTCTCTCTCTGCATGAGAGAAAAACATGTGAAATGTACCACTCTATCACCAGTACATATTTTACAAGAGAGAAATCAGAGGTGGTGAAGTGTGGGTCCCCAGTCATTTCACAGTTTACCTAAAAAACTGTGGAATGCTCAGCCTGGCCGGGCTATGCACTTCTAAATATATGCACTATAGGTTAACACACAATACTTCTCGCTTTTCTCTAAAAGCACAGACATATTTAACCCCATGTCACTGGATGAAACTGCATACTTTAAATTTATTTGATTAGGTATGGATTGTTGGAGGTAGAATTTTACCCATGAGCAGTCGACGCTTGACTCGTTTGTCCACCTCGGCCAAGGACGTGGCATTGTGATCCGGGGTGGTGGGGGCCGTTTCATCCCTTTCTGAAAAAACGAAAGTTGAAAACAATATTGTCTCTAGACTGTTACAAAGTTACAGTGCCAGGTAACCTTAAAAAAGCT
Source organism: Rutilus rutilus (assembly GCF_951802725.1). Lineage (NCBI taxonomy): Eukaryota > Metazoa > Chordata > Actinopteri > Cypriniformes > Leuciscidae > Rutilus > Rutilus rutilus. Next base: position 20,143,944 of record NC_140211.1, read on the forward strand.
TTCTAGAAATGGTCAAAATAATTTTATATGATAACAACCTGATTAATCAACCTACACCAATAAAAGTTTGTTTATGATTGCCAGGTCTGGAAGAAATATGTAGCAGCTGCATAGTTTCTCTTTTTATGATGCTACCTACATATAATCAATATTCTACACATAAGGGCATAACTCATTTTATAAACAATTGCATATAAATAAAACCCCTTTGAAAATACACAAATCAGCCAATAAATTGCCTGTAAGATCTTACCTTAAAGTAAAAAAATACTGAATAATACTTAAGAAAAGACGCATTTAAAGCAGTAGACTGTTTATCACATTTGCAGTCATGTTTTCCACTCTGGGATCACACAATCATCCAGTGCAATCTAACCAAAATAGCAACCACACTGATAAGCACACCTTTTAATAAACCAAAAACATCTATAACAGCAACCAATCCCAGGCAGAGAGACCTCCGTGACTTCTTGACTCTGTCATAACCATTGTGGCGTTGTGTTGTAGTGTTTGCAGATAAATACAGATAGTCATGTTCAAAATCATGGACAAGGCCGACAGAATGGAGAGACAGAGAGACAACGATAACTGCAGACCCCACACACACAGCCCAGCCCGCAGGCTCCAGCTGTACTTCCTCGTTATCAGATAAAGCGTGTGTTTGTGTCTGAATGAGAGATCTCTATCACCACCTTTGCACATAAGTGAATCAAATATGGATCAGCTTAAAATACTTGCCAAGAGATCATCGTAAATTCTAGCTGGAGAAGTGGGTTGGGACAAAAGCTAGTAAAGCAGCCTTACCTACACAGGTTCTGCCATCTGCGTGCAGCGTGTACCTGACGTGACACCTGCAGATGGGCCCCTGCTCTGTGTCTTCACAGATGTGCTGGCAGCCCCCGTTGCCATGGTTACAGGTCACTATGCAACAGAACACAAATAGCATCACATCAACAGCTCCAGTGAGTTGTCCTGTGGTATTTCTCAGCTCAACGGTGGGTCAGAAATGTGAGTCACACTTACGGATGCAGCCCCGCTGGTTCTTGGCCAGTTCAAAGCCCGGCCGGCACTCACAGGCGACGCCACCTTTGGGTGTCTCCTTACAGATGTGAGCACAGCCGTGTTCCTTATTCATGCAGCTCATGCCTTCTGTGAAGAAGAGATACAGTCAAAGAGCCTGCAACACTTATTTTTTTAAATTTAAGAGAAATATTCTGGGATAAATTCAAATTAAGCTTGGTGGCGTTCTGTCGATTACCGCAGAAAATAATTTTGACTCAACCTTCAGTCACTATTTAATAAAATACTCCTTTAATGGCATATTGATTGGATATTTCACCATGAAAATTCTGTCATCATTTACTCACCCTCATGTTGTTCCAAACCTGTATGACTTTCTCTCTTCTGCAGAACACAAAAGAAGATATTTTGAAGAACACTGGTAACCAAACTATTTTGGCAACCATTGACTTCCATAGTATGGACAAAAACAAAACAAAAAGACATTTCTCAAAATATCTTCTTTTATGAAATAAAGAAAGTCATAGAGGTTTGGAAAGACATGAGGGTGAGTAAATGATAGATTTTATTTTATTTTTGGGTAACCGATCCCTTTAACATCACATCTCTGCTCTATTTGCTTTAATGAAACAAATATAATACATAATAAAATAATTCCATTTTGCCAGCTGTAAAACCAACCGTAGGCAGATGAAATAAATAAATAATTATATATAAATAAATAAAATCCAATGAGTATAATATAAAATGTAAGGCCAAATGTATTGGTTACGTAATACATCCCTAATTAAATGAATACCTACAGTACATTAGTTAATCTTTACATTCCTAATCAGTATAAGAGAGGAAATCATTATTATTATTATATTTAATATTACCTGTTGTTAAAACTCTCATCAAATTCAACGACATTTAATGCCACACAACCTGACCTGACATCAATAGCAGGTCTATGGGTCAGTGTAGAGGGCCTTTCCTCCCATTCACCCTGCAGCTCAGTGGATGTGCTGACAGGATTTAGCAAGTTTACCCAGAGAAAGCAAATGGGGTGGAAAGCCTTGCAAACCTTAGCTCAATTTACTGAGGGGAAAACAATACTCGCCGCTGAGAAGCTACAGACACATAAAAAGGTTTTTTTATTCTCATCTATGACACAGGCCACAAAGCCCTGAGTGTTGCAGTTATTAACTTGTTTTGTTCCTCTGAACATGGGGCTCCCTTTCCCACAGCATGGGCCCTTTGGAACTGAACCGCTGTAGATAATGCCCCGGAGAGGGAACCCAACTTAAAAGCTGTCATTCGCCTTTGTGCTGTCAATCATGATCTTATGTGAGAACATTTAGAAATTAGGTTGGCTTTCCTTTGCATTTACCCCTTACTTAGCGCACTGACATCTCTGCAAATACACACTCCACTAAACAACACAAGCCTCTCATGATGCACTTTTGACATCCAAGTTCGTGACAAACCCGAATGAAATGAAAGAACACGAAATGTCCATCAGACTGAGATTTTCTTGAATCGAGTTCACATCACATATAGAGAAGATAAATACAGATGAATACACTCTGATACCTTGATTGTTCAATGTGATAGTGAACATGGTAGACTGAGCCATTAAAGGTTTGTTAAAAGCAGCGGCTCACCCACGGAGCGATGGATGCATGTGTGTTGATTGTCACTCAGGAAAAAGCCTTCCTTGCAGCGGCACTCATAGCTTCCCATGGTGTTGACACATACATGCTGACAGCCACCATTGTTGAAGACACATTCATCCACATCTAGAGACAGAGTATGTTAAAGCATCGCAAAACACCACGCTTCCAAATAACTCAATAACTTTGGCAAAGTCAATTGGTCAAAGTCATAAGACTGGGTTATGTGGATATTGCAAGTAGCCTGTCTGTTCCAAAACACTTGTAGTATGTAGTGAGAATAACTCATCCCGTGCGATCATTAACCTTTACCCCTCGCACATGTATATGTGATTTCTTGGTGGATTTCTACTTACCGAGACAGTTGTGTCCATCATGTGCCAAATGAAACCCATCAAGGCAAGTACAGCGGTAATTGCCGGGTATGTTGTTACATTCGTGTACACAGCCACCATTGTATTCCAGATCACATTCATCAATGTCTAGGAAATGGAACAGAAATCAAGGCTGACCAGTGTTTGCAATTTCTGCATTTTAGGGGCACTGCCCTTCCCTTCCGATACAACTTTTAAAATGTTGAGAAAGCAATTTGAAAGAAAGGAAACATGAACGTCCTCCTTTAAATTAAAATACAACACAGTTGCATACTCATTACTCCAAAAACAAACTATTTAAATACTCAGTTGCATACTGTGTTTACAGCACATGAACAATCATTTTTAAAAAATGAGGTTTTCTAGATTACAGGTCTAGTTCACTGTCTGTTAAACTGAAGAGAAAGGGAGCTGTTACCTTCACAGTGTTTCCCGTCCCCTTTAAAGCCTGTTTTACAAGTGCACTTGTACGAAGTTGGGGTATTTTGACAAATAGCATCAATGTGACAGGCATCACTTCCCTCTGCACATTGATCTGAATCTGTGTATCACAAATGTAGTAACATGAGACTTTACAGTAAGCATTGCTCACTTATTACATTAATGTTTCCTTAGCAGTGTGATAATGAACTGCTAAATGTTTAATCATATGTGGAGTTGCTTGTAAATAAACGTTGTAATTTTTCTGACTGCAGTGATTACAGTAACATGTGTAAAACACAAACACATCATGTAAAGTGTTACGCAAAAAAAAATGAAATGAAATGTCAGGAAAACCATTAACACATATTCTAAAATGTGTGTTTTAGTGCTGAAGTAAAAGTAAAGAAACAGGGTATCAAAACAAGGGGAGGTAAACAAGTTGCGTGTTTACAGCATCGCGTGTAACAAAGTGAAGACTCTTACCAGTGTTGTGAAGAAGTGCGGCGCTTTGGCGAGTATTTAACAAGAGCATAAACAAACAGAGGAGCCGTGCAGTCCAAACAGCTCCCATGGTGATCAGTTCAGAGTTTGGAGTCGAACTCAATAACACGCATTTACTCAAACACGAGTATCCCACTCATTTTCATCCGCACTTTGTCAGTGGCTTCGCGCTTGTGAGCGCTTCAACAGAAGATGTGTGCAAGAGAGTGAGCGCGCGCCCGTGTGCGTGTGTGTGTGTGTGTGTGTGTGTGTGAAAAAGGGCCTTTTCTGTCTCTCTCCATGATTCTGTGTCGGGGGATGGGGTGTAAGCGCATTCACACAGAAGTGTTTCTTTTATTGATCTCCAAGAGCCCATGTGAATTGAATCGATTTTAATTTCACAGAATAAAATAGGACAAAGAAAAAGTGGTATAGAATTTTTTTTTTATAAACTCAAGATTAGGCTAGCATATTACATTACAATATAGTTATTTATAGTGTTAACATTTGTGTGGTCCACTTTTAAAATAGCACAGTTTCATATACTATGGTTGACTACTTCTTTAAACTTACAAAAAAAACTTACAGTAGCCTGTCCTGTAATAAAGATTTGGCCATGGCCTTGGTCAGCCAACTTTTTATTAGGCTATAATATGTGTTGGTGTGAATATTGAGTGTGATGGTAATTACATTTTTCACTTTTGGGGAAAAGTTGCACAACCCTAACACTGTTTTCATATCATTATCATGATGTAAAAAATCTTAAAATTAATGACGTTTTACTCTGCCAGTATTAGAGACTTCGTTATGAAATCATTATAAATATATTATAATCATGTAATTATAGACATATACTTTAACAATTATTTTGGTTTTTCATTAAAGCGTGTTCCTAAAGGTCAGAAAAGGCCTTGATTGATAAAATACCCGAGGATAATATTATGTTAAGTTGTTAAAAAAAAACAGTAGCCGATCCAAGGATTTCAAGTGGATTTCAAGTCAACCTTTAATTAAACCCAATTAAACCGCGACCTCTGCAGGCGGTTAATTGCAACAATATGGGGACATTATACCATATACCGATACCCTTTACGTTTAAGAAACTCCACGCCGCAGCGTGGCGCTACTGTTCCTCAATAGGATGGTCAATAAAACCGCCAAACGAGAAAAAACGAGTGAAAAGGAAGAAAGGCAGGCTACAGCGCAGGTTGTTGTCGTCGTCGCTGGCTCGTGTATTTGTTTGTCTGCCATCTGAAATCTCTCCGTGGTGACATAACAGACCGAGAGACTTTACCGAAATGGACCCGAGCACGACCATTCTGCGGGTGAAGAGGAAGAGAGGTACTGATCCAGCGGACGCGCTGCTGCTGGCCTGTAAGCGGATCCGTCCGGAGGCCACGGCGGCTCAACCCAGCGATGAAAGTGAACCAGAACCTCAGGAGCCAAAGATAGAGAACTCCGTGTTCAAACTAGTAGCCACCGTGGTGTCACAGGTAATGACTGTACGGCAGCTGCTGTGCCGTCAGGAGAAACGAAATCTAGTGCTCTCTGTGAGATTGTATTGTTTTTGGTGGTCATTGATGACGTAAAGACGTCATGACTTGCCAGCGCACAAGTCAATGCGCTTGTCAAAAATCTTTATTTTTACCTTGTTTGTAACATTTGAGATGTTATTTAACCGTCTCCTTGGACCGTATAATTCCTTAACAATATGAAAAATGTGCTTGTAAAAATTAGGCAACAGTGTATGAAATAGTGAAAGTACACGTGTTTATGCTTGATGTTACCCATTGTAGACCATGGATGGCTTGATTGATAGATCCATTGATGGATTGATAGATAAGTATGAAATTAAGTCTAGACTTCCGTTCAGAATAATTGTCAAATGGAAATGACTGCTGTGGTTAGATCTATATAATCACAATTCTTGTCTGTTTCAATATTTTTGCCTGTTGTTAAAATATATCAATTATTTTTACAGGATGCTCCGGTACAGCCACATGTCCGTGAAGCTCTGGCACGTCCACGTCTGGCCCATCATGCCTTGCGGCCATCACAAGGAAGTTCTCAGAGGATCATTGGTGATCTGCGCAGTGTCAAATGGAGCACCAGGCGAGAGGAACGGTACCGGATCCTGTCCAGCCACAGGGCCGGACTGCCATCAGAGCCTACGCCTGCAAGAGGAGGAGAGGAGAACGATGACAGCCAAACAGAGAACCGTGACAACCTGGCTTTGGGAGAAGTGCAAGTGTTTGATATTCTGCATGAGGATGGTGATGTCAAGGTGCCTGGCAAGGTAAAGCCAGAAGATTTTATTCATCAGTTTCTGTCAATAGAAAAAATGTACAAAATCACAAACAAATGTAGTTGAATTTACTCGCCCTCGTGTCATTCCAAACCCGTAAGACTTTCGTTCATCTTCAGAACACAAATTAAGACATTTTTAATCAAAGATATGAATTTCTCTATGAAATTTTTGAAGCGTCAAAGTGTCAGTTGCGTAGCTGTCTATGAAGAGACAGAAATCGCTCAGATTTTATTCAAAAGATCTTCGTTTGTGTTAAACGAAAGTTTTACGGATTTGGAACAACATGTAAATGTAACATGGGGGGAAGTTGACAGAATTTTCATTTTTGGCTGAACTAATTAAACTTTTTAAACATTGAATATAAGTTTTGACTACATTTTCTTTTACCATCCATTTCTTTTAACTCGTTAATTAAAAAAGTTTGTGAAGAAATATGCATTCACAATTTACACTGGTCTACAAAAATAATTAACCAGAAGCTAATGACTTTTTATCCACTTATTAAAATGACTAAAAGTTTTCTTTTTCCTCAGACTGTTGTGTCTGACCCGGAGACAATCCTGTGTAACTCTGTGAAGATGATTCGTGAGAAGCTGAGTGTGTCAGGAGATGGACTCGGTATTGAACATCGAGAGAAAGAGGATGATTATGTGTACGACTTGTACTACCAAGAGACGGCCACACCAGGCTGGATCCAAGACATTCTGTCTGTCAGACCCTACGCACAAGAGGGAGAGCTGGTTCGTTGCAGTGTTACTTTAGTATTATCTATTTACTATTGGAGTTTTTATTCATATTTTGGATTAACTTTTATTTTTATATCCATTCTTGATTTCATTTTTTTTTATTTTTTTTTTTTTATGTATATTACTATTCAGCTTTAATTTATTACGTTTTATTTAAAACTAAGCCTGGTTAGTTGAAGATTTATTTTATCTTTGCACAGACTCATTTGTCTTTTTCTCTTTGAATACACAGGTCCCTGATGTAGTGGCCTGGGAGGAAGAGGTGTATGAAGATGAAGATGATGAGAACGCTGAAACCAACTGGAGAAATGACTACCCAGATGAGAGCAGTGAGGGTGACAGTGATGCAGAGGAGCGATATGGAGGTCATACACCCAAGCTATTATATTTGTTTCACTTCTGAATCTTTTTAAAAGCTCCTCTATCCCTAGATATTATGACATTTAAAAAGAGCATAAACTAAAGTTTAAGCAAAAGAAAATGAGCCTCCACTGCTTTATCAAATGGCATATCATAATATATTGAATGTATTTTTCGGTCCAGGTTTCTGGAGTGAAGAGCACTCGTATAGCAGGAGGAGCTGGGAATGCTACCGACAGGACGTGATGCAGGAGTTGGAGAATGACAAAGATAAGGATGTTGATGAGGAGGAACGAGAGTATAACGATTCTGACTGAGAGCCTCCGTGTGTTGTAACAAGCATGATAGGCCATTTTTACTGACGTGTGTTGAGTGAAGCTGTATGTTCTTTTGTCAAAAGTGAATGTATGTGGTAGCCCATGTGCGTGTACTTGTGTGGGTTGCTTTGACTTGCGCGTTAGTGAGATGAGTGATTTACTATTTGCAATATTTTGCGATTGTTTGATGTGAAGATAGTATGGGGAGAAAATGGTGATTTATTTGAGTTTGTGTAAGTGTGGGGTGCTTTGTGTTGTCAGTTATGTGTGTAGTGTTTGTAAGTTCCCCATATCCAAAGGGGTGAAAAACAACATACCTGTAAATATGTAGATGTGTATAAAAAAAAAATAAAGACTTCAGAATTAAACTGAAAATCTCTTGAATTATTTAATTTATTCAAACAGTTGTCTGGTAGAAAAAAAAGTTTTGATACTCTTTTGAAATAAATTAATAGAAACACTTGTACATTAAGGCAAATAAAAAACAGTTTGACAGTGTGGTTTCAGTGTGCGACACGCTACAAGGCAAACATCAGAATAACCTGTTTAAATTACTTCTGGACTTGCATCCTGAGTTAACTGGGATTTTCACTAGTAAAAAAAGTATTGCTTGTTTGGCTGATGGACATTTCAGGCTGATTTTACAGAAACCCATGACACTTAGTATTGTAAAAGGAGAAAATTACAGTGTTTAAATCTGGAATACCATTTGAAGTTAACAGAATTTGAAAAATACAGATAAATATCCAAATTTGGAACAGATGTACTTAAAAAACATTCCTAGATTGAGTTGACAAATGTTTCCAGCACATCTGATGTACTCATCTTTATTCTTACCTAGCCTCTTCTACAAGTGAATGTGACGCTTCATTACATGCATAGCAGCAGATTTGAACGTTCAACTGTGTACAATCACCTTCCCCCTAAAAACCAGTTACGGCATGTGGGCAATTACACAGGACGGACCTCTGGCCAACTCCGAAAACACGAAAAAATATATATAAAAGAACTGACACATTTGTGCGAAAGTAAATCAAGAAGAGGAAGATGAAAATAAAATATCTCGCTTAAAAAATGTGTATAAATTAATTGAAAAACTGTAAAGACTAGATTCTAAAATAAAAGCATGTTAGAAAAACAGGGTGGAAAATGTTACATAAACATATAAATAATCTAATTCAGGAATACAGATTGCGTTTGCATCATGAGCGCGCTGGTACCATTATGAACCTTTAAAATGGCCTTCATTTTCATGCCATATGGTTCATAAGGTCGTATTCCTAATACTTGCAGTGCACCGTGACCTTAACCGACATCTTAAAATAAAAATCCAAACGCAGTGACATTAGGAGTGCATCTGTGTCTTAAAGTGTGGAAGATCTTTTTCCCTTATCTCCAGATGTTGGTTTCCTCCTCCTGAACCAGTGGGTTTGTGGGTCAGAGGAGTGCAAGTGTTCTAATCAACGGTGTCCATCTCGGTGAGCACACAAAAGCACGTGAACTGGGTGAAACGGGTGATGGCATCTGTGTAAGGGAGACACATGTTAAAGTTCACATGAAATCAAAATGAACAAATCAATAATATTTGTATATTTATTATAAATTATTTATTTGTGCACATCATTATTTCATTTTGTATGTGCCCTTGTATTATTTAATCAAAATAACTTTTCTCCCTCTTACAACAACATCTCTTTTCCTGATTGTGTTTTTGACGCGAGGGCGGGACAACCTGTCACTCGCATGAGATCACAGAAATATCACAGAAGCCGTTTCACTCGAATATACGTCACAATAGGGAAAGAAAGACTATTACAACTTCCGTTTCATGCCAACTTTATATGCAATCACTGCCACTGTCATTTTGGCTCTGAATTTGTAAAGAAATTAAAGTTTTAGTGCTAAAGTCTGGTACTTACTTAGTAATTTAGTGATGATGGGTGGGCGCTTAGACTCAGGAAGATAGATACCCAAGAAGTAAACAGGAACTCCAGAGAGGGCAATAGCAATTCCAATGAGTGAGTTGAGTGTGTCAGAATAAAGTGGCACAGCCACTAGGAACACAACACACATGCAGAAGATGATGGGATACACCAGACTCAACTGATCGCACACAAACATGGAAGAGAGGAGAGGAAAACAACATTTTATTTCACATTCAATGTCCCATTTCAAATTGCACCTGATTTCTATCTTCCCTTTTTTTAACAACAGTTATTCCATTTAAGTTTCTGAACCAAGTCCTAACTAACCTGTTTTTTACACTTACAATGAAAAGTTTGGGGTCATTTTTAAAGATTTTAAATTGTTAAGATGCTAAAAACAGAAATACAATTTAAAATAGCCGTTTTCTATTTGAATATATTTTAAAATGTCATTTATTTCTGTGATGGCAAAGCTGAATTTTCAGTATAATTACTCCCGTCTTCAGTCACATGATCCTTAAGAAATCATTCTAATATGCTGATTTGGTTCTGCAGTTACATTTGTTATTATCAATGTTGAAAACAGATGTGCTGTTTAGTATATTTTTGTGGAAGCCATGATATATTTTTGGGATTCTTTGATTCTAAAGTTAGTTCAAAAGAACCGCATTTATTTGTAACATTACACTATCTTTACTGTCACTTTCAACCAGTTTAATGTGCCCTTGCTGATTTAAAGTATTAATGCTAAATAAAAGTATTTAAAATAAATCTTCCTAACCCCAAGCTTTTGAATATAGTGCATATAATAGTAGGCTATAGTTGTTTATGTGTGCACAATCATCACACACTTCTTCATGTTATTGTTAAGTTATGAAGGTGGTAAAAAAAAAATTCCCATCTGTACAGTGTCTACTGCCTCACCTTCAGTGGTCGGGGCCTGTCTGGCTCCTTCCAGCGAAGGTAGATCTGCCCGGCGATAGATAGGCCAACGAAAAACCAGTAACTGAAGCTGTAATAGTTAATCAGCTGGAAAACATCCTCCACTGTAAGGTAGATCAGAGCCATGGCACACTGCAGACAGAAAGCACAACCTTAGTTACTTGATCCACTAGATGGAGACAGAAAATCTCAAACATCCCAGACTGTGAGATGCTACAATAACACTTATATTTGAAGAACTAAATGTAGTAATAGAAAGTTAAAAAAAACTTGTATATAAAATATATCATTTTAAATACTTAAAAAAAAAAAAAAAGAGTCACAGAAAAAGTCTCTGATAAAGAGAGAATGTTAAGAAGCATTAGGCGTTATAAGTGTAACTGAAATGTACTTGCGTTAAATAGCAGTGCAGGAACTGGTGTGAATCTCTGCACATGAATCATGGACAAAGCATCTGGAAGATGACCTTCTCGAGCTCCCACGAAGAACAACCTGCAGCAGCAAGAGACTTGCTTTATTCAAATGTATCAATGCACCCAAGAAGGGTTATTAAGTTAACTTAAAATAAACGTGAACTTAAATAAAATAAAATATAAAAACACTAAACATTTTATTTTATTTTAAGTAGTTGCCACAGGCAACATTTCTCATTTTAAATTGTCTAAAATAACTAAAACTGAAATAAAAAACTATATAGAATTTTATTTAAATCCTAAAAACCACCACAAAAGTTCAAATGAAAACAGAAAAATATAAAAACTATAATGTCATCTTATAGTGACAGTGAAATAGCACTGCACCTAATCAAAGTGCTGAGAAAGCAAACCAATTATGCAAACCAAATGCATAATTACACACAAAAAAAAAACATTGTTTGCATTTTGCATGAAAATGATCTTCACACTAATATGCTCGCACATTAATGACCTAAAAAGCTAAATCTATTTTATTTGAAGATTTCATGCTAATATATCATACATGAAACTGGGTTCCCAAAGCATCTCTGAATTCCCATCAGCACTGCATATATTTTCTCAACACTCCCAAAATTTCTCAACACTCCTCAGATCTCATTATCTTACACATGGAATAGTGGCAGGCCCCCCACACAGTCATTACCAGAAAGCTGCTCCAGATGGTGTGAGCAATTGAGTGGCTTCCTATAAAAACCACAGGGTCTGAACTAAGCTCTGTTCCTCCTCCTGGAGGTTAACAGCTGTCATTAAGAATAAACTTGAAGAACAAAACAGAGGTTCAAGAGGAATAATAAAACTATAAACCACTGCAATTGGACAGGAGCATTTTCAAAACATATAATACCAACACAGCTCCCAATCAGTCTCTTTAGACTATGAAAATAGAGTGGACTTAAAGGGCTAGTTCACCCAAAAATGAAAAAGCTGTCATCATTTACTCACCCTCAAGTTGTTCCAAAGTTTCTTTCTTCTGCTGAACACAAAAGAAGATATTTTGAAGAATATGGGTAACCAAAAAGTTGATGGAACCCATTGACTTCCATAGAATGGAAAAATACAACAAATGATGACAGAACTTTCATTTTTGGGTGAACTAGCCCTTTAAGTTAAATTTTACATTTACATTTAGTCATTTAGCAGATGCTTTTATCCAAAGCGACTTGCAAATTAGGACTAAATTAAGCGAGTAAATTCTTCATGATGGTGTGTGTAGAAATCAACAAAACTACTTGCAGGCAAGCCTGCAACCTTATCTGAAAAAAGCATAACACTTGCAAACGCTGTGGTACACAGAGAGGGAGACAAAAGGCTTTTTTTTTCTTTTTTTTCTGGATGTCAATGGAGATGCTTCACTACGCTGAATAAACCGCTTTTGTGAGGAAATAAATTGAATGAATCGACAGCTCATGGGCTAATCTTCAACATGTTTGCTCTTAAACATTATTTTAAGATTTATCTATTTTTAGAGTTTACACCGGGGAAAAAAATGCTGTTTTATAAGAGAAGTCACGGACAATTGGGCGATAGGTATGATTCATTTGACTGCATTTCTCATTCATTTCTATGGTCTCCGCAAACATTGATTGACTGTCGCACAACTCTGAACTAAATTCAATGATGTCAAGGCTGTAATGTGATTGGTTACCAAGGCACACGTAATTCAAGTTAGCCGTTAAAGGGGATGTATAATGCTATTTCATGCATTCTGACTAATTTACACTGTTAAAGAGTTGGATTCTCATGCTAAACATGGCCAAAGTAAAAAAAAAAATGATTTGGACGTATGACAGAGTATTTCTGTGCCAAATACACTCCCTCAGGATTTGCATAAGTTTCAGTGGTTGTGAGGAAAAGATAACCTTGTTCAGCTTCCCAAAGAACCCAGTGTTATAGGAACAGTAGATGCAGTTAGTTTATCCGGGGTGTGTTTGTTTGTTTGTTTGCATTTCGGTGACAAATGTTTTTTAAACCAGGCCCAGTCTGAAACTGGGATCGTTTGAAACTGAAAGATGAAGCGGTTCCAGCGCTAAAATATCCAGGTCATGAGTAGGAATTTCAGCCGGTAGGAAACATCAAATGTCTGTTTTGTTGGCAATTGGCGCATAACTGCATATAATGTTAACACGAACGTATAGTGAATCAAAAGTTATCCAGGGATAATGCGATGATGTATTGTGCGTGACTCTTTAGCTCCGCCCACAGCACGCCCACCAGGAGCTCAGCTGTTTTCGGAAAGAATCGGTACAGCGTATCTGTCTTTTAGAAATCTGATAAAACTAAAGACTCTTCGGAGATATGAAGGATGCAATACTACTCTACAGGTACTCTAGATTAACATGAGATTGGCAAAAACTGTGTGTGTTATGTCCCCTTTAAGCTTTTTCCAATGGTTGAGCCATGGACCCTTGTATCTCCCAATTATAAGACCATCTCTGAAATCAAGCTTTAGACTGACCTAGATGCAGCAATGATGGAAGCATTAAGACCTCCGTAACAGGATAAAGCAACCGCAATGGGGATGGTCCAACTCATCACTCCCAGGGTGCGGTCTGCAAACGTCTGTGGGAAATATTAGCTGTTAGATTACAGACAATACAAACATTATGACAACACAGAGGTCTATGAACTCACCACAGCAACAGCATCACTGGCAAGGATGGCACTCATGTCGAGCACAGCGTAGTAGGCCACGTTTGTGAGGATGTAGATGATCGTAACGATCGGCATGGAGATTGCAATGGAGAGGGGAAGGTTCCTGAGACACGCGTGAACAGAAGTATTAGCTATCTTTATTATCAATACCTATTTTTTTCATGCTGTATGTTCACAACAGGGTCAAGTCTGTCTCAAAGAAGTACCTTTCAGGGTTCTTAATCTCTTCTGTGACAAAGTTAAGAGTGTCCCAGCCTGAGTACGAGAAAAGAGCCGAGTACAATGCCAGAGCGATATCTCCTGGGTCACGAGACGAGCCTTGAAATGAATCCTCAAAGTTCATTGTGAAACCTGTGTGGGAAACATTACGAAAGTACTGAAAAGTTTAGCGGATCCTCAAGATTAACATTTCTTAGAACACTTTGTATTGCGGTTTTGCTCTTATAGTGTTATTTGGATTTAAATATCAAATATACAGTACTATGCATACTGTATGCTTTTGCATGTTTATAACATGATTTTTTTTTTTTTTTTGACTTCACATTTTGTGTTTGTTTTTAGGTTGACTTGAAAATTCTGTCCAGGGACTACAGATGAAAGTCCAAACTCAGTCCTGGAGTCCTGTCCTGCAGAGTTGAGCTCCAACTTTCCTCAACACACCTGCCTGGAAGTTTCTAGTATGCCTAGTAAGACCTTGATTAGCTGGTTCAGGTGTGTTTAATTAGGGTTGGAGTTAAACTTTGCAGGACAGTGGCCCTCCAGGAGCAGGATTGGACACCCCTGCTTTAGACGAACTCTGCCGCATTTACAGTAATGCTTATTTGTGTGCACGGTCTCTGTTAAATAAACTAAAAGAAATAAATGATGTCATCATTTACTCACTCTACTGTTCAGACCTGTGTGCCTTTCTTTCTTCTACAGAAAACAAAATACGGTATTTTAAAGAATGCTGGTAACCAAACAGTTTTGATTACCACTGATTTCCATTGTATGAATGGAAGAAAAAACAAACAAAAGAAAAGAGACATTTTCAGTATCTTTTTTGTATGTTCTGCAGAAGAAATAAAGTCATACAGGTTTGGATATGAGGGTACTATCCCTTTAAGCTGAATCAAATCTCACAATTTGAGCAACATCTGGCTCAGACATGAACAAGTAAAACATTTACAAAAACATCTTTATAAGATTTCTGATTGTGTAGAGTACATTTTTTTTTACCTTGGCACATTTTCACTATCCCAGTGATAATAATGACAATGAGGGCCAGCACTTTGGCGTAAGTGAAGACATCCTGCACCCTGGTACCCCACTTGACATAAGCAGAATTAATAAAGGTCAGCAGGCCTGAAACATCATGAATAGTAAGCATGTTAGCAATAGCATAAGAATAAATATATGTTGACATAATTAATCTGAAAAGTAAATTGAATGCGCAATGAATGACAACAATGGTTACTCCCTAAAGCCAAATGATAGGACAGCAGTTAAACTATTATTACAACTTGAATGGATTAGTAGGAAGTAAAACGAGTTTGGTGGTATTCATGGCAACAGTAATGTTTCTTTCATTTAGAAAGGCATGTCTAATGAGGCTGCTGAAGGTATCCAAGTGAAACAGGTATAACAGGAGAGGCACCACAGAACCAGAAGAATGGGCTCCATGAACTCAAAAACAAGTTATTCATTAACTGCCCCATGACATTTTAAAAGTTAGACCTTAATGGGACTCAGCAGCTTATCAGATCTCAGGGTGAGAAAACAGAGAGAGAACACTAGCGTGAGAAAGACATTAAAAATGTGGAAAAATAAGGGTGCAGTATGGTATGTACAGTATGGTATGTACACCTTACTCACAGATACAGGCTGCAGCAATAAGTCGAGAAGCAGAATAGGGCGGCTCGCAGGTGGGGAAGAGCGGCTGAACCAAGTAGTTGGCAAAGGTGATGGCGATAACAGCCTGACTCGTGGGCTCGATGATGAGCAGCGATGTCCACAGACGTATGAACGCTATGAAGCCTCCAAAAGACTCCAGGATATAGGCGTAGCTGGCACCAGATTTGGTGATTGTTGTGCCCAACTCGGCATAACAGAGAGCACCTACCACTGAAAAGATGCCACCGATGGCCCAGATAACTAGAGACAGTCCGTAGGAAGAGCTGTAGATGAGAACGCCCTTTGGTGACACAAATATGCCTGAGCCAATCATGTTCCCCACGATGAGGCTGATGCCGTTCAGGAGCGAGATTTCCTTTTTGAGCTGCATGCACTCTTTGGGTTTTGAAAGGGTTGCAGGACCCTCAGGCTGGCCGTTCAGTTTTTTAGATTCAGTGTCGTTCTCCATCCTGTTCCACAGACGTACGTGTTGGTGCGCGGAGATAGAAGCGGCCCTCGTCGGCCTTATCTAATTTGACAGAGAAGACAAACCAGAAAAAAAATTATGTAAGGAACATTCTGTCATCATTTGCTTACCCAATTGTCATTCCAAACCTGCATGACTTTCTTCTGTGGAACACAAAAGAAGATATTTTGAGAAAAAATTATAAAAATAATAATAATAATGTCTCAGTGGGTTTTCTGTCCATACAATGAAAGTCAATGGGCAAGTGTAGCTATTGTTAACTTTAAAAAAATTAAAACTATTAAAATAAATTTTCTGTAAATTAAATAAAAGGTGAAATAACTTAAAATATAATATAAATGACTTAAAATTGGAAATGACAATTAACTGAAACAAGTTTAAGTAAATACAAAAAAACTAAATAAAGCTAAATAATATTAAAATACTAATAAAATGACACAATATTAAATATAAAACTAATAAAAATGACAAAAGCACATGACAAAATCACTAAAACTTCAACTAAAATGAAACTGAAAATATACAAATAAAGGCAAAAAACTTTTTTTAATAAATAAATAGCCTACAATAAATAAAATAATTGCAATGGGCTTTGTGTTGTTTTGGACCCCACTAACTCTCAATGTATGGAAAAAACATTTCTCCAAAGAAACATTCTTCAAAATATATTATTTTGTGTTCCACTGAAGAAAGACAGTCATACAAGTTTTACAAGATATGGTGGAGGTAAAAAAAAAAAAAAAAACATTGGGAATCAAAGCAATAACCCATACATAATTAAAAAGTCACATCTGGTCTCTAATGTCTAGTGATGGTGTGAAGTCAGTATAGGTCATTGTGATGAGTATATTGCATACGTGCTAAATGTACTGTAGCTAATTGACGAAAAACTAGTGTGAAGATTGCATCACTGATATTACGTAAACAAGAAAGTTTTTCTTTCTTCAAACATTTCACAACCCATCTCCCAATCAGAAGGTGAAAAATTTGCATCATATGTACACGATATGTTAACGTGCAAGTTTAATCAGGGTCTATATGGCTTTCCAAATGAGGGAAATCACATTTAGTCCTGACTGTTTGTTGACCCTCTATAAATGATTAAGCACAAGATGTCCGCTGCTGTCACCTCTCCTACTGTGGAGAGCTGATAGCACATTCCTCTGATTATTTGGCTTGAACCACGTACATCAACATTTATCCTTGTAAAGCGGTCATTACACTAAGTGTGTTCGAAAACCAACAGTCCACCCTAGCTTGTCTTTCAAACTGAGGGCATATCATTTTTAATTATTATGTAATGGTAGCAAGCAATTGATAAACAAGCACTGATTCAATTTTTCCCAAACTCTCCCCAGAGAGTTTTCCTGCCCTAAGGGTTGTTTCCCATCCTAGAAGAGGTTTCCCAGAACTGTAAAATTCACAAAAACATCTGCACACATGACACAGTTTACAGTGGTAAAGGCAGTCCACTGTCGTTGTCTTGGATACTCAATGACATCATTTTAGATTTGACTTTGAATGAGCCAAGGGGCCTTGTTGTGGAAACCTGTCTGGCTTTTGATTGATGCTTTTGATGTTTTCTTCTTATTGTGAGCTTATCTGTTTGATACAGACTGATAAGCACAAGATAATATGTTTAAACCTCACAGGTAAATATTTAAATGGAAGTATAAATACTGTAAGTGTGTGTTTGAATATGTGTTGTAGATCTCTCTTTCGGGAAATGTTTTGGAAAGACGCATTTTCCATGTTGCATCAGCTAAATGTTTAACGCTCAGAAAACTTACTGTACTGGATGTCTATCCCTCAAAGTCTCATTGTCATTCATGTCTTATTAAATATAGCAAATAAGGTCCACGTTGTTTGTTATTCATTTTAAGCATTTTTTGAAGTAGTAAGTTACCCTGCTGAAAAAAAAACAGCTAAAAACAGCCAACAAACTAACTTAGACTGGTTTTGGACACTTTTTTTCAACTAACCAGGCTGGTCTTAGATGGTCAAGATGGGAGACCAGCTAAAACCAGCTGAACACCAGCTTGAACAGGCTGGAAGTCCAGCTTAAACCAGCGAAGACCAGACAACCAACCTAGGCTGGTTTTAGCGTTATTTCATTTCAGCCGTTTTTTGTTTTGTTTTGTTTTCAGAAACCAGTAATTGTCATAACTTTTCATTAACACACTATTCTCAAGAAATTGCTAATTTTGGCAGCACATAAACAAAAGATGGTTTTAAAAATCACTTAAAAACAACAACAACTTGGCACCCCGCGATCAAAACAAGTTAGAATATGGCAACCCTCTTTGTTACAAGACGCACTTCAGTGTCGAGTTACAGAAAAGAAAGATAGAGCTCTGCAAAATAAGATATTACATAACATGTCATCAGCTAACACACAAAATAAAGAAATGAATAAACAAGTTTCTGAAACTGCATTACGATGTATTACGAGACTTTAACGTTAGCGTTGAGTTCATCCGTCATCCCCTCCAGCAAATCAGCTGTTCAACAAAACAACCGTATCAGCGTGTTTTAAACATTGTAAGGCAGTCTGACTCTGTAACGTTACTGTGTGTACGATTTTGGAGTGGTGGGCTAATTAATACAGCGCTTATAAATCACTTGTTCAGAAAGTAAATGTCATCATAGAGAATGGCTTGAATAAAGGTAAAGCATTTAGTAATCGACGAGATGAGACGCTAACGTTACATCCTGTTTTTCTAACGTAGAATATGAGACACGACCACTGCGTCATTTGAACGCAGATATTCCCCTCTCCGCTTTGCATTGAACATTTTGAAAACATTAAATTTGGGCGTTTAGGAGAAATAAGTAAAATGGAATTAAAAAAGGGATTTTTTTTTTTTTTTTTTTTTTGCCGATTTAACACAACCTGTTCAGCCCTTCTTATTCTTTAAGCGTAAAGTTAAAAACACAAATATGTTCTTACCTTGTCCTGTCCTTTCTTTATCGTCTTTGTCTAACTGGTGACATTAGCAGCAGACACAGCAGCATCTTTAACTACAGCAGATACACCATGGGCAAGCTGCCAAAGAAAGTCACGTGATACCGGTAAAAATCGAGGTCACGTGGGTGGGTTGCAAATCAGACAGATCAACCCAGCTTGTCAGCTTTTATGTGCTGTCCTGCAGCCAAAAGCGAACCATTAAAAGTAATGGTTTCTTATGCATGTGTTTGATTCTGATTAACGCTGGTTCACACCTGATACATTTAATGTCCGGCGATTTGCTTAAAAGTGAGAAATAAGGTTTTGCTTCAGAGGAAAGGATATAAAAGAATAAACAAACCTAATGATTTTTTAAATTACAGATTTGAATTATACTTATAATCTAAATCAAACGTTATAAATAGTTCTGTTCTGTGTCACTGATTGTCGACATTTTTCTAAAACGACATATAGCTGGAAAAAATAACGTCCTTAAATAAACAATTTCTAATATACTGATTTGGTGCTGCAGTAACATTTATTATTATTATCGATGTTGAAAACAGTTTGCATACAATTTTTCTTTTCAATTTACAATTTATTTTCAGGATTCTTTGATGAATAAAAAGTTCAATGGGACATAATTTATTTGAAATTTAATTATTTTAACATTATAAATGCCATAACTGTCACTTTTACTCAATTTAATGCATACTTTCTTAAAAGTATTAATTTCTTGCAACAACAAAAAATAATAATAAGAAAATATATTATAAAAAGTATATAAGCATATTTGTGTAAGGGAATAGTATTTTAGGTCCTGTGAATGGTTACCATTACTTTTAATCACATTTTACCTTCACTGCTTCATTTTAAATTGCCCTGTGGTGTGAAAATTATGTTGCACTTAGCAATACAAAAGCTCCATGTAATTTATTTTATGAGCATGTAGCATTCATTGTTCATAATCATTCTAATAATTAAAAACAGAAAAAAGTAGTATGTCACATCTGTTGAAGCAGCTTGAAATTTCATGTCAATGACATTTCACATCTCATATTGCAATGTTTGTAAAGGCCCCTATAGCAAGGTCCATTCATGCCCTTCAGCGTAAAGACCATCCATGCAATTAGATAGTCTGTGAGGAGGTATGTGGCATGGTATTGACATGACAGTAATACCAAGTAATAACTGTTCTCCAAGAAGTGGATCTAACATATGAGTTCATGTGAAATGCTGAAGGGACACATACTGTTAAACTGTGTTATTAAAGACACAACAGATCACAAAACAGTGTGAACATTTAATGACATTTCTTACACCATATCTGTTTTTCCATACATGAATACTTTATTCATATTCTTGCTTTATACATTCCGTGCTACATACATAGAGCACCAACCAATACTGTTAAATGCTTTTAAAAATAATGTCTTGTTGCAAGATACACTACAATCAGAAACTACTGCGTCTGTTGTGCAACATGCACAAATTTAAGTCTAACATCAAAAACACGCAACCTTGAAAATGTGTGGTACACACAAAAACTCAAGATAAATATGGTTGTAGAAAGAAACGTAAAATATTTGATGAGTCTATCAAAAGAATATATTAGGCTAAAACAACAAGTTTCAATATTAACAGCAACTGAGTGTGAAAGTTATAAAGCTGTTAAGAATGATTAAGAATGATTTACCTTTCACAAAAGTTCCTTTGAAAATAATCTGGTTTTGCGCTGTTGACTTTTTTTTCTCTTCAAAGGAATGTAATCACATCTGTAATTGCCCATTCATCATGACATGATAATGTTCAAAGTCATTTGAATAATCCCTTCAGTTTGTGAACTGGGAAACAATTAGATCATCAATACCCTTTACATTGGGTGTTACATTTGATTATATTTTTTGATTAAAAAGAATAAAACTGCATGGCAGCATTCCCTTCCAGAGGATCTGACCTCTCTTCATCTCTTACAGACTTGTCTAATTAAGAACACAATAACAATCTCAACATATTCATGACACATTATACAGGCAAACAAATCTAATATCAATTGTTTCGTGTGCAGTTACTGCATTACAACACTAATGTAAACTAATGTACAAATTTAACCAGACTGCCACCTCTGGGCGGTTTGAGTATTTTCAGTGGATACTAAACCTAAAGTTGTGGCCACCAAGATAGCAACATTTTCACCAAGGCAGGCACAGATATCAAGCAAACAGCGCGTGCGTGCAGTCAAGGTCAAGGCCGCAGTGATGATCTCATACGTCTCACGGGTCACAGCATGTCTAGCACGTAACACGTCAAGTAGGTTGTTGAGTCGTCCTTCAGTCATGCAGCGAACAATGGCCTCTCGTCTCTCTTGCAGAAGCCGGCAACAGCTCCTTCCCACAGACAGTTCACATTTAACTAGAGAAAGAGGTAGCATTAGAGTATAGTCAATAGTGTTTTCATGAATCTTTTAAATTCTGCAAGAATATTGCACATAATTTAGCAGGAACATAAGTTTGCAGACAAATCAAGTCACTTTTATTTATATAGCGCTTTATACAATACAGCAGTTTTACAGTGATAAACAGGAAAATAACGATTCAGTGATGCAAGCAGAGTTCAGTTCTGCTGTAATCCAAATAAAAAAAGACAAAAGCAAAGTCATTATTCAGATGAAATCAGTTCACTGAATCTATAAAGCAGCTCTGGAGAAAACAATGTCATCATCCAGCTCAGTTCAGTTCTCATCCAATAAAGTCAGAGCAGTCAAATCAATCATATAATACAACTATCCAAATAAAAGATACACTAAATATATTAAAATTAATACTTCTATTAAACAAGGATGCATTAAATTGATCAAAAAGTGACATTAAAGACATTTATAATGTTAGAAAAATATTTGAAATTCATCAAATAAAAAAAAGTATTACAGGTTCCACAAAAATATTAAGCAGCACAACTGTTTTCAACTGTGATAATAATAAGAAATGTTTCATCAAATCAACATATTAGAATGATTTCTGAAGGATCATGTGACACTGAAGACTGGAGTAATGATGCTGAAAATTCCATTTTTAAATATATTGAAATAGGAAACAGTTAGTTTAAATTGTAATAATATTTCATAATATTACGGTATTTACTGCATTTTCGATTAAATAAATGCAGCCTTTGTGAAACTTCTTTCAAAAACATTTTAAAAATCTTACCAACCCCAAACTTTAGAACGGTAGTGTATTTTCTAAATTGCCTTTACTCTTAACCAGTTACTTCACTGCGACAAAACCTTCTATACTACCTAATGAACAAAACAAGACTAATTCTGAGAAAAACAAAAACCCTCTAGAGAGGAAACACACTGGACACAGATAAGGCATTAGTGGGGCAGTCCTTCAGGAAGCGAGCGAGCACAGTCCCACAGAACTGCTTACTGCGCACATGTAAAGGCACAACACAAACAAGAACTGATACATTTGCTCTGTCCAGGTAGTTATGCCAACAGTGTGTACACAATATGTACACAAAGCTCCTCCAGATTTATTTAACTAAAATACACCAGGCAATTTAGACTGATAGAGAGCAGAGCTCTTTTCCAGATGGATTAAAGTATGCAACAATGGCATGTTTATGTTTGTGGTCCAAACTCATATGTTGGAAATGTGCAGGACAGGAATGGAGGGAATTAGAGAGATTCAAACAAAATGACTGTTAGGACATTTTGGAGACAGAACTAATTGCTTACCCTGGTTGCTAGCGTTGTGTTGTGGGGTGCTCTGAAACAGCGTTGAGGAGGAAACACATGGGGACCTTAAAGATGTGGGACTCTGTCTATGGGAAATTCCACAACGCCCATTAATCTGAATGAGACCATGATTACTGCAGGAGTTACTGGACTGGACTGAACTTTTTCCAGTATCTATGAAGACATGAGCAGGGAAAATGTACTTATAAGACATTTTACATGAAAATGTATTCAAAATACTATTAAAAGAGTGGTGACTAACCCCTAAAGCACCCAATCTGAGGAAAATCTCTTGTTGCCAATGGCGGAGAGGACTTTCCTTTTGCCTTCAGTGAAGATACTGGCAGAGTTTCATTCTGTGGAATCACTTTTGAGGTCAATTGTTTTGTGGGACCTCTGCAACTATTGTCCTGTTGGTGGTAAAAGACGTTCAACGGTCAAAAGCATGGCCGTACCAACCATTGAGATCCCAGAGGTGTATAATAAAAGTCATTAAATAACTGTACTTTGGTGCGGCAAAAATGTTCTACAACACAAAGATAACCAACTTTCTCATTTATGCTGATCAACAGTTGTAACAGCGCAATGTCAAAATTACAGAGATGCCCAATCAAATCAAAGATTTATCTATTCAAATTTTGTCACTTCAAACCCAAATGCTATTTTACATTAACCTTTTCATGCCATGCGTTTTCTTTTTTCTCTAACACAGTAGAAAATTAAAAAGACTAACATGGTTTTAAAGCAGTTGTTGTCCAATCTTTGCCCTTCAGACATCTTAAAATGAACAAATGTAGATAAAGTGATTTTTTTTTCCAGGGGGGCCCCGAACACCCCAAGCTAGTTTTTGGACCTCTGTTTTGCTGTAAGAAGTGTTATATTTGCACATAATTCATAATGAACACACACAATACAAAATATAGCATTGGACTGAGTACTTGCTCAACAATCCCATATTCTAATTTAAAAAAGAGAGAATAGTTCTACACCAAATGAAGTAAAACCTGCAGCAGTTGTCTTACCTCTAGGTTATGTAGTTCAATAGGCAACTCCCAGGACGATTGCATTTTACAGCTCAGTAGCCTCCTCTCCTGGTGAAACAGACAGATACACAAGCCACAAATAATCATTACCACCTAATAAATACACAATCCCTCACATCTGTATTAAAATACATTTGAATTTAAACAATATAATATTCAACATTCACAAAGTGGGGTTCACAAATCTCAGACTAGTGAAAATGCTTATCACTGAATACTTCTGCATAACAATTGGGTGAAAAGTTGATGAGAAAATTTTAGTATTCAGTTTGTACTCGTATTGCTTTAATCACAGCAGCACTCGAGCTGTGTTTTGTAAAAGTTTTTTGTTTTGTTTTCCACAAGTTTTTGTAAAACCTGATCTCCAGCATAGCATTTGAGAATGAAAGAGCATCTTGTGCTTCAATGGAATCCAGAACATCTGACCATTTGGAAAGAGTATTATAATGTTTATACAATTAGTGACCAGGAAATCTTAATGTGTTTTCTTGTTTCCTTTAAGTCACCATGTAATTAAAATGGATAATTCATATTTTTATAGAATATTGCCGTGTTTATTATAACCGATTTATCCGTGCACATCATTATTTTTAATTCATGTGCCTTCATAATCTTTAATCTAAAACAATAACTTCCATTCCAGTTATCCCTTTAGCAAATAGAGAAAACATCAAATCAATTCCTGATGGACAAAATCAAGTTCTGACCTACAATTTTTGAAAAGCTGTTTTACTTGGTTGTACATCACAATAGGGAAGAAAAGCAGATATGTCTCATGCCGACTTTAAACTTATTTCCAGACTACAATGAAAAAAATCTGTTTGTAATGTGGACTTTTGGACCCCGCTATATAAAAGTATTATTAAGCTCATTAATTCTTCAACAAGTACCTTGCATTTTTTCAGATGAAGAACATCTTCAGTCAAAGTCTGAGGATCAAATGCAGCCAAAGCTGTCCTTAGAACCACTGCACACTCTGTATGAGCAGAAAATAATAAGTGATGAGAAAATTTTAAATAACACCTCTAAGCTCCATAAAAAAAGCTGTAACTAACCCTCAGCCGATGGCCGTTTTCGAGGTTCACTCTTCAAGCATCTAACGATAAGCTGGGTAAGAGTATGGTTTTGAGGGGTCATTAGGGGCAGAAGGTCAACCCCTAAACCAAGCTCTAATTTGGTCTGAAGCTGATCAATACCTGTATGAAAACAAATTTAAAGGAAATGTTTCAGGTCAATGAATGACTGAAAAATCCTTTTCCCAGAATAAGACAAGATGCTTTGAAGAGATGACAACATACCTTCACATGGACGCTTTCTATTCAGTGTTTCCCACAGCAGAACCCCAAAACTGTAGAATCATTACAACGCTTAAATTAACACAACAATTCAACTCTAATATACAGCTGAAACACTCTAGAATTGCGAAATAATGCACCTCACCTATATATATCCGCTTCCACAGAAGGAACAGCACCTTGTAAGACTTCAGGTGACATATAAGCCAGATCTCTGACACATGGCCCAAGGCTATTAGAAGTGGTCAAGTGCATGTCTATCTCTTGACCCCAGTCACACAACTATAATGACACACACATATTATAAAAGTAAGAAAAATGGTAAAGCATATGCACACAAAAATAAATATTTTAAAGAACTTTGGACTATGGCAATACTTTGGCATGGTACTGTTGGTCTAGAAGAACATTAGTAGCTTTCAGGGCTCCATGAGGCAGCGGAATGGCATGGATATGGGCTAAACCTTCAGCAACATCCAACAGGATCCGAAGACAAAGAGCCATAGAAAGCTCTGGGTACAGATTTGTCTTAAGAAAGCGAAAAAAAATGATCACATGCAGTTTTATGAAATAAGACTGGTAGAATCCACAGAGAGACATTTCCTAACAATAAGAATTATATCACTGATGATGATGCAACAACTACTAAAATGCTAATGTATTGTATTGGAATGCTACTGCTCTATAAAACTTCTGTTTGTGGTACTATTTTTAGTAGGCTACAGTTACATTACTAGACAGTTCCCTGCCCAGGGGGTTTCCATTCTCTCACTGTCAGGAACATGAACACACCTCCACAATTCAAAAACAAATTTTCACACTTCCTGCTTTCAGGTATTTTTTTTACACACCTGTCTGTGACTAAAATTATCTTTTAAATGAAGTGCATTGTTTAAGTGCTTACATCATGCAGTGTGGAATCTAGAGATCCTTCAGCCATCCAGTCCCACACCAACCCCACTAGAGAGTGAGCTGAACTTGTGTACACACCCAACGGGACCAGTACTTGCTCAGCGCACACCTGGCCCAACATTCCTACTTTCTTTAACCTGTCAATCCATTTACTGATACCACACACACACACACACACACACACACACACACACACACATACAAAGCATTTAAGTTTTGTTTTCCATTTCTTGGAAATACCCTTAGCTGCTCCACAGCAATATTTAATAGCATTTTGTTTTAATACGTATTCATATGAACATGAATTATTATTATTAATTCCTATTAATGCCTTATTAGTAACTCTTAATTTACTACGACTTAAATCTTATATTTTAATTCATTTTTTTATATAGTAGCCTATAGGCTATATAGAATAGACCTATATTTGCTATGCAAAGCACAACAAATAAACGTGCAAAAATTATCTGCCACAGGTATGATGAATGAAAATGCACTTTACCTATCCTTGATTAACTTGACAGCCACTTTGCGTCCTGTTCTTCCGAGACGGCCTCGCAAACACGCACCTACACTCGTTCTGACCAAAACTACGTCTCGCAAGTCCTTCTCATCAATCATCTGCAGATGCCTGACCTGAGCCATTCCTCAGGACTCAGTCAGCTTCTCTGCTGGAATGCTGAGGACACTGAGACTGCTCGACTAGATTCATTTGCTGTAATTTGCTGTCATGGATAGAAAAGATCTATAGTCTTTAGAAAATGAAAGGAATCGAGAGCCCGTCCCTAGATCGCGTGCTCATGACGTCACTTGTTTATGTCGTGTCTTATTGGCTGAGTTCAAAGAAATCCCCTGCTATTTTTAACAAAGTCACGTAGTCGTGAAAAACAAATTGAGGACCGTATTCCAATTATTTTTTTTTTTATATGTATTAGCAGTTTATACTATTATTCATAGCAGAAATAGCCTATACTATTTAGCCGCGCCCCCTCTTAGGCTACATTAAAAATAAGGTGGAAAGATGAATCGTGAATTTTTTTTTATAATTTCCAAGGGTCTTGTTGAATTAGTGTTGTAAATATCGCCAAAGTCGGGGTGAACTAAAACAGGTCATCTAAGGGTGAGAGTAATTGGTGTGGTTTATGAAGCCATTTTAATAAACTCTTAACACATCTAACAACTGCACATCTGGCATCAGACGGGACTCATAAAGATATCGCTTATTTTTTCCCTTGACATGTGATGTGACCACATGAACAACATCATAAAACCTATACAAAATACAAGTGGAAGACAATAACAGGGAGTGGAAATAGCCTACAGACAGTTATGCTACTAATTATTAACCTCTCAACATTTATTGACATCTTTGTATTGTTCATGTCTGAATTGTCTCTCTATAACATAGTCGCTGAAGAAAAAGAAAAAGAAAAAACCCGAAAACAATTTCCTCTTTTTCTCAGATATCTGCCGAAATTGCAAAAAGAGGTGAGTCACACACTCAGGGTTTTTTTTTTTTTTTTAAACCTAAAGTTTATAATTAAGTCTTACACCATTTGCTGATCTTTGTTCAGCGTGACAAGTGAATGGGAAGTGATATTTCCATCTTACAGAGAAGGGGATGTCCAAAGTGACTGAACTAACAAAAGAAAGTGGAATGAGTCATTTATTGGTTTATCACTTTCATGCTCTGTTATCTCAGAAGAAGAAAATTTTAATTTAAATCACTAGCTACTGTAGCTATATTGTTATTTTATTGAACCGTTCTTTTACATTACATAAAAAAGTTTTAGTTAGTTTCTGTGCTTAGAAATTATAGTCACAATAGATTAGATAACAGAGGCAAAAAGACACTGATTAACACTGTTGAACTGTAGTAACCTATCCAATAAAACTAGTCAATA
Organism: Rutilus rutilus; assembly: GCF_951802725.1. Lineage (NCBI taxonomy): Eukaryota > Metazoa > Chordata > Actinopteri > Cypriniformes > Leuciscidae > Rutilus > Rutilus rutilus. The sequence goes on from NC_140211.1 coordinate 20,171,821, forward strand.
AATTAACTTTTTATCCAGATATGATTAAAATTTATCATTACCTGAATTGAAATGTTTTGAAAATGATGAAAGGAATTACATTCACTAGAAATGCAATTGATGTTTACATTTCCATGTTATTTGATGGAATTGTTCTTGTCTTTGTGCCATGTCATATTTATTGACAAAAAAAAGAACAAATGACTCAATAAAGTAACACATTAAATAAATGTCTTTACTGCTTGAATTGTATACACTCACCTAAAGGATTATTAGGAACACCTGTTAAATTTCTCATTAATGCAATTATCTAATCAACCAATCACATGGCAGTTGCTTCAATGCATTTAGGGGTGTGGTCCTGGTCAAGAAAATCTCCTGAACTCCAAACTGAATGTCAGAATGGGAAAGAAAGGTGATTTAAGCAATTTTGAGCGTGGCATGGTTGTTGGTGCCAGACGGGCCGGTCTGAGTATTTCACAATCTGCTCAGTTACTGGGATTTTCACGCACAACCATTTCTAGGGTTTACAAAGAATGGTGTGAAAAGGGAAAAACATCCAGTATGCGGCAGTCCTGTGGGTGAAAATGCCTTGTTGATGCTAGAGGTCAGAGGAGAATGGGCCGACTGATTCAAGCTGATAGAAGAGCAACTTTGACTGAAATAACCACTCATTACAACCGAGGTATGCAGCAAAGCATTTGTGAAGCCACAACACGCACAACCTTGAGGCGGATGGGCTACAACAGCAGAAGACCCCACCGGGTACCACTCATCTCCACTACAAATAGGAAAAAGAGGCTACAATTTGCACGAGCTCACCAAAATTGGACAGTTGAAGACTGGAAAAATGTTGCCTGGTCTGATGAGTCTCGATTTCTGTTGAGACATTCAGATGGTAGAGTCAGAATTTGGCGTAAAACAGATTGAAAACATAGATCCATCATGCCTTGTTACCACTGTGCAGGCTGGTGGTGGTGGTGTAATGGTGTGGGGGATGTTTTCTTGGCACACTTTAGGCCCCTTAGTGCCAATTGGGCATCATTTAAATGCCACGGCCTACCTGAGCATTGTTTCTGACCATGTCCATCCCTTTATGTCCACCATGTACCCATCCTCTGATGGCTACTTCCAGCAGGATAATGCACCATGTCACAAAGCTTGAATCATTTCAAATTGGTTTCTTGAACATGACAATGAGTTCACTGTACTAAAATGGCCCCCACAGTCACCAGATCTCAACCCAATAGAGCATCTTTGGGATGTGGTGGAACGGGAGCTTCGTGCCCTGGATGTGCATCCCACAAATCTCCATCAACTGCAAGATGCTATCCTATCAATATGGGCCAACATTTCTAAAGAATGCTTTCAGCACCTTGTTGAATCAATGCCACGAATTAAGGCAGTTCTGAAGGCGAAAGGGGGTCAAACACAGTATTAGTATGGTGTTCCTAATAATCCTTTAGGTGAGTGTATATCATAAATAATTTGCATATTAAGTGACACGTTATGCATCTAGTAATTGCAGCCTATACTTTTTTTTTTTGTCTTCTCTGATACATTTCTTGTAAATTCATGTCAATGATCCAGTGCAAATGTGTCTCGAAAAAAATCTCGCATCTCACATAATTGTAAGTAAAAAGTCAGTAAAACCACTTTTACGTAACTTTCCATGGAAGAGCTGCAACTCAGTGAAGAAGTCAGTCATAGACAATGAGTTTAGATGACAAAGGGGAACTTTAACGCAACGCTCATTGTGTAACATCATTTTGAACTTCAGAATGCAACAATGGCTTACATTCCCTGTCTACTAACGACAATAGAACATTAAAGCAGTTCATCAAAGAATTTTTTTTAAGTTATTCAAAAATACAGCATAAAGATATATACGAACATTTCCAATGCAATAAATGTACGCTGGATCAAAGACTCAGTGTTAGTGAGTCTTTAATACTCATTAAGTTTACGTTTACAATCCTAATGTGACGTCATAATGAAACCATAAGTCCTTCAATAATAGTAACACATAATATTGATTGTATTGTTCTTCATGTATAGTCATTGCTATGAACATATTGTGTATTGTTTAAATATTGATTGTGGATTCTATGTAATGTCTTACCGTATTATATATGTACTTGTTTTTGGAGAAAGGCAAATTCTTTGTAAATGCAACTTACCATGGCAAATAAAATGAATTCAGGTTGTTGTAAAATGTGGTAGTGGATCCTTCAGTTATATTTTATCTGTTAAGATGACTGGAAAACTCATGATATTAATAATGAACGGAGGTAAATACAAAATCTACTGGTGGAAAATTATGAAATCCACAATAGCACTGGGACTTGGATGATGGTTTGTCTTCCAAACCAAAGTGACCTGGAACATATATCACAACCCACAGCAAAGCCCAGATCCAAATCCCAGTAAGTATCTGTGATATGAATTAAAAAAAGATATGTTTTTCACAAAGAGTCTCTATCCAATAAAAAATTGAGGATTTTTGCATAGAAGAACAGGCAAAAAAAACCACACAAAAAAACAAACATATTTTTTTAAAGATGAGCTCTAAACATCAGCCACCAGAGGTCACCCATCTGGACCGAATTATTCTACCTACGCTAGGCTATTAATTCTTTAAATAAATGCTCAAGGTCTCTTGTATCTCCAACTATGATTTTTGAAGCAATATATATACAGACCCTTTCCAAAAAAGAAATTATATCATGGAAAAGTTTATTTATTTCCATAATTCCATTCAAAACGTTAAACTTCCATAGATTATAGAATCAGGGCCCACAACTTAAACGATTTCAAGTATTTAGTTGTTTATTTGTACATAATTTGGGCTTCCAGCTCATAAAACCCACGAAAACAGGATTTCAAAAAATTTGAATATTACATGAAATCACAGTAATTACACAGTGATACCATGGTCATTGAACCAGGTTTTGGTTCTTTTGGCAGTGTGGGCAGGTGCAAATCCTGCTGGAAAATGAAGGAAGCATGAAGTGCTCTGAAAATGTCCTGGTAGACGGCTGCGTTGACTCTGGATTTAATAAAGCACAGTGGACCAAAGTCCTCTTTTCTGATGAGAGCAAATTTTGCATCTCATTTGGAAACCAAGGTCCCAGAGTCTGGAGGAAGAATGGAGAGGCACACAATCCAAGATGCTTGAAGTCCAGTGTGAAGTTTCCACAGTCTGTGTTGGTTTGGGGAGCCATGTCATCGGCTGGTGTTGGTCCACTGTGCTGTCCACTCAACGCAGCCGTCTACCAGGACATTTTCAGAGCACTTCATGCTTCCTTCATTTTCCAGCAGGATTTGCACCTGCCCACACTGCCAAAAGAACCAAAACCTGGTTCAATGACCATGGTATCACTGTGTAATTACTGTGTGATTTCATGTAATATTCAAATTTTTTGAAATCCTGTTTTCGTGGGTTTTATGAGCTGGAAGCCCAAATTATGTACAAATAAACAACTAAATACTTGAAATCGTTTAAGTTGTGGGCCCTGAATCTATAATCTATGGAAGTTTAACGTTTTGAATGGAATTATGGAAATAAATAAACTTTTCCATGATATTAATTTTTTTTGGAAAGGGTCTGTATATATTTTTTTAAATATACAAAGATTAAAAATGATAAAAACTCATCATTTTCAGGTAAATTGGAACAGTGCAATTGGTAATGTGAGACACACATTTTCATCCATCTTATTTGTGCTTGGATAATACAATTGCTTACAACAGGATATTGTACAAATCTTTATTTTTTCAACAGAAATGTTTTAAAATGTAATGTAAAATAAATGTAAATAACTCTATTTTAAATTACCAAACAGTTGATGTACCCCATTGACTTTATTTATTAAGTTGCTATTTTATTTTAAAATTGCTATAGAACCTTAATGTTGTTATAAAGAACCTTTTTTAATTATCGCTTACTTTTATCAAATGGCTAGTTCACCCAAAAATGAAAATTCTGTTATCATTTACTCACCCTTTAAATAGTTGATGGAAGTCAATGGGGTCCATCAACTGTTTGGTTACCCATATTTTTTAAAATATCTTATTTTGTGTTCAGCAGATGAAAGAAACTCATACAGGTTTGGAACAACATCAAACACCCAAACATTTTTGGGTGACCACTCCCTTTAATATTAATTTTTTTTTAAAATATTTGTAATTAATATAGTAATATGGTTCCCCCTTGGTATGGTCCAATAAAATTAAAAAAAGTAAAAGAAAAATCACCAAACACCAAAAATATTGATATTATGTATTACATATTATTCCAACAGAAATACACATAAAAAATTACAAATACATACAACAATACAAACTAAAATGTAAAGTTTGTGCTTTACTTTGCTTCATGACAAGACTCTAAAGAATAAACAAAAGTGCAACCTATGTTTTATCAAAACTAAACAAAATACAGAGTTTGCCGAGCTCGTTTACCTTGATTCTGAAAATACACAATTGAGGAATGCACTTTTTTGGCAGTTTAAACTTGCACAAACATCCTAACTCATCTCACACAACTCACTACTTTTTTTTTTTTTTACATTTATTACTAAAAGTGATTTGCAAGAACTCCTTATATCACTATAAATACAGCAGTTTTACACAGTAGTAAAAAACAAAACAAAAAAAAGCTAAAGTGCAATGAAACAAAACTCTTACTAAGAATATGAATACAGAAATACAGCTTATGACAGGTGAAGCATTTATGCTCAATTACCCAATGCTCTGTGACTCAATGTCATCTGAGGAACTTTCAACTTCCTGACCAGCAGGATAAGAGAGTATCTTTAAATGCCCTTTGTGGATAATCTTTCATAGCAAAAACCTTGAAAGAAAAGAGAAATTTGGCAATTTCAGAAAGACACCTTTGAGCATCATCAAACTTTTAACTATTTTCATGAGTATGTAGCATATGCTGTTTTGAAGATCCAGAACTGCTCCCATCCGAACTGGAGTCATCTTTCTTTTTTATCCGCTCAAGAGCATAGTATCGCAGCATTAGAAAAAATCCTGTTAGGACACATGGGAATTGGATATTATCATATCACAATTATTTTCATAACAGAATTGAAGCTAATGAGTTAAAAGCAAGATTTCTTAAGTAATGATAAAAAAGGAAACAAGTTCAAGGGCTGTTTTATTTTCATATGCCACCACAGGAACTCTACTTACATTGACACAATAGCCTAGCCATTATTTGACCTTGTGTATTATTTTGTGGTAGAGCATTCACGAAAAAGCTTACCTTGTAAGGAATTGATAATACAGAAGATGAAGAGGATGGCCTCTGAGAGAGGGCCAAAACTGAGGAAACCGAGGCCCCACGTTGTGCCAAACAGACAGGTGAGACCCCAGATACTGAGAAAAGCCACATGAGTCCTCTTCCAATCGTGTCGATTGCGGATCTCCTTCACCACAAGGAAAAGCATGACTGTACCAGAGCTCACCACAACAGCCAGTAAGCCAAGATTAATGATGTAATGGGCCAGTCGGCTATTGTCAGTATCCAACATCCAGCACCTGGATAAGAAGAGCAAAGATTATTTTAATTCTTGTATACTGAATGCAGGGTCACATCTAAGTAGTAAATATCTCTTCTTACATGTGGTAAGGACCGGTAATATTTTCACTTGGTACTATATCCCTTTTGCCATAAATATCCCCTATTGAGAGCAGTATCCCAACTGGCAGAACTGGGAGACCTATAATTGAAAAAAAAAAAAATGTTTTATATGTATATATTTTCTTAAAAAAAACAGGTGAAAATGCAATTTCTGCTTGTTTTAAAATAAATAAATAAATGTATGTTTATACTCACCAAATCCCCCCAAGTAAAAGACCCATGGAGGTGTTGTGCTGAACACCTTGCGGACTAACACGAATGTGTGAAACACTTCCACAGCCATCCAGCAGAGTGTGCTGAGTAGCGAGTAATGCAGAAGAGTTGCTGTTATCTTACAAACTGTATCATTATCAACATTGGCTATTGTACCGGTAAGGATGAAGAACAAGCACAAAAGAAATATTGCCACCACCAGCCCACGGTGCACCAGTGAGGACTGGTTTCTCTTCACATTTCTGGAATGCAGAGACAAAAACAATGGGGGTGAGATTCTAAATAGATTTTGTTTCACTGAACAAGCTTTTTTTCTTTTCTTTCTTTTTTAAAGAAAGACAATTTGTGATAGTGTAATAAAAGTGTAATAAATTCCAAGTCAATGAAATCATAATTACCTGTGTTTACAGAGCCAATAGAAGAGAACCACACAGCTAAATAAAGACACGGCACAGCACACAGCGGTAATGAACGTCAGAGCCTTTAGATGGCGAACTGTAGCCCTCTGTTCCACTTGCTAAAGCATTGAAGAAACATAGACACGGTAAAGTATGTATTATTGCATTTCTGTGTGTGATCCGTTAACACACTCTCCCAATGGCTATGCAAATTCCCAAGAATGAAAGAAATACCTTTTATTCATAATGTCTGACTCTCAGTGTAAAATATTAACAGCAATGAGTAAAAGCACTACTCACCACAAGAATAGCGAAGTATGTAAGGTGATCACAGTGACATTCTGTCTCTCTTTCATTGATTTTAAAGGTGTTACAACCCTCGTTTCTCCAATTCACTTCATTGTCTGCAGAAAAAGACATCAGTAGAACAATCAGTAACTGCTTAAACATTTACTTGATGTCAAATACTGATTGATGATGTGTCTATGAACATGAAGACTTGAACACACCTTTTCTTGTGTCCCATGAAACACAACTTCCAGAACAGTTAGCCTGTGGAATGAAACAGAAGAGGATAGGAAGAGAGATTCATCATAGCAATTGCAAAGTTCAGCTGTTACAAATTCTGTCATAAATGAGGCCCTTTTGATTTAAATGCCAAAAACAAGATGAGCAATCTGATGTTTATCAGGCTTCACCTCACTATCCTGGTCATGCGGTTTTCAGTGTTAAGGAAACGGAAGACATTGGGGGGGTGGGGGGGGGGGGGGGGGGTGTTCATACTTGTAGTTCGGTTCTCTCTTTTTTAAAATTTTTGCTAAAGAAAATAATACATTTAGTCCTGGTTTGCTTAGCGTTCACACTGTAATTTTTAACACCAAACCTAAACATACAAAACGAAAACCTCTTTTATGACGTATATATTAGAACAGAACTTGCTGTGTGCTAGGCTAAATGCGTGTGTGCGTACACAAACAGCTTATAAAATATGTAAAGGAATCAAAACGGTGTCAGGAATTCCTCCGTTTTAACGAAACTAATGAATATCTGCTGCACGGTTATATCTGCTACAATGGTTCTGACGCCTGTACCAAACTGTAATGGGCAACATAGCTCCAATGACGAGAAGGTCCAGGTATGCTTGAGCATTCTGTCCTTTACAGAGTTGCATCTTGTGACATAACGTCTTGTTTTTGGTTTGTTTAGATGTCTTTGGTCCGTGTTGCATATTTCTCAAACTAAACCAGAGTTATTTTGGAAGCTGTTTGTTTGGGGCGCACAAAGGTTCGGATGACACCTTTCACACTTATTCAAATAATAAACCGCACTGTCAGAGCAGTCACACCAGAGTTTGTAACATAACCAAGTGTGAACACACCCAATGTGAACAACTGAGCTACAGTTGTTCTACTAAACAACAACTCAAACATACTTACTGGTACGGGAAGGTGATGGAACCGTATTTTGACAGGCTCTCTGAGGTTTTTGATGGTTTCGTTCTCTACAGAGAGTCCAACTATGCCACCCAGAAGAATTGAATCAGAAGGTCCCCCCTATACATCACAAATACTGTTGTATCATACTGTACATTGCTCCACATGATTTATTTCTGCTTGACAAATATTGTCATACCTGAAATAATTCCTGTTCCATGTAGTAAGTACACACCACTTTGGATTTGATCTTTGTTGTTGATTTCAGACAAGAGGGAAGATAAACGGAGGGTATCATGTTTGGGGCTACAGATCGAGGGGCCTGGAATGCAAAACATATTTATTCATATGTAAGAAAAATACCTTTCTGTGAATCAAAGATAGTTTGAACTCAGCTTAAAAAATGTGAATGTCATTTACTGGCAGAGTTAAATTGAGTCCTTTGAAGCCCTCTTCCATCTCAATAACTTCGCTCTGAGCACAAGGTAGATCCACACGACCTATTGTATTGGATTTCATCACTACTTCTTCTATCCTGCAAACACGCACAAACACATGTATTTAGACATGATCACACTATAACAGAATCAGATACACAAATGTTACTTATTGTACTAGGTGTTATAAGTTATTATAACATATTCACGTGATTCAGCATGATTATCAAAAGATACAAGAGCTAGTATTATAAGGCATAGACTCTGTCTGCACTCTCTAGAAAGTCAGATTCATATATGAACCCAAATTGCGTCAATGCCACAATCCCACCACCATTTTCATTCAAAGAAAAAGGTTTATTTATAGTATGTTATTGTGGAGGGTGTGTTTGTGTTATGGTTGCAATACAAACCACAGTAAATACTTACCTATTATTGTAACCACACAAAATGTACCCACCCATTTCTGCACTATGCATAAGACGATACTTGTTTAAAGATTTTAATATGATGGCTCAGCATATTAAATGAACATGCACAATATATGAAATGAATAAAATGTTGAAGATCTGATAAATGTACTAAAAATCCAATGATGCACTTGGCAGTTCATGCCACAAATGAATTAGTTAGAAAGCCATCGTAAGCATGTGTTTAGCTTCCTGTTTGGTGCTCAACCACTGCTTTTCACTCATATTTAAGCTCATCCTGATTGCGCTCTTACAAGCATGCACAACATTACCTCTTGCAATCTGCACGATTGACCACATCAGTTCATAACACTCTAAAGTAATAGTGAAACTACCAAACTAAAATAAAATGATAATTGGCTTACATGTTTGCTCCTCTGGACTTCTGACTTGCCTCATCACAGAACTTCTCTTCTATAAGTGGGAAAACAGATGAAATATACTGAAACCAAAGTAATTACATACTCAGAAATGCTAAACTCACTCAGTGTAACTTTTTATATCTGAAACTTTAACAAAAATGAATAATACATTAAAGGTTCTTACTGCAGTTGATTGAATCCCCTGTAAATGTATATATTTCCTTTACATCGTTACTGATGATATCACCACGGGTGCTGCCATTCACAATACCATACAGACTGGCCTTTTTCAGGTACTCTTGTGAGAGGTCAGTGCAGCAGGTTTCTTGAAGGCCTTTTCGTTCACACAGAATGTGAGTCTTTCCATTCACCTCCACTATCAGCAGGTCCAGCAGCGGATCCCAGAACACACAGAAATTACTTTGATTTTGAAGAGGGTTTGAATCTAGGTGAATGGATGAAGATCGTGTGCACTTCGCGGCGATATTGCCCCGAATAGAGAGTGTGCTCTCATTTGCTGAAATCACAATTTTCTCACAGCCTGTTCTCAAATCATACTTCAGATTTCGGGATGCGTTGCCATGGCGCCATACTCCACACATCTTAAAGTCTCTGTCATTCTCTAATGTTGCTGGAGAAGTAAATAAAATTGATATACATAAATTGTATCTGCAAAACTATCCAAAATATTACATTTGTGCACTAATCAAGTGCGCAAAAATAGATTTATTTAACAAGATACTAACAGCAATTCTTATTATGCATCATTATACATAAAAAATAAACTTAATTTCACTTCCTTGCTGGTCGCCTACTTACCTAGACACGAATTGAACAAAAGACAGATGATCATCCACATTCTTACAGTCTTTGGGTTCTGCTTCATTGTAGCTCATAAATGATGCCTGAAAAGCAACAGAGAACTCAGTTAGAGAGAAATGAAAATATGCACAATGAAGTGCCTTAGTAGAGCCACGCAAGGGCTTCCCATATGAAAAGGAAAAAATGTTATCAATATCTTGGCTGTTCCTTCCCCTTACCACCTAGTTTAGAGAAAAAGATACATGTCTGAATTATCTGTATAGAAAAAAAATGATTTCCTCTTCCACTATTCGTGAGATAAAAAGGCAGCCATCTAGTAACACATCTATTCCTGGACTCTTATCAATAAGAACACATACATCCAAGGGTAAAAATACATTCTGATGCATGTTTGGCTGCAACTGCCATCTCTTATCCACGAGAACAGACTTTCTTTTGCAACAAAGTGACTATTGTGGTCATATGATGTCATCTTTATGTCACAATTTTTGTTTCATTTTGTGTAGTAATACATGAATCCTCATGGTCAAGAGAAAGAGCATGTCTCAGATCTACAATGAAATGAATCATAACGCACTGCCAATGTGCTAAAACATGTGCAAGTGACAGTGGATGAGTCAGCATGGATCACTGAGGCACACAACAGATCTACAAGTCACTTCTTTAAATTTGAGTGTTAGAAGCTGCTGTTTTTTTTCTCACTTCGTTGAGGGACTATACAGACAGACACCAGAAAACTGTGGTATCGCAGTTTAAAAAAAACGGTAAACATTCAAGTTGCTCACATCCTCTCATGTAAATTAGGATAATAAGTCTATGCATCAAAACGATGCCAGAATATCATTTAAGATTGAAACGGACGAAAGTGAAACGAATTCTCGAACAATAAAACATGTAGGACAGGACTTGATTTTGTCTATCAGGAATTGATTGGATCGTTGTGTTTGCTATTGATGTGATCTCATGTGAGTGACAGTTTGTCCCGCCCTCACGCCGAGAAACACGTCATCAGAGAAGAGAAGAGATAACGCTGCAAGAGTGAGGGGAAATTACTTTGATTAAAGATTAAGAGGTCACATGACTTTTAAAAAATAATGATGTGCACAAATAAATCATTTATAATATACACAGCAATATTCCATAAAAAAATAAGAATTTTTTAAATTTTCCATTTTGATTTCACGGTGACTTTAAACCCAGATGATGGGCTTAAGAATAAGACCACACAGGGTTAACAGGGCAGTATGACGTTTTCACAATTAAGTCTAACCTTCCTGTAGATAACAACCATAGGATCAACTACTTTAATTAGTTCTCACTTGTATAGTGCAGATCTACCGTGTTGCTTTTCCGCATGTTGACCTTTACATCTTTCAAAAATATGAGCCAAACCAGTTGAAATGAAACTGTAAGAGAATATAGCACACTGTTAAGATCAGACACCACTGTGGCTTTCCTGCATTTACCAACTGCAAGCGTAAACATGCGTCAACCTGTTGTGGCAGGCATTATGCTAAACACAACATCTGCAGATACTCGATTTGGTCTGAAGACGAAACTACATCATTTGCTTTACCACTGATGCTGTTACTATTCCGAGATAGTGTGTTCTAGAACTACTAAACTGCTATGAAATGCATGCATGCATAAACAAAGAGAATCAGAGACACATAAGGAGATGAGAGATAATAACATAAAATGACTGCCATCTGTGTCAAGAGAACAATGACAAATCAATGATAAAAAGATCTAAACAGAAAATGTGCACACATACTGTATAGTATACTTCCTTTTGCAATACTGTGTCAGTGCACTTTAGAGTTGACAAAATTCTGCAACAGATCTGTTTAACTGATCATTGCGTATACAGTGTAATGGAATGTGTGAGACAATTCTGACACTGTCGCAAAAAAAAATATTGTTAGGGTTTAAGGGCAAGCTGTCTATATTAATGCATCATTTTGCACATTTTGGATACGGTGATCTGTTTTGACAAACTCGTTGAAAAGGAATAAAATACTTTTCGACAACAAAAACAACCTACACAACAGACAGTTGCCACCGTCTTGTGGTAAGCCATTTAATTTTCACATTTAGCTCCTAAACTCTGGAATGGCCTTCCTGATATTGTTCAAGGCTCAGACTCGCTGTCCCAGATTAAAACTAGATTAAAGACGCATCTCTTTAGCCAAGCGTTCGCATAATACTACCTTTTATTCTACAGTTGAATCATATCGAATGCATTAATATTATGAACAGCAGCTATGCTAATTATTTCCCATCTGCTTTTCTGTTGTTATCTCGGGACGCACACCTGCTCAACTGCTCGTTAACGCAAATATATCTAATCAGCCAATGACATGACAGCAACTCAACGAATTTAGACGTCAGAATCCAATGATCTTGTCACATCCTGTCAAATGAGCTACCTTCAACTGATCGATTTTTGAAAGACACATACAAGCTGTGTCCCAATGTGAAGGCTGCATCCTTCGAAATCTGCGGCCTTCACATTGGGACACAGCTATAGGCTAGGCCTATATGGATCCTTCGTTGCCAATGATATCCCGCAATCCTGTGCGTTCCATTCCTCGACAGTTGAGCTAAAAAATAAAGATGACATCTGAAAGTTGTGGTTGGTGGTGAGTTTGTGTGTATATGTATGTTTTTGACCAACTTTTTCCACTTTTGATGTAAAGGATGCAATGAAATTGCAAAAATGAAACCGAAATTTGGCTTGAGGCTAGGGAAACACTGTGCAATTTTCATCAGTTTTTGAGCCAAATTATGACTCTTTTTTTAGAGCCGATTTTCAGCTTTGTTGTGCATTGTATGCAGTGTACAGGGGAAAACAAGAGGCGATAAACTCTCCTGACCAACAATTGGATGGGCGGATGAATTTCTGGCATGTCAGACATTTTGGTAGCCCCTCGTGAGGATATCATACACTTGAAGCAGAGCTACGAACCGATTGCCCTAAAGTCAGTGTTTTTCCCACACTGCGCTTGCACGAAAACAGAAGTTAAACCATTTCATCTTTAATGCAGCAAGAAAGAAAACAAAATGAGGGAGATCTTTGAGTTCTGCTGCTATCAAACAGCTGCAATTAAGCAAACTGTTGCTTACCTCCAGTTCGCGTTGCAAAATGGATAAACCATATTACACACGTCTTCCAAGCCACCAGCCTATAGCTTACATATGGGGTCTAGGCTACACCGGCACCTCTTTTATTAATTTACTTGATCATTAATTTACTTATTTCACGTTTCCCTTTCACTTTATTTACTCATTTATTTAATATAGCCTGTTATCACGGGAAATATGAACCGTCTATCATTTGTCAATAAAGAAAAATGTCACATCGCAATATTGGACATTTTTCACCATGAAGGTGAGTCAGTGGACTCAAGTCTCAAACCCCAGTCAATTATCACTACAGAAAGTTTCGGCAAGTGAAGGCAACGGATGATAAATACTACTTCAACATATATATATATAACTTAATTTATTTTCTTAATATTTCTCTTGTGACCCATTTATGTAGTGAAAAAAATTAGAAGAGAAGTATATTTCGAGTTAAACAAGTTGTTTTTGAAGTAAAGCTGCTCTTAAAGGGTAACTCTCGCCAAAATGCAACATAGGGTCTTTTTGTTAATCTACCCGAGGCAAACTTTCGTTTAAAAGCATAATTAGAATGGAAACGGCACTTTTAAGTTTGACAGTATTTTCGTTTTCAGTCAAATTGCCTTTTGAATGGGAATGCTTGGGGCACTACTATGATAGCATCAAAATTTTATTTTTAAAACTCTAGAAGGCTTGACACAACATGAAACTTCGCTCCAAGTATGACCAGGGGCTCTACACATGAACTCGAGCATTGAGAACATTGTTTGTGTATGCAGAGTTTACAAAAAAAGAAGATTTTGAACAACTCACTGTAGCTGTGTCTGCTGGCATTTTGTCAGTCAAAAATAGTCGATCTCCGAATGCGAATGAACTGAATTTTAGTATTGTTTCCTTTTTCAGAGGATCCTGCTACTTTATCTTTGCTCTTGTTTAGTTGAGTATTTGAGAAGTTCTGGTGTATCCTTGTTGCTATTTTGAGAAGTATTTTCCTCTGGTCGTGTTCAAGTTAGTTTGCCCCTGTGTCTTGTTTTTCTCTTTTGATTTCATTTCTACTTAAGATTTTCACCTCCAGTATCTAGTTTCCTGCAAGGTTGTTCTTTGTATTATTTTATTTGTTTGCAAGTTCCAGTTATTTCTAGTTTCCTTTTTTTTTAATTCATCTAGCCATAGTTATTTACATCAGGTTTTAGTTTGCCTCGTTTCATTTCTTATCTTCTTTCTTGTCTTGCTCTGTTATCTTGTTGTGTTGTGTCTTGTCTTGTTCCTGAATCCTAAGATTTCCTGGCCACTGACCCTCACTAGACTGTGCTGATTCCCAAGTGTCAAGCCTCTGGTTCTGTGAGCCTCTGCCAGGCAGCAAGACTGCAACATCAAAGAGATCATCAAGTCTCTGGTTCCTTGTGTTTCTGCTTGTCTTCCTAATCCAGTAGTCACCCCAGGACTAGTTTCAGCCTCAGACATGACGTCCGGCTGAACGTCTGATGCATATGGCACATTTTTCTAGAAACACTTCAGGAGTTTCGAAGTTGTGATCTGATTGGTTGAATTCTACAGGATGTCCCGGAGACGTGTGTGTGTGTAGCATTCTTTAACAGTCTGCCTGGAAACAAATGTTGTGATGCCCAAACCCCCTCGTGGAAAAAGAACGCCGTTGGGCATGAGCACTTACCAGGATCAACTAAACGCTGGATTTTCAAAAGTATGTGAAGTTCTGAGTCCTCTCTATCTTGCAGAACTGTGACACACATAGATTGTGAGCTTTTGCTTTACATCGCATGCAATGCAATCGTGATTTCGATTACAAAATCGAGGTTGTGAGCCATTACATACTATACGAGTCAGTTAACCTGATAATTGCGTCAAAGCAGCTGGTAGTACATGGCAAGACTGTCCTGCACGACGAGCCAGCGGCAATCACATGTGCTTTGCTTTCACGCTAAACATGCAGACTGGAGCCTTCCATGTTGCTGATATAGCTTCGGATAAAAAATTCAATAAAATAAAAAGACGAGTGTGCAAATGATTTGGTGAAAAGCAGAGAACAACACAGCAATGCCTTTCAACAAAAACAAGAGTGTATTTTTGTGTGTCAGTGTATGCGCACGCTAGGGTTGCAGCTACTGGGCTATAACAATATGCATAGCTAGGTCTAACCTATGTGATGAGGTTGTGTAGGATTTGGCAATAGGGGACAGCCTATACACTGGTCAAAATCATCCGATTCCCTGAATTTTAGGGATAATGTTTGAAAATTATTGGGAGGTCAGGAAGCTCGTAATATGCTCGGCTCTGCACGTAATTCTTCTCACACAATGCGAGCCATGACCATACGAGCATCAATGATTTCCAAGCTATTTCTACAGAGAGAAAAAAAATTGCCTGCGAGCTTGTACGACAGCAAAAATCGTAACATGTGCCCCCGGGGGGGGGGGGGGCTGGTGTGCACCTGAGACCCACGTCTCTCTGTAGGCAAGGGCATGGTGAGCTGGTACCTGCTTACGTCATGCAGTACCACAACATCCAATAGGAAAATTCAACTGCAGTAGCCACCGTTCAACCTGAAGATGGCAGCACTCAGACGTTTTTAGACAATATAGAATTAAAACACTTTATACCCAAATGTCAAAAAATGTACTCAAATCAATGAACAGCACTAATAAAGCCCCAGTCTTACAGATCATTAACTAAAAAAAGTTGTTTTAGGGTTTAGTTACCCTTTAAAGGTCCAAATTCAAAATATCGGAGATCATTGTTTCTCCCGCCACCAGCTCCTCAGACTGGACGGCGCTCACACGGGTTGCCAGTTTGAGCACACGCAACATGAACGAGTGCAAATGACAATGAAAATTGGCCCATTTCAAAGTAAAATAACTGGCTGTAGATGTGATTTTCAGCGAAACGAGTATGTGAACTTAGCATGTTTCCTCAATATATGCAAACATATGATGGTATTTTTATGCTTTAGTAGAGTGAAAAAAGTTACATACAGCACCTTAAAGGCCTCTTTTCTCTTTCGTCCAAAAACTGAAAATGCCATTTTCGGACGATAATTTTGGTGCATATAATAATCACATTTTAAATTGCAAATGCAATTTTAACCAGAAAAATTGCAACTACATTTTTTCCCCCTAAATCATGCATCCCTAATTTCTACCGAGAAATTAGTATTGTAGTAATTGAATATTCTCTTAGTTATCATCAAAGCTCTCTATATTTTGTTGTAGATCATTAAACAGTTATGTTGCTTCAGAAGACTGCCCGAAATCAGTTTCAGCAGACACCATTGTGTGCAAACGCTGTCTGCAAAGTCATTGCCAGTCAGTCAGCTGCCTAAGCTTTCGGATGCAGCCCTGGTCAAGACAATCTGTTGAATTTCAAACTGAGCATCAGAATGGGGAAGAAAGGTAATTTAAGTGACTAATTTGAGTTGAAATTATTTCCAATCTTTGGGAATTTTCATGCACAACCACAGAGAATAGTCAGAAAAATAGAAAATATCCAGTTTGCGGCAGAGGTCAGAGGAGAAAGGCAACAGTTCAATATCAAAATATTTGCTATAGCTCTAAACAAGTGTACACAGTAAAACTGAGGCTCACCAAAATAGGACAAAAGAAGACTGGAAAATTGGAACAAAATATATACTCAAATGGCCTCCAGAGTCACCAGATCTCAATCCAATAGAGCACCTTTGGGATATGGCGCACAACGTATATGTGCTGCTGACAAATCTGTAGCAACTGTGTGATGCTATGTCAATATGGACTAAAATCCATATCCACATATCCACATAAAATCCAAATGTGTTTCCAGCACATTGTTGCCACGAAAAAAAGAAGGCAAAAGGGGTCCAACCCGGTACTAGCAAGGTGTACCTAATAAAGTGGCCGGTGAGCATATACACTGTAAATCTTTTTGTAATTTTATGCTATGGTGTGTGTCTTTGTCCAAACATGTCTGCAATGCACTGTATAAAAATTACAGCCCAATGTGGCTATTACAGAGCAGCCTATTGACTACCACTGAGAGTACCCAGTTCCTCTGTGCTATGTTTGAGAGGGGTGCGTCTATGCCTCCGCCCTTTCTGGCCCTCTCTGCCTCTGCCATTGTTCCAGCAATGTGGACCTCACAGCAGTCAAAGAATGTCCCTTTTCTCTCCAAGCACCACTGAAAGGAAGCTGGTGAAGTCCATTTATACAGGGAGCATGTTGCCAGTTTTTGGAACATTCTCTCACCCTTACTATGTTATGTTATTTCCCACTCTACAGCTATTAAAAAACAAAACCATGCACACTCATATAACACTTCCTCTTTTAGTTATAATGACTCTGTGGAAATTTTAATAACCTGTGTTGTGAAGTCATGAGTCTTCCAGCTACCTGAATGTCGTTGCTCAGATAAAATCTCTTGAAATGATTGAACTTGTTTCGAAAGTCCTACATATAAGCCTCGAGAGATAAACCACAGAAGACTTGCGATTACAGTATTTCCACGGCTGATGTTGCGTCTAGCAAAGCTAACAACCCGCGCAGAACAAGAATGTGTACTTTGAGATGAACTAGGTCAAGCTATTGTGCTTTTCCTTTGTGACATCAGTGCAAGACAAAAAAGAGAGAGGCCTTTCAGCTCACTTCATTCTGAGCTGAACTGACAAGTAGCAGGGACTGAGGGCAAAGGTCTTTCGATCATTTAGAGGCGAATGCACTGAAGCTAAGTTGGATTACAGCGAAAAACTCACTGACGTTTAGTTGCACAGATCAAACCACCATGGTTCAGACAGGAAAACCAACATACCTGTACACTACACGACAAAAAGAGAAGCTAAAATGAAAACATCTTTGATAAGCATACAATAATAAAAGCATCTTTGTAGTCACAGGCTCAATCTTCTCAGTCAGTTTAGATGGCAGATAAAGGAAGCATTCCTTTCTATTGAGGCTGACTGACTGGGGGGGGTTACAGGATTGTCGAGGGTTTCACTAAAGCACACAGTCTCAGTGTGTCTTTGATTTGTTCATAGCCTCGGAGTAAATATGCGGGTGCTGCTCCTCCACCTGCGCTCCAATTTCCCCAAGGAGATCCTTGTCTCATATATTACTGCAATGAGCGTGAAATGTTGAAACGAATGAGAAAAAAAAACTGCATGTTTATCTTAAGGTTCAGGTCAAAAGGTTATTGCATGTTAAGATGTGTTAATGTGTTACTTTAAGCTCATTAACATGGTTTATTTGGTATTTGGTCATTTTGAGAGTTTCTTCTGTTAGTGCACTTGCAAACACATGCAAAACATGAGGGGAAATAATAAAACCTAGCCCATTTATTTGAATACAAAAGAATTACGGGAGACCGGGGCTAGTTGTCACAGGGGCTATATCTCAGCTTTTGATAACACAAATGTATTTTCTCTAACAGTACATTCATATAGGCTTTTAAGCACATATAGGCCTACTGTGAATTCAACCCTTCCAACTAAAATGTTCAATTTCGAAATATTTTGCTATAGCTCTAAACAAGTGAACACAATACAACAACACTGTAGCATCAATTATAGCAATGGTCAGCTATATAATAATGGTAGATTTAAACTGAAAAAAAATATTGTTTTTAGATATCAAACCGGGGCAAGTTGTCACATTTTTATCATCAGAAGTTATTATTTTTCTCAGTGTGTCAACATACCCTACATAGAGCGTTTAATAGTGTAAAGAGGTTTGATGGTGTTTAACAAATTTAAAAAGTGTGACAATTAACTCTACATCTCGGTTAATATTTTCTAATCAGTTTAATAACGGCGAAGGTACAAATGACACATTTCACAAGTAAAAAAGCAATGGATTCTGATCAAAATGTATGAAAATTCACAATCTATTTCTCACTGAGTGTGATCGGAGATCATATCGTGCATCACATTGGCAAACATTTAGAGAAATTGTCTTACCTTTCAAACACAAACGTAGAACACTTGCTTTCCGCCTCTCGTAGCCTACCCAAAACAGTTGGTTTTCGGAAAACGGTCAGCGAAATCGCGTAAAAGGTCGCTGGTTATTTTGAAGTAATGTTCCCGGTGAGACAGTAGCCTACATGTCAAAACAAGCGCAATGTAAAACCAGTGGAAGAGCGATAAACGCAAGTGACTTCACACTCAAGACACCGCTCGCACAATGACTCAGTCAGTCCCTCAGAGCGTGTGAATACTACTGAACCGAAGGAGCTCGTGTCACATTATCATGTAGGCTAAGGAGAGTCATGCCATGAGAAAAGCGTAGGTAGCCTATACGAGCTCAACAGTCAGTCTCATAGATACACTCCATCAAAGCGAATTAATTAAAATTAAAAGCATTAAAAACCTTGACGGTCAAAGAAGTTTTCAAATGAAACTATTGTAACATGGTACCCTGTTATGTGCTATATATATTTGTGAAATAGAAATTACACAAAGGTTATAGGCTACAGCAGGTATATAGAAAGGGGGGTGCAATGCCTGTGAACATTGGCTATACAGTAGTTTAGCATAGTCAGGCTTTATTTTATGCATTACAAATAAAAAATACAGACAAACTAATGCAAAACAATTCTTTTCATACTGTTATCAACATGGTCTTTTCAAGGGCAATCTCTTTTAAACCCTACAATAAAGCCATAATGTTGATAAGATTCCATCGCTATAGGTGGACAAGTAGGAGAGGGAGAGCTCTCTCTCTCTCTCTCTCTCTCTCTCTCTCTCTCTCTCTCTCTCTCTCTCTCTCTCTCTCTCTCTCTCTCTCTCTCTCTCTCTCTGTGTGTGTGTGTGTGTGTGTGTGTGTGTGTGCTGTCTGTTGATCAGTTAGAGCACCTGGCTTCCTGTGCGTCTCAGCTGCTATTTCGACAGCATTTATGAAGGCCAAGGTCTGACAATGGCTTTTCTGTTTCAGAAGACTGATGTTGAAAGACCATAAATATAGAGTCAGACATTTACACTAAGGTCATGTTTGATTGGTTTTAATAAGTCTCTTATTGCTGTGTTCAGAAACATTAGGTAATCTGTCTGATCTAAGTCATAGCTCTTAGACAGACATTTTTAGAAAACGTAACCCAGGAAATGTTACACACAAAAAAAATCTAAATCATAGTCTACCTGTGTTTAATTTGTTTTTATAGCCTACAGTACTGAAAGCTCTAAATTGGTCTCCACATCCTGAAAAGAACTAAGAATTTCCCTTTCGCTATTTAATATTCATGGTTAAGCTATAGACAATGTGTAACTTGTTCCTCAACAGGACATTAACTCCTTTCAGTGAGGTTTCAAATTGCAACGGAAGCGTTTATGTCTGAACATGTATGCAGGATGAAAAACCCCCAGCTTTTTCACACAGATCCAGTCTCGTTTGCAAAAGTTGTCCGTTTTTTTGGACTTTAAGGTCACAACAGCACCAACGTAGCAATACAGACAACTGCTTTACGACGGCATGAGAAAACCCTGTCTAATGTATTCCCAATATTTTCACACCATGGCTCTGCCTCTGTGCAATGAAGCAGTGTAGCTGAAAAGCAATTCTACAGCTCATGCACACTCAGACATTTTTGGTACATCATGCCATTCTCTACAGTTTACCACTATTTTGGCCTAATCTAAGCATCACGAAACAGATGGCAGCTAGTGCAGATGGTATATAGTGTGATGGCAACCAACAAAGGCAGTGGTTCCGCTCTTTTGTTGCCTCTTTCAGCCCTCATGAAGTAGCGCTGACTCCCACTGTGTAAATCCATGGTGATCTCACAGGCCATGGGGAACTCCAAATTCATGTTTATAAAGAGAGATTAAGGGTACCAGCATGAAAGAGTTCTGCACTCATGGACAAACACAGACACACAAATGAAAACAGATTAAAGCCCACACCATAAAATTCTTCTTAACCAGATAATAAAAATAACTTTGAGGTGTTTGGACAAGACAAGCAAATTCACTAGTCCTACACCTACCAGTTGTTCTGTTTGTGGACTCTGAAACGTTAAACATCTATGTTCCTGTTCTGTACAATGCTGTTTTGCTTATACAAACATGAACGCGCTTTAATATTTTACTTTCCTGTTCAGAATGTGTAGAGTATATCAGTAGAGTATTTGTGTGTAAATATGGGTGTGAGCCAGTTGTAATTTTTTATTATTTATTATACATAGCATATTCTTCTCTCTTTTATTATTTTAAAGTTCCATTCATCTATCCATCCATCCATATATAACGCTGTATCCTCTGTATAGGGTCATGCATGGGCTATTTTAAAGTTAAATATGTGCAATTTTTTATCAGTTACCTGTTTTTCTTTGTTCCATTTTCCCGCTCCTCGTTTGTAACTATGGTTTCTGATTAAGGAGTCATCACCTGCTCTTCATTTGAGTTCTATCACTTTCCTCCTTTTCATTCAGTTGGTGTCTGGTATTGGTCGTGTATCTGTTACACTGCCTTCCTGCTATCGGTTTACCTAAGTTTGTGGAAACTTGTTTGAATGTTTTTCATCATCTTCATTTGGACCTGATCGTGACAAACACATAATTATCTCATAAAAATATTTTCTGAGCTTTTTAAAATAAAATGTTTTTTTTTTTTATTTTTTTTTATATATATACAGTATATAAAATATAGAATTATTCACAATAAGGCAAGTGTTAATAAAACGAACTTCCAAATGTCAGGTGTAATTCAATATTACTTGCCATTTCTCTGTAATTATTTGAAATAGTTTCAAAGTAAATCCTACACCAGTTTTTTGTCAGTTTATGAACATATCAGTATATTTTTCAAAACCATATTGACTCTCTGCCATTGATACACAACACCAGGGACACACGCTGAAGTTCCACTAGCCTCTGCTGCATCTTGTTCTACGGATTTTTCTCTTCATTTCTACTTCTCTCTTTTTTTAACCAATTCTAGCTCTCTGTTTCTGTTTCTTTTCTCTTCTCAATCCCTCATCCTGCTGTGGTTAGTCGGAAGGTTTTTGTATTTCATTGTGGTGTCTGCTCAGCAGTAGCAACTGCATGATGTCTGCAACATTACAGTCTGGTCATCAGTTGTCTGGCCTGTCACCTGACAGATGGGTTTACCAACATCTACAGATGGATACACTCACCCCTGCATTATTAAAATTTATTCAAAGACAGAATCAGCTGCTCTCGCCTTGTGATTGCAACTGGGAATTGCCCATTCTACTGTCACCATGGTTATTTGATTGACTAGTGACATGCTGTTTAAATCTGGTCCCAAGGGGGTCTGTGGTCATTTCTGGGACTGCCAGCTTTGTAAGTGGTGAATTACTGTGGTTTATTAATAGCTTAGTCTGAAAGGTTGCCAGGGTTGCCTTAATCTGATTTTATTACTGCAAGTCCACTGCATCAAAGAAATGAAATAGATTATACTTTATTGCATAGCCTACATAAGCAAATTTACATTGACAACATAGAATTGAAATAGAGCCACACTTGGAATTATTTTCTGAAACCCCTGAAGATATATCTATCGGGTTAAATGTCCTACAGCTTTAAGGATTATGTAACCACTATTAAATGTCTAATTCTATCCCGCCCATGTAAACTGTGTTTATTGGAGAAGTTCAAATGCTTAACAGGAAGGAAGGAAACACCACTTAAAAGATAGCAGATAAATGAGTCAAAATGTGATTTTTATAAACCATAAAAGAAAACATTTCAGCCCACCTCCCTTGAGCACACAGAGAAAGACATACAGTAATATTTTGCTACATGCGTCACTACTTACAGCCACTAGAGGTCACCATCACCGGCCTGTATGTAGCCTACTCAGCAGTTTATTTATATAAAAAAATAAAAAAATAAAAATGTTTATGTAATTTATTTAATCTGTGCTGCTAAATGTAACCATTAGGTAGTACCAAAAGAAAGTTAGCAGTAGGCTAGATATTTCCATTGAGAAACCTGCTCACTGATATAACTAAAGTCTTCATTTCCTGTGTACATGATTGTAAACATATTTTTTTCAAAATGCTGTTACTGTAAAATGACTGTTTTGGATCTTGAGTTTAGCTAGAGAGCAGCTGTTCAAAGTGAGAGCATAACTGCAAATGTAATATTGATTTTAGTTCCAAAAACAAGAGGTCAATATTGAATAACTGTTTAGAGACAGTTTTGCCAGTTTCTTTGTCAATATTTGCTCCACCAATAGAAATAGTTACATACGAGGCCAAAGCTCTTGTGCTTCTATGAGCAAAACAGTGTCCTTCCTGAATTCATCAGTTTTTTATTGAATCGGTTAATGAATGATTAAATAACTCACTCATAATATACAAATAAAGACTTGTCGCTTCCTACTCAACATCAATCAACAGTCAACAATGTCAGCTTTTACAAGTTAGTTTCAATAATTGTCTCTTTTTTTTTTTTGACTGGACATTTAAAAGAATAGTAGTTTAATGTTTTCACACAAAAAGCAATACAATTCCGAGCCAGTCGATATGTGCCACAAAGAGAAAGCTTAAGAAAGAAAGCAAAGAGAACACCCAATGGAATATTCAGGTTTTTAATCATACTACACAATCACAAAAGCTCTTAAAATATAAAAATATAATTTCTATTAGAAAATATTTTGTAAATATTTTTAAAAGATCACCAAATATTATTAAAGGGCTAGTTCACTTTTAAATTAATTTTTTATATGTTTTAGCTTACCTCAAGGGCATCCAAGATGTAGGTGTCTTTGTTTCCGCAGTAGTTTCAATTTTGATATTTTTCGGTCAAACCGTTCTTGTCTGTCAGTCATATAATGCAGGTCGATGGTCACTGTCTCAAAACACAAGCACAGAGTCCAAATTAAAACAATTCCCCATCGTCCAAATTAAACAATTCCCCATCGTAAGTACACATTGATGGCCTAAGACACGAAACGAGCGGTTTGTGTGAGAAAACGAACAGTATTTATATCGTTGTTATCTCTTGAAAACAGCACACGTCCAAATGATCTGACGGCGCGGGCGGGTATAGATATATACATAGATGTCGCCTTGGCTACGGTTTCGTTCCAATGAACTGCAGTAGCGAAGGCGACATCTAGTGTATACATCTATACCCGCCCGCGGGCGTGTATAGATGTATACACTAGATGGTGCTTGGCTACGGTTTCGTTCCAATGAACTGCAGTAGCCAAGGCGACATCTATGTATATATCTATACCCGCCCGCGCCGTCAGATCATTTGGACGTGTGCTGTTTTCAAGAGATAACAACGATATAAATACTGTTCGTTTTCTCACACAAACCGCTCGATTCGTGTCTCAGGCCATCAATGTGTACTTATGATGGGTAATTGTTTAATTTGGACGATGGGGAATTGTTTTAATTTGGACTCTGTGCTTGTGTTTGAGACAGTGACCATCGACCTGCATTATATGACTGACAGACAATAACGGTTTGACCTAAAAATATCAAAATTGAAACTACTGCGGGAAAAAAAGACACCTACATCTTGGATGCCCTTGAGGTAAGCTAAAACATACCAAAATTTTATTTCAAAGTGAACTATCCCTTTAAATATAAAAATATCATTTCTATTAAAAATAGTTTGAAAATATTTTTAAAAAACCTCAGGGAACATGTATACTGCAAATATTGTTAAAATGTTTTCATTACTGTAACCTCAAATATACAAACTCAAAGATTACATACAGCAGATTTACACAAAAACTGAAGCTATTACGTTCACACAAATAATAAGAAAAAAAAACAGCATTATACGTGGAGCATTTATGTTTAATTCCCAAGACTGTGTTCTGGAGCACAATGTCATCTGAGAAACATTGAATATTATGACATACAGGATGAGCATTCGACGCAGTATAGGCCTACTCACTTATAAACACACCATCTCTGCACTGTAACATAACAGATCCTGTACTGCCCCCATCCAAACTCAATTCACATCTCTTTTTCATCCGTTCAAGAGTATAGTATCGCAGCATGAGAAAACATCCTGTTTAGATACAGAAACATTGATTATTATATAGATTATAATCAATGATTGAGAATTATAACTCTAAAAGGCTTCTTAACTCATTTGCATGCAATGGACCTCCACGCAAGCTTTCTGAAACAGCCTTGTATAAAGAAAAAAAAAACTTACAGGAACACATCTTACTGTTCCTATTTGATTATATTATGTCACATTGAAACAATAACCTTGACAAGGCCAGTATTTGATCTTTCGGAAACACTTTAGAATATGTTCCTTCATTAATGAATAACTACACAGGAACAAATTTGAGTAACGCACTATTAGCATTCTAGTAACTACAATTAACTAACAAGAAACTCTGATTAACAAATTAGTAAGTAATAGCGCTCAGTTGAATGTGGTAGGTCACTATTAGCTAATCAGTTAATACTTTTTTTTTTTGATTCGTTGAATTTAATAAAAAAAAAATATCGTAAGTGGTTGCACACAATAGATTTTACCTACATTTAAATAAATGTATTAAGTTGAACTTAATACATTTCAGTTCAACTTAATGCATTTTTTTTAAATGTAGGTAAAATCTATTGTGTGCAACCACTTACGATAATTCTTTTTATCAAATTCAACGAATCATTTTTTTCAGTGTACCTCCCTACTACAGGTTCATAATGAATATGAATAATGCATAATTTATAATAAAATGTAAATGTAAATCACCAGTAATGACTCAAGTGCTACTACATCCTTCTAAAGGAATTACTAATTATTTGGATCAGTATTCTAAAGTGGAAAACATGATAACTAGGCTACCTAATATTTACTGAAGTCATTGTGAGCTTTTGAGATTTTTGTAAGATTTTGAAGTCATTACTAGTGTGTTGCCATGATGTTCACTTTAGAATACTGATCCAAATAATGAGTAGTTCCTTTAGAAAGATGTAGTAACACTTGAGTCATTACTATCCAAAACCTTACAAAAACCTCAAAAGCTTACAATGACTTCAGTCAATGTTAGGTTAATAAGCTTTTTACTTTAGAATACTGGTTCAAATTATTAATAGATCCTTTAGAAGGATGTAGTAACACTTGATTAATTACTAATGAGTTACCATTATATTATACATTATGCATTATTAATATTAATTATGAATCTGTATATAGTAGTTCTTGTAGTCAAGGTCACATATATTTATATAGCGCTTTTTACAATACAGATTGTTTCAAAGCAGCTTTACAGAGATAACAGGAAAATGCAGCAAAGTTTGTTTCCAGAAGAAAATAGCGTCAGTCCAGCTTAAAGGGACACTCCACCCATTTGCATTAAGCTTTGCATTGTTAGAAACCCAGTCATACTATTGAATGGTCGTGCAACACTCTCTCATTTTCCCCTGAGACGGGAGAAATCCGTTATTTACCTCTTACACTTCCTCCTACAATGACGCAAAAATCGTCATTTTGCGTCATTGTAGGAGGAAGTGTAAGAGGGGGGGATTTCTGTTGAGACTACAAGCACTCGTTCCTCATCTTTCCCAGGGGGCGGGACCCGCTCACGCTACAGACCTATTACAGATCAGTGGGTGGGACTTTACTCTCTGAAACTGAAAGCAATATCCTCCATCTTGTTTGAAGCTAAGCTAACAGGCGCTGTGGAGACAGATGTAAAGTTATGACAATAGCGGAGGAGAGTGCTCAATATGATATAGAAGAAGAGGATTTCGGAAGTCTGATGCTCGAATCAGGTGTTTGTGGCTACCTTTACAAGCCGCATTATAGCGAAGAGCAGCCGAGGCAGAAGACCTGCCTGCCGCGGACGAGGAGCCCGGACTGGCTCGGGTTAGGGCGGACTGGTGGCGCCGGTGATCTCACTATGCAACTCATAGACTGTAAGATGCAACTACGAACACAGAGATAGAGTCCGTCTGCGGCAAAAAATTTCAACGATGACAATTTCTTCTGGACGAAATCTCTGAATCAGACGAGGACACGGACGTTTGTGTTGAGAACTATCCTAGTTTCGCACAGCATATGTTCTGACTGAACATCCAGGTACCATGCAATAATTCACCTTTTCGAAAGAAATACAAACGAGGAGTAATGAGTTCGCCAACTAACTAGACATTTTGTGTGAATGTGAAATGAATTTCAAGCTCTGGTGGTAGCTAGCCTTGTAGACGGAAGAGTGATTTCTCTTATAGGCAGATATGCGCTTTCTGGATTAGTGGGAGTGGCTTGCGGAGCTGTGCAATGTGGTGCATTGTGGGAGTTGTTGTCTTTCATACAAATGCGTCCTGAAGTTATTTTTTGTCTTTCCTCGGTCACGAAGGCACCAAATTCAAAATTTATTTTACATTTCGACTACATATATGACCCACTTTAAATAAAAAACAATGTTCAAATGGGTGGAATGCCCCTTTAAGTAAGTTCAGTGATGTTTCATTTTGTTATAAAAAAAGTTATTAATTTAGTTCATTTTTATATATAGCCGCTCTGGAGAAAACCGTGATGTCAACGTCCAGCTCAGTTCAGTTCTCATATAGGCCTAATGGTGTCAATGCAGACAGATCAATCATCAATATTATTGTTGATTATTAAATTAAATGTTAAATTTAATGTCCCCAACTAAGCAAGCCAAAAGCCAATGGCAACAAAGGTGAAAAAAGGCGACAGTGAGGTATGAAAAATAGTTACTGATTAGGGTTACACTTTATTTTAAGTTGTCATTGTTACAGTGTAATTATACATTTAAGTACTGTGTAATATTAAGTAACTACATGTACTTACTATAGGGTTAGGGTAGGATTAGGATTTGGTTGAGGGCTATTTGCATGTAATTATGCATAATTTACTGTTATTACTATGGTAAGTACATGTAACATGTAAATATGTAACACTGTAAAATAAAGTGTTACCCTGATTAGCTAACAGTGAACTATCACATTCGACTGAGCGCTATTACTTAGTACTAATTCGTTAATCTTGAGTTTCTTGTTAGTTAATAGTAGTTACTAGAATGTTAATATTGCATTACTCAAATTTGTTCCTGTGTAGTTATTCATTAATGAAGGAACAGTATTTTAAAGTGTTACCGATCTTTCTTATATGTTTTAATGAAGTATTAATGCATTAATGAAAATGAAAAAAACTCACCGTGACAGGAATTGATAATGCAGAAAAGGGAAAGGGTGGCCTCTGTGAGAAGGACAAAGTTGAAGAGGCCCCACGTTGTGCCAAACAGACAAGTGAGACCCCAGATACTGAGAAAAGCCATGCGGTTCTTCCTCCACTCAGGTCGGTTCCGTATCTTTGTAGCCACAAAGAAAAGCATGAATGCACCAGAGCTCACCACAACTGCCAATAAGCCAGTATTAATGATGAAATGGGCCAATCTGCTCCTGTCAGAATCCAACATCCAGCATCTAAGTAAAAAAAAAAAAAAAAAAAAAAAAATCAAATAATAATAATTTTAAAAATATATTTTTTTTCGCAAACTGCACGATTACAGCTTAAGTAGGTCTGCTTACATAAAATATAGACCGGTGTCATCTTCACTTGTCATAATATTCCTAAATCCATAAATAATACCTATAGAGAGCAATCTACAAACTAGTAAAGCTGGAATACCTAAAGGGGAAAAAAAGTATAGAATTATTTACCTTCAATAAAAATTAGGGCTCTTAGGACATAATAATTTATAATTTAACTATCTCACCAAAGCCTGCCAAGTAAAAGACCCATGGAGGAAGACTTGAGGTGAATCTACAGCACACCAACAAGACCGTGTGAAACATTTCCACAGTCATCCAGCAGAGTGTGCTGAGTAGCGAGTAGTGCAGAAGAGTTCCTGTTATCTTACAAACGGTTTCATTTCCTGTGTTTGCTAGTGTACTGGTAAGGCTGAAGCACAGGCACAAAAAAAATGTTGCCACCACCAGCCCACGATGCACCAGTACGGACTGATCTTTCTTTCCTCTGGAGACCAGGGAAACCAATGGAGACAAAACAGGAAATAGAAATAATCAATTGGGCAGATTCACAATAGCCATGCACTAAGCATTCCATGTACCAATGAAGTCCTAGTTACCTGCGTTTAGACAGCCAATAGAGGAGAACCACACAGCTAAGTAAAGACAGGGCACAGCCCACAGCGGTAATGAACGTTGGAGCATCTAGATAGCGTGTAGCTTTCTGTTCCACTTGCTAAAGAAATGGAGAAATAGACTTACAAACCTTTTCTATGGTGTAATCCATTAAGCAAGCAGTCCCACTCCAAACTTGATAGTATACACATAATCAAGTAAGAGGGAAAGACCATTTATGAAGTAAATAAGTAGGCTACTATTGATTGAGTTCATATATGTTGGGTCTCAATGAGAAATATTAACAGCAGTCAGTCAAAACACCCATACTAGTCAAAAGAAAATTTGAATTGTATATTTATGTTATTAATTATTTTTCTCTGCTCATGAAATTGCTGCTCACCATAACAACAGTGACGTAAGCAAAGTGATAACAATGACACTCTGTCTCTGTTACGCTTATGATAACTGTCCCGCAACCCTCTGATCTCCAGTTTACTTCCCTGTCTAAAAAGAAAGAATACGAGTTTGAGAAGAACGATCAGTATTTGATACCAGTTGAGTTTGAAGATCTATACACGTACCTTTTCTTGTGTCCCATGAAACACATTGTTTAGAGTAGTTAGACTGTGGAATGCAATAGAAACATCAATATATTTTTAAGAGTCAAGAGAACTTATTTGAATTTTGCACAATTTACTCTTGGGAAACTGGGCATTGAAATGCTTGTGAAGAGGTTCAGATTTACAGTAACATTACAGGACCATACAAAATTTTGTAAACAACCGTATACACAAATATAAACACAAAGTTGAGGGTACTGGGATATTAAAGTGACATGCTATTTCATATGCAGAACAATGAATACAAATAAGTGGCAGTAACAAATACAATAAAGAGTAAAGAAAAGTAGAAAGAGTAGCAAGTAGTCAATAATATGTCATATGCACGATAAGCACCTGTAAGGCACTTAAACAGACATGGTGACTCTAGATCAGATGATGTACAAAGAAACAAACGTACTGGGAGGGCAGAGTGATGGAACCGGATTTTGACAGGCTCTCTGAGGTTTTTGATGGTTTCGTTCTCTACAGAGAGTCCAACTATGCCACCCAGAAGAATTGAATCAGAAGGTCCCCCCTATACATCACAAATACTGTTGTATCATACTGTACATTGCTCCACATGATTTATTTCTGCTTGACAAATATTGTCATACCTGAAATAATTTCTGTTCCATGTAGTAAATACACACCACTCTGGTTTTAGTCTTTGCTGTTGATTTCAGGCAAGAGGGAAGATAAACGGAGGGTATCATGTTTGGGTCTACAGATGGAGGGGCCTGGAATGCAAAACATATTTATTCATATGTAAGAAAAAGACCTTTCTGTGAATCAAAGATAGTTTGAACTCAGCCTAAAAAAAGTGAATGTCATTTACTGGCAGAGTTAAATTGAGTCCTTTGAAGCCCTCTTCCATCTCAATAACTTCGCTCTGAGCACAAGGTAGATCCACACGACCTATTGTATTGGATATCATCACTACTTCCTCTATCCTGCAAACACGCACAAACACACATTAACAGATACTCAAATGTTACTTTCTGTAGGTATTAACATGCTTTACCAAGTAATTCTTACATACTCAGACATGAATGGAGCAAAAATTGCATGATTACACAAGTGCAAGTTTTGAAGATGTTATTAATGAATTAAAGATGCATTGATGCACTTGGTCCATGCATTACATAAAAGTGAACATATAACTTATAAAGCCACTGCAGCGTGTGTCTTTAGCTTCCTGTTTGTGGCTCAACCTCTGTTTTTCACTCAGACTTAAGATCATCATGATTGCACTCTTACAA
Source organism: Rutilus rutilus (assembly GCF_951802725.1). NCBI lineage: Eukaryota > Metazoa > Chordata > Actinopteri > Cypriniformes > Leuciscidae > Rutilus > Rutilus rutilus. The sequence goes on from NC_140211.1 coordinate 20,202,606, forward strand.
GGAAGGAAGAGGTGATATCTGCATGATTGAACATATCAGTTCATATCAGTCTAAAGTAATAGTGAAACTACCAAACTAAAATAAAATGAAGTTTTAACTCGGAGCTCAAGCCGAGCCTCGGGTTCGAGCCTCCTCCGGGGACAGCAAGCCAAATTAGTTTCCTATTAAGCTTTAAAGGTGAACTAAGTAACTTTTTTACCTTAACTGAACAGCTTCGGAGTCATTGGAATGGTTATATTACTTATTTCGGGTTGAATGGTGGTCGTTTCGCACCCCCCTGGTGCCCGTGAGCGGAAAATTTGCACTTGCAACTTTGAGACGGCGGGCCGCCGGCCGCCGCGGCAGGAAGTATCGCGTGATATCAGGTCTCGCGATGTAAACAATTGCTTTACGGCCAAAAGAAATCTGCTCAAATACTGTCATTATTGCGCTCCCTCACGCTGTCCGAACCCGAAGGAAGAAGACGTTTTAAAGAATATCCCATCTGCTTTGATGTCGTTGATCTACTAGCCTCTGGTGTCTGAGAATAGCCAACGAGTTTTTACAACAGTGTTGTCAAATATCTATTCCGAAGCTGTGGGGGGAGCTCTAGAGAGAAACCTGCGAGCAAAAAGCGAGAATACAGCGAAGAAATCCCGAAGCTACTGAGTGCTGCTTTAAGGCTGAATGGGCAGGCGAACTAGTGAAACGATAATTGGCTTACATGTTTGCTCCTCTGGACTTCTGACTTGCCTCATCACAGACCTTCTCTTCTATAAGTGGGAAAACAGATGAAATATACTGAAACCAAAGTAATTACATACTCAGAAATGCTAAACTCACTCAGTGTAACTTTTTATATCTGACACTTTGACAAAAATGAACATATTACATTAAAGGTTCTTACTGCAGTTGATTGAATCCCCTTTAAATGTATATATTTCCATTACATCGTTACTGATGATATCACCATGGATGCTGCCGTTCACAATACCATACAGACTGGCCTTTTTCAGGTACCCTTGTGAGGGGTCAGTGCAGCAGGATCCTTGAAGGCCTTTTCGTTCACACAGAATGTGATCCTTTCCATTCACCTCCACTATCAGCAGGTCCAGCAGCGGATCCCAGAACACACAGAAATTACTTTGATTTTGAAGAGGGTTTGAAGCTAGGTGAATGGATGAAGATTGTGTGCACTTCGCGGTGATATTGCCCAGAATAGAGAGTGTGCTCTCATTTGCTGAAATCTCAATATTCTCACAGCCTGTTCTCAAATCATACTTCAGATTTCGGGATGCGTTGCCATGGCGCCATACTCCACACATCTTAAAGTCTCTGTCATCCTCTAATGTTGCTAAATGGACAAGAACATTAAATGATTTGATGAAAACAAACAAACAAACAAACAAACAAATACAAAAGTTGCAAACTTTTTTGCTTTGTTAATTTCTACATATTTTTTCCTGCTACTATCCTTGAATTCTTATTGAATTCTTTAGTGATCACTTTCTTACCCAGACCAAAACTGAACAAAAGACAGGTAATCATCCACATCCTTACGGTCTTTGGATTCTGCTTCATAAATTGTGCCTCAAAAGCAACAGAGAGAATTCAGTTAAGAAGAGATTAAACGTGCTCAATGACATGCCCTAAGTCAAGCAATGGCTTCAATATAAATTCAAAAAATTCCATAGACGTGTGTATACCTTTTTGATAAAATTACATTATTATAACTAATTAATTTCATGAGCATTAGTATCCTTACTGCATAACATGAAGTCAACTCACATCGCCTGTGGGGCATGACTTGATGAACATCTCCTGATTTGTTTCTTGCTGCCTGGTGTCTCGCCTCACTCTTTCATTTGTTAAATCCCAAGGTGAGTTAACGACAAAGATCAGAGACCAGAACGGCTGCATACAAACAAACGTGTTATTGGTAAAATAAAGCAGAAAATTAATAAATGAATTACAGATTCTTTATATAGAAGACCTATAACACTTTCCTCTTAGTCGATCGTGAGAAACATATGCTCTTTAGAGACTTCAACAGAGCTGTCTCAGGGTGTTAATTTCAACCACACACTCAGACCACAGCTAAAACTCTTATTAATAGCAGAGCAACACTTTAATGTGACACATAACAACCAAATGTACCTAAGAACATATACAGTAAATGGAAACAAAATAGATAGTAGAGAATAGATATACGTACAAATTAAAGTTTGACTTTTGACAATTAGAACTAATAACTTCAAAGCAATGAAAACTGGCCTGCTATGGTCTGCTTGTTCTCTCTCTCTCTCTGTGGCCATTCTGTCATGGTTTTGAAAAGGTAAAGTCACAGTTGAAGTTTCCTGACTGTGATAATGTACTGGTCTTGTGTTCCATGAAGATAATGTACCATGAATCTTCTTTGGAAGGAAAGTGGAGTGTGTGAAATGTGTGTATTTTGGGATAGAGTTGCTGGGTGTAGTACAGGTGTGGTATATTTCTTATGTGTCCCTGCTTTATAATAATTTCTGCGTGAAGAGCATGGAAAAATAAGGTCATTTATTTCCAGCAATAGGAGGTGGTCCATGTTGTGTGTAAAGGAAGGGTGTGTTCTGATGAACCATTTACAGGAAGAAAACATTATGTAATCCCAGGAGGAAACTCTGGCAAATCTTAATCCTGCAGGGTTGAAATAAAACTCATGCTAAGAAAACTATTGAAAAAGATTTATTTTTTCCCAGTTTTTATGTTACACCGAAAAATATTCAATAAAATCTTATTTCTAAACAGCTAATCTAAATTATTTCTAAACGTCATAGCCTATTGTAGTGGCGATCGTACCACAAAAAAAACCACTTGAGGGAATTTGAAGTCGTCTCCAACGCGTACGGTGCAAGAAATCAGGTCTGCCATGGAACTCGTTTTTTCACTTTATTTTATGCAGAGTAAAATGACTTACAAACACTGCTGCTTGCATTGCTGATGTAACTCGAGCTCGTAAGTTTGCAAGCAACATTAAACATGATGTTAGTAGCTGGACATGACAAAATCCATCACACACATGCACGCATGCACGGTTGAAAAACTGTGTGGCTTCCCAGATCCTAATTCCCTGACGCTATTCACCTGTAACTTCCTCATATAGCCTGTGATGCCCTGCCTATGCCCCCTGGTGTGCAGGTGGAAGAACGTCACCCTCATGCAACTTAACCACCAACAAAAAACATATAACACATTAAAATTGGCTACAACACCTATGATTTAGGCTAAACATAACTATTTATTAACAATTACATTTTTTCACAATTGCTAAGACACATTTTCTCGAAAACTTCAACTATTTTCTCACAACCAAAACTTCAAACTACATAAAAAAAAATCCTGACTTCTTTGGCAAAATCAAACAATCGCCTCAAAACCATTTCACCTGTACTCAAAATCATACAATGCTTTCAGATCATACACAAAGCAAGTCAATAAACACTACAGCTCATTCTTTAGACACTACATAAAAAATGGAGAACACAGCATACAGAGCATATAGTTACAGAAAATGGGGATGGGGGATGGGGGATGGGTATGGGGTATGGGTATGGGTATGGGTATGGGGTATGGGGATGGGGGATGGGGTATGGGGATGGGGGATGGGGTATGGGGATGGGGTATGGGGATGGGGGATGGGATGGGGTTGGGGTATGGGTATGGGTATGGGGTTGGGGTATGGGGATGGGGATGGGGATGGGGATGGGGTATGGGTATGGGTATGGGGATGGGGGATGGGGGATGGTGGACGGGGGATGGGGATGGAGGTGGAGGTGGGGGAACGGATTCCGACAGCTGGATTATTTGCTGTCAGATTATCCTTTACTGTTTCCTACACAATGAGGTTCTAATATTTATCAAACTGATGCTGGTGAAACTCCATCTACACAGGGAATAAAATCAGCATCTTTTAAGCCACTACAGTACATCAACATATCTCATCACATGGTTGGGGGAACAGATTATGACAGCTGGATTGTTTGCCGTCAGATTCTGTTCCCCCCATGTTTCTTACAAAATGAGGTTCTTATATTTACAAAATTGACACCAGCTACTCTGTGCTGATAGCCTAGTAGGCAGCTCCCTGACATCTAGCACTGGTGTGCTTTTGGGTGACCTGAGTTTGAATCCTGGCTCTTGGACTTTTCCTGATCCTGTCTCCTACTTTGCTTCCTTTTTACATACTGTCCTACTGTATTATGATGAAAGGAAAAAACGTAAATCTTTAAGCTGTTGCTGGTTAAGCTCCATCTACACACAGAATAGAATCAGCATCTTTTAATCAGATTATGTTCCCCCCATTTTTCCTACACAATGAGGTTCTAATATATACAGTGGGTACGGAAAGTATTCAGACCCTCTTAAATGTTTCACTCTTTGTTATATTGCAGCCATTTGCTAAAATCATTTAAGTTCATTTTTTTTTCCTCATTATTGTACACACAGTACCCCACATTGACAGAAAAACACAGAATTGTTGACATTTTTGCACATTTATTACAGTTTTTCTCAATTGTTTACACACAAATACTGGTACTTGAGACACAATGACCACAACATGTAACTCATTCACCAACCCCCTGAACCAGTTCTGCTAGACTACAAGCACAATTCCTGCTTTACACTCAAATTGCAGTTCGAAAACACGCTTTTTTCAAAACACTACACACAATTCTGTAAAAAAAGAAAAAAAGATAATGCCAGTAAACTATGGAGTGCCGCAAGGATCTGTGTTGGGCCCTCTGCTATTCTCAATATATATGCTGCCACTTGGTAATATTATAAGAAAACATGGAATTAATTTCCACTGTTATGCTGATGACACTCAATTATATATTTCATCAGGACCAGATGAAAACAATAAATTATCTAAATTGACAGAGTGTGTTAAAGATATAAAATACTGGATGACGTGTAATTTTCTGCTATTAAATTCAGATAAAACGGAGGTATTACTTATTGGTCCAAAAAACTGCCCACAAAACCTCTTACAATACAACTTTAATTTAGAAGGATTTCCTGTTACTTTATCCTCTACAGTAAAAGACCTGGGGCCCGTTCTTCGTACGTCGCTAACTCAGTTAGCTGGATTTGATTGTTGGCGATTTGGCATGATCTTGGATTGTTTGGTTCTTCGACGCTCATCCTGGACTTGCTGTCATAGCAACAGGTGCGCAATCTTAAACCTGCTCGGGAGCAGGCTTATTTCATGTTAACAGGATTAGACTGTGGCTTCATAAGCGGAGCTGATACGGGAAGTCCAGCGCAGCGCGATAGTGCATTTTCTGAGATATATTTTTTTCTCGTGACTCGTGAGATTGTCGTTTACATTATTAATTTGTTGGAAACGCACATTTATTTTAGACTTGTCGGAGTCGGGCTTTAACTACAGCACAAACTGTTTGCATTGCCCTAAAATTATTTGCGAGTGGCTCTTTCCTTTACACTATTGGAGAGTGGAAAGTGCTGTCTGTCATGTCATTCGGACTTTACCTGGCGCTTTTAGGTTTAAAAAACAGTTTTAGTTTTTTTTTTTTTTGGTGGCATTTCCAAGCCACTTACAGTTTTTGCCCGTTGCTTGAACACATTTTGCAAAACTTCGCTCATTGTGCCAAAACTCTACACACAAAGTAAACATGACACAACACTGGGAAATATACCATTCACATCTGTGTCAAATTGAAACTCTATCAAAACCTAACATTCCTTTGTCAAAATGTAACTCTGATGACAAAATGACACATACTTGCATCATATGCATACACTTTCAGATCAGGGGGAACACACTAGTCTACTTTATATAAAACACTGCAGTCTTTGATTTTCACTGTTTATTCAGAAGGCATATTTTCAGGAGGCACATTTTCAAACAACCAAAAAAGCAAAATAGGCCTACTCAATATTGTATATTGCAGTAACATGAATTCAGATAAAGCAAAAAATAAATAAATAATAATAATAATAGAAAAAACACTATGCTGTAAACACAGAAAATCATGGCAATTGTGCATACGTGGGCTCATGGATCCCGCCGTCTGTTGGGGTCTGGCCACAGGACCTCATCGACATCGCAAGCAATGTCTTCTCCCGCTAGGCACCGGGGAAAATATCCCCTTGCATGTCGAAACCATCCATGGATTGCTGTCACCTGAATGTCGCCGCAGGCCTGTTCCATTGCCTGCAGAAGAGGCATGCGGGCATGTGGTTGGCGGTCATATATACACGCCATCTCCAGGCCGAAAAGAATTCCTCTATAGGGTTTAAAAATGATTATACTGTAAGTAATCATGGCAGGGGCGTAGCACAAGATCCCGGGCCCTATGTATAGGCAGTCCTGATGGGCCCCCATGTTCCAAATAAAATATATTCCAGACTTTTCAAGGGCCCTCTCTCCCCTTGGGGCCCTGGTAATCAGTACTGCATTTACCCCCAGTCCGACACCCCTGAATCATGGTATGTTTCACAAAAACTACCACTTTGGCTGCAAAAGGAGCATTAGCACCCTGCAATACCCTGTACACGTGATGTGGTAATGTGATATACTGTAGTACAGTGCTGTAAATACCATCTGAGTAGAGTAGAAGGTAGAGAGGTGAAGACATACCTGTTTTCTAGTCGGAATGTTCTTATTACAGATGCCACTGTGAAGCGGCTTAGATGTGGGTGGACTCTCTGCCTAGCTTCCCTCATAGTAAGGCCATGGTTGATGACATGGTCCACCAAAGTTGCTCTTATATCATCAGAAATAGGGGTCCGTGCATGGCCTCTTTGACCTTGACCTTGACCTTGACCTTGACCTCGTCCTCCTCCTCCTCCTCCTCCTCCTCCTCCTCCTCCTCCTCCTCCTCCTCCTCCTCCTCCTCCTCCTCCTTTTTGTAGCTGGCTGATTGGTGTTCAGTTTTGCAAGTAAGTGCCTTCAGGTGTGTATTTGAGTGGTTGCAATTACCCGATGTGTTTTGTATTTTGGATACATGTGTTTTCCAAATGGCACCCTGAGATTTCATTTTTGAATGAAGTGTCTTATGTATGAAATAGAGTGTAGTATGCAGGACCAAGTGTGTTGCATAAAGGAGTAAGTGTGTTGCAGAATTGCAACTAGAGTGCAAAGCAGCGCTTTTGTTTAAGGTATGGGTACATGTGTTGGACGTATGGTAACAAAAGCTTCAAGTTGTGTTACTTTAGCATGGGTCTATAGTGTTCAAGCAACGGGCAAAAACTGTAAGACCCAATGTTGTAAAGCAGTTTTTTTTAAAGCAGGTTTTTTTTAGGCTATCATAATTTTTTATGGAGATCATTCAATCATGACCATGCCATATACTGTAATAGTATATGTCACTCATGCTTCACTAACATGATTGGTACCGGCTAGCTAGACCATAGACTATAGGCTACCATAGACTGCCATCAAGGCCTCAATGAAGGGGATTATGTGAACAGAAAGGGGGTTCACAATGTAAATGTGCAGCCCAGTTACTATTGTGATTCTTAATATTCCAGATTAGTAATATATCAAATAAAAAAAAGGCAGTTGACTAAAATCTTCCATATCACAAATGTGAAAGCAAAATGTCCAGGATCTGTGCATGACTTAAGCATTTTCAGAGATTCACATTTATGCACATTATTTGAAAGTGGTAAGGAAAGTTCCACAATTAAATATTAAGCTCACTGTATTACATACACTTATGCTAATCCTAACAGAACTGCATTTTTTCATAGGTGATTACATGTTCCTGCCTGCAGACAGGTGTTTTATGACCCCATTCCCTGACCCAAACCAGTTACAATGCAGCTCTAGCCAGGACAAGGGCACACAATGAAATTAACTTTGGCTAACTAAAGGGAAGATGTCAGTGTCTAAGTCTGAGGGTTGCACACCTGACAGGGCCTGTGACATTGTTGCATGTGCCATATTACACAACATTGCCAAAAAAAAAAAAAAACACTTTTCATTAAATGTTTAATAAAAGACAAATATGCTTAGTTCCTTGAGTTTTATTTCAAATGTTCTTTGTAAAGAAAAGCCAGTGGTCAAGTGCCTGCAACAAGAGATATTAGACACATGCCTCATGCAACAAATAAAAAGGAAAAGTTGGCTATACACTGCCCACCTGTTTGTTTTCCACAATTAAATATAAAGCTCACTGTATAACATACACTTATGCTAATCCTAACAGAACTGCATTTTTTCATAGGTGATTACATGTTCCTCTCTGTGCCCTACAAAGGCAAAAGACCTTAAGTCGCTAGAGTGTGGAACTGAGAAAAATCTAATCGGTATTTGGCCCGAACCCAGAGTACTCCCCCGTATTCCTGGCTGTGAAAGAACAAGCCAAGAGTGAGGAGTCGGGGTGGTGGAGGGATGCTGAAAACTGTCAAGGAAGTTAGGTGAGTTGACAGAGTGAATATATGCTTCCTCTCAAGCTGATAGGGTAGACATGGTAATTGTTTGATGAGTTGATTGATTGATTGCTTGATTATTTGAACGTGCTCCTCCCGAACTTTGTTAATAAAACATCATTTATTTATAGCCATCTACTTATTGCTATCCTGTGCTTTGGTTGCATTCTGATGGCATTATTAATACATTTGACATGACAAAATACCTCCATAGATATATTAGTCCAGCATTGGCTCGACCGCGTTTAGGGCGGGGCTGAAGTCGCCGGCGAGACTCTGCCAGCTAGATGCATGAGTGTTTCAACCAGGTCCTGTACCCGAACTGAGTGAGGCGGGGCTTTAATTCTTGGTTGTATTCATCTGATACGGCAATGCGTAACGTTTTTCTGTCAACTCTGCATAATCCTTCGCGATCGTTATCGCACGTTTGTCGACGGCGGGTTCAGACCATACTAAATGTTCTGACCGCAGTTGTGCAGGAGAAAGCTCTGAGGACATTAGAAGTTAGAGGGCCTGATGGCAGCTGTACAAAGTACACAGGCTACACCGTAATTTTAACATTAAAACAAAGGCAGATAACAGTACAGTCTGGTAGGTAGCATTATTTGATAGAACACCGGCACAGTAACTTCATATTGACGCGCGGCTAAACAAAGGCAGAGCACCGTAACTCCATTTCGAGCGTTCCAAAACAAAGCCAAAGAGCCGTAACTGATGTTACGATGCTCTGCCTTTGTTTCTCATGGGCTTTTGGAAGTTACTGTTAAGACAATTCATTATTTTCTCGAAAAAACAACGGAATTGATTTAAGATACTTATCCACATGATAAAGGAGGTCTTGAATGTGCCAAAAATATAAATAACTAATTTTCGACCAAAAACGAAGTTACGGTCTTTTGCCTTTGCACGGCATGTCTCCTCTGTCTGTGCAGACTCTTCTGTAGGCCTTTCTGTATGTGGAATCTAGCAACTTATATTGCAGCCATAAAGCATACAAGTATAAATTAAGTAAAGTTATTTATGCACTTGGAGGGGGTTTATTCACTGTCCAGTGCAATGGAAACAAATGGACATTAAGTCTTATTCTTTCTTTCCTTTGGAAAGTTAGAAAATGTCCACTTACTGCACATATTTCAGCCACCACTTTCTTGGGAACAGATACAAGTGCACCAAAGAGGAAAACACAATGTCATTACAATGAACTACACTCGGGAAAAATGTGATCAATAACTCATGACAAAATATTTTTACATTAACATAAGTTTATCAGTTTTCACTTTCACAAGTCAAAGCAATTCATCATTACTCAAGATTTAACAGTTGAAATGACTATACAGCCTTAATTTAATGCAGCAAAAATTATTTTACAGTGTAGGAGAGTAAGATCTTTTCTTCTTTTTTTTTCTCAGCCTTTTTCTTGGTTGCTTTTATAATCAGACAACCATTTATTTAACAGTGCCTTTTATAAAATAGACTATAATATAACTAAAAATTACCATTATGTAGAAAATTTTTGTACTTCACTTTTTTTTTGTTCTCGTGTTCTAGTATGGTGACTGACATTACAATGCACAAAGTAATTATGCTATTATTAAAATACAAAAATATAGGCTAATAAGTGATAAAAAATCTAACATGGCCACTTCTAACGGATTTAAATTGTCTGCTACTTTTTGCCAGCCCTCTCTCCTGGCTTTTGCAGACTTTGAGGTGTTCCCTGGCGTTTTGATTAAACATTAAAATTCTGAATAAACTTCCGACTATTAGTTCTTGCTCTGCTGAGGAGAAAAACTGAGCGCGCTCTTTGGCCATGCTGAGCAGCCAATAGCAGCGTTGCTGATCAATGTTTCGACACATATCCCCTTTAAACCAGCGCATGAACGCGCAATTCTCTCAGATAACTCAATCCAGCGATACTAATCATATCCGGCAAGTGTGTTCGAAGAACCGAGTTAGCCAGATCATGATTCTCACGATGATATCATCTTGGATGTTTATTATCAGACTTATGCTACTCTGAATAATGCCTGAACTTTGTATTCTGAGCACTTCTTGCGTTGTTGTTGTTTTTGCCTCTTCATGATGACTCGCTTTATTTAGTCCTAATTTGTAAGTCGCTTTGGATAAAAGCGTCTGCTAAATGACTAAATGTAAATGTAAATGTGGATGTGTCATTTGATCTTGGATGTAATAAGCAATGTATGAAGAACGGGCCCCTGGGTGTTATATTAGACCGCAACTTGTCTTTCGAAAATCATATTTCATACATTACAAGAACAGCCTTTTTCCACCTTAGAAACATTGCTAAGCTACATAACATGCTATCTCTTTCTGATGCAGAAAAGTTAGTTCATGCATTCATGACCTCGAGACTAGATTACTGTAATGCTTTATTAGCTGGTTGTCCTGCATCCTCAATAAACAAGCTACAGTTAGTCCAAAATGCAGCTGCTAGAGTTCTTACTAGGTCAAGAAAATATGATCACATAACACCAATTCTATCATCTCTACATTGGTTACCTATAAAGTTCCGTATCAATTACAAAGTAATACTAATGACCTATAAAGCCCTAAATGGTTTAGCTCCTGAGTATTTAACGGAACTTCTATCGCCCTTCAATCCATCGCGCTCCTTAAAGGAGCTGTATGTAAGAAATGTATTTCAATAAATTATAAAATTGCCCTGATATGTCACTAGACATTAAGAAATCATGTTCATTTCAAATACTTATATCACTGACAACAGTTGTCCGGCCAGGATATTGTCATTTAAAAAGTGAAGTTGCAGCCCTCAACTGATGTTGATGTTGTCATGTTGTGTTTTGGCCTGAAGCGCCACCCTCCACCTATCTACCAATCACGAAGTCAGTAGTGTTTCGGCATCCGGGTTGCCAGCTCTGCTCTAGTTACCACAGCTGCAGCTACAAACGTTCGTGCTGGATCCTGCAGCTTATCTGGCAACCTCGAGTCAGGGGGGAGGGGGTGGGGGATACACCGCTCTACAGTAATTTGAAAGTGATTGCAGTACCAGTTTTGGCCACAATCTTACATACGGTTCCTTTAAGATCACTAAATTCGAGGCTTCTGGTCATTCCTAGGAATTTTAAGTCCACTAAAAGAGGGAGGGCGTTTTCACATTTAGCTCCTAAACTCTGGAATGGCCTTCCTGATATTGTTCGAGGCTCAGACTCGCTGTCCCAGTTTAAAACTAGTTTAAAGACGCATCTCTTTAGCCAAGCATTCACATAATACTACCTTTTATACTACAGGTGAATCAGATTGAATGCATTACAGTTTTTCTCGATTGTTTACACACATTTTCTGAAAGCATGCCTCATATTCTCAGAACTCTACACACAAATCAAAAGACACACACACAATGGGCAAAACCCCTCAATTCTCCTGCAAAATTAAACTTTACATTCAAAGCAATGTTATTTCTTCTCAAAATGGTATTTTGTTTTCAAATGACACACACAAACCATCATATGAATAGACATTCATAAGAACCAGTTGAACACTGATGTGCTCAATGTAAAACACTATGATGAATGCAAAACACTTCTTCTCCACTCATCATAATGACTTAGGCTTTTTTTTGTTCAGTGTTACACTTACTACAGACAGTATATACATAAGTGTGTTGTAAAATATTTGAGAATATTGTTTTTATACTCAGAACACACAAATACACTGTAACAAATATATTTTATTTTTCCCACAAAAACATTGTACACAGTGTACATCCCAACCAACACAAAGTTGTACATACAGTGGTCTACATACAAAACAACAGAAGAATTTACTGTATACAGTTACATTGGTAAAAAAAAATCCAATGTTGGCATCCATTGCTCCATTGAAGAGCTCACCTGTTGCCCTTTTATGCTAAAGCTCTGATTGCTAATTGTAAAACTGTGTGACGGGTGTTTGCCCATGTGATGAGTCAGTGTGCATATTTGAATGGCAGTGTGTTCCTTGTGAAAACGAGATTTTCTGCATGAAAATTGTGCCAAAAGCAGAGAATTGTGTGTAGTGTTTTGAAAAAAGTGTGTTTTAGAACTGCAATTTGAGTGTAAAGCAGGAATTGTGCTTGTAGTTTAGCAGAAATGGATTCAGGGGGTTGGTGAATGAGTTACATGTTGTTGTCATTGTGTCTCAAGTACCAGTATTTGTGTGTAAACAATTGAGAAAAACTGTAATTTTATGAACAGCAGCTACACTATTTTTTTCCCATCTGCTTTTCTGTTGTTATCTCGGGACGCTAGTCCCGAGGTAAATACAGATCGTCAGCTCCAGTTTGTATCCAGCCTCCCATGGAAACTACAGATGCCCCAACACCCGTGCAGAGACGACTCGAAGCCTGTGAAGAGACGACTCGACGCTGGCGATATGTTTATGCCCTAAATTAATACATGATTAACTAACTGTACTTTTCTATGTACATTTCTGAAATGCACTTTCTGTAAAGCTGCTTTGAAACAATATGTATTGTGAAAAGCGCTATACAAATAAATTGGAATTGAATTGAATTGAATTGAATTGAATTGAATTGAATTGAATTGAATTGAATTGAATTGAATTGAATTGAATTCTCTGCTTTTGGCACAATTTCCATGCAGAAAATCTCTTGTTTTCACAAGGAACACACTGTCATTCAAATATGCACACTGACTCATCACATGGGCAAACACCCGTCACACAGGTTTACAATTAGCAATCAGAGCTTTAGCATAAAAGGGCAACAGGTGAGCTCTTTAATGGAGCAATGGATGCCAACATTGGATTTTTTCATTTTTTTTTACTGTAACTGTATACAGTCAATTCTTCTGTTGTTTTGTATGTAGACCACTGTATGTACAACTTTGTGTTGGTTGGCATGTACTCTGTGTACAATGTTTTTGTGGGAAAAATAAAATATATTTGTTACCGTGTATTTGTGTGTTCTGAGTATAAAAACAATATTCTCAAATATTTTACAACACACTTATGTATGTACTGTCTGTAGTAAGTGTAACACTGAACAAAAAAAGGCCTAAGTCATTATGATTAATGGAGAAGAAGTGTTTTCCATTCATCATAGTGTTTTACATTGAGCACATCAGTGTTCAACTGGTTTTTATAAATGTCTATTCATATGATGGTTTGTGTGTGTCATTTGAAAACAAAATACCATTTTGAGAAGAAATAACATTGTTTTGAATGTAAAGTTTAATTTTGCAGGAGAATTGAGGGGTTTTGCCCATTGTGTGTGTGTCTTTTGATTTGTGTGTAGAGTTCTGAGAATATGAGGCATGCTTTCAGAAAATGTGTGTAAACAATCGAGAAAAACTGTAAAAAAGAATAACTGAAATATCACATGGTCCTAAGTATTCAGACTCTTTGCTGTGACACTCATATATTTAACTCAGGTGCTGTCCATTTCTTCTGATCATCCTTGAGATGGTTCTACACCTTCATTTGAGTCCAGCTGTGTTTGATTATACTGATTGGACTTGATTAGGAAAGCCACACACCTGTCTATATAAGACCTTACAGCTCACAGTGCATGTCAGAGCAAATGAGAATCATGAGGTCAAAGGAACTGCCTGAAGAGCTCAGAGACAGAATTGTGGCAAGGCACAGATCTGGCCAAGGTTACAAAAAAAATTCTGCTGCACTTAAGGTTCCTAAGAGCACAGTGGCCTCCATAATCCTTAAATGGAAGACGTTTGGGACGACCAGAACCCTTCCTAGAGCTGGCCGTCCGGCCAAACTGAGCTATCGGGGGAGAAGAGCCTTGGTGAGAGAGGTAAAGAGGAACCCAAAGATCACTGTGGCTAAGCTCCAGAGATGCAGTCGGGAGATGGGAGAAAGTTGTAGTAAGTCAACCATCACTGCAGCCATCCACCAGTCGGGGGTTTATGGCAGAGTGGCCCGACGGAAGCCTCTCCTCAGTGCAAGACACATGAAAGCACACCTGAAGGACTCCAAGATGGTGATAAATAAGATTCTCTGGTCTGATTAGACCAAGATAGAACTTTTTGGCCTTAATTCTAAGGAGTATGTGTGGAGAAAACCAGCCACTGCTCATCACCTGTCCAATACAGTCTCAACAGTGAAGCATGGTGGTGGCAGCATCATGTGGTGGGGGTGTTTTTCAGCTGCAGGGACAGGACGACTGGTTGCAATCGAGGGAAAGATGAATGCGGCCAAGTACAGGGATATCCTGGACGAAAACCTTCTCCAGAGTGCTCTGGACCTCAGACTGGGCCAAAGGTTCACCTTCCAACAAGACAATGACCCTAAGCACACAGCTAAAATAACAAAGGAGTGGCTTCACAACAACTCCGTGACTGTTCTTGAATGGCCCAGCCAGAGCCCTGACTTAAACCCAATTGAGCATCTCTGGAGAGACCTGAAAATGTCTGTCCACCAACGTTTACCATCCAACCTGACAGAACTGGAGAGAATCTGCAAGGAGGAATGGCAGAGGATACCCAAATCCAGGTGTGAAAAACTTGTTGCATCTTTCCCAAAAAGACTCATGGCTGTATTAGATCAAAAGGGTGCTTCTACTAAATACTGAGCAAAGGGTCTGAATACTTAGGACCAGGCAGTTCCTTTGACCTCATGATTCTCATTTGCTCTGACATGCACTGTGAGCTGTAAGGTCTTATATAGACAGGTGTGTGGCTTTCCTAATCAAGTCCAATCAGTATAATCAAACACAGCTGGACTCAAATGAAGGTGTAGAACCATCTCAAGGATGATCAGAAGAAATGGACAGCACCTGAGTTAAATATATGAGTGTCACAGCAAAGAGTCTGAATACTTAGGACCATGTGATATTTCAGTTTTTCTTTTTTAATAAATGTGCAAAAATGTCAACAGTTCTGTGTTTTTCTGTCAATATGGGTTGCTGTGTGTACAATAATGAGGAAAAAAAAAGAACTTAAATGATTTTAGCAAATGGCTGCAATATAACAAAGAGTGAAAAATTGAAGGGGGTCTGAATACTTTCCGTACCCACTGTATCAAACTAATGCTGGTGAAACTCCATCCACACAGGGAATAAAATCAGCATCTTTTAAGCCACTACATAAACATCTCTCCTCATATGGGTGGGGAAATGGATTCAGACACTGAATCAGGAACAGATTCAGACTCGCTGACATCTAGCACTGTTGTGCTTTTGGGTGACCCGAGTGACCCGAATCCTGGCTCTTGGATTTTTCTGATCCTGTCTCCCACTTTGCTTCTTGTTTACATACTGTTCTTTCTCCATACCTTGCTCTTTCTCATCCACATCCTCTTCCTCCTTGTTCACTACCTCTTATCCTCTTATACACATACTCTTCCTCCTCTCCCTATTATATTGTTTCTATCCATAGTTGGTATCAACATTCAGTACAACATTTTAAGTTAATTTTGGCACTCCGAACTGACTTGTATTTCGAACAGTTGGTTTGGACACATCATTAGAAATAAGTGTGAACAATTTTGAGTCGTTGTGTGTAATTGATGACAACTGTGTTGTAGTTGTGTTTAACTTTTGCCTTCCTGTGTTTATCGGTTTGAAACACTTGTGCATCACAGTGTGAAATGTGTTTTTAATGAGTGAGAATGTGTCTAGAGTTTTGCAAAAAGAGTGAATGAGATTTGCAAACAGTGTCTAACTACCTGAACTTGTTTAATGTTTTACAGAAAGAGTGATTTATTCGACAAATTGGTTTAGGCTATTGAGAATTTGGTTCAGAGAATGGGTTTTACTGTTTTAACAATTGTGAAAAACTGTAATCCTTGATATCTAATTGCTTTTTTCTGTTTCAACATCATATTCATCTTTTATTTAGCTTATTTTAAGGCTGATTGTACGTTTTTTTTTCAACTGCTTACACAAAAATCCTTACTTGTCACAATTTCTGAAACCTGACACTCAAACACCAGAACCACACACCAAGGGCCCTATTTTAACGATTTAACGATCTGCTCGCGCGCGAGGTTAAAGTGTGCAAGCACTTTTTGCAAACCACAACACACAATTCTCTATGTAACACACAAAAATCTAACAGGAAGTATCTTGATTTCCTTTTCAAACACAACCTAATAATATGACACTCTAATTCATCAGTGCCTCACACTAACTCCTCACATGTGCAAACAGTCATTGCTTTACTTTACGCCAACCAATCATGACTTTAGAATAGTTATAGTCAAGTTATATAGGTTTTTTTTCTGACTAATACTGTATTCACAACGACAAATAATAAATAGTTTGGTTTCAATCTTGCTTTCGTGTTTACCGTGAATTTTTCAACATCTCTCTGCCTAATTACTTTCAATCTTGTACAGAAATGTACATAGGAGCTCATGAAAGAAGAGCTTTAGGTTTTAAATAACTGTGTATATGATATATCCAAAATTATAATATTATGGCAAAGGTTTGCATCGTAAGACAAATGTTTGCTTTTGAGATGTGTTTGTGATATTTTGCAAGAGATGTGAGGCATTTTGCATTTTGTGTGTTCAATTTTTGGATTTGTGGGTGAAGTTTTGGAGAAAAAAAAGAGGCAAAGTTTTGAAAATGTGTGTTAGAAGTTGAAAAAACTAGATTTATATGTGGTAATGATGTTGTCAGCTCAGTTATCACTGAGGATATGGCTCCCCCTAGAGTTCTTTTAGGTCACTTTCAGGAATTTTGTTTTTCTTCAGCATGTTTTTGAATAGGCCTAGATATAGCGGTGTATTTAGCTACTTTTGTCAGTTTACAAATTGATACCTAACAGGTGCCCATATATAGCAAGATAACCGTTACCTCTGTGTATGTGTTCTCACAATGTGAATGAATTTTGCTTTGCTTTGCTTTAATTTCTTTAATTTGTCTCGGATCCTGTTCTTTCTACAAAATGTATGGTCCACCCATTCTCTTGTGACTTGCTCTAAACAAGTCCAGTCTCACTGACAGACTTTCTCCCTCTGCTACCAATTACATTGCTCTTTACACCCCTTCTGTCTCGCACTATATCCAGTAGGGGGTGATTTTCAGAACAGAGACAGACCCCTCCTGATGATGATGATAGTATAGGCAGGGGTGGGGAACGTTGGTCCAGGAGGGTCACTGTCCTGCAGAGTTTAGCTCCAACCCTGAAAAAAACTCACCTGATTGTAGCCTTAGTGATCCTAAAGACATTAATTAGCTGGTTCAGGTGTGTTTGGAACTAAACTCTGCAGGACAGTGGCCGTCCAGGACCAACGTTCCCCACCCATTCGATAGAGAAAGATGTAGCTGCTTTGGCAGGAGGCCTTATCCGCTACCTGTACAGTTTGTTAATGGGTAATCTCTGCTGCCACTATCAATGAGATCAAACCTTTAGCTTTGGAACTGGTGCTCAAGTTTGTGGTGCTGAAGCTAAAGGGATTGAAATACAGTGTTGTTTTGTTACAGGCTGAGGTCATAAAATGTGTCTGGACCTTTTCCTCCCTGTTACGTTTTTTGTTTGTGATAATGAACAAAATGTATTGAATCCTTGAATACAATCTAAGTTGCTTAAAACAATATAAGTTAACCCTATAAAGCCTGCTGTATCATATTTGATAGACCTACATGAAGGCCTCTACAATTACAAATCAAAACTTTGCTGAAAAACTTGTACACAATATTCTATGTATCTCTGGCCCTCTTGGGAGTTCATACATTTTACAACAGCTTCTCTTTTTTTTTTGGTGTCAAATCTTTAATGATTTCATAAATTAAATGAAAGAGTGACTTTTATATTGTGTTAAGATTTTAAGATGAACATTTACTGGACTGATTTTCTTAAATATTTATATTTTCTTTTATATTTTGTTTAAGTTTCAATAAACTGTTCCATTTCAACAAATTTGATTATTTCATATGTCAAGGAGTAAATCATTTTCATTGCAGTTTTAGTAAAACGAACTGTGGTATTTTGGCATACACTATGTAACATTGTTACATTTCTGTGAGGCACTGTCAGTTTTCTCACATATTTTTTTGGCAAAATGCAGGTTATTGTAGGCTATATGGTGTGTTGACAAAATGCTTCCAGGCTGGAAGTTTGGTGACGGAAAAGGCGCCGCCTCCGTTCTGTTCTGTTATCCCTCCCTTTCTTCCATCCTCCGCTCACATTGCTCTTTCCTTCGGTGGGAAAATTCCTGCTGGAACATCCACGGTGGATTTGAACTCGGGAATTGTAGTGGAAAAGCAGAATTCTGCAAAACACGCCGGAGGATTTCCTCGCATGTTCTTCCTCATATTGTTCAGGTATGTGCACGTTCTAATGGTTCATGGCATGATCCGAGATGTATTGTTGTGAATTATCCGAACAGCGGTGTCGAGTGACATTCACCAACGATAGAAATGTGCACGCAGACGTCGTTGTATACACTCTGAACTTCCCAAATATACAGTTTACCCGTGAATTGCTACGCTGTTTACCTTGAGTCCGACGTGTTGCTGTTACAAACAGTATCTTGTTACGTTGAGTCACGTCGTTGGAAATGTAGTATAGATCCTGTGTGAAAAAAAGAACTGTTATGGAGGGTGAAGTAGAAAAGTTTCATCGTCGTTAGTCTTTTTATTACTGTTTTTGAATCAGACTTTAAATATGCATTGTTTATTTGATCTTAAAAAGTGAATGATAAGTTTAAAATGGACTGAATGTAAGTTACAGTTGGACTATGTGGAACAAAGTCCACTTCCTTTGCAAGCCATAGTCATTCATTCATGTTGTATGGCATGTTACAGACTTAAATGTAACCCAGTGAATCAATGCCATTCAAATGTAGACTTTTGTGCGGTTGTTGTTGTATGCTTTTCAGAAAGAATACATCATTTATTTAGTTTATTAAGGCCTATAATGCAACTCTCCCCCTCTGTCAATCTTACAGTAGGCCTACATGACTTTGTCACCAACTGGCTAATGACAGTTGAAAATAGGGCTTTTAAGACCATGACATCTGTTTTCCTCTGGGCTGGGTTGTCCCCTTTAACGCCCAGTTGTAAAAGAGGCAGGTAAAAAAAGAAGAAGAAAAAACAGAGCTTCATCTACACAAAAACAGTGTTAATTGGAGGTCACAAAAGTTCAATAAAGCCACAGCTGCGCTCACTTTTTCCACACTCGAAATAGCAAATCTGTGACCAACAGAGAAATACATTTTGGTGATATATCCCCTAATAGCTGTCAGAGGAGTTTATCCGACTAATTTGTAGTTATCCAAGAATATTGATTTGCTTCCTAAAAACAACACATGCACCCGAAATGATGATTTGTAAATTACATGGCATTTATTGTATGTTTGGGACCGAAGTTCCACTTTTTTTTTTTCTTTCTTGTTTCTGTCTTCATGTTTTTTTCAAAGGAATGTTCTTGAATCCCACATCTGGAGCACTCTGGTCACCCACAGATATAGTGATTTCTTCTTCCTCCTCTGCATCACTGCATTAAAAGAGGAACAGTCAAGGCCACACTGAGCCTGGCCCTGTGGCCATCCTAACCACAACCATCCCAACTGCAATCGCAATGACCAGTTATGTTGTCAGGACCAGATTGAGTTTGAATATAGTTTGTCAGTTCCAAGGACGTTGGGCTTGGTGCATAAAATGTCCCTCTGTCTTCCTGTGTCTTCGGATTTTCTTCAGAATAGTTCACGGAAAATTAACATTTTGTCATTCCAAACCTGCATTACTTTCTTCTTTGAAACAAATAATTTAATATTTTAGGAAATCTTTAAACAGATATTTATCACACAAGGCCAGTTTCTAGTGATCACAGCTGTTAAGCTCCAAGAATTTACACTTAAAAGCACTATAAAAATAGTCCATGTTGTATTTTCTAATATTTTTTTTATATTACTGGTCTATATGATAGCTTTGTGTGAGGAACAGATTTATGTAATTATTCAATGACAGTGTTCCCCTCCAGTGAGTTGTTAAGGCCACAACTGCTGTGACAGGATCAGTGATTCATAAACAAGCAATTGAATCTAAATTGTGACTTAAATTTCAATCTTTTACTCTGGATTCAACACACATGTTGTGTGGACTATTTTGTATATATCTTTGTCATTCTTGGTTCTTAACAGATGAATTGCTGTTTTATATTCTTCATGCTATTTTGTCTAAATAAAATAAAAAACATATTTTTAAATCAATCATTTTAAATGCTACAAGTGAATTTATGCATCACAGTATTATAATGTACATAATGAAAAAAAATTATATTAATTTTACACTTGCTAATGATTTAGAAAAGACTCTTAAGTGAACATTAGATGACGGCAAATAAGGAAAATGAGCACCAATTAAATATCCAATATCGGCAATAATCATTATGGTACCATTACACAGTATTGTGCATCCCTGTTGAATGTTTCACTGAAAAATAACAGTAGGTAAGTTTGAAACAACATGAGCATTAATAAATAATGGCATAATTGTAATTTTGGGTGAGCTATTTCTTTAAGATCAAAAGAGCACAGAAAACTGGCAGTGTATAATGGAGATCTTTCTGTATACAGGTGTGTCGATGGCCTTCATCATCTTGATTTAATTACACATCTTGTTTTGGTCTGGAGGTCAGACCTGCCAGACTCCCCCTCCCTTTCAACTGTCAACCTGGCAGTGGTCAGCAGATGGTGGATTGCTTTGTGAAATACCTCCGTAAGCCACCGAGCCTCCCTCCTTCTCAAGGAATTCGCTTCACTGATGGTAGTGCTAGTGCACCAAACATGGAGGCAGCTAGCCAGACAGATGGAAGGTGAAAAAGCACTATTGCCCCTTCTGCATATCATTTCACTGAAAAGAGACCAAATGTATGTGAGTGGTTGCTATGGTGACCTCGCATTTTCAGACGACTCGGACCCATCTGCTTGCAGGCTGCACGTAGACTGAGAAAGAGAGTGGTAGGGATTGTCATATAGGGTTTTGTGTACGTGCTCCTGTTTGCTTTTTGATTGTGAGAGGCTGCTAATTGTCGAAGCTCACGTACGAAAACAACATCCTTGTTTTTGTTTCAAGAGCAGTACTTTTTCACGTAGGGTTGCTAAATCAAACTGCTGTTTTTTTTATTTATGGTAAAATATTTTGTATTCTTTTTATCATATGGTCAGGTTTTCTTTGTCTAAGAGCTTTCGCAGAGACACAGCTTCTCTAGCTTGCATGCTGAATTGACAGTGTACCTACAGTCATTGCCTGTTACAAGCATTCTGGTGGTCCACACCCATCCCCTAACCTCACTTTTAAAATCCCCTCGCTCTTTTTTTTTTTTCTTTTTTTCTCTGGTTCCCAGACCTCTCTCTTTCATGAGCTGTAATCGGTTGTGATAGTTTTGGAACGCAGGCTCTGACTGAAATGTTTCTGTTTCACACAGTTCAGGGATGTGTCTTGACAGAATTAAATGGCTACAGAAAATCTGGTCCTCCTAAATGATTGATTAATCTCTGAATGTGAAATACAAACTCCTTCATAGCAGATCCGCAGGAAACCGAAATGCTGTCTTCGAAGTAGAGCTTATTGTCCTACGATCTGACAGCCCTCCTGAGGTACCTCACCCCCCCCCCCCCCCACCCCCCCACCCCCCCACCGTGATAATTACGGCCAACTCTGAGGTCTGTGTGACCGCAGAACTTTTATGCGGTCTCTTGACAGTCCTTAGCGTCAGATAAAGTTTCACATACTGTGGCTGTTTTATAAAGTCGAGTTGAGGGTCAGGATTGATCTTTGTGGAAGCTCCTAATTGGAAGTGGCAGCCAAGCTCATGATTAGCATTTCTGTGATGCACTGTGGTTTTGTGTGATTAGTACAATTGTGCTGTTGAAGCCTGAAAAGTTTGTGGAAGTCAAGATGATTTTTTACACTTCTGCTGCACTTTTTTTGTGTCTTTGATTTAAATTGACGCTCATTCTACCTGCAGAGGCAGCAGACACAATGCATGATTAGCACTTTTGAAAGTTTATTGGTTGGAAAACATCTGCTGTGCTAAGTCAGTTTTAATTGGCAGCATGGGCTTGCCTTTGCTCTAAAGGGCTGAAAAAACAAGTTAATGGTAGTATGTATTATTTCCAAAAAGTAAAGTATACTTGACAAATTAGTGAAATATTTATGTATATTTCCTAATTAATTCATGTATATTATATTTTTGGGGAGTCGCAACATTATAGGCAGTGAAGCCTTTAAAAAAATATGTATTCTATTATTTTCTTTTTCTTCATTATGATATCAGGATTCTGGATGTGGTCAAATTGCACACCATATTTTTTTTGAATGGGTTTTTCCAGCATTGGACTTATTCATTGTCTGCAGCTTCATTTAGTTAAAATAAACATTTAGCCAAAAACATCTATGAATGATTTGTCTCCTACATTTGCGGTATTGTATATTTCAAGAGGTTAAATCTGTTCCACAGTGATTGATGTTTTTTTTTTAATGTTTTTTTATTCTCATACGAATAACTCCAAATAATGTGGATTAATTAAAGGAAAAGAGCCTTAGAATTGGCTTTTCGCTTGGAAGTGACTGGCTTTAGTATTCAGTATCCATGGAATGGGAGGAAAAGTTCTGTCAGCTCTAAATTTGATGCATGGGGTTTGGATTAGGATCTTCGATAAGAAACACTGCATTCTCACATATTGTCGCCAGATACCTGGACTCTCTATTTTTCTTTCTTTTTTTCCCCCACCCTAATTTATGTGTGTGGAGAATAAATGTTCTATTCAGAATTGCCTCATTCATAATCATGCATGAAGAGTGTTGTGTCCTGTTATGAACCAGCACTCGAATTAATTGCACCAATATTCTTCGCTCATTACAACCTCATGCTCCATATCACTGGTGACGTCTTGACATATTGCAATATCCACTGATTCTGCATCAGTCTGCAAGCTATTCAGATAAGCACTGGGCAAGCATGCTGTATTTGTGCACAGATAATGTTTTTTCAGCCTTTTTTTGTTCTAAAGTTCCTGTTCTTTTGTCACTTCTCCAGCTGTGTCTCTGGACTGTATATTTTGGTGGTGACCTCAGTGCTAAAGTTAAGCCTGGTCAAGACCACACTAGCTGTACAAAAAGACATGTGGGAAAAGCAGTTGTTCGTAGTTCATAGTTTTCATTTGTTTTACACGCAGCTCCTCACACATTCATCGGTTTCAAGTTCTCAATGAGACCTTTAAATTCATGTTAATGGGACAAAAAATAAATAAAGTGATTTGTATTTTCCGATTGCTGTCGTTTACCTGAATCTGTGTGTTGTATCGCAGGCATTCTTGATAAAGATCTTTGGCATTTTGAAGTAGCTCGAGGAAGGAAGTCTGATAGAATGGGGTTAGAGTGGAAAGGATGTTGTCTCAGGGGCCCTTGACGACCCCCCTTACTCTCCTTACTGTAGAAACAACTGTTCAGGCCAGCTTCAGAGTGCTTATAAGTCACCTTTTGGCCCTGCAGCAGGGGCCAGTCCAACTGGGAATAAATGTACTACATCATTGGATATTCTGTGCCTTCCTGTGGCCAATTAGCTTGCACCCCAGGCCCATAAGCAGTCTGCCAGATGCACCATAGCAGTGGTCTGTGGCTTTGAGAGGGAAGGGCTGTGGCACACAGTCTATGATATGAGTGGTTATTAGAGAGGCCCCTCTCTGAGTCCACACAAGCCTAGAGATTTGCTGCTTGCTCTTCATTCAATCGGGCCCCTCAAAGACTGTTAAGCTAAAGAATTTGGATGTGTCTCGATAAAATATTGTCCAAACCTTTCAGGCCACTGTAAAAATTCCACCCAAAAAATCTCTGACTGACTTTCTTCTGTGGAACACAAAGGAAGATATTTAAAAAAAATGTCAGACTCAGTAAGGTCCAAATCAACACTGGACCCTATTAAAGGTACACTGTGTAGTTTTTTAAGTATTTTATTAGCTAAAATATGTCCTCATTGGTGTAAAATTATCTGACTTATCCTCGTAAGCGAAGAATTTCTTATTTTTTATTTTTATTTTTTATTTTTATTTTTTTTATTGTGCAAGGGGTGAAATTACAGTGAGAACAGTGTATGTATATACAGTGAAACAGTGAAACATCAAATTGGATCTCAACGGAGCAACAGTTGAATTGTTTGAATTTCTGAATAGAGATGTATGTTTGTGTGCTCTATATAGCTAATGACATTAGCATTAATAATATTATCAACATAACAACATAACAAAAAAACAAAAAAACAAAAAAAAAGATACTACTGTCACCATTCCGACTACTTATGATAACGATAGTAATAATAATAAAAATGATAATATCAATAATTACTACCATTATTTCCACCAGCATCATAATATACAATAAATAACTAAATGCAGTAGCAAATAATTACCCCTAATATCCAGTCGTGTTGTGTTTTGTCATGTCTCCGCACTGCCAACCACAGCCTGTAGGATGTGCCCAGAACGTGCCACCCATCAACAAGGGAAGATACCGTAGAGCTCAGAACACCCCAAGTACCCTGGCAACTCCCACCATCGCAGACAAGCCGCTACCACCAAATTGCCAGCCTTGGCCTAGTTAATGTGACAATGTTCCTAATCTAATATGTTGCATTAAAATGAGACATGGCATGAAACACAGACCCAGGGGTAGCCAGTTGATGGCAAGGCCCGAGTGGAATTCTGACCTCTGCCACCCCTGTGCTATCTAACCTCGGTCAGAAGTAACGCACCATGCTTACCCTGTTCTATATGTGTTATTTTTTTTATTTTTTTTTTCTTAAATTTCTTATCTTTATTTACATTGGACGGGTAAGTCCAAGGAGGCTTCCATGTCGTTCCGCCAAAAACTATAATAGCAGAGAGGGACAAAAAGCACTAGCCTACCTCAACGCGTTTTCGTTCAGTGCCAGCGTCACGTGACTGAAACCAGCTGCACGGACACGGAGATCAGTGAGAGGCGCTTGTCACTGCCCTGGCAAATTTGAAAGGCTGCTCTGCACGGTACTTCATAATGCAGGATCATACTTATGCCGAGCCCCAGGAGAAGGAATCCTCGTCGCCAAAAAAGCGAAATAACGAACCTCATCACCTGAAAGATAAGACCACAACTCGATGAAGTGCTATTGGAAGACATGTTGTCATAGCTTCTTGGTACATAATGGCTACCGTAGTTGCAACATGCATTTGAAAAAGCGAGGCGCTAGAGAGCACTATTCGTTTGAATGCAAAATACAATTTCACCGCTAGATGGGTACCGCTAGATTCCTACACAGTGTACCTTTAACTTTCATTACATGGACATTTTTTCAAAATATCCTCCTTTGTTTTCCACAGAAGAAAGAA
This sequence comes from Rutilus rutilus, assembly GCF_951802725.1. Classification (NCBI taxonomy): domain Eukaryota; kingdom Metazoa; phylum Chordata; class Actinopteri; order Cypriniformes; family Leuciscidae; genus Rutilus; species Rutilus rutilus. The sequence continues at coordinate 20,228,331 of NC_140211.1, forward strand.
AAAAAAACCTGTTGAAATGTTCTTCAAAATATATTTTGTGTTCCTCAGAATAAATTCATACAGGTTTGGAACAACACGATGGTGAGTGAATTTTTGTTTCTTTTTTTGTTTTTAGGAGAACTTTCCCTTTAAGATCAAATCAGAACTCAAACCATGCATCTTGCAGACATTCTTTAATATTTTGCCAGATATTGAGTATGATTATCATCATTCTTTAAGAGGGGTTTGAAAGCTTCGGCCTTGACTGGACAATATCTGGCATGGGACTGGCAGATATTGCACACACTCATAAATGTTAGATCACTTTTTTATTGTTCCGTTGTACCGCTGAGCATAGATGAGAAAACCATGACAAGGCTTTATTTTGTGTTGGCGTCAGCCCTAACTTTAATAGTTGTATTAGGAGTACCGTTCCTTTAGATACAATCATCCTAAAGTCCCCAATGTGTCTTCATATTTCTTTTCTGTTGCTTTGAGTTTGATTGGTTTAAAGCCAGCTGTCCATTGAGATCACTGCTGCATTTGCTTGGCAGTAAGGCACTTCGATTGTGATTCCCACTGAACTGGACCCCACGAAAGATGATTTATGTTAACTATCATGTGAGATTCAAAAAGACAAAGTTGTATTTTTCTCTGTAGCTCAATGGAATGAGTCTTTTTTTTAAAAGCTTGGAAACTTGGTGATAAAACTTTTCCTCTTGGGAACGCACATCACACTCTCTGGTCTCTGTTAGGCCATTAGCTGAGATATTTACAGTGCTTTTATGGTTAGTCACAGATGCAGTAACAGTCGTTGTTGATTAGTCATGTCGGCATACAGACATGAGTCTGGATTCTTTTTAAGTTGACTGGCAAATTGCATTTACATGCCTAGCCTATGTTTAATTAAAGTTCCTGTCCTACATTCTAAAAAATTTTATAGACAAAGATGCAAGATGGAATATTTTAAAGGGATAGTTCACCCAAAAATGAAAATACTGTCATATATACTCTCATGTTGTTCCATAATACTTTTGTTTGACTTGTAAGCACAATTTGTAATTAAACATGAAAGATTTCGTCTTTGAAAGTCGATTCACGCAAAACTATGACACTAAAGACTTAGAGATTTAAGGATATTTATTTTCAAACGTAAACATTTTATATTTTAATCTGGACTACAACATGCCCCAGATATTAAATTAATATATTTATGTTCTGATTCTTTATTGTTTAGTCACACTTTACAATAAGGCTCCATTATTTAATATTAGTTCATTCATTAGTTAACATAAACTTTTTTGCAACTTATTTCAATATCGTGACAAAACAGTATACTGTGATAAAAGCTTCAGCAATAGAGAAAACATGTAAATTTTTTACCGTCACATGCCTAAATATGTTCATAATATATAGCAATTTTGTCTCTTCAGAAGACTTTGATTAAACTGCTCGATTCACCATAAACTGTGATTTCAAAAAGTTCATAAAGAGTTTGTAAAATAAATCTCTTTATAAACTTTTTTAATCACCAGAGTTTTGGGTGAATGGACTTTAAATGGAGGGACAGAAATCTCTCAGGTTTCATTAAAAACCTTTTCATTTGCGTTTCGAAGATGAACAAGTCTTAAGGGTTTGGAATGACATAAGAGTGAATAATTTTTTTTTTTTTTTTGTGAACTATCCCTTTAAGAAAGAAAAAAACATCAGTCTTAGAACAGTGGGAGAGGGTTTTCCTAAGATGTGTTGTCAGAAGTTGATGGACTTTGCTTATGTGCTCAAATTTTGAGTCTGTTTTGATGGTTTTACCGCCATAAACTTTCCATTGCAAATTGTGATGTGACCTCCAACCTGCTGCTTTGCCTGAACAATTAATCTGATTGGTCGGTCAAACAGTCTGCCTTATGTTTTTTTCATTTTCCACTTTGTATATTTAAACACCAAAGCAGCTAGAAACAATGTGTTCCTTCTGTCTGAAATTAACATACATTATGACTGTGTTTATAGCGCTCTGTTCTTTAATCAAAGGAAAGTATGTGAGAGAAATAGGGGTGTTTGTTTTCTTTCTGGCGGATGGGTTCTCCTGATGGCTTTTGTGTTCTCTGGCTGAACCACTGACTGATTTAGATGATTTAGTCTCTTTTGTTTCTCCATTCATAACCAGAGCTCTCTTCAATGGTTGGATGATTATTAAGAAACGTGGAAGTTAATATACCTCCATATTATCCTTATTTAAATGACCTTAATAAATAGCTTAATTGTCTCAATATGTCTGCAGTTAAAAAATTCTGTATAGCATTACAATATTTATAGATCATGCAATATATAACAAATTTGAAGGTATTATTAGATCTTTACCAACCACAGGCGTCAAGTGGAGTCTTTTTATGTTGTGCGTGTGTGTGGTTGTGCTGCTGTGGTGTATCATGTTCCTCATCTGATCCTCATTAGAGCTGGGGAACACAAGGAGTCTGTCTGTGGGACCATAGACTGTCTCATCCTCTCTGGATGTGTCTTCGCCTTAAGTTGCACTGTACCACCAAAGAAATGACTTGGACCCAAACAGATGACCTTTATAATCCCTCTGCGTTGCTGTGAGTGTCAATTGTTTGTCAGTTTGTTTCACGAGTTTGAAACAGTAAGAGAGGTCAAAAAGCCACTTTTGTGTCTAAACTCCTCCTTTTTGAATCCAGAGTCTTTGACTCCACATGAGGGTTCAGGCGGGTTGACAGAGCTGCTTCAGACCAGGATGTTGTAGAATAAAACATCTGTTATGTATTGGTTCAAAAATTGGTACCTAATTTAGCTCTATTTCTATTCACCTTGAAATAATACCCTTGAAAGCTCAAAGCACAAATACATACTTCTGAATCAGTATGACTTAAGCACATTCCTAAGCTTAGAGGTTAAATAGATAGTTCAACCAAAAAGGAAAATTCTGTCTTCATTTACTCACCCTCATGTTGTTCTGAACCAATATAACTTACTTTCTTCGATTTAAACATGAAAGATGATATTTTATCCATACAATAGAAGTCAAAGGTAACCAAAATGGTTTGGTTGCCAACATTACTCAAAATATCTTCTTCTGTGTTCCATTGAAGATAGTCAGTCATACAGGTTTGGAATGACATGCGGGTGAGCAAATGAAGACATTTTTGGTTGAACTATTCCTTTAAGGGTCCAAAAAATAAAATTATACATTAGTCTAGGGATGTCACGATTAGGAAGTATTACTGATAACACCAGGTGGGGAGATATTGTATATAACTTGTAGCATCAGGGAGCCGCTATCAATATGCAGTGTATTGAAATCACGCTCTCGCTTTTCACTTTGAATTCACAATCATGCACTCTCTGTGTTTCGGGAGCGGCAGTACTGCATATTTTACAAGATAATGAATCAATGATGCTCAGGATCTGTTGCACACCAAATCCTTCACCATCTCTCTTAACTCTCATCATGTGATAAGTCAAATCTACTCTTGCTGCACAGTGCTGCGACTCCGACTGCAGGAGATCGTGGTTCCGACAGCTGTACCGAACTGTAGGCAACATCACTCCTATAACGAGAAGAACCAGGTATGGTTGCGCATCCTGTCCTTTTGACATCACATCCTGTTTTTGGTTTGTATAGATATCTTTGGTCCATGTTGCATTCATATTTCAGTCAAACTGCACCAAAGTTTGTTTGGAAGCAGACTGAGACACTTATGAAAAGGAACTACACTAACAGAGCAATCGCACTAGAGTTAGTTTTAGTCTAACCAAACCTGCCAAGTGTGAACACACCCTAAACAGAACCTTGTCTGCTTTGAATATGGATCGTAGACATATGCAGAGACCTCAGCAGTTTTTCTGCTAGAGTAAGCAGATAAATGATATTACCTCTCTGAGGCCCTCATTCTGAGGCAGATCTATCCTTTTGAATAAGTAATGGCCAACTGACACTGGTGCAGATCACCAGAAAGCCACCAGCTTTGCACCTTGACTTCATCCTGTGTTAAAAGAATTCTGTCATCATTTACTCGCTCTCATGTGATTCTAAACATTACTGACTTTCTTCTGCAGTAGTAGTTGTAGTAAAGAATTTGGTGTATGCATAGCCAACATACCATATATAATATGGAGGCTATTTCCAAGCAGTAGCAGTAAGACATATGTACTGTAGTTAGAAGTGACTTATGGCTCAAAATCAATAGCCAGCTTACTGTGTCGAATGTAAATCACTCGTCAGTCCAGTTAACTGTCAGCTCAGTCTAATTATGGTGTTCTCTGTGTCCATCACATCAGATTTACCACTTGCACTGCCGGAATGTAACAAGTTTAGCCCAAGGACAGGATCTAAGCCTCATGTGTTAATTAGTCTAGATGCACGGTGTCCTCATCAGTCTGCATTTAGAAGTGTGGCATGCAACAGGGGGCACATTTTATAAACCTTATCAGCCTGGCTCATGAATATTTATTAAGTGACATTCTGGGGTGCTAGCCAAATTAGGATTATTGCTTACCGATTGTGCATTTGTATGTTTAGTCCACTGCCAGTATGACAATGCTTCACAGAGAGCTCACACAATATGCACGGAAGCGTTTGAAAGGAGATCATTCATCCATCTGCTGTCATGGTCATGAGATAAAAAAAGGGGAATGAAATTGGCTCACTGTCTTTATAAGCTAAATGTTTTACTTTATAGCGATATTCACAATATTCACTATTCGTCAGCAAATATATTGCAATTTTATCTCTAATATTCTGTTATCTCCAATATTCTATGTATTGCCCAGCCCTTGTTGCTTCATTCAGTTAGGATTTTTGCAGACCACCATGGAGATCATCAGAAGATTTGAGTAATTGCCTGATTACATAAGCAGAAACAACTGTGTTTTTGACTTCTGCTGCAATTTGGTTATTTTACAAGACATTTATTTCAGATTCATGCGATCTGCAAAAAATTATCTTTCTGATGTTCCTGTGATTAACATTTAAATTCCCTCAAGATTAAAGTGTGTGTGTGTGTGTGTGTGTGTGTGTGTTGCGACAGTCTCCTGCTCACCAGACACATTCCTTTGACTGTGTTTTGATTTTTTTAATTGGGCCTTTCCAGCTCTCAGATGGAGCTCAGTTGAGATTTCACTGCAGTTTTTGCCTCATGGGCTCCGTAGCGTTTGATCACCCAAACCAGTCTTACACTTTTATATGTTCAGTCATGATCATGACAAATGTGTTTGTAGTCTGAGGGATCCGATTCATTACTCAGATTGTGTTAGATGGTTTCATTAAGGTAGCCAATTTTTTGGTCTGGAGTGAGGAATTTCTTTTGACTTGTGAGTAGTTTGATCTACTTTTAGTATATGAAAAGATCACTCTCAATCTCCATAATACTTCGCCTGAAGCTGTTTCATAGAAGTAGTGCCCGGGGAGTTTTTGGAAATGAATATTTCACTTCACTTTTAGTTTAGTGTTTTGAAAACTGTAGAGAACATGAGGATCTGCTTTGCTGTTAAAACCACTGATCAGCATGGTCATGTAGCTGGATGTTTTCTTTGGTGTGTTACTAAGGTACTCCAGTATATGTGTGTGGGTTTGAGTGCTATGTATATATGCATTTGTCATTGAGTCATTGTTCAGGAATGCACAGTGTGTCCTACACTAGACTGATACCTGAAACCTGGAATCGTGGAGACCTGGAGTTTTCTGTTGACACTGAGAGGAGTCAAAATAGGATGGGATTAATCATTGTGGACAAGGTTGATGAACTAATTTAATCAGGGGTGCGCATATGTCTCCAGGTGCTCTCTTGAGAACCAGACCAAAAAAGTTATGTGCACCCCTGAATATAATGATGCCTTATACGAGATGACTTTGGAAAGAAATATCAAAGTGGAACTGGGAACTTGTCTTAAAGTGTTCCAACCAAGGCACACACCAGGCCTGCACAGTAGGGGTATGCGGTATTGACAAAAAATGATATCTCGATATTTTCTGGGATTTTGTCGATAACGATGACTAAGTGATGTTTTGCTTAGTGTTACTGTGCTGGTAACTTGGCAGGCTTAGGACTGCCGTGGACAGCTGACTCCTGAAGTTTTTGTTATTCTTCATATTTTGTGCGGTGGTGGTTAGTTAGCAGCAGTGACAGAAATAAAAATGTCCAATAAGTTTAAATAGATTTTTACCTTTTTATCTGCATTTTTACCTTAAAGGAATTTTTTTTGCCTAATTAATGCATAATTTATTATGTGAAATGATTACATTTGAACTAGGGCTGCACGATATATTGTTTTAGCATCAATATCGCGATGTGCGCATCTCTCTAGGTGTGTTTTTGTTTGGTTTTTGAAAAGCGAGGGACATACTCAATAATGTCAAATTGCACGTCGTTAAAACAACAATTACGATATTATCGTATACAATATATTGCAAAGATGGTTTCCCTTCAGGCCTTTCGATATGGTCTCATTGGTTACCGCCACACTAGTCAAACAGAGCCATAGTAAAACAATTTTTTTTCGGGTGGGGCCGTATACAGTTTTCCTTTACATTTATTAGAAAAAGACAAACACAGGAGGAAAAACTGATCTTTCTTGTGACAACTTAATTATTTCTGGGAGTTCACTGTGGAAATCACCAGTCTGGTGAGTGCTGGTTTTTATTTCATTTCATTAAGAAAGTGAATTTGTTAAATCAGGATGAAAAATACAGGTTTGTTTTTAGGTATAAATTAGGCTAGCTTCTTGTCAGATTTTATTTTTAATTTAATACATTATTGAAATCCGGTTTTGGAGATTATACACTCTATGCTATGCTATGCTATGGAAGTATGAATACCTCTATTCTGTTCCGTTCTGTTGTAATAGTGTTGATGGCAGTTTTCCTGTGAATTTGCACATGTCCTGCTAAGGCAGTATTGCACACTGGACTCTAAAATGGTAAAATTGGCTTCAAAGTCAAACCCCTTGTAAGTGTGAATCACCACTGAGATTTATCTGCTTAAATTTGTCTGGTTTAGTGCCGCTTCAGTGGTTTGGACTTGTTTGTATGTTTGCATTGTGTCAAAGTTCTGTAAACACTAGAGAACATCAGGGGCATTTTGTTTAATTCTTCAAGAGGAGTTTGGGTCTAGTTTTTGTAATCTATGGGTTCCATGCAAAGCTTTGTTTACTGCATGTTTTTACCACTGAAGATGCATGCTACATTTTTTTTGCTTGCTTGCTTTCAAAGCTGAATGTTAAATTGAATCATATGTCATATGTAGATGAGAGAGAGAAACCAAAATTGAAAAACACGCTGTGCTATGAAATTAAACCGAAAAAGCGGTTTCTTCTGTAGCGTTACGACCCCATCTCAATTTCTTAACTCACCTGCTTTCTTCAAAAACTTATTTGCACGTTTATGTAAACCCAGGTTCATCACAGACGTTGCAGCAACAATAATTGGTGAGGAAATGATTTTGAATGTTTGATTGTAGAGTTCTAGTCTGCATTCCCTCTCTTGCTGCAAAACGCATATTCTAATGGGAGCAATTCACATCCAGACCCCTTTAGAGCTGTCCAGATCTCTGCTTTGTTTCACAATCACATGAATCATGAGGAAATGTGCTATTAAGAGCACGACTGCATCTGTGCCAGCCACAATCTCACACACTGTGACACTCAATAGTCTTTTTGTTCAGAGCAAATTGATGAACTGGCAGCTAGTAGTTTATAGGAAATTTTAGGACATGTAAAACTGGCTGGCCATCTTTTGGAGGCACATTCATTATAGGAAAGGGCATTTAATGGCTAGATGGAGAGTATTGGCTTTTAGCTTTTGCTTGGATTTTTGGTTGGCAAAGAAGGGTAAAGCTTAGCGCAATTCTCAGTATTGAAGCAAGGGGCTCTATAGCTGGCATTAGCGCAGTCACTGTGGATCTCAAACTTCAAGCCAACACACACACACACACACACAATTGTAGACAACAATATTTGAAGGCCCCGCCTCACAATTTCTACCCAATAAAATATTTTAGAGCTTGGCATTACAAGAAAGATGCATATTGTTTATAAAAAATAACCAAATAATAAGAAATATCTTTGGGCCCCGGCCCCCGTTTGAGAACCATCGCATTAGCATTAATGTGTTCTTTTGGTCAGGTTAACTGAAGAGAAGCTTGCTCAGGGCGTTAAAGGTTTTTAAACTATTGTCATGTTTATAGCTATCTGTTTAAAGATTAACTGGTTTAATGGCATGGACATTTGTGGGTAACTCTGGCACCCCTTCTAAGTTCTGACTGTTGTTTTTGTTTGCATACTTGCATAGAGTATGTTTCTGACCTTATGACTTACACTTGGCACTAAACTGTTATTTGTTTGAATTTATGAATTTGTTGAAATAAATTTTGAAGCAGTCAGCGTTTATTTGATCAAAATCAAGAATATTAAAGGGTAACCTAACCACTGAAGGTTAGAAAAGAGCAATACACCTTCAGATAGTGTGAATGCTGTTTAGGTGGAGCAAAGGGAGTAGGCTATATGATTAACACACTGGCTCACAGCCATTTGTAATGAAGCCATGAATTAAAAATGAAAGTGTCACCTCACAGTGACTCCGTGGTGAGGTCTGAAAACAAATGGCGCATCAATTCATTAAACCATGAAATTGGCTTTTATGGGCGTAATGTGGGAAGTGATACAGATAACATGAAAGAAGTAGAGGCGAGGTCAAAGAGACATTTTGGCAATGAGATTTAGGACGGGAAGATTTATAGTGGGAAATTTGACTAGAAATGGACTGAAGAGAATATAGATCTCTGAACAGGCCTACTAAAAGACTGTTTCTGAAGAAACATGATTTGTTTTCCCCCTCTCATTTGAGCAAACAAGAAACAGCTCATTTGGTTGATTCAGCAAGTGATTGATGTTTCGTCGTGCTGATGACTTCAAAACACCCTTGAACTATGTCAGTGATGAGTCAGATGTTATCTTTGCATATAGCTATGAATAACCTGTGATGAACAGATAAATTGTGGTTTTATCACCTTCAGTTACACTGGAAAGAAAACGGATGGTTGCTGTGATGAGCTTCAAAGGTGTTATGTACACAAAATGGTAAATTTTTTAATCAAATCAGCTATCATATGGTTACTGGAAATTTTAGTTAGTAATTTAATATATTAAATTAGATTTTTTTACAAAAGGCATTAGAAAATTAGTTTAGCATGCTATGCATCTTTTCGCATTACTATTACAACACTAGAAAACAGAAAATATCGCTCAAGTAGTTTTGTTTCCATTACGTTTGGATCATAATTGTAAACATTTTGAAAAACACAATGATCATTCATGTCATATGACAATTGCAGGTGTTGAGGCAAAAACAAGTAACTAACAAAATAGCATCAGGCTTAAGAGACATCAGGATTCAAATTGTCCTTAAAAGATATTTATTCTTGCAAGAATGTTCCCAGTCCATCCACAGTCCAGCTGCAGGTGGAGTGAGACTCAGAGCAGAGGTTGGCCAGCATTTTTATAGTGTTATCTCTTGTCACCCTTCACAGCACAAGGAACAAAAGGGACCCCCCTTGACCCCTCTTGACCCCTCCCCAGCACGGGAATCTCCTTACCTCTGAAATCTCACACACACACACCCTGCAGCTGTATCAATATCATAAAAGAAACTCAAAATACATCCAAAGAACGCATGGCATTCATTTGCTAAATCATTGAAAATAAAATACAAAGAAAAGATAATTTTTTTCCACAACAATTCCTCCTCTTTATCATTCTCTGATAAACAACATAGAAAAAATTCACTCTTGTTTTCTAATCAAACCCATTATACTATTAAATCTTTAAGAATAGAATTAATTCAAGTCTTAATTCAAGAACAGTTATACCCTTCATGTATATCAATACTAAGCCCTAATTTGATTCAATCAAATAAAATCGCAAAACTTTTCTTCAACCATTAATTGGTCAACATTTTCTCCAGATATGTTGATCATCTCGTTGCCTCATGGACGTTCCATCTTCACCAATATGACACTTTGTGTGCTGTTGAAATGGTCTTTTTCCAACGTTGGCAGGAGAGGTATGTTCTAGCGCATATCCTTGATCTTCCACTTTATTCTTCGTTGTGGCGTATGGGGTTGCTGATGAGATGCTTGGACCCAGATCCTTCCAAGATTTTCAAATCCTTACAAGATTTTCCCTTAGATCACGATCGCACCCCCACTGGAATGAGTCATTTACTGTCTACTGTCACCTGCGAATGGAGGCCTTAAGTGATTTTGTTAGTGAGCGCGTGTCTTGTCGTCCCTTTGGTGTGACCTGTGAAATTTTCAACCTGAAACATATCACCGGATAATTTCTTGCTCATTGAATAGCACTCAGGGTCCTTGTTCCCCTGAAAAAAACATTCAACCCATGTTGTTCATGTTAACAAAACAATACAGAATCAGTTCTGTTTGGTTCAATCCATCCTGACATCCTGCAAAATGAAAATTTTAAGTTAGGCATTACACAGGGTTAGGCACTGTTTCTTCACTTTGCTCATGCCATGCGCAAAAGTCTGCATCTTCTGTAAAGAAAAACAAATGTTGAGGTTATTGTCACATAGTTTTCTTTTGTCTGCTGTGCTGCCACATCTGCTCCGGCGTTTCCTGTCAAAACAATTCTTGTTATTAGCACACTTAAAATACAAACAATGCACACAATTAAACCCAATGTCCTCCCAACATTTATCTTCCCACCTGTGCGATGGCTTTCAGCAAATGTGAACCCCTTAGTAAACCAGATCTAGCTGGTTAATACAAATAAAGTTCTTCAAATAAACCCCTCCTGGACTTTTACTGTCCTCATATACCGATGAGGTCAAAGCTAGATAACCTCTCAGCCTGCTGTGAAGACAATGGGTTTAGCCCTCCCCCCCTGGATTTACTGTTTTTCCCACCTGTGAGGCCGAAATGTCTTTGTTTGTGGCCTGAATACAAATTATCCATACTAAAAGTTCAAGGACTCATCTGACCACTTGTTTTACTGTGCGTTCTCTTGTTCCCGCCATGAGCATATTCATCCTCCTCTTGATGCCCAACACCCATCTCGTGCATAAATCTAACATAATAAAATTCTCTTACTTTTATCAGACGCTTTTATCCAAAGCGACTTACATTTCAAGGTACACATTTACATTCTTATCAATTCTTGCTTTCCCTCGGAAATTGAACCCATGACTTTGGCGTTACAAGCGCTAACGCTCTACTGTTTGAGCTATAGAAAACTGCAATATTTGTTCATATTTATTTGGTAACATTTGTTTGGATAAAGTTTGCTAACCCAAACGTTGTCCTTCAGCCAAATTTCCCATCTTTCTCTGCCTCTGAAATAAAAATATTACTTAAAACAATTTGATAAGAAGATGAAATTGTGGCTTTAAGGCAATGGCCCCTAAACCCTATTGTTTGGTCTCTTAATCAGCTGTCATCTACGAACATTCTCCAGGTCATCAATTGGTCAGGTCAGGTCGTGTACACTTTGTCAACGTCACTACACTTCGTCAACGTCAGTCGAATAACAATCTTCCCCTTTTTACAATACATAACTGTTAAGGGCTCTCTGGATAATCTGATATTTACTTAGCCTACTGTACGTGTTTGTTGCTGTCAAATTTATAACTTTTTCTCAACACATGACTGACGGCTATCTACGACTTCACAATTCTAATTTATCAATACTTAAACCTGTCCAGAAAGTAATTCAAATCTACTGCACATCATGAATGACCAAAATAATAATTAACAGACAGAGCTCGATGATCAATCAACTTAAAGCTCATCCTGTTCTGTGTTGCCTTCTCATCAGATTGACTCACAATCCTCAGCTTACTTTTCAAATTTGTCATTCGCCTTAACCCATCTATAATGCTAAAACACTCTTTCCAGAGGTTAATGACAAATGTATACACACTATTCAGACAGAATAGTTGTCCTAAACTAACACATACTGTACAAACATGAATTCACACTCACATTCTTCCCTGACTATGAACCGCTCATATTTCTTATTAATATCTTTTTATCTAAAAGGATTCAAATTTTAAATGACATTTTAACCTTACATTTTCCTGTATCTTTTATCTAATGTTTTTATGGCCTCTTAACCAGTTTCAAAGCATGTCTGTTCATTATCCATCTGATTTTAGAAAAGTCAGCTGGATTGTTTTGGTTCATTATCTTATTTTGCTCCAGCTTTCTTTGGCTGACTGATAACAGAAGAACAGACAGAGTACCATCCTCTTCCTCCACTCAAGCAGTCTCTTTCTCTCTCACTATAAGCAAATAATCTTTTCAACAGCCTCCTAGGACTGTAACTAAAATAATCATAGTCATATTCAATCGTTCTATGATCTTTTCTAAGGTTATCTTTAGTTTAAATACTCAATTTACCTAACCTTTGTTTTCCAGAAAATTCTCTTGAGTCATCTTTAGCCACCACCATGTCTTATAGTGGTCCTTTGTCATGTCTAAATGATCTACAGGAGTCAGAACTGACACATTAGTTCAGCATCAACACAAATCTCTGTGTTTTCCTTGCTCATCAGGCAACTAACATTACAATTTTTTTTTTTTTTTTTTTTTTTTTTTTTTTTTTTAAACTGTCTCCACAACAGATAACCACTAGTTCAATGGTCTCTGCTGGCTCCTGAATGCCCATTCAGATCAGCTCTTAACCTATAATTGTCTTTTCTTCAGGGTGTTGTCCCCTGGCATAGTTGCAGACACTTGTCAGAAAAACAAGCCATTCAATCAACGCGGTTTCTGGTGAGTGGTATATAGAGGAACTCACATTTTCTGGGTCAGACGGCCGTAACTTCTTACAGCTCATCTCGCCTCTCAATGGTTTGCTGATGCTGCTGGCCTCACAGTCACCGCTCAACTCTAATACCTTTCTCACATAAAAACACCTCCATCAGGAAATGCCCAGTGTTTTTGCGTGACCCTTCTGTCTTAGGTTGTCCTTTTGGCCTAAAAGATCGTACCCGTCGTTGAAGTAATCACTCGTACACACTGGTAACCGCTTTTTCCCATCACAGAATCTGTGACCGTTTTCTTCAACATAATCTGTTGTTTTCTGGAGCTTAGGAAAAGGCGCATTCAAGAGTCATCAGAGCCATTCTGACCTAATAGTGTTCACAGGGAGACAAGTTAATAACAACAGTATTTAATCACTTAAATTCATTAATCATCTTAAAGGTAGCAACCTGCTTAGATTATAGTCAGTGAATTTAGATCACAATCGTACATTCAGTGTACTGTTACTTCTGTAGCCGGAGCCATCAGCCCTGTTTTATGGTGGAGGCTAAAATCAGACAAAGAAGCGGTCCTAAAATAAACTAGTCAAAAATGTCACTTCTATCATTTAAGGTCTGCATTATTATTTTAAAGACTTCTTTAAAATCATTCAGTTTTACTTTTAAAACATTTACAAATTGTCCTCTAAATTTGTCAAATCTGAACTGCCTGTAGCATGATTTGTTTTAGCTCTTCCGCATCTATGAATCTGTTCAACTGAAACACTGTGCTTTACACAGCCTCAGACAACAGTTTTCAGCTGACATTGAATGAGAGAGAGACTCTTGAGGCATCAGGACTGGTACACTGCATTCTCATAAACCTTTAACTTCAGACTTTATCTGCCATCTTTTCTTTAACTGTAGCCCATCTTAAGGCATCTTTTCCATAAATTACATGTATTGTAATTTAGACATTACAAATATCCACTCCGAATGAGTCTCTGTTGCACTGAAACTGTGGCAGTTTCAGTTACAGCACATGCCAGATTTAGATAAGCAAACCTGTTTTGGCCAAATCACATTCTTATCTTTTAAAATCAACATTAACAAGCCTTTGTTTAATCAAATGCCTTTTACACATTTTACATTTAGCAACTGTTAATCCTGTAACACTGCTTCTGTTTATTTTATCTTAAAGAAATAATAATTATTCTAGTTCTTAATAACGTTTCAAATTTCATTTCAATTTTATTTTCAATTACCATAATTTAATACCCGACTTCAATGTTTTCTCTAGGAGTTTATCAATCTGCTTCTATGGTTCATACTAACTTTTGAGGCTGCGCTCTCTGCTTGTCATACATTTTATGATTATCACTATAAATCATTCGTTAGATTTGTCTCTCTATATCATCTAAAACCTTATCAAAGCGTTTCATTCAAAACACAATCATCCTTTTAGTGATCGGTACTTTTAAAATATTTTGCAACTCATTTAGCTCATCTGTAATTTTACGTCAACCGGTACTTTTTATAGTTCTTTTCCTTTCAAAAGGAATTCCTTACACTTAATATCTTTCTTAACAACTTTCAAAAGTTCCATCTATCAACTTTCTTTTCTCCTTCATTTACTTTTACAGTCATACAGTGGGCATTTACAGTCACTGAATGACCCAGCTGACTGCAATAAAACACTCTCTGTTATTCTGCCTTTTATCTTTCTAACATCTCCACCCTACTTTACGCCCCTGAAGCAGAGCGTTCCTATTCAGGAAATGCAAACAGAGCCACTGATAAGTTCTCTGCATTTTCCCCCACTGTCCCAGCTGCAAATTCAATTACAACAGCCGAATCACAATCTTCATCATATTAACACTGATCTACTTTCTAACTCATATTAACACAGACTTTTCTTTAAATTTGTGTTATTTTGGCACTTTCTTTGTTTGGAGCCAATTAAGTTATTGTTTATCTTTCCAATCACAATCAAACTTTTACAAAACATCATCTGCAAATCTCTTCAGAGCATGAGCAGAACTGCTTATAGCATTTGCTCTCTATTATCTCACTATTTATCAGGACTGTTCAGTTACTCTTCATACAGTATTAAAACTTTAACGTGTCATTAATTTCATTAACACTGGTTTGATAGCTTATTCAAATGATTAGTATGCAGATTCAACTTAATATTATCATTATTCAGTCCCACTTATCTCTACTGTTCCACAGAAACCACAAGATTCCCTAAATCTTGTTCTCGGTCTCTAAATTACACACAGCTATCCTAGATGCTTGCACCTTCAACTCTTGTTACAAAAATATGGCAATCTATTCTTAAATACCCTTGTTTTCATAACATTAATACAATAAAGCATTCACATCGTCATTATTGGCAGAACATTAATTTTCATAAGCGACACGGAAAATCTAAATATTCTAAACGGGTTTCACAAAGTTTCTGTCACACGTGTCTGGGGAAATGATCTCCAACCCATAATTTCCTTTATAAAACAATATATTTCCTTAAATGGCTTAATATCAACAAAATATCCAATCTCTGGACATTTTCTAATTTGATATTATCATCAACAACACTGATTACAAAACAAGTATACATTTAACATTCAGAAGCTGGTTTGAACAAGCAAGCGCTGTTGCTGTACTCCCAGCATAGCTGGACCCTTTAGGTTCAAAAGACAATCGTTTTACTTAATGAAACATTCCTTATCTTTATATCATGTTAATCCCTGTTAATCATATTCAATGCCTTATTTTTATCTAAAACTCACTTTTCATACCATTTCAACTTAATTTGACTTAATAGTTCCATGAACTCTATCGTTCCCTACATGTCAGTTCCTTCTGCATCGACTCTGTTCTCTTTTATCTGCTTCATTCCCATCCAACAATTCACTGTCCGTTCACAGTTTTACACTCATGAACAAACTTCAACAACCCTTTCTGACTAGTAACGGATAAGTTAGCATTTCAGAAAACCCTGTAGGCTACCTTTGTACAATCTCATATGCTCATCATTCACAACACTGCTCAAATCATCAGTCATAACTTTGCTCAAAGTTTCATCAGCCACACATAAAGATTTCCAACCGTTTTTTTTTTTTTTTTTTTTTTTTTTTTTCCATTGCAGGTAGCAGAAAGTAAATCAGCGTATGCATTCGTGTGTGCGTCCTTTACACACATGTTTAACACACACATAACAACCATTCTGTTTTCCCTCGTTCTTTTCTATTGATTCTTTTACGACATTGAGTCTTATCTTACTCAAGGTTCCCACCTCGGGGAAATACATTTACATTTACCACCATCATTATTTCTCCTTTGACAGAAAATTGGTGTATAAAAAATGATCTACTTTACTGTTAGATGACCCCATTTTGGCTGAGTTCCTCTTTTCTGGATTTCACAATTCGACACGTGTCTTACAGAATCTGTCAAACGTCTTCGACAGACCCGATCTTTTACTCCGAGATCGGACGGACCTCTGCTTGTTTACGTTCCACTCAAAGTTTTCTCACGTGCGCTTATTCGCTCGCTCAATTCTTTTTACTTGATTAATTCAACCTGGTCTTGTAATTACGTTCCACTCAAAGTTCCCCCACGTGCGCTTATTCGCTTGACTCAATTCAATGTGGTAAAACTTCGAGTAGAGCACAATCACCCAGAAACTTCTTTTTTACTTGATTAATTCAACCTGGTCTTGTAATTACGTTCCACTCAAAGTTCCCCCACGTGCGCTTATTCGCTTGACTCAATTCAATGTGGTAAAACTTCGAGTAGAGCACAATCACCCAGAAACTTCTTAATCCTGTAACTTTCTCTAAGGTTTACATAAATTTCGAGTAGAACGTAATCATCTCAGCAGCTGTGATTTCTCTGAATCACCAGTGGATCCCCTGTCCACTAACGAGCTAAGTGAGGCAGAAACTGGTCTGCTTTGTCAGATCGATTTCTCCCCATAAAATTTGTGATTAACTCACCTTTCGCTCGTACCAAAAAGCAAAACTCAGCCAATATGGTTCACGTTCACTCACAATTATCAAAATAATTTAACTGTCTCTTACCCGAGATGCTTTTACTGCCTCCGAGTTCTTTCTGAATCCAGTGGGTTCCTCCTGGCCCTGATAGCAGTTTTGGCTCTTCTCTCTCAATTCGGCGAGGTAAGACTAAAGCCTTTTGTGCTTTAGGGTGATCAGTCCGTCAATACGCTTTCTCAGGGCCAGAAGAAACCTCATGGTTCGCACTTCTGACACCAACTTGTTGAGGCAAAAACAAGTAACTAACAAAATAGCATCAGGCTTAAGAGACATCAGGATTCAAATTGTCCTTAAAAGATATTTATTCTTGCAAGAATGTTCCCAGTCCATCCACAGTCCAGCTGCAGGTGGAGTGAGACTCAGAGCAGAGGTTGGCCAGCATTTTTATAGTGTTATCTCTTGTCACCCTTCACAGCACAAGGAACAAAAGGGACCCCCCTTGACCCCTCTTGACCCCTCCCCAGCACGGGAATCTCCTTACCTCTGAAATCTCACACACACACACCCTGCAGCTGTATCAATATCATAAAAGAAACTCAAAATACATCCAAAGAACGCATGGCATTCATTTGCTAAATCATTGAAAATAAAATACAAAGAAAAGATAATTTTTTTCCACAACACAGGGTTTATTCTATAATTTGACAAACATTAGGTTGTGTGGTTTTATAGAGAATAACTTGCCAACTATATGATTTTCATGTCTTTCTTGCTAAGGTTTTAACTTTTTCTGCTTACTGTCAAACGTGTTTCTTCTTGCTCTGAAACCACACTGCATAGCATCAATTTGAACTTCCTGCCAGAGATCAGCAGTTTTGCAATGAACAGTGATCAATAGTTCAACAAGAGCATTTTAATTAAGTTATAGACCCATTCGGTTGTAAAATTGCTTTCATTTAAAGTTCATCCACTTTTTTTGTATTCTCTCTATTTGTATTTGTGCTTCTAAACTGAATATTTCTTGATGGCAGCATGTTTTCCTAAATCTTTATTTCTGGGGGGTTTTGGCCTTGATATTTCAGATCGCTCTCTTCCCTGCACTTTCAGGTTTTTAGTCTGTAGCTATTTCATGGATCATATGGTTGCAGAAATGTAGCATTGCCTTCCTCACTGTGAAGAAAGACTGATCTGCTCATGTTAATGGAAAACTGCCTCAGTGGAGCCGACCAAAGTCACATGGTCAAGCTGGAGGAAGCATTTCGTCACGGGTCTGAGACTGCCACGGTGAAACTCAAACACACAACAGCCATTTGTTTAAGTTTGCATGTTTATAGCCTGGTTCTGATCAGCGCAGAAATTCTCAATTGATCGGGTAGCTCCCCTAGAGACAGCAGATTAAATGGGATTAATTTGTCACACGCTGCGTAATATGGTACAAATTAATGTACAGTAGTGTTGTTTTACTTTGCACTGAACTGCATTTCCCTGTCCCAGCGCACATGTAGCTAAGATTTCTCGGCATGTCTGACTCCGTCACACACAGTGTTTTGCCCTTTTATTCTTGCCTTCCCAGGATGTTTGTAAATCTAGCATCCTGTCTTTTAACCCTGTGCGCTGTGGATGAGCAAGAGACCTAAAAAGGCATTGACAAAGAGAGTGGACACAGACAGACTTGATCAGTTGTAAATAAGTGTTGTATATTTCATCAGTGGCAGGAGGAATCCCATTCAGTAGAGAAATGTCCTCTGCCATCTGCCCCTTTCACAAAGACTTTCCCTCTTTCCCCTCCTCCCCTTTCCTCCCTTTCCTCTCCGTCTTCCTTCGACTCTTTGCCCTCTTCCATAGCTTCTTTTCATACCTTTCCTCCCTTACTTTGACTGTCTGCATTATTCAGTCTGGCTTGGATTATTCCAGTCCATTTACATTTTCCATTTTCCAGGATCCTTATCGCACACATGAATCTGTCGGCCTTTAACATCTGATCCTTATTAAACCGCATCAACGTACACATACTCCATATAATCGGCACTATAAGACTGAGCACCATTAGCCGTGGTAAAATTAGAAGAATGCACTGTTCCTTGACTCAGTCATATACCTTGTTTTCATCTTTAAGCCACGTGTGTGTGCGGGAACTGTTGGGTATCATTAATAACCATACATTAGTTTGTCAAAGGATATAGGCTACATTACACATCCACCTTTACATTGTAGTCTCCTGAACTTGATAAAAAGACCATATGTTGGCCAAGCTGAGGATACGGGGAGAGTGGCGTTAGTCTGTTCTGTCATGTTGGTGGATGTTCAGAATGATGGATTAGTTTTAATGGTGGACATTGAACCCTGAGGACAAACCACACTATGTGAGGTTCAGCCAGATCGCTTAGTTTCAGAAAGACAGAATCATTTTACATTAGCCCAGGTCTACTTATTGTATAGTATACTAGGTCAGTCAGTGAGAAATTTGAGTGTCCATGATCAAGAAAAGGAAAAATCCTTTAAAATCTAAATTAAAACACACATCCATGTTTCATGTTCCCAGTAATGCCGTCTTTGTTGTTTCCGTTTGGTTTTTGGAAAAAAACTATTTTCAAGAAAAGTTTTGATTTAATGAATATAAATGTCATGTGGTGTAACCATCAAGAAAAAAGTAATGTAGTATGTGTCCACATCATCATAATAAAAAAAAAAAATATATATATATATATATTTCAGTTCAGATTTCAGAGTTCAGATGCAAAAGCCTCTAAGTGCCATCTGAAATTTTCTTTTAGAATGATCATTTTTATCAAGCTTGTATATTTAAGTTCAGTTATTTCACTTAAATGACAATTAACAGGTCATTTTCATTGCCATTTAAGTGGATTTACTGAACTTAAATATACAAGCTTGATAAAAATGATCATTCTAGAAGAAAATTTCAGATGGCACTTAGAGGCTTTTGCATCTGAACTCTTCATATATATATATATATATATATATATATATATATATATATATATATATATATATATATATATATATATATATATATATATATATATATATTTTAGATTTGATAAACATGGTCCTCAGAGAAATGGTGTATTGAATGTCACTTTTATTTTTTTTAAAACATAAACAAATATTAATTATGAATACATTAATTAGGGGTGTAACAATATATTGTCACAATATATCGCAATACAAAAATGCAACAACAATATGTATCATGGATAGTGACAATCTGTATTATGTAGTTCACCCAAAATGAAAATTATGTGTGAGGGGGGAAAAAAATTAAAGTTTACAGAGTTTTAGTGTCAGTACTACATTAAACTACTATATATAATGTTGAATATAATGTATAATAATGCAATGGGGGAATATCTGTGGGTCCTGATAATGCCAAATGTCTTATGTTACCAGTAAAAAGTGGCCTACATTATTTTAAATATATCTAGTCAGTGACAAAGTGCAAGCATTTTCGTCTAAAATAATTCTGTATTTTCAGCTTCAGCTTCAGAATCATGAATATTTTTATTCTGGTGTCACCAGTGCATTGGGTTTCCAGCACCAAGTCCAAGCCTATTCATTATGACCCCCAATGTAATCCCAAATTTAGCATTTTAATCACCAGTAGGCTACTTCTTTTTTTTTTTTTCACATTTTACCATATGTCTTGGAGTATCTCAATAATAATGTATCATGATATTTATCAAATCGTGACATGTATCGTTACACCCCTAATATTAATATACTTATTATATTAACAAAACGAAAATGATAACAGTACAATAAACTATAACTGTGTTAAAAACAGTCAGCTTAAGGTAGCTACAAGTATTAAATGCAGTTAAATTTCTAAATAACTCCCAATATCACACACTAGAGTTGTGTGGGGTGGGGGTAAATTTAGCACGACCTGCTGTGACGTCACAATCATGTTGCATTGTGGTCTATGGATCTGTCTGAAGTGTACATGTTGAGTAGACTTGCTCCCTTGGTCAGAATCGAGGGGTTGAGGGTCTGTCCAAATGAACTTCCCTTGTCCACTTGATGAAGTTGAACACGTTGCAAAGTGGCGGTGGGGATTCCCCCCCACATTAGTCATGTTAAATATTCTTTCATTATTATGGACTACTCTGCAGCTTTGTCCTCACATCGCCCCCTGCTGTAAGGATGAGGAATAGCCATTGTGCAGTAACTGGTAGTGTAAAATCCTGTGCTAGTTGGAGGATTTCAGTCATTTTTGTGCTGTATATCTACTACAAATACTACATCTCCCTTCATTAAACCCACTGAAGTGAATGATTGTGTCATTTTTCATGGACTCCCCCAGGGCAGTTTGCATTTTCTTATTTAATGAAAGGCAGAAGTCTGATTAATTTGAAAATGGAGAGACTTATCTACAGGAAAAGGACTGTTTGCATTTCATAGATTGTTGTGCTTTAACTGATAAATTGACAAATATGGTGATGTATGTATATGCTCTATAGGCCTATGCCCTCTCCACAGGATTGACTGTGTTGTAATCATACTGTGAAATCACAAGTTCAGGCATAATCCTGTCTTGTCTCGTCAGTATTTCTTCCCTTTCTGCATGGTATGTGTCCTGTTGCTGCTTCTCTCTTGACTTTTCATCACCTTCTGTCTTTGTCCTACTTTTGCTTCCTGTTTTTCCTCCCCATTTTAATGTCTTACCATTTCTTTTGGAAAGCCTGTTTTGAAAGTCTGTTTCAAAACAATAAAGAAGGTAATTGAGAGAGAAAGTTTACAATAACGAGTAAAGTCACATTATGAGATCTGAGAAGTCGCTATTTCAATAAAGTCACGTTGCAAAATATATTGTCACGATATGAGATTTAGAAATTCGCAATTACCATTTTACTCTGAAGCAGAAATGGGCTTCCAATACAACCTTCTTCCTTATAGCTCTATTCAACTCACTTGTTCAGTGTTTTGCATGACTGAAATCTTGTTCTGGTTGATACATGGTTGCAGACCTGACCTCAAACTCATAATCTGCTCATGCAGGATTTTGAGTGTTTGTTATTGTCGTTTCATGCCTCGTTGAATGAGATGATGAAGAGATTAACATCTTAATGCTTAACACCCCTTAAATGAGCACTCCCCTCTGACATATTACCAGTTCTTCCTTTCTCTCTCTCTCTATTTGGCTGCTTTTATTTCATAATTCTCTTCATTACATGGCATGCTACTCTATATGTAAGACCTTCTAACTCCCTGATCCATTAAATTCCTCTTGGGATACTAACTTTGATCATGTTACTAGTGATTATTTTCACAAGAGGCCCCTGTAAGTATGTGACAGGCTTGGCTGACCCCCAAATGAACCTTTTCCTGATGTCCCACCAAGTCAGTGAATTGACATCTGTCCCATCTGTTGTAATTCTTCCTATGAATGTCAGGACTGTTTTGTTATTGTGCATGTGGGTGATTATTTATTCATCTAATTTGATATTCAGTTGTGCAGTTTACTTAGAAATCTGTAGAAAATCTCAAAATATATATTTTTTTTCATATTGTAGGTTATATTAATGTTGTGAAGCCTAAATTCACTTGTTGCATTTAAAATGGTTGATTTTTTTTATTGGACTTACAGTTTTTCTTGATTGCTTAAACACTATAACCAGGCTTTTGAACTAAAATTTCAAAACCATAATGCCATTTATCAAAAAGCACGCCCATTTCACTAAACTATAAACACTATTCCCTGTTTTGACATATGAGTCAGATTTGTTGAACTGTCACTGCAAAACTCTACACACAAATCCCTTCATTTCTCATTGCTTAGACCATGTTGTCATTTAGAAAGCACTAGCATTCAAAATTGTTCACTCAAGTCAGCACAGCTTCAGCTCATTTAGCACACAATTACCCAGGTGGAAACACTAAGAGTCAAAATTTAACACACATCAATCAGAACCTTCAATAGATATATAAAAGGGCCCAAATCAGTTTATTGAGTTTTGGAACAATGGATCCAGAAGGACATGAAGGAAGAGTGATAAGAATGAGGAGGAGGAAGGGCAAGGGCAAGAAGACAAGCAGTCTCAGATGAAATTCAAGCCACTCTAGTTGCCCATGTCTTGGTCAATGGTATGACTATGTGGGAGGCTGGGCTACGAGGGAGGCCAAATTTGAGTCGCTTTACCGTCGCCTCGAGAACCTTCAGGGAGGTGTGGTGGCAAACAAAATTCTATCACTGAATAAGAGACAAACATTTCCAATAGTCTTTGATGAGGTGTATTTTCTTGCAAGAAAAGGCCAGCAGTCATACAGTCACACAGAGTGGCACAGAGTGTGACAGTGAAGGGAGGGCATCCTTTTTCCTTTATAGTCTTGACTCCCAGAATTTTATCTTTCTAGGCAAATGATGGTGTTTCAACCATATGTGGAACATTCTTAGACGTATCCATCATATTGTTCATCATACTGTGTGGAGGCCCTCCTGTCACGTGCCAACACTCTTTACCATTCCAATACAATTCGAATTCCATATTAGAATATGGTTTGTGTGTGCTCTTTTACTGTCATATGTTGGTCACACAAATCTTACTGTAAGTAAATAAAAATAAAAAAAATTAGAGGAGAGAGTAAAAAAAAAAAAGAGTAAAAAAAGAAGAAGAGTAAATCAGGAAAGATTTTTTTTGTGTGTGTGTTTTCTGTGTATGTGCCAATGTATCCACTGGTTGTGTCTTTTGTGTTCATCATGTGAAAAGGTTTGTGATGGGGGGGAACCACAAGCAACATAACTTACCAGTTTTGGAAATGTTGTTTTGAATTTATTGCACCAGTGTCTTAGACTATGTTGTAGTGTGTGTGATTTTGAGTGCTTGTGTGTCCTGTCTGAGGTCAAAGTTTGGTTTTTCAGCAAGAGTGAATGGTTTTGAGTGTAGAGCTTCATTTTGACCTGAAAATAGGATGTTTGGGGAATTGGGTGAGACGTTATGGATTTGTGTTTATAGTTTTGAGAATACGAGGCATAGTTTCAAGAAATGTGTTTAAGCAATCGAGAAAAACTGTAACATAATAATAATAATAATAATAATTAAAGCTGCAAGCAGCATTTAGCGGGGTTCAAGCATTTAGGGTCTTTAAGCACATAAGGCAGTTTAGTGAGTTGTCTGAGTTTTTGTTTAGGATTTACAGGCTTTTGAGTGTTTTTTGCCATACCCATTTTCTAAATGATCCTGTTATGGCTACCCAATGGATAAAGTTAAAGTTTTTTATATAATTAATAATCTAGAGCTTCCAGAGAATTGTACTGCACTGGTATATTTCCGATCGGGCGAAAAACCTAGGACTAGTTCGCAAAAGTAGGTTTTTAACATAATCGCAAGTATTTAATGAACAAATTGATTGACAGCAGTAGTTCTTGAGGCAAAGTTGTTCAGTATGAGGAGATCTATCAAATGATATGCATCACATGATTACATAGCCGTAAAACCTGTTAGCATCAACTAGTGGCTGATTTTTCAAAATTCTTACAGACCTCTAGGGCCACGAGTCGAACATGCCCATCGAGTTTCGTTCTGATCGGCCTCCGTTAAGAGCAAACTAACAGCTTTGAATTAAAATGGTGAGGTATCCTGTTGTAAACATCAACCATGCCTGTTGACAGTTTTGTGGGAAGGGAATGAAAAGTTCTCAAATCCACAGCACAGCCTCAGACATAACATTTATATCCATGATCTGCCATTTTCACTATTGTCCTTGCTTGCTTCTTCACAATACCTGCAGATCTTCTGATGATTCGGCTGTGCAGGTCCACATTAACACTGCCTGGCCTAGAACATGGACTGGAAAATGCAAATTTGGGGGGTATAAATATTAATGATCCTGACTCCAACGTCACAGTCGGTGTTATGGTGGGATTCACTCATTTTTCAGCGGTCTTTTGCAAACAGGAGATTTACACATGAAGGAGGAAACAATGGTGTTTGAGGCTCACGGTATGTCAGTTCCATGTCCAGAACTCTTATCATTCAACTATGCCAAGATAAATACAGTTTTCAATTGTATGGCACCTGTAAAATAGATGATTAGTAATGTAATGCTTACTTGGAGTCTGAAATGGCTTTAACAAAAGAAGAAAAATATTCTTAGATTTCTGTTCATTCTAATCATGTACAAATAAAGTAGCACAGTAAGATTACATTTATTTGAATGCATTAGTGAGTGTGTGATTGTGCTGTGTGTGCAGCGTGTCAATACTAAAAGTGAAGGTGTAGTTGATATCTTTGGTGATAATATCTGTAGTAATCATAAAAAAACAATTAAGAAATAAAGAATTAAAATTACAAATAATATTCTATTAAGATATGAGTTACAATAACATGATTTGCAATAGTAATAATATCAATAATATATGCACAATACACACAGATTAGACTATCAGGTCTGTGTTTTACAAAAACATTAGTATTGCAGCCAATGTGAGTCTGTGGGATTTATAAACAGACAAAATATGATTTGAAATGTTATTTTAATTATTTTATTAAGTTTAAATAATATTTCAAATGGAAAAAAAATGAAATATAATATTTTAGTGAGCAGAATGAACCAATGAGTGTTCTTCATCTGGTGGTTAAAATGTAAATGAAAACAATAATACTTAAACAATAATACTTAATACACTAACCATGCTTGAACACACACATGCACACACATTTTGTTGTAGATGGAGATATTTAAAATAAAAGATAGGTAACAAAATGATAATTGCAAATCTCCTCTGTATAACACCATTTTCAGATTTCAAATTAATCACTGAGAGGCAGAATTGTTCAAACTGAGAGCTCAGTACAAATGAAGTGATAAACTTTGACAAAACATGACTGTGTTATAATAGGTGATTTTCATGCAAGTAATTTGATATAGTCCAAAAACTAATGCAAAAGCACAGATGAAAATATTTTATTAAGTAGAATGTCCTGCAGAGGGCAGTAGAAGACCACTAATTGACTCACTTTCATTTGAAAGACTTTTTTATCCACCAGTAAAACAAAGCAGTTTCTCCATGTTCTTTCCATTAAGCATGCTTACACACACAGACACACACACAAACACAAACACATCCACACACACACACACACACACACACACACACACACACACACACACACACACAAAGACAAATATGTTTTCAATGTTTTTAGGATGTGATATTGTGAAAATATCTTCATCTCCTCATCTTGAACAACTTTGCCTCAAGAATCACTAATGTCAATCAAACCGTTCATAATCATAATAAAAAAATAAAATATATACAAATATCATAATAAAAAAAACATCATAATAAAAAAGATTGCTTCTTAAAGCATTTGTTTATTTCCCAATACTGAAGCGAATTAAAAGATCATGCGTAATCCTGCTGCTCCCTCTAGTGGACAACAGTGGTATTATAGCTTACATTTTACAGTTTAGGTGTTTGAATGAATGAATGGGAATTTGTTTTATTACTTATATCTCAGGAACCAAAAGGCGAAAAATTCTGAAACTCAGAGCATAGATAGTGCTTGAGGAGCCCCGTTGAATGAGACCATCAAGGTGTTTTTGGGCGATTGGGGCTGGGAGTTATGACTGTTATAAGGCATATCTGTTCGGGCTATTATCTCTGGAATGCCCAGGGCAGATAACACCACATTTGAATCGAAGCTAGCCAAGGACGTGCCCTTTCCAACGAGCTCTTACACAATGTTCGGGGTGGTCTGGGTCGGCAGTAATGGCCGTTCAAAATCGGGGGTCCCGCGGGCTGGCGATGCGCGGGGGGCGCGCTCCCGAGGCCCGCGACGACACGTTTCGATCAAGAGCCCGGAGAGGTCCTCACCATCAAAATTTGAGCGCGCAACGACTTTCCGTTTTCGAGTTATGAATGAATTTGTATTCGGGGGCGTGGCTTAAATGCCGTTATACTTTCGTTTCATTTCATTCACTTACTTTCGTCCATTTCCATATCTCAGTGTAACACAATTGTCAATAGTAATACTCAATAGATGAGTTTTGACAAAATGTGATTGTAAATGTTAAAATAATGATTTTATAAAGTCTAAATATGAATTTTATAACAATATTAGGGAGTAGTATGATGAAATGACAGCAGGGGGCAGTAAAATACCACTTATTGGCTTAATATGTCATTATATTCATATAAAATCACCTTTTGAAGAAGTTAAACTTTTTTTCTGATAATTATTGATCTAGAGAGTTCAGAGAATTGTGCTGCACTGGTTTTGAACATTATGATATGAACATTATACGATAATAGATAGAAGACACCATTTACAGCAAATACAGGCAATTTACCATAGGAAATATATGGCTTTAAAGCATTTTAACAGTTATAGCGCCACCTATGCTCCGATCTCCATAAAAATGTCCATGCTTCTTTAGCATGTTATGTCACATATGCTCATCAATTTTTGTGAAGTTCTGAGTTTTCATTTAGGATTTATAGGCTTTTTAGTGTATTTTGCCACGCCCATTTTCTAAATGACCCTATTACAGCCATCCAAATGCAAAAGTTCAACTTTTTTTCGATAATTATTGATCTAGAGAGTCCAGAGAATTACCCTAGACTGGTCTGGTTCTGATCGGGCAAAAAACCAGGGACTAGTTCGCAAAAGTAGGTTTTTAACATGTTTGCGAATATTTAATGAACAGTTTGATTGACAGTAGTGGTTCTTGAGGCAAAGTTGTTCAGCATGAGCAGATCTATCAAATGATATGCATAATGTGACAATAAGTTTAACACCACGTGATTACAGAGCCATAAAACTCGTTAGCGCCAACTAGTGGCCGATTTCTTTCAAAAATCTTAAATACCTCTAGGGCCATGAGTTGAACATGCCCATCGAGTTTTGTTCCGATCGGCCTCCGTTAACCTTGTCTAATAGGTGCTCAACTTCATTGGCCGATGGCGGCCATGTTTTTCGAGATACGCCAATGTCATCATAGATATACATGGCACCCTGGACCATGAGACTGCATACCAATTTTCAAGTCAATTGGACTAACGGTCAGGTGGTTATAGCCCTTTTCATGTTTTTTTCATGTTATAACGCCACCTAGTGTTCAATCGTCGCGATTTTTTTACTGTGACCCCAGATTGAACTCATACACATGTGTTCCGAGTTTGGTGAAAATATCTAATTTCGTTCATGAGTTATAACCATTTTAGTAAACTGGCTCCGCCTCCTGCGAACGTTTTGACGCCCCTTAGCAACCGTGGATCGAAATTTCAACTTTTTTTCGATAATTACTGATAATCAGACTCCAGAGAACATTTCTGCACTGGTTTGGTTCCGATTGGCCAAAAAAACCCTCTACTAGTTTGCAAAAGTAGGTTTTAGACAAAATTCAAAATGGCGGAAAAATTTGCATACCGGAAATGAAATTGAAGATATACATTTTGTCCGTCTTGAGACAAGGATTACAGTGATATAAGACACTTGAGTCTGTGACAAAGGGTTAAGGAGATTTAAGCAAAACCGTGATTTTTTTTGGTTTTTGGCACTATAGCGCCACCTATGGGCCAATCGGGGTCATACTCTCTGAACCTCTCCTCGATTTTTGTACTACCTTCTGGCCAAGTTTCAAGTCTCTAGCACTTACGGTTTGGGCTGCACGATGCGTTTTACGGCAGAAGAATAATAATAATAATAATTAAAGCTGCAAGCAGCATTTATCGGGGTTCAAGCATTTAAGGCCTTTAAGCACAAAAGCATCAAAAGTGATTAAGTTTTATTTACCAAGAATGTAACTACTGACATAATAGATGGAAAAGACCATTTACAGGAAATACCATAGGAAATATATGGTTTTAAAGCTTTTTAGCAGTTATAGTGCCACCTATAGTCCGATCTCCATAAAAATTGGCATGCTTGTTAATGATGTTATGTCACATATGCTCACCAATTTCTGTGAAGTTCTGAGTTTTTATTCAGGATTTATATGCTTTTTAGTGTTTTTTTGCCACGCCCCTTTTCTAAATGACCCTATTACAGCCATCTACATGCAAAAGTTCAACTTTTTTTTGATAATTATTGATCTAGAGTGTCCAGAGAATTGTCCTAGACTGGTTTGGTTCCGATCGGGCGAAAAACCTAGGACTAGTTCGCAAAAGTAGGTTTTTAACATGTTCGCGAATATTTAATGAACGGTTTGATTGACAGCAGTGGTTCTTGAGGCAAAGTTGTTTGGGATGAGGAAATCTATCAAATGATATGCATATTTTGTGGATGTGTGCAACACCACGTGATTACAGGGCCGAAAAAACTCGTTAGCGCCAACTAGTGGCCGATTTCTTTCAAAATTCTTACAGACCTCTTGGGCCATGAGTCGAACATGCCCATCGAGTTTCGTTCCGATCAGCCTCCGTTTACCTTGTCTAATAGGTGCTCAAACTTCATTGGCCGATGGTGGCCATGTTTTTTGAGATACGCCAATGTCCTCATAGACATACATGGCACCTTGGACCAAGACACTGCATACCAATTTTCAAGTCAATCGGACTAACGGTCAGGTGGTTATAGCCCTTTTCATGTTTTTTTCAAGTTATAGCGCCACCTAGTGTTCAATCGTCGCGATTTTTTTACTGTGACCTCAAATTGAACTCTTACACATCTGTACCAGGTTTGGTGAAGATATCTCATTTACTTCTCGAGTTATAGCCGTTTTAGTAAAATAGGCTCCTCCCACAACATACGTTTTGGCGCCCCTTAGCGACCATGAATCGAAATTTCAACTTTTTTTCGATAATTCTTGATAATCAGACTCCACAGAACATTTCTGCACTGGTTTGGTTCCGATCGGACGAAAAACCTAGGACTAGTTCGCAAAAGTAGGTTTTTGACAAAATTCAAAATGGCGGAAAATTTTCCCAGGCGGAAATGAAATCGGAGATATACGTTTTGTCCGTCTTGAGCCAAGGATTACAGTGATATAAGACACTTGAGTCTATGACAAACCGTCTAGGAGTTATAAGCGATTTCATACTTTTGCTTGCTATAGCGCCACCTATGGGCCAATCGGGGTCATACTTTGTCAACCTTTCCTCGATTTTTGTACTACCATCTGGCAAAGTTTCAAGTCTCCAGCACTTACGGTTTGGGCTGCACGATGCGTTTTACGGCAGAAGAATAATAATAAAAATCCTTACAATTACAATAGGGTTTCAGCACTTCGTGCTTGAACCCCTAAAAATCAGTACAATTACAATAGGGTTTCAGCACTTCGTGCTTGAACCCCTAATAATAATAACAGAAAAAGAGGAAAAACTCAGTTCACTTGTTGATGCCCTCGAAATTTGTTTCACTATAAAGGTGTCCAAGTAATTTTCCATTCCAGACGTAAAATATGGAGACACACCATATGTTATCCATTTCTCAGACAAAATGTATTAACCACAGGTGACCCCAGTATTATGCATGACCTGCAGATTTCATGCATAGTAGTGTGTGTGTGTGTGTGTTTGTGTGTGTGTTGTTGCTGCAAAATGTTCACATTTTAAACTTCTAACATGAATTAATTTTTATTTTATTTTTGATTCTTTGTTTTTCTGCAAACAGTGTTATCCTATAACCTATATCCTAGAGCTGCACAATTAATCGTTAAAAGATTGCGATCTTGATTCAAACACCCACACAATCTCATTTCTAAAAGACAATGATGTCTAAGTTTGTCTAATATATAAGTTTATAGTTCAGATAAACACTGATTTCTACGTTAGCGGTCAAAATAGAATGCTTCCTGCTTCAAATAACGATTGTATCTCTTACATTGTTACACCAGTCCAGTATGTAGCGACAAGTGACTTAAAAAATGTATTTGTCATTGAATCGATTCAAGAGATTCAGTCAAAAACGCTGATTCATCCAGTAATGAAACAAGTGAAGCATTTACATTTATGAGTAAGTCATTAAATCATTCATTCATTCATTAATTCAAACCAATAAAAAAAAAATCATTCTAATTAAACTTTAATTTTTTCTTTTTTTTTCTTTTTTTTTCTTAAATAATTGTTTTTGTATTTTTACAATATCAAAACCGTGGTACAGGTGTCTCATGACAGCACATACAATCATCCATCAACTGGTAGTTAAAGTATCGGTGAAGGGTAATAGCAAAAAAAAACAAGAGTGAAGAAATAAAGACATTCAACATTCATTCTCAAGAAAGTTCCAAAGAGGGGACCAAATACGCCAGAAATCATTAGACCTCCGGCGTAAGTCACAAGTTAGCTTTTCTAAAGGGAGGAAAATAGCAATTTGATTCATCCACATATTAACAGAAGGGACATGAGGAGTGGACCACAACAGGAGTATACATTTTCTCGCTAAGTAGGTACAAAGATGTAAAACACATTCTAGATCATGGTTGAGGTGTAATTCCGCTTTATAATTCAGGAGATAGATACTCGGGGATAGAGCAAAAGATTTACCAGTAATCCTCTGAACAATTTTATGTATTTCTTTCCAGTACACCTTGATCATGTCACAGCTCCAAAACATATGCATCACTGTGCCAATATTAGACTTACACTTGAAACAAAATCTTATGGAGACGAACCGGTGTCTAATTAAACATTTTTAAATAGACTGCAGCAATTCATATTTTGTCAGAACCTCTAGTAAATTGTGTTCTTTTATTTAGTTGTCTGTTTAGAATCGTGGGAGGATAGTGATCTCCATTTGAAACAAAAAACATCCAGAATCATAATCCTGAAGAAAAGTCACACCATATGAACATTTGAATATTCATTTCAAGATTAGGTGTAGAAATGATTAAACACTGATTGAAAAGCAATTATTCTCAACTAATACACTGTTTGATCAGCAGTATAGACTTCTTTTATGACATTTTATTGATTGTGACATGCAGGCCCATGTAGATAAAGTAGATGCCCATCCACCAGCTCTGTCTCGACAGCAGACATGCCTCGGGTGGGCTATAGTCATTACTGTTTTTACTGTGTGACATTTTTGGCTTGTCTACCAGTTTCTGGTGCGTGAATCATTCGAATTTAATCAGCCGTGTCACAGTGTGAGATAATGACAAGCTTGAGAAAGAAAGCTAAACCTGTTTACACTTTCTTTCATTTCTCTGTAAACTTGTGTTGAGAAAATAATGGGTTTCTTTGGATTTTACAGGACATTTATTGTGCTGTCTTACTGAATCACTAACTGTTCGAGTTAAAAAGTTAGAGAGCAGAGCAGAGAAATGACGTTGCAGTGAATGGATGCCTCCGTTTTTCTTTTTCTTCCAGTATTATGAGTATTTCTGCTTGCGGTGTGGGTTACGTCCAGTGGTTTGGTGATGAAAGTAAACGGCAGCCCCGGCTGGCTGACTATTTGGTCTCAAGTTAGGTTCTTTTATTAAACCAGAATATTTAAAGCGTACTATGACTTAATGTTTTATAATACTACATAATTAATATGCCATAACGAATCAGTTTGACCGTTCCTCTTAAAGAGTATGTTTTATCCTTCTATCCTCTCTTCTTCACTTTATTTGAACTCATTATGTTATCTATATGGTATATCGTATGCGTTTACCATCTGTTTGCAATATCGAAACAGTTTGGCTGTCTGTAACTTTTCAGCAAGCTTACTTCCCCCTGAAGATAAGCCGTTTTTAAGACTTGCTTATTTACACTTGGCAAGAACTCTTTCAACCGAGACAGCGGAAGATCTTTTATCAAGATCATCTGCTCTAATGTGGAACACAAAATGATTGTTGTCACTTTCACAGTCTGCGGTCGGAGACCACATGCGCTAGCAGCGCTACAAACAGACGAACTTCCTCTTCCTTTAGGGGCAAATTCTTCTGAAAACCACAAGGATCACAGGTTACAGCCAAGGTGTGCTTTCACTCTTACAACTCTGAAATTTATGTTAACGGATGCTGTCCTCATAATACCCCCTTCTCTTGGATATTTCAGAACATTTCAATCGAACCTTTTTGGGTTC
This sequence comes from Rutilus rutilus, assembly GCF_951802725.1. Classification (NCBI taxonomy): domain Eukaryota; kingdom Metazoa; phylum Chordata; class Actinopteri; order Cypriniformes; family Leuciscidae; genus Rutilus; species Rutilus rutilus. The sequence continues at coordinate 20,261,048 of NC_140211.1, forward strand.
AGGTTCATATTTTTTCTATATATGTTCTCTGCAGAAACAAATAAGATCTCTGCAACATTACTCACTTCCTGCCCTGAGTGTCTGTTAACACTTTACTCTGTCCTAATGGAAGATATCTCCTGAGGCTATACCTTGACAAGCATAGCTGATGAACCAGGGAACAAAAGATTGTACTCCTAGCTTTATGTCAGGAGGTGACGGTGACAGTGGGGCATTGAAGTAAAATGGACTGCAGCCATAAGATCGGTTTTCACTTTCCCTGGCTCCTGTGAGTTACACTGTGTCTCAGTTTGCCTTCGAGTTCCTCCGACTCCTACAGAGCCACTGGGGAAAACACAAATGGACAGCGTTTTACACAGGGGCTTTATTTACGTCCTGCGTTGAAGAACTCTTCAGATTTGTAATGCATTGCTTGCCGAGTTTGGACAGATGAGATGTTGCTCTGTGGTGTGGTGTGTGGTCTCCGTTGTTTAAAATGTTCTTGTGAATTTTCTGTGATGTAATAATAATGAGTGTTCTGGGGCCTCATTTATAAAACTTTGCATAGATTTCATCCTACAAGTATGTGTACACACAAACTGATTTTTTTTTTCTTTACATGCACAGGATTTGATTTATTAGACCATACGTGTCTAGAGTCTGCTTTGTTATAAATCCCATATAGTGTACGCACAAGCTTCAACCATCTTCTCCAAAATGACCATAAATGAAACTTAACAACACTAGTTTTATGCAAAACATCTTCTGCATATAATTTACATATTCTGTGCATACTGCCATCCAGTCAGGCATGTGATACTTCCCAGAAACCTATGAAAACTGATGATGCAGACTGTGAAGAATGCAGAATGTCATGAACATCTGTTTATAAAAGGATGTAACACTGCAAAAAAACTTTTTCTTAATCAGTATTTGTCCTCTTTACTTCAAGATCAAGATCAGTTTACCTGAAAAGCAAAAATGTGTGAGATGTTAAGGAATTTCTCTTGAACAGAAGTGTATTACTGACACCCAGTTGAAAAATAAAAAGCTATGCAACTGCATATGAAATGCCAAGCATAATGGGGCTAATTTCCCTCATTTTTTGCTTTTCTCTCTCAAAGATCATCTTTTGTCTTAGTGTTTACTTCTTTTTTGCCCATTTAACGTGGCAAAGATTCTAATCAATTTCTTCGTGCTCGAACTTAACTAGCATTTGTATACACTCCATTATGCCTGTCAGCCTCATTCTGGTTTGGTAAAGGGTACTGTGAGCTTCCAGATGTTTCCTTGACAGTGAAATATGACCTGAAATGGATGAGTCAGCTTGGTCCAATGGTGAATCAAACCGATGGCAGCAAATCTGTGACTTTTGAGGGATTTCCTGTTGAGGGTATACACTAGGAACAGTGTTTGGGGAAAATAGTTGTGGCAGGAGGGAAACTATTTAATCCTCTAATGCAGTTCATAATTAACCTCTGACTTTGTAGTTTTTCATTAAATATGATCTATTTTTTTGTAGTAGGCAAGTGTTTCTCAATTTGTCCTAGTGCTTGAATGTACTAGTGCAAGCCTGAAACTTCAACCAAATCTGTCAAATCAAGTCTTTGCTCTTCCTTTGATATCATATTCCTCTTTCTTCTAGCTGTCAGCAGTATAGCAGCGGATCCAGTTACACATTTTCCCCTTCTCTCGCTCTTTCCTCACCTCACCTCTTTCTCTTCATCCACTCATCTCTCCATGCTGCTCATGTTTCTATTGGAGATGCTGCTCAGATTGCATCATCAGTCTTAATTAGGATCTCCTGTGAAAGCCTCTGGAGCTAATTAATTTTCTGCCTCATTCTCGTTTTCTTACTTGTGGTGTTCTGTTGCTTTTTGTTGCTCTTCCAAATCCTTGCAGGAGCTCATTGGCATGACAACTGCTTTGCCTCCAACTTATCAGCTGTAGCTCACAAAAGAGACACCCAGTGACATATAGACTAAACTATGTAGCCTGTGGTGATATGTTGATCCAGGATACTGATTCATTGTACCCTTGACCCACAGTGGCATCGGTTGCTGTTCTTTGTCACCAAAACCCTTGTGCACCCTCCCAGCTTGCAGCAAACCTAATAGTCTTCAAAAAAAAAATCCAGCTGAGCTAATAAAAAGGGGGCTTTTGTATGAGTAGTGTTTTATGAGGAGCCTATGCCTCTGTTTCTTGCCCCAATATAGTATAATGCACAAGTCGGCAGTTCCCAAAGCCACAGGCCCCACCCGTAAACTTCCTGAGGGTTTGAATAGTGGCATATGAGTGTTTTTTTAGTGCCACAGTTTAGTGCTCTTGCATTGGAAATCTATGGGGGTAGAATAAATGTTAATGCACCAGAATAAATGTTAAAATAAGTATAGGCTCAAGACTTAAACATTATACATGTTAACATTTGACTACAGAGATAGCCTAAAATCATTTACTGATAATTGTCTATGCAAAGTGATATCTCGTTTTTTTTCTGTTTTTTTTTTTTTTTCTGTCATGAACATGTAAAGTCAAGAAACTATGTAACTTTTGCACAAGGATATTAGCAATACCCGAAGGAGGAAAAATGAACCCACAAAAATGACCTACCAATCTCTGTCAAAATAAAATAATGATGCGTCATCTTTCTAAACTCATTTTTACCCCCTGTAATTTGGCACTAATCTTTTGAGTGGATTACTCAGTAAATATACATCCATGACATTTAATATTTAGGCTTTCTTCTTAATTTACATATTTCTTTCACCAGAAAAACCCTCTGGTTGAGTTGACACGAAATGACCCTTCAGTCCATCATATTTCGCTTGACAATTTTGCTTCCACAATTTCATAGACTTCCATTTTAGGTGCAGTAATATACCCATAATGTTTGTTTGTTTGTTTCACTGAAAAAATAACCTAAGATAAGTGAGTTAACATGTCTGTGTATAACTGTGAATGTACCTAAATTGTAAACCATATTATGATGTTTTACTAGAATTTTCTTTTTGGCTCAGACAGATGACATGCTCAGTTGTTTTATAGGTCAGAAAGAGGTCTGTTTTAAAAAATATAATAAATCTAAGCCTTGTTCACCAAAGCCTCACACTTTTCACATACACAAACACAAGTTCCTACTCCCCTTTGCTATAGGGCTGTAACTCTTTTCTCACGGCCGATGAGAGATGCTGGCTGCTCTGGCAGAAGGCTTTTGACCTGGAACCTCCTTCTTTGTAACCCTGCCTGTACTCTAAGTAAATACAGCTCTGTGTGTGGGAGTGTGTGAAAGGGAGAACACTTGTAAATTAAAGCTGCACTTGGTTGTCATGGTGTGGTCTGGATTGTTCAACAATATTAATGTTATTGGCCCTGTTGCAATGACATGTTGACAGAGAGAGTTCTTTTTCTCTCGTTTTGCTCTCTCTGCTCCTGTATGTCTTTGTCACCTACTGAATGTATATGTATACTGCTTTTCAGAGCAAATTATAGTGCTCATTTTTTGTCCTATCTGTAATTCTATTCAAAATTACATTAGCATTGCAATTCTTATGTACAATGACTTGAACAGACCACTTCTATCATTTTTTTTTTTTCTTCTTCATGAAATAAAAAAATGTCAGCTTCTCTTGAAAATGGTATTATGGTTTTGGAAAACTCTAGTATATTTCTAAGAATTTTTTAAAGAGAGTTTTTATTTTGAAGGATCTGTTTACTCTTCTTAACTCATCTTGCTCTTGCTTCACAGAAAACCACCATGTTGATGTGGATCATGGCTTCCTGATTAGATCTTCCTGACCACTATCTTCTCTATCCCTGGACTCATCATTGGCTCAGTGATGAACCACACACCTAGCCCCCACATGACAGAGGCCGCCAAGTCTGGGGTAGGCTTGTTGTGCGGCCTGGGCCTGGGCCCGGATCGGGTGCGCTCCCCGGACAGCCTGACCCACACGCCCAGCCCGTCAGGGGGAACACCCAGTTCAAGCCCTCCTCTGCTGCTGTCTCCAGGGCTGGGCTGTGATGGCGCTGGGGACTGGGAGAGCCGCGAGGAGCTGCGTCTGCGTGAGTTGGAGGAGGCTCGGGCACGAGCAGCTCAGATGGAGAAGACAATGCGCTGGTGGTCGGACTGTACGGCCAACTGGAGGGAGAAGTGGAGTAAGGTGCGGGCCGAACGCAACAGGGCACGGGATGAGGTCAGGCAGTTGAGACAGCGTCTGGACGCCCTTACCAAAGAGCTGACAGGGGCACGACGGGAGCGCCAGGAACTGGCGGCGGAAAATGAACAACTGCGTCTGGAAGCCCAAAGGGTCCGAGCTGAACAGAACTCCCCAGAGAACGCTTCTACTGCACCAGCATCCAACTCCTCAACTGCCTCCACACACTCCAACCAGCCAAGGGAACCAGAAATCAAGCATGACAACCAGGACGAGGAGAGCGTGAGAGATGGGCCAGGCTCTCCAGAGCAGGAACCTGTGAGAGATGTAGGCACTGACAAACTAGACAGGCAGAAGGTGATTCTTAATATTTTCAGTTATTCGGATGCAGGAATATTTGTGCACTAACCAAAACCGCAGAGAACCATACTTAAGTTCACAGGAACTGTATGCCATATCACCTTTATAAGGGGATTCTTCTTATACGGTTTGTGGGTGCATACCCGAGTTTGGAAGGAACATCATCCAAACAAACCAAACTCTGATGCCAAATGAACCCGGTGCACACCGAAAGCGCTTGTCAGAAAGCACACGTATATGTCACATCAGTTGTATACCAGAATAATACTTGAGAAAAAATTTGAATAAAACAATTTAAACCCAGATGCTCAAACCCATAGAATAACCAAGGCTGTTAACTCTCAATACAGGTAGACAATTGTAAATGGGTCAGCCACAGACCTGGTTCAGTGCACCTCCCTGTGATTTCTTTACCTGACTCTGTGCTTTTTGCTTGTGTGCTGGTTTCATTTTTTTTGTCCTATTATTAGAACCAGCACAACCCCCCATGGGGCCACAGCCAGGGGTACCGCACCAGTTCCCACTACCCAGAAACCCCTTTTTCATTCCTAGACTCGTTTGAGCATGTCCTTTATTTCCTTAGTATTTTAAACTAATCTTTCAAAAGAATTACCCCTCAAACAAATGTTCACCTATTTTTTTGGCGTGCAAAGACGCACCAGCAGAGAGAGGGACGGAAAAATAAATGTCACTAGTGTCAAATTGACCTTCAGAGTTTCGAGCATGATGGATGTATATTTCTGCACAGATATCAACAGGGGGTAGCCTAGATAGCTCAAGAGTCTCTATGGTTCCTGTAAACGGTGACAATTACCTGCTGAGTACAAAACTGTTTTTGCTTCTTTCTTTTTTTTATTGTTCAGCACAGAGACATGGACCCTTTTCTGAAGTAGGATCAGGCACCCTCATTCAATCTTAGCTAAGTAAACAAATACTAGTTAGCTTAGTCTGATTCTCACTGGATTGTTTGATACCATCCCATTTCCTGATCTGTTTCCACACAGGCATGCTGAGTGCTTCCACATGTGGAACTCAATGATCTCTATTTGTATGCGTTTGGTTCCCCCTGGTGGTAGGGAGTTGTCATTGCACTTTTAGTGCGATTACTGAACTGTGGCCTTTCTGGGATCGTAGGAAGTTGGCAGCATGTTTAGTGTCTCATGTCTGTATCCTGGGGCCCATGTCTTTGATATGTAATCCCTACTGTGTGTAGGAAGGAAAGAGAAAGGATGGTGCACTGAACTGTAAAGCCGTTTTTTATTACTCCTCCAAAGAGCTTGTGAATTGCATCCATGCACAAAGGAAATAAAGGAAAGGTGCAATGTGATATTTGTTATGTGGATGACAGAGAAAACGACTCTTATGTGGTTTGGTTTAGTAAGGAAAAAACTAAAGCATGAAAGGCTTTGTTTTTTTGTTGTTTATGTTTTCAATTTGTTTTCACTGTCTTGAAACATTGACTTAGACAGCGGTTCTCAGATGGTTTTGCTTCACAACCCAGGCTTTACTTTGGACATTGATTGGCAGTATCAGAATTGTTTATTGTACAAAAGTAAACTTAAAACTTTCTATAAGAACTTAATGTAATTTTAAGTTAAAATATCACTCTCCCCTTGTTTATCCCTGTTTGTAAGATAACTCGATTTCTGGGTTCTACTTTTTATTTTCTTGTTTTTCGAGGATGAGGGCATGTCATGCAACCTCTCCATTTTGGCATCTTTTGACCAGTTGAAACCCTTTCTTTCTTTCTTTCTTTCTTTCTTTCTTTCTTTCTTTCTTTCTTTCTTTCTTTCTTTCTTTCTTTCTTTCTTTCTTTCTTTCTTTCTTTCTTTCTTTCTTTCTTTCTTTCAGGAGGTGGAGTTATTGGAGGCTCTTCTCAGGGCGAAGTCAGAGGCTCCAGACTCATGGGACGTTCGCAGTGCCAGTAGCTTGCGCTCAGTTCTCAGTCGGCAGGACCGGAGCAGACTGCTGTGGGAGGATCTGGCTTCCCTGGAGGAGGACTCCAGCAAGCTCAATGTTCTCCAGCTACGCCTGGATGAGTCCCAGAAAGTCCTGCTGAAAGAAAGAGAGTAAGAGATCATTGTCCAGGTGGCAACAATGCATGCCAACAGACCAGAACTCAACAAATTAAATCAAAGGCCTTTAGAATCATGGAGCTTCTCATAACAATTACAGGGTTAACATAGATGTATCCTTCACTGCCAAGGATAACTGATAATAAAATTTATTTCAACTAACCACTGGATTGCACTCATCATAGACTGGTGAAGGATATATCTATGTTGACTTTAAAATTCACCTACTGGAGGCATCTCAGAAGACCAGATGTTTTAAGAACAATCTATTTAGATTTTCCTTCACCCTGTCATGATGATGTTGATGATCTGGCCTGTGCTGTGCATGTCAAGCTATCATCTCTCTCTCTCTCTCTCTCTCTCTCTCTCTCTCTCTCTCAGAGATAAACACACACTCATTAAGAACATTGAGAAGCTGGAGGCAGAGCTGAGCCAATGGAAACTCAAATATGAAGAACTGAACAAGAGCAAACAAGAGGCTGTAAAACAGGTGAGGAACATAAGCAACATAACACTTTTTTTTAACACTTCAACTGGTGTGCATATTAGGGATGAATGATATGTAGAATATTTTTCATATGTTTGCAATTATTTTGCTGGTGATAAAGTCAAGCAACATTACAAACTTTCTTTGTAGTCATTTAGTGACAAATAGTGTGGAAAAATGTATTGATTACTTTTAACTAGATTTATACGGTGCATTAATACCCTGAATCTACTGATCAACAGTGGCTGTTAGGTTGAAGTGGTTTTTCTTTGATTGAAAAAAGCCATTTCAGTGCAGTTGCATAAATATTGAGATTGTGAATATTGTCAAAAGGTTGGGTGGAAAAATTGTATATATTTTCTTTCTTTGGCTAGATCGCCCCAACTCTTCTGCATGTATTATGCATATTATGACAGTTATTCTTCAGCAACTTGCAAAAGGTCACTATCAAAAGCCAAATAGTTTTGTAGCAGCTGTGGAGCATTTAGTTCAGTTGGCTTCATTGATTGGTATTGGTATTTTAAGCAATTTATTTTTGCTTTGCGGGCATCAAGTCAAGACATAAATTGCTGAGCCTTAATTGTGAAAATTTGTATTCTGGCTTCAATGCTTTGTTTCTTATTTGCGGATTGTATCTGATTTACAAATAACAAATAAAATACTGAAGCCAGAACACTAACACATGGTATTCTCATGAGGAACTGATCTCCAGCACTTTAAAAGAGCAAGAAATCCTTGGCCTTTTCTCAAATTTTCTGCAATTTATAGTGAGAGCTCTAATCAATAGGAAGAATGCATGGTGAGTGCACTGTTGTGTGGGCCTGTTCATCAAAACCCCTGCACTTCACCTTCTGACTTTCAGATATCATATTCTTCCTTATAAGTCACGGATCCTCCATACATAGTCATTCCTGCTTCAAATTCATAATAAAAAAAGTGGACACAGTCAAAAAGTTGGACACACCTACTTGTTCTTCATTTTATTCTAAAATGTGGAAAAGTATAATAAAGTCATGAAAAGTATAAAATAAATTATTTAAAATAAACTATTTAATACAAAAAATAAATTAATAAACACATATGGTGTATCCACCTGGGATGCTTTTTTTAAGGAGTTCACATGTACGCTGGCAACATTTTGGCTGCTTTTCCTACACTTTTTTAGTAAATTCATAATGTAGACCCAACTTGTATATTTTATATAAGCAAAATAAATTGATATTTATAGTATAACACAAAATTATGTTTGTATAAGTACTATTATACATATTATATTATACTATAACTGCGTATATTTTTTATATTTCCAAACTTTGACTGATATTGTACATAAGAATACCACCAGGGGGCAGTTGTTACCCATGAACGAGACAGCCTGGCATTGTTCATGAATGATTAGACTCCTGCTTAGGATGTCTTTCAGTCAGGCAATTTTATGAAAGACAGACACACTGATTGGGCCAAGGGAAACTTTCACTCTCAATACCAGCCTTCCATAGAGAGAATAAGGGACTGATTCATCATCATACACCTAGACCTCGTCACAGGCATATAGTGGAGAGATGATGAGTAGGAAGAGATGTGCTTCTCTTTTTAATAACCTCAACCTGTAAGGATGTGCATGAATACCATGAGATGATGAGTAGGAAGAGTGTGCACGCTACACTCACTAGTTTAATAGATGAGCTGCCTGTCCTCAGCCCAGCTGTGTGAGCTCACGACCTGCTGCGAATGTTAATCACTGCGTTTGAGTCACAGTATGCCGAGTGCGCGACGCTGTAGAACGATTAGACTTTGACCATAGCGTCCCTCCCGCTTAATGGCAAATGTGCTAGACCGTATTGCCACAGAATGTCAGTACAAGTCGTGTTAAATGAGTGCAGTTTCGCAGAGTTTCATCAAATGTGAAATGAGTTTAAAAACCAGACTTTTTGAATACCAATGACATCTTCAGAGCACTGCATAGTTTGGTGTAGTCAGGCTGTGTACTTTATTTGAGTACCATAGATATTCTCCGACAAACAAGGGGAAGCTTTACTTCAGATCATAATTTTCAGAGGTTTCATTGTTTCTTTTGCAGCTGAATTTTTTGAAGGAGGTGCATCAGGATGAGCTGGGCCGCATGTCGGAAGATCTGGAGGACGAGCTGGGAGCTCGGACCAGCATGGACAAGAAACTGGCAGAGCTCCGTACAGAGGTGAAACGCATGTACTTTTGCTGTGTCCTACCCATGCTGCATTGTTCTGCATGGGGCAGCCGGTTCGGTGTCACCCCAGGACTCACTGTGATCTACATCAAAGTTAAACACCCTCAGGGCTTTAAACATCCATCTGCTATCTCTCCTGCATTTCGACTAGCACGGCACCAAACACCACATCCCTCTGTTAGTCAGGCTGGCGTAATGACAGAACGCTGCTCTCTAACACATTCCCAGCATGCAGTGTTATCAGCGGGGTGTTGCTGAGATGAACCTGGCAGGAGAGAGTGACATTTTGCACTTTGATGCGCCCCTTAAAGAGCGCCGCCACTCCTGTGTGTCGGCTCAGATCCGCTGTGTCCCCTCATCTCCAAAATCCCATGGTGACCTCCCTTCATCTCTGCCCTCAGGAATCAAGGCATTTCACTGGCACTGCCTCATCTCAGCAGTCAAATGACATTATAGAAATATTAATGACTAGTCTAGAAGAGTTTGGGGTATGAAAGTCAGCCAGCACTTAAGGTGAATCTAGGAGAAATGGTTTCCCATTAAACTGCTTTTAGCGGCAGGTCAGAACTGGGAAATTGTGGAGAGCCCTTCACTTAGTTCAACAACATTCTGGGGTAATAGTAGTCCTGTGTGCTAATGCAGCATACGCATTAGTCCTTCCTGATTATGGGTATACACATGGGAAATGCTGTGTCTCCATATTTTATATACTTAGAGTTCTGTAAACAGTATATGCTTTAGTAGTTTTCAGTAATTTTAGTATGTAACAAAAAAAACCTGTTCAGTCAAAATGATTTGTATAATGCTTATACGATACAAATTGTTCTAATGCTTAACGAAAAAAAGGTAAGGTTTGGGAACCCAAACTTAACCTTTTTTGTGTGGATGTTTCAAGTGAAAAGAATTTAACATATTAATTAAACAAATTAAGCTTGACATATTTATCCAAAACAGTTTTTATGAAGTATTTATTTACTGAATTTAACAGATTGAAAAATGAAATTGTAAAAGAAGGATATGCAAAAACACCCTTCCAGTTGATTTCAAAAAGGTTAGATCCAAATCTGGGTAAATCTCAAACATGCAGCGCAATGCAAGTTGACCTAAGAATGTCACTAAAGTAGAAGCATTCTGTACTAAAGAAAAGAAACTAAAGATACTAAAGAAAGTACAAAAAGGTTTCATTATTTTTAAGAAATTAATAATTTTATTCAGCAAGGGTGCATTAAATTGACCAAAAGTTATTTATATAAATATCAAATAAATCTAAACTTTCTATTCATCAAAGAATCCTGAATACCTTTTTTTTTTTTTAAACAATATTCCTGTTTTTACTGTATTTTTGATCAAATAAATGCAGTCTTGGTGCGCCTAAGAGACTTCTTTCAGCATCAGACCCCAAACATACTTAAATAAATCAAATCAACCTACACTCCAGGTAATGTATTAATCACTGCATTTGAATATTTGGTAAAATATTATACCATTGTGAAATGGTGAAATGGTGATGCATTTTTTTTTTTTTCTTGTTGTGCTTATGGGAAATTTGTACATGTTAAGAATAGCTTTACATTCAAATTGACTTTATCATTGTCCTCAGATATTTTGTTTTCTATTGTGTTATGTCTCTCTCTCTCTTTCCTCGCTCCTGTCTTACTGAATGTATGTGTGTATGTGCAGATGGAGCGTCTCCAGGTGGAGAATGCAGCAGAGTGGGGTCGTCGGGAGCGGCTGGAGACGGAAAAGCTGGCTCTGGAGAGGGAAAACAAAAAGCTGCGCACCCAGATGGAGGACCTGGAGGAGCAGCTGGCACGCAAGCGCAGGCAGGCCGCCAGCGCCCTGGACACTGACCTCAAGACCATCCAGTGTGAGCTGTTTGAGAGGAACAAGGTGAGTGAAGGAGAGCGCAGTAACCTCACACAAATAATCACAAACCTACATAAGTAAGCATTTCTCAACATCTCAGCATCAGCTCAGATTCTACTATAACAGCATATGAGAGATGGATGAGGTGTGGTGGCAGTTTGCAAAGTATCTCAGCCTCTTCCTGCAATAAATCCAGGCAGTGTCACTGACGTAAAGAGGCCATATCCATCAGATCCTGTGCTGAGAGGCGTGCGCCCTGTTCTGCAAGACAGTGGATGTGCGCAATAGCTGCCACGCAGTTTTGATGGACGTCTCATGTTGTATATTGGCTGTGCTGAGAAAGTCGTTCAGTGTGTGTGTGTGTGTGTTTGTAAGATGCTGGTGAGGCTCTATTAAAGTAGTGTGTCAGGAAATCCAGACACTTATGGCCAGGGCCCTTATGAGCGACCATTAGCGCAGCCAGAGATTTATGAAGTGATCCAAAGCTCCCCTCATATATACGCTGTAAATCACTCGCTCACCTGCTCTTACGCTTCTGCCTAGAAAGTAGGAAAGATTTAAAGAGAGCGGTGAAGAGAGAAAGATGAATATGAGCAGAGTGAGTTGTTTTAGAGGCCAGAGGTATGCTGAAGGGAAAGGAACTGAGTGAAAGGGGCTAAGAGTGAGCGTAGCATGTCAATTAATCCAGTTCCAAGGGAATAGGGATATTGTGCCAGGAAATGGACATGTAATCCCTGCATGCGAGGCTCAATGTGTTGGCTTATTTGTTAAATGCACAACATATGGCCATCTGAGAACGGTGTTGCACATGCGTGCGTGTGTGTGTGCGCGCACGCGTGTGTGTATGTGTCCACATGCTGTTGCACATTCCCACACGAGTGATGTCCTGATAGTGGCCGGCGGCCTGCAGTCTGGGAGAGAAACACAGAGAGATTGATGAGCTTGCTCAGGAGCTGTTGAAGCAAATGGATCGATGAGGACAGGAGCGGAGAAACAGGCCACGGCGCACTGAGGACGATGCACCATCACTGACAAAAAGAACAAAGTGTGATTGATACTGAAATCATATTCCGCTCCAGCCGCTTTCTCACTTTCTCCCACGTTTCCTTCGACTCTCACCCGTAGATTGATGTATACTGTCATATTTGCTGTTAAACCCAGTATGTGCAGAATATTGGGAATGGGACTCAGTGGCTACTTCCTGTGTGTGTGATTTTTCTGGTGTTTGCCATCCCTACAAGAAATGAAATATTGATTTGATCACTCATTATTAGCGTCTTTGTACTCAAGGCAGGGTTCTCAGAGTCATGGAAAACTAGGAAATGTCAGACAATTTAATTGAGATTTGTAGGAGTGGGAAAGTTATGCAAGTTAATGAAATCTTGGAAATTTCTATAGTGAATATATTTCTATAGTGTGTTTGTGTGCGACTTGACTTTTACATATAAATGCATTTCTTTAGAATTTTCTATTTATCAAAGAATCCTGAAAAAATGTATCAGGGTTTCCACAAAATCTTAAGCATCACTGTCTTTAACACTGATAATAATAAGAAATGTTTCCTGAGCGCCAAATCAGCATATTAGAATGATTTCTGAAGGATCATGTGACACTGAAGTCTGGAGTAATAATGCTGAAAATTCACAAGAATCACAGGAATAAATGACATTTTAAAATGATAAATTAAAATAGGAAATTTTTTATAGTAATAATTTCAAAATATTACTGTTTTCACTGAATCTTTAATCAAATATATGCAGCCTTGGTGAATATAAGAGACTTCTTATATATATAAAACCCTTTAGCCCTGTCATTCATCTCACAAGAGATTTCCTATTAGCGTGCAGATTCTTTTTTTTTCTTCTTAAGAAGGAAATGTAAAAATGTAAAGTTTAATTGAATATCCCTGATTTAAGGCCTGAATCACGGCCCTTTGTAACATGCTGTCTGGTGCCCATCTGGAAGGCTACACGCTGATTCGAAAGGGATTCATCAGGTTGGCCGAGGCTCAGTCAGAACTCAGTCTGACTGAGACAGCGGTGCGTGTACACAGCTGCAGGTCGACACACACACACACACACACACTCACACACACACATCAAAAAGGCTCCAGGTGAATCGTCCAGGTGGAGATTCTGCTATTGGTTCTGCTGTTGTATCTCTTGTTTTTTTTTTTTGTGTGCGTTTGTTTTGATCAGGGACTGGTTTTGTTTGGGACCGTGACCTCTTACAAACTTCAAAGCATGTTTGTGTGGGGCTAATACATGATGACGCTTGTGTTTCAACAAACACGAATAAAATGATTAGGCCTCCATCCAGATGGAGGAACATTGGCAAAACAGGCTGCACAGGGTTTTTTTTTTTTTTTTTATTCCTAAAGGGTTTGTTGAGTCTAGAGTAGACAAGCTTTGAACTGGAGTTAAAGTCTCTCTCTTTGCTCTCGGATCAAAGAGAAGTTTGTCTTTCTGGAGGTCAGTTTAATACCATACTTTTTCAGTCTCTCTAACTCATTTTTTTTGTTCATTTCTCTCTCTACAGATCATTTACATTTCTAGTCACGTGTTTTACCAAACATATTGCCATATGTTATAAAATGTAGAATGTTATAAAATAGTAATTAAGTCAACAGTAAAGTCATATTCCATATAGTTGTGAGTATAACATTTCAAGGTATTGGAAAAATTGAGTTTTTTGAGAAATTGCATCATTTTTTTTATTATTATTAGTTTATTTGTCAGGGACAATGCAGTGCACATTATTACATACATAATAATCAGGGTCAAAGCCATAACAATATGTGTAGATGTGTTGCATAAAAGGTTTCTAGCCAATAGGCTAATTTGCAAAATTAAAAAGTTCTGTATAGAAAGTTATATAATTTTTGTAATTATTATATAACAATATTTAGTCACAGTTAACATTTACATATTTATTTTATATCATTTTTGTAATTATTATATAACAATATTTAGTCACAGTTAACATTTACATATTTATTTTATATCATTTTTGTAATTATTATATAACAATATTTAGTCACAGTTAACATTTACATATTTATTTTAATTATTTAATTTATGTTTTTATATTCTGATCTGTAAAGCCCTTTGACCTGCACTATATGCATAAGTATATAAATCATTTTTATATAATAAAAAAATTTTAACTATAGAATAACACAAATAGAAGTATAGAAATTGTCTCGTGAAAAAAAAAATTGGTTACACTGTAAACTGTTTAAATCAATTGAAAAGTTTTATACAGTAATACATATTATTATAATTATAATGTATAATTATATTATAATTACCGGTATATAATATGTTTAAAAAAAGACACAATTTACATTGTCTACTAAATTTATTTCAAGCAGTTAAGCATAATAATTTAAGTCTAAAGATTTTGAGGATCATGGAAAACAAGTGTCCTGTCTCGAATTTTCTCCATATACAGATGTGTTCTTCACGATCTATTCAACAGCCTGCCTCTCCTTAAACTCCTTCAACATCTGGCCAGCCACTTGCTCCTCCACACAGGTGTTTATGCCTCCTGCTCTGATGGTGTAGAGAACGAGTTCATTCACAAATCACAATGATTAATGAGCCTATATTGGCCGCTCATCTGCTGTTGTTGCTCCTACTTTCTGATGGAAATGCGGTAAACAGTATCGACGGCCAATGTGGGAGCCCATGTGCTCTGATTTGCATCTCTGGTTTTGGAAGCAGCAAATGAATCAGAGTGTGTGTGTGTGTGTATATAAATGAGCTTCTCTAGTGTGCTACATCTGGAGTAAGCCAGTGTGAAATGAATTGTCTAGCCTTTCAGTTTCTGGGCTGCTTCTCCAGAGGTTTTCCATTTGGGCCTGCTGTGTTTTTCTCATAGGGGTCGCCCTTAACTTATTGAGGTGTCTCATGCACATTTTTCTCTCCTTCTTTTTTATTTTTCATCCATCACCATTTGCCAGCTCTCATTCATCTAACTTTGTCCTTAGAAATGTTTATGATTATTCCATTTTTATGCAATGCAAGAGGTTAAATGTGAAGGGTGTTATTTTTGCACCAGTAGCTACAAAAAAAGGATTTGGAAAATAACTTTTTCCAAACAAGTTTCCCAGCCCAAACTCATGCACTTTGTTGAGTCCGAAATGTACATGTCAGACCGCTCAACCAAACAGAAAAATGTTTTGATAGCACAGCAGAGCAAAATACTTTAAATCTTTAAATTGCATTTATCAGGAGAAGATTTGATATTGACAATGAAAATCTACACACACCTTGGTGGTTTACATTAATAAACCGAAGTCTGTGTTATTTTTGTATTATTTATATACTATTATGATATTTTTAAAAATATTTATTTTTAAATGTTTAGTTTTTATTTTTATTTCAATTTGTTATTTTAGTTCTTCAACAAACTTTTATTACAATTTTATTTCAGCAACATTTCAAATTTCCGTATAATTTTTTTCATAATATTTCAGCTTAATTGCAGTTATTGAAAATAATGTTTTAAATCATTTTTTATTTTTATTTTTTATAATAACAACACTGATCAGAGATAGTTCACCCAAAAATGAAAATTGTCCTCATTTACTCACAATCTTCCAAATCTGCATGACTTTTTCTTCTCTGGAACACAAAGATATGATTTTTTTTTTTCTTGGCATGTTTTTTTTTTTTGTATACAATGAAAGTCAATGTTGTTTTGCATTATATGGACAAAAACATTTGAATCATTCTTCAGATGTCTTCTGCAGAAGAAAGAAAGTCATACAGGTTTGAATGTCATATAAGAGTTAATAAATGATGACAGATTTTTTTACTTTTGGTTGAACTATCCCTCTAATGCTGTTGTCAGTGTGCTGTGTTAGTAGAGTTCCTATGTGTTGGGAGCATGACACTGTGTCCACACATTAGTCACTTCTCCCATGATCCCATGCCAGTCAGCAGAGCCCTATAAGGCCAGGTCTGAGTTTAAATGAACCCATTTGCACCTACTGCTATGGCTTATTTATGAGCCTCTGAGGCCAATGTCCCAGTTAGCCAGCACTGACAACATGCCATTACTGCTGATCTACAGCCCACTGTCTAACCCAAATGGGACAAACGACAAGGTGTACGTATCTATGTGTGGAATGTGCTGTTGAAAATGGTTGGAATGCATTAAAAAAAATTATCCAAGGATCTGAACTCAAGGGAAATCTTCTTCCAGATTTGCATATTTGAACATTTTAAATTAAGATGTATAAGCCTAGACATTGACATGTAAGGGTTGAGCAGCTCTGATACCGATGTCTGGGATCTTTTTTTTTTTTTTTTATCGAGAGAGCTCTCGGTCAGCAAAAAAAGCCTTCTCTCAGGGCCGACAGGAGGGAAAAGTGGGGGAGGTGAAATGAAGGTTAAACAGAAGTCCTTCTGCAAAAAAGAAGTGAGAGAGAATGATGAGGATGACGATATGAGGATAATGTGCTGAAAAAGAGTGCAGTGTTCATCTCACTTACAATAGAGAGATTGTGAAAGGGGGGAAGAAATGGACGGCTGGACAATACAATCACAGAGGACAATGGATCCGCACTGTGAAATTGTATGGAGGTAATGAAGGTGAGACAGAGGATGAATGGAAGAGGTGACAGGAGAGTGAGAGAGACAGAAGGGAAGCAAAGGAAAAAGTAATTGGAACTTCAGGATTGAATAAGGAAAGTGAGAGGGGCTAGAGCAGGTGAAATAGTCTGGCTTTAATCTGATCTCGGGGCTAATGGTCATGTGATGTTTCAAGGGGCGCTATGTAGTCCGAATGAGGCCTTTCTTGCTTGCCTCATGAACCCCTAAAGCAGTGTACAAACACTACCAGCACGGCTCTCCAGCACAAGCCCAGGGTCATGGTGGTTTTTGTGTGTGTGTGTCTATCTTGTGGCATTTCAATGAAGCTTTGTTTAACTGTGCTTAAATGGTATTCTAAATTCATGACTTTAGTTGAATCTGATAAGCAAAAGGGTGAAATGCCACATCTATTCTACTCTGTGAGCAGGGTCCAGAATAAAACCCATGAGCTTGTCATTGCTAGTACCATGTTTTGATTTCATTATTTAAATTTGAATTATTTAATTATTTCTTTGCATAATTGTGATGAACAGCACGGTTCATTGTGTTACTGGTTGTATTATTTAGCAGTTCTTGGGTTTACTTTACTTAGCAAATGTTCATTTTGGACCCTGTCTGGGAGGATGCATGTTAAAACCACCAAGGTGAACTCAAATTTAGATTCAGGCTGTGTAGATTTGCCCACAAAGCACCATTCATTTGAAAGGCACAGCAAATTCTATTTGTAGACGGCACATCTATTTTCCTGGCCAGTTGGACTGCATGTTCCTCGGTCTCAGGTCAGGGCCACTAAGAGCCACAGACACTGTTTGATCATAGCTCCTGGCCCACTGTTTTTGCCCACTATAAAACTGGAGTGAGTGAATCATCCTTTCAGTCTGTCAAGAGAAATAGTGTTAGGAAGGCACAAACTGGCAGAGAAACCATTATGGCTCTAGCAGCTCCTACATCGCCCCCATTCTCCCATCGACTGAGGCGTCCCTCCCCCAGACTGTGCTCTCACTTAGCTGTCTTATTAGACTTGATCTAATCCTCAGCTGTAATGATAGCTGTAAGGCAGGGTCAGGGGTTTGTGCTGGATTCCAGCTGCACTTGAAGTTAAAGAAGCATGTAACAGAGGTGTAGTGTTTATGTTCATTACAAGATGCTTTCTTATGTAAAGCAACCTAATGGAGGCATTTCCTTGGAGCAGCACTTGAGGACACAATAGCAATAGGGAATCTTCAGATCATGGATCACCAGTCTGTGGATTTCAATTCACAACCTTATTTTACCTTTCTTAAATCTATGGGTAACACTTTTCAATGAGGTTCCATTTGTTAACTAACATTAACTAACAATAAGCAATACATTTGTTGCAGTATTTATTAATCCTTGTTAAAGAGTTGATAAAAAAGACATCGTTCTAGTTTATATTACATTCATTTTATATAATCATTTATATGACATTTGTTAATGTTTCAATAAAAATGATAATAAATTATATAATTATATATTGTATTTTATATTAACATTAATTTTATGTATATTTTCACCATCCCTCTCAGGCCATTTATATGCTTTATGAATTTGAAAATAAACAATTAGGCATTTTCATTGTTTTTCAGGCTGGTGAATGTTAATAATGAACGTTCTAGAGTAAATTAGCAGGCAATTGACCCTTTTAACTGCAGACTGCATGACTACATATTACATATAAGAATACATATTGAGCTTTATAATTTCTTCTGAGCGTTACATAATCTCTGCCATCATGGCTGGATTGTATAACTAGATATGTGGGTGTGAGGCATCTTTATGTCAATATACTATATGCAAACCAGGAGTGGAGTTTGCTTTTTTTTTCTTATGTTGGCTCTTGGCTGCGAGTGAGAAAGCCCGGGTTAGCTGTAAGCTCCAGAAATTATATAAAACCTACTGTATGTCATAGAGCTGCAAAGTGGACCGAAATAGTTTGACTGATTTATTTAGCTAAAATTCACTAATATTATATATTCCAAGCTAAAGCTTTTTCTGCTTTTATAGCTGGCTCTGCATGGGCGGCAGCCATTGGAGCCACTCGATGCACACCATTTGGTGAGCACGTCAAAAAGCTCTCGTCTCTCTGCTCTCGATGAAAGGCAAAATGAAAAGGAAATAGAATATTCTAAGACTGCATTTGTGTATTTCAGATCTTTTAGAGTGGAAGTGAGAGACAGAAAGAGGTGATTGTGTCTTGCGTGGCAAGGTGTGTGTGCAGTGGGCCACATGTTTAAGCACATTTCAGGATCTGAAACATGTAACTGCTTTCCCCATGCGGCTGTACAATCTCACCCTTCTTTCATTTACTCTGTGCGTATGTGTCTGTTTGCATTCATCTTTATATTATTAGACCAAGTCTTTTTTTTTGTTTTTTTTGTCTTCACATTCTCATGTTGTATTCCCATGTGTGTAGAACCGTATGTGTAAATCTGTGTGTGTTGATCAGGTGTCTGTTCCCGTATCCCAGGTTTCCATTTCTCACTTTCCATTTCCTTCTGCTGCAGTAAATTTCTGTAGCATCATAGATCATTCATCATGACGTGGCATGTTTTATTCATCCAGCCCTCTTTTTTCCTTCCACTTTCTTTCAGTTTCAAAACACTCACCAAAGATGGCTAGGTCCAAATTACCCAGATGAAAAATTTAACTTTTAAGTGGAGAAGGCTGTTAAATCACAGGCTCCTTTTTTTAATGTGATGTCATTTGTAATTTTACCTTCCTCCCACTTAACATGTATTTTTCATCTTCTCAGATGGTTTCTGCCTTATGCCTTTCATGCTAATCTCTATCTTTTCTTTGAAGTTTTCATCTTTCACATACAATATTTCACTGTTTTGCATGACCTCAGGAGCTTCTTTTTTTTAACCTATCTGTCATTTCACGAAACATGTTGTAAGCTAGATGAGTGACATTGATGATTTTATTTCTTTCAGGATGTAGGACTTTGATGTCTGATGGAATGGACTGTTTTTTGTGTCCTACTTACGTAAGACATTTAAAAACATTTTCACATGGGAAATGAATATCAATGCTTACTCAGGGTGGCAGGTTTGCTTTCTGGTCAATTCATATTTCAAAACAGCCTCTTGCAAAACCTTACAAAATACATTGTGACTAGTTCACAAAACAATCTTCAAACAAACTGTTAAGATCTGACTGACATGATCAGGGACAATATGTAGTGCTGCATGTGCTACCCCACAGACAACGTTGGGTTCATCACAACAATTATTGAACACTCTATATTATTAGTTATTAGTTATATATTAACAGAACAGAACACAGAACAGACTGCCTAAGAAGAAATTAAAAAGTTATAAGAATAGTAAAATAATTAATCTAAAATAAAAGAAACAAATAAATGTGTCTGTGTATACACTCACCTAAAGGATTATTAGGAACACCATACTAATACTGTGTTTGACCCCCTTTCGCCTTCAGAACTGCCTTAATTCTACGTGGCATTGATTCAACAAGGTGCTGAAAGCATTCTTTAGAAATGTTGGCCCATATTGATAGGATAGCATCTTGCAGTTGATGGAGATTTGTGGGATGCACATCCAGGGCACGAAGCTCCCGTTCCACCACATCCCAAAGATGCTCTATTGGGTTGAGATCTGGTGACTGTGGGGGCCATTTTAGTACAGTGAACTCATTGTCATGTTCAAGAAACCAGTTTGAAATGATTCGAGCTTTGTGACATGGTGCATTATCCTGTTGGAAGTAGCCATCAGAGGATGGGTACATGGTGGTCATAAAGGGATGGACATGGTCAGAAACAATGCTCAGGTAGGCCGTGGCATTTAAACTAGGGATGCACCGATCCACATTTTTTCACTTCCGATCCGATCCCGATACCTGAATTTGGATATCGGCCGATACCGATACTATTCCGATACCAGAGCTGTGTTTGCTTTAATATTATTATTATCATTATTGTTTATTTTATATGATGCTGAAATAAACTTCTCTCAACAGGCAAGTAATGATATGTTATGTACGCAGCAGCTAGCCTATGTATGCATGCATGTATGTCCCAAAAGGCAACATGAGGTAACTAAGTTATAAGGTCAGAAAAGGAAGTCAGAAAAACAGGAAATCCTGTTAACAGGAAAAATCCCATTCTGAAAACAAATATGCAACTGGGGTTTCAAATTGATTGTCATGTCAATATTTATTACATTCCCAAAATGTCAAATACTTGCATCTTGAAATATAAGAAAAGTGCAAGTGTAAACATCTCACACACACACTATCTGAAGGGTGATCCTCGCTCCGATGCAGTAAAAGCTCGATCAACATCAGCATCGTGCAAACAGACAAGCGGATTTTGCCTCAGACGCGCGTCGATTTCGCTTCAAACTTTTGCTTTTTACGCACGTCAATTCTTCTCTGGACGCGCGAATGGATTCAAAATATTCAAACGTCCAACTAGACGCGAATTTGACGCGCTTTTCGCGTTTGGTGTGAACGCACAGTAACGTGGTGCTTTTTTAAATGTTTGATTGCGTTCGTTGTGTTGTATGACGCGAGGGAGCTTCAAAGGACTCTGAATTACACCTTTGCAAACATTGCATTTTGCTGTCTAGCTCTGCGGTGTTTTCAGTCTGTGTGAAGTATTTCCACACAGCGGACGTTGTTGGCTAGCCGCAAACTGCGGAATGGATTTCCTGAGCGGGGGCGTGTCTCATAACTCTGTGTCTCATTGAGCCGCGCCTCCGTTCAGGAAATCCATTCCACAGTTTGCAGCCAGCTAGCAGACTCGCCGGCGGGAATCACTTTTGGATTCATTTCAGCAGACGTTAAAGCCAGCGCAGACATCACTCATGGATATCGGAAATCTCCGCAGGTTGGATCGGGAAAATCCGATACGTGAATTACGCTGGTATCGGGTCCGATACCGATACTGGATCGGATCGGCCCCATCCCTAATTTAAACGATGCCCAATTGGCACTAAGGGGCCTAAAGTGTGCCAAGAAAACATCCCCCACACCATTACACCACCACCACCAGCCTGCACAGTGGTAACAAGGCATGATGGATCCATGTTCTCATTCTGTTCTCAATCGAGATTCATCAGACCAGGCAACATTTTTCCAGTCTTCAACTGTCCAATTTTGGTGAGCTCGTGCAAATTGTAGCCTCTTTTTCCTATTTGTAGTGGAGATGAGTGGTACCCGGTGGGGTCTTCTGCTGTTGTAGCCCATCCGCCTCAAGGTTGTGCGTGTTGTGGCTTCACAAATGCTTTGCTGCATACCTCGGTTGTAACGAGTGGTTATTTCAGTCAAAGTTGCTCTTCTATCAGCTTGAATCAGTCGGCCCATTCTCCTCTGACCTCTAACATCAACAAGGCATTTTCGCCCACAGGACTGCCGCATACTGGATGTTTTTCCCTTTTCACACCATTCTTTGTAAACCCTAGAAATGGTTGTGCGTGAAAATCCCAGTAACTGAGCAGATTGTGAAATACTCAGACCGGCCCGTCTGGCACCAACAACCATGCCACACTCAAAATTGCTTAAATCACCTTTCTTTCCCATTCTGACATTCAGTTTGGAGTTCAGGAGATTGTCTTGACCAGGACCACACCCCTAAATGCATTGAAGCAACTGCCATGTGATTGGTTGATTAGATAATTGCATTAATGAGAAATTGAACAGGTGTTCCTAATAATCCTTTAGGTTAGTGTATATGTGTGTGTGTGTATGTGTGTATATATGGGCATAAATACATGGAAATGTATTTAAAGTACAAATACAAAATACTGTGTGAAATTTTTTTATTTAAATACAAATACAGTATTTTGTATTTTGAAAATACACAAAATACATGTGAAATTGGCCATCCAGTGCAGGTATAGGTCACAGTGAATAAAGAAACTACATAGGCCTACTGACTTTGCATTCTTAACCTCATCTCTTTCTTTCTTTCTTTCTTTCTTTCTTTCTTTCTTTCTTTCTTTCTTTCTTTCTTTCTTTCTTTCTTTCTTTCTTTCTTTCTTTCTTTCTTTCTTTCTTTCTTTCTTTCTTTCCTTTTCTGTGGGAACCTTTTCTGCTATCTAGCAAAGAATATGGATGGGCGATATGACCAAAATCTCACAAAGTTTCACAATTCTCAATTTCAGTTTTGATTCCACAGCATAAACTGAATTTCAAACTCTTTTGAGGTTTTTTTTTTTTGCAGGTAGTCCAATGCTTTTTAAGTAATTTTATGTTTATTTTATGTAAAGTTTAATGTTTCTATAAGTTTATTAAAATTAGAAAGTGTATCTAAAATTTAAAATTAGAATTAATTTAGATTAATTTGACACTATTTATCCCTTTTTTTATTATTATTTTTTATGTACAATAAAACTAAAAGCTGAAGATTTTTGTGGTGTATCATTCATCAGTGTTTGTTTTTCCAGCCCACTAAAAGCTGCACGGATAAATTTGCTTACCTCACAAATAGGCCTATCTATGTAAACGATTTAGAAAAAGTTCCATCAATTCACACTTTATATCATCACTATGATATGTAGTGTCATATCACCTAGCCCTAACATGCAGTAATGCTTTAAACACATTTGACAAGCTAGTTGATAAAAATCAACAACCGGTCAAGACTGATTGGCTAACTCTATTTTCCCTCTTGTCTGTGCTCTTTTATTCTTTCATGTTAACTTAAGTGAATAATGCACTATTTTAACTTTAATCAACAAGTAGAATTGATCATGACATTTTCACCTTATTCCAAAAAAAAAATGGCTGATCCAATGCTGAGCTAGTGAATGTCTGTACTGGTTGATGCACAAAATCAATACCCTGATAAAGAGGTGGCAAAAAGTATTTTATGTATTTTGAAATTTAAATGTATTTAAATACAAATTACATTAGATTTTTTCCAAAGGCTTTAAAATACAAAATACAAAATAGTATTTTAAATACATGTATCTGAAATACTGGCCATCCCTGTATGTATATGTATATACATATATATCTCTTTGGACAAGACATATTAAACAGTTGCAAAATCACTACTGCCACGTCCGGATTTAGGTGCTCACAGGGGGATCCAGGTTCTAATGTGACCCGCGGTCGTTTCCCAAACACCCTATCTCTCTCCAGTCACTCTTCACTGTCCTATCTGAATAAAAGTATAAAGGTAAAAGGTTAAAAAATATAGTCAAAAAAATTCACAGGGGGATCTATATATATTAATAATGTTATGTAGGTTATTACATTTTAAATGTACATTATATATTTTTTATATATATTTTATATATTATATTTTGAGCATAGTGTTTATGGTGTAGTTATTGTATAAAGTTTTCTGTTTGTTGTTGTTATCCAACAAAGTATGCTGTCATTTTGTGTCATTATGGTTGTACATACAGTGGGTACGGAAAGTATTCAGACCTCCTTACATTTTTTACTCTTTGTTATCATTATTGTACACACAGCACCCCATATTGACAGAAAAACACAGAATTGTTGACATTTTTGCACATTTATTAAAAAAGAAAAACTGAAATATCACAAAAAAATGACCTTAAATGATTTTAGCAAATGGCTGCAATATAACAAAGAGTGAAAGATTTAAGGGGGTCTGAATACTTTCCGTACCCACTGTATATTTTTGAGCCTTTTACTTTTATTCAGAAAGGTCAGTGAAGAGTGACTGAAGAGAGATATGGTGTTGTTGGGAAAGACCACGGGTCACATTTGAATCTGGATCCCCTGTGGGCACTTGGACCTGAATAAGATGCGCAACTGTTTACTATGTCTTGTCCAAAGAGGTGGTTTTTGCAGAAAAAACACACATGGACTTAGCTAGTTTTGCAGCAAAAGACAATCAAATTTGTCAAATACCAATGAATTGACTAAAGTGACATAAAAAAAAGGCATTTCAATAACTGACTAATAACCTTTACATTGCCATTAAAGTGAAATTACTGAACCTAAACATATAAGCCTGATTAAAAAAATGCTCGTATGTATGTCACATCACATGATATAGTCCCATTGACAGTTTTTAAATACATTTGATTTGTCAAAAACACCTTTGATCACACCACCAGACACGCAAAACACCTCGACAGGCCATATTGAGGGATGTGCTCCACATACAGAGCAGTGTGATTTGCTCTGAGGTTAACTATGCTGTGGCTCTCTCAGTAAAAACACAAGTAGATCTTGTCCTCCTTTCCAGTGACCCAGAAATCAATAGAACACAGCGGCCTGGGATTCTCATTCTGCCAGGTGTGTGTGTGTGTGTGTGTGTGTGTTACTCTTCTGTCTCTTTTTAAGCTGTTACTATCTTACGTATCTTAGGATTTATTTTTTATTTTTTTAGATCTACTCTTTCATATCAGTGTGAAAAGGGTGAACCACTAATACTAAACACATATGAATCTCCATATGTGTGCATACATGCTCCCGCTCTAAAACAAATAGACAGTTTGGCTGCTCATGTGATGGGGGAGGTACATTATGAATGAGATTTGTCTAGGTACTTGATTATCCTCTTAAATTATTCATGGATCTGGTGCTTCCCTTTGGCTTCCACCCCCCTCGATCTCCCTAGACCTTCCCTCTCTTTGTTCTTCACTGTAATGGTCACACAGAGGTTTGTATGAGCTGTGTGTGTACAGAAATGAGAGAAGGTCGGAACCCTAAGCAGATCATCCTGGGTTCGAGACACTCATAAGTACTTGACTTAACTGTTGATTTGAAGTGAGTGTGTAAGACCATATGTTGCCAATGTAATGGACAAACTTACATTATATATGGAAGGACTTCAGACTTTTGTAGATAAAGAATTATTGATTATATTCACTGTAATTTATACATGTATTTAGAAACTTCTGGATATAAATGTTTAAGTTCCAGCACTGATTTAAATTATGTTATACTACGTACATATGCATCAGGTAATATGTGCACTATCATTCAAAGGTTTAGGGTCGGTAAGATTTTAAGCCTCTCATGCTCACCAAGGCTGCCTTTACTTGATAAAAAAAAAAGCAGTAATATTTTGAAATGTTATTACAATTTGATAATTTTTTCCTCTGATGGCAAAGCTAAATGTGCAGCATCATTTCTTCAGTCTTCAGTGTCACATGATCCTTCAGAAATCATTCTAATGAGCTGGTTTAGTGTCCAAGAAACATCAGTTTTGAAAACAGTCGTGCTGCTTAATATATATTTTTGTGTAAACCGTGATCGGTTTTGTTTATTTTTTAGAATTCCAAATAGAAAGTATTTATTTGAAATGGAGATCTTTTGTAACATTATAAATGTCTTTACTGTCATTTGCATACAGTACTTGCTGTATTTAAAATATTTACATTTCTTTAAAGAATATCTTACTGACCACAACCTTTTGAAAGGTAGTGTAAATGTAAAAAACAGAGCTAAAAATCGTTGTATTCTTGCTCTCAGAATGAGAATGAAAAAATGCCTGAATGGTGAATTGGGCTTCAATGTTAAAGTTGAAATGGAAAGAGATTGTTTGGTTGTGTGTTTTAATCAAATGAGAAGAGAAAAAAAAAATTATATATAGGGGCTTATATTAGGATATATTAGGATTTGGCCTATAGCCAAAGATTAGGAGGGGTTTCTATCATCCCGAGTGTTTTTTCCGACTGTTCCACATGCACTCTTTATTTACGTTAGTTTGCTTTGTCTTCTTTTTCCTTCGTTGTTTAATATATGGGCTGTGGTATAGCGCATACCAGGGACTGTCTCTCTTCAGAGGTCTGGTCTTGTCTAACATTAAGATCGACTTGGACAAATACCCGGATACAGAATACATTGTCAGTGTTAGTTTGTCTTGTCTGATTTAAATACTTGAGGCTGTGGTTTCCGGATCCTAATCAGGGCACAGCTTCTTGTGGTGGGTTTGAGTGGTTTTCAAGATGGTAGATGTAAAGAGATTCTTCCAAGGCTTTCATAATATAAAAAGTATAGTTGAACATTTCTGCATTGCTGTTTTATTTACACTGTTCCCAAAAATGGTATAAAAAATGAGGCAGAGCAAAAGTATTCAATTGTAATAGAAAATAGATCCAACACACTGTTCCTTTGAGCCATGATGGGCTACATTTTACAGCTTTGTATTATACAAACGACATATTACTGTGTTAAACTTTTTTACTCTACTGCTCTATAGTCTGCAATGAACTCCAACGGGAGCAGAAGAATAATAATAAGAGAAGAAAACAAACACTATGGGGGGCAATGCACCTTCTGTTGGCAACATAATGTTCTTTGTTGGTCGTGTTTATTTGTTGATTAGATATGACTTGGGCTTCCCATCACAATCCCTTGTGTTGTTATGGGAACTGAAGCACATTGTCCTTTTTTATTAATGTCTAGGAAGGTAATCAACTTTATTTTCATTACTGATAAGTTAATAGCTATGTGACCTGTGTTCTCTCTAAAACAGATCAAAAAGGATATCCACTTGATGGCATGTGAAAATGTTTACTTTAAAGGGGTGGTTGATTATGATTTCACTTTTTAACTTTGGTTAGTGTGTAGTGTTGCTGTTTGAGCATAAACAACATCTGCAAATTTACGACGCTCAAAGTTCAAACTATCAAAGGGAGATATTTTCTTTTACAGAAATCACTTTTTAAGTGACACCACTAACCCTAAAATTGACATAAACCCTGCCCCTGGAAACACGCAACAAGAGGAAGAGTTGTTGTAGTAGAGCACATTTGGGAGTCTGCTCAAGCTATCGCATCCGTC
The DNA here is from genome assembly GCF_951802725.1 of Rutilus rutilus. NCBI lineage: Eukaryota > Metazoa > Chordata > Actinopteri > Cypriniformes > Leuciscidae > Rutilus > Rutilus rutilus. The sequence goes on from NC_140211.1 coordinate 20,288,533, forward strand.
TTTTCACATTTATTGCAATACAGTACGTAACATAAATGCAATAGCATGTCACTCTGTAGGCGTCTTGCAACAGTTCCCACATGAGCGATTTTATAGATTATCATGACAGAATATGCTAATCAATGACTTGAAGATGGTTAACTCCACATCAGCTACATAAATTAATCGACTAACCATTTAGAAACGTCCTGTTGCATTCTACATATTGTCACTTCTTCTTGAGCCTCTTCATCTTTGTCCGACTATAGTTCTAACATAAAAGGCAGAACAGTTTCTGACATTTTAGTGCGTGTCTGCAAGCTGCTAATGACGCGAGCTGTTGTAGCTCCGCCCTCTGTGCCGGGAGCAGCAGCTCATTTGCATTTAAAGGGACACGCACAAAACAAAGCGTTTTTTTCTCACCCTCAAAAAGGGACAATTTTAACATGCTATAAAAATGATCTGTGGGGTATTTTGAGCTAAAATTTCACATACACACTTTGGGGACATCAGAGACTTATTTTACGTCTTGTAAAATGGGGCATTATACCACCCCTTTAAACTAGGCATATTGAAAATGAGCTCAGAATGGGTTTTTCTTATTTCACTGCATAATGTTAACAGCACTTTTAGTTTTTTAGCATGGGTGTAGTAACCATTATAGAACTTTTTAGAGTTTTTACAGATCATACCTCACACGTGGGCAATAATCATTATATTTATGAGCTTTGTTTTGCTTGGCTGCAGTGCAAAGAGAAAAACTCTTGCAGGCCAAACAGCTTCTGCAAACCAGTGAATGTACCATCAGTAGAGTATAATCCCAATATAGCTAGATAGATCCCTGATTAATATTCATGAGCCAGGCTGATAAGGTATATAAAACCCTTCTAACACACACAAACACACATTTTTATATTGATTCTGTGTCAAAGTATATGAAAAAGTTACTGTCACTAAGCAGTATACAGGTTGGTGATTATGATGATGGAGTTCTCAGCTGTCTTGTATCTAGAACATGGTGTCAATGCATCTGCTCTCTTGCAGGAGTTGGCAGATTTGCGGCACGTCCACTCCAAGGTTAAAAAACAGTACCAGGAGAAGATGGCTGAGCTAGCACATGCTAACCGGCGTGTGGAACAGCATGAGACAGAAGTTAAGAAACTCAGACTGAGGGTGGAGGAACTGAAGAAAGAGCTGGGCCAGGCTGAAGATGAGGTCAAACAAAGCACTTGCTCAAAATTAAATTCATAATTGCTTGGGGTGTATTCTGTGGTTTTCTTTGTTATATGTTATGTTATGTTATGTTTAAACTTTACAACAAATTGATTCGGCTGTTACTTTACAAAATTATATAGAGATAAATTAATCTTTGCTAGGACAACAAACAATTATAACAAAATTATTAGATGTTTAATTTTCAAACCATTCTTCCTATCTCTCCTGACTGTCTCAAGTCATTTTCACAGTTTTGATCAGCAGCTAGATAGCATTGCATTAGTGATATATTTAAATCAGCAGAATTCTCAGCAACAATTGTAAATCACAGAAAACCAAATCTTTACGTTTGCTATGATCAATGAATGTATGCTATATTGACAACACATAAATATATATATATATATATATATATATATATATATATGAACTATGTATTATGCAATTGTTTCAGTTGGATGAGGCTCATAATCAGACCAGAAAGCTACAGAGATCCCTGGATGAGCAGGTGGAGCAGTCAGAGAACCTACAAGTTCAGCTGGAGCACCTACAATCCAGGTAACCAGATAAATATATGCACACGCACTGACTCAGAAGTATCTCTGTACCAGGTCAAGTGTCTGATCCGTTTGAGAATATTGTGTTCAGATCAGATCTCTTTTGATCAGTAATGAATACAGGATAAGCTTCTGTTACACAACATCATGAATAAGATGGCAGGTTTATAGGGTAAACTGTCAACGATTCCCTCAGCCCGTTCTCTCTTTTAGTCTCTCTCTCATTATTCTGCCTGCATTCAGGCTTGCACCTACCCGCAGCCAATCCCAGGCTGCCTGGCTGTGGGTTACCGTAGTAACAGGGAGACTTGAAGCAGTGTTGTGGGCTCGGGCCCCCCGCAGCTGGAGAAAACAGTGACAGGCATGTCGGCATGGTGGTGTTTATAGAGACTGATGAAAAGCTTCTAATGATTAAGACATTCTCAAAGCATAATTCCTCCAAGTCACACCTGTGTTGATACATATGATTAAATTATGAGATTGTCATGAAAACAAAAGTCATTTAACTAAAAAATGCAGCCTTGCAGATTGGGTTCTTCACATTGGATTTGCACACGGCGAACTTTCCTTTGTGGGTATAGGAAGAGATGTCAGTTGGATTCAGTCCAGACTGTTGAGAAAAAATAGCTTGCTCTCATTTGAGGTAAAATGGCATTGTGATTTAAAGGCGATCTTTTCATTTTCTGAAAAAAAAAATGTAAGTAGAGTATGGAGTGGTTGTTACTGATTTGTGTCGTCGCATACTGATCCATTTCAATAGAGCTCTCCCCCATGTCTCAGTAGCTGCGTTTCCATTACCTTTTAAATTGCACAAATTGAAATTGCGAATTGAAAATATGCCCAATGGAAGCACATCAATTTTGCAAAAACTCGCGAGGTGGTTTTTCAGGCCATTCGAAAAAGGAATATTTCACAAAACTGCAATGGAAACAGTTTTTCGCATTTACAGGTCACCTGGCGTAAGTAAAAGTCAATCATTCTTTAAAGATGACACGTTATGTTTGGACAGAAGACGAGACAAGAGTTCTTTATTAAACTCATAAAAGATAAAAGTATTACGGGAATACTGGATTCTAAATAACAAAGAAATGCCACAATTTATCAAGACCTTGAAGCAGATAGGAGGGAGAAACACCCAGAAACACCTCATCCAGCTGCTGCCAAGTATAAGGGACTTTCCTTGGAAAGGATAGTAGGATGATATACCTACGTCTCCCTCGATTAAAAATAATGGCTAGTGCCATGGCTGCGATACGTAAACCTACTAACATCCGTTGCCATTATTTTTGGAATGACTTATCGCGAGAGGTAAAAAAAAATGTTTTAGTCGCATAACTTCGGTTAATGGATTCGCAATAGTATTTATCGACATTTAGAAAATATCGCAAAAGTTTTGTGCAAATCTGATGTGGAAACCAGGCTAGTGATATTCTTGTCCCTCCTTTTGCCTGGGAAAATCCTAAGTTTGAGGTTTCATGCATGTCTACAGTTTGGAACGAATCCTGTCCCTTAATGGTTTCATTAAACACTGTACTTTCAAGGAATCATTTTTTTGAAAAAGCAAATGCACTTTCATTGCTAAATGATTTAATAAAAAGGCATGTTTACATAGACTTTAATTTGAGGTGCCACATTTATTTATATATATACAAAACATATATTTGAGTTTGCTCAAAACCTAAAATAAAATGCTCTTTTGGGAGAAAAGGTTGCTCACTAGGCTGTCAGCAAGTGCCAGTCTTCAATATGAAAGAGTTGTTGAAGAAAGGATGCGAGAACATTCCGACCGTCCCTCTGAGAGGTGGGCTAGGGTTCAGTACTAGCGCAGCGATTGAGGAAGAGAGGAGCAGGCCATGGGGGATAGGGTGACAGATGGAGTTGAGCGCTTGTCCAAGTTGTCATGGAGACCGAGGATGGTCTAGAGGCTGATTTGGAGTAAGCGTTGTCAAGGTGACAGGAGAAGGCTGGAAATGACAGCATTAAGGAACTGATAGTGCTTCAGTCGCCGAGTTGACTTAGAGTTCATACCCATATCTAACGCCACAGGAAGTTCAGAGTCGCATCATTTCTCAGCTGGCTGTGACTCCACCCACTCTATGTCCTGCAGCAAGAATACCATAAACCGTAATATCTGCTGTGGGCGCAGTGGACACGCAGAAAAGGATCAGATCTCATGATTGAGGTTGGCTCCTCTCGCCCGCTGTCCTGCTCTCAGCGGCTGTGTTTGTCTGTTAGTCTCGCAGCATGAGACAGCAGCTCTGCTCAGCCCACCGGCAGCACCATTTGGCACCCCCACCGTGCCTATTTGCTTCTTTCTTCATTGGAAAGCTGTGAACTCACTGTCTTTCATCTCTGTTTCACCCTTAGTGGCTTGTTGTTGTTCCGTCTACTCGTTGTTGTCCTGTCTGCTAAGGTCCTTGCTCTAATTCTCTCTTTTTATTCATGTCTCTCTCTCTGTCTCTTCCTCTCTCTTTCTCTCTACCTCGGCCTCTACAGAGAGTAGATGGTAATTGACTGTATGTGCTTCAGTCTATAATCATAAACTTTGTGTGTAAATCGATAGATGAGGGCAGACAATGCTCCTAATCCCTGCAGGAAGCAGAGAAGCCTACCAGGTCTGCATGTACACTCAGGCGTGTCACATATGCCACATGCGTTGAACACTTTGTTGTCCTTATATGTTGACTGTAACCCTTATGGTCTGTTTGTGGTTTGTGATTTGGAAGAATATTAGTTGCCAAACAGTTTTGGTGACCATTTACGTTGAATGAACAGGAAAAAAAACACATTTATCAAATTATCTTCTATGTTCCACAGAAGAAAGTCAGTCATACAGGTTTGGAATGACATGAGGGTAAATAAATGATGACTGAATTGGAGTGAACTATCTCTTTAAAATTTAAGTGTGAGGTTGCTCTCTTATGGCTTTTCTTAAGACTGATATAAAAAAAACATTGCATTAGATCTGGTAATTTATGTACAAAAACATGCATGCAATGAATTTCATACGCAAAGACATGGATATACTAACAGTATAGCAGTACACTCCTGCCAGTAGTCTGATAGTAGACCCGATTGCTTGAAAGCTCTGAGGAATGTGCCAGATACGGTTCTGCGTGGAGGAATGAGCTGCACAAAGACGGAGACATGGTGATGGGGCTTTGTGTGAGATAGATCAGATGGAGAGAGCTGATGGTGTGGATCTATGCAGCTTTAATGTAGCTCGCCAGTTGCATTCTTATCTGAGTGTACAGACATTAAAAGGCAGGCACTTAAAGCACACCTCCACTGAGTGACAGGCAACTCATCAGCTTTGTGTGGCAGAGAGAAATAGAGAAAGGGAGCGAGTATCTCTGCGTTATGTATGGGGGAGTTGAAGAAGGGGATATATTAATAAATAAATCAAACAAAGGATAATGAAAATGTCTGTGGTGTAGAATGGGATTATCATGCACGTGACATTGGTGTCGTGATTTCACGGTTGCTTTGTCTGACTGACATGTTCTTTATTGTACATGTCTCTGTGCCAGTAGCGTTGGGGTAGAACAATTACATTGCTGCTTTCCTATTGGTCACATTGGTTTTCCATTGGTTTGGTAGTGCAGAAGTCAATTCCACATCCTAAATGATGGTGTAATGTTTTACATCAAAACAGAACAGATAATACGCCTGAGGGCCTGAGTTTATTCTTTGCCTCAATGAACAATTTGAAGAATAAAAGGCTAGCAGAGTTGCTGATCAGGACTTGAATTGTAAATGAGTAGTTGGCATGTAATGTCAAGCAACGACAGCAGTCATATACAGTACTGTGCAAAAGTATTAGGCACGTTAGTATTTTCACACAAAAAAATGATTTCAAGCCAGTTATTTACAGTATATCTTTTGCTGTAGTGTGTAAGTAGGAAATATCAGTTTACATTACATTACAAGATTACATCATTACATTGATGATAAGATGCTACTTGAGCATATTAAAATGATTTATGAAGGATCATGCTGTGTTACATTCAGTGGAATAAACTGCATTTTAAAATATATTTTATATATACACATATTACGGAAGAGGATTAGGGCCAAACAATAATAAAAAAATAAAACCATCTCGAGATTAAAGTCATTATAATGCGAGATTAAACTCATTACATTTCGAGAAAAAAAGTCGAATACAATCTTGAGAATAAACTCATTAAATATCGAGAATAAAGTCGTTTTGTTTCGAGAAAAAACTCGTTAAATTTCGAGAAAAAAGTCGAAATACAATCTTGAGAATGAACTCATTACATTTCGAGAATAAAGTCGTTGTGTTTCGAGAAAAAACTCGTTAAATTTCGAGAAAAAAACTCGAAATACAATCTTGAGAATAAACTCATTAAATTTCGAGAATAAAGTCGTTGTGTTTCGAGAAAAAAAACTCGTTAAATTTCGAGAAAAGTCGAAATAATCGTGAGAATAAACTCATTAAATTTCAAGAATAAAGTCGTTGTGTTTCGAGAAAAAAAGTCAGAATGAAATGTAGAGAATAACGCATTCGATCAGTGTTCATTGCATAGCCTACTGATAGAGGACATGGCAGAGTTGGATCACTTAGTCAAGCTATATTTTAGACTTTCTTTCAGTAACAAAGAATAGAACATTCTTAGGTCTAGGTCGGCTAGGTCTTTTTAGAAGAAAAAATCAGTCCAATTTGCGCGATGTACTCGCTTTTGTCCAACATGAAATTCATCGAGGTTTCGTGGTTTCCCAGGATACCATAAGACGCATTATTAAACTTGTTGATCTTCAAGGTGTGGAATTTCGACGAAGGAGACGCTTGAGAAGACGCCAGTACACTTACGCTGGCCCAAATGCACTCTGGTATATGGACAGCTATGATAAATTAAAACCGTACGGCATTGGCATTAATTGCTGTATAGATGGTTACAGTCGTTACATTCTGTGGATGGAGGCGTACACAACCAACAACGATTAATAATGCGTCTTATGGTATCCTGGGAAACCATGAAACCTCCATGAGGTTGATATCAGTAGGCTATGCAATGAACACTGATCAAATGCGTTATTCTCTACATTTAATTTCGACTTTTATTTCTCGAAACACAATGGGCCCTATCTTGCACCCAGCGCAATTGACTTTGTACACGGACGCATGTATCATTCCTATTTTGCACCCGCGCAAAGCGGACTTTTCCCTCCACAGAAGCACGTCGGTTAACTAAGAAATACACTTGCGCTCCCCGGGGCGGTTCAGCGCAAAGAGGAGGCGTGTTCCGGCGCAAACGTTCCCTCATGCTATTTTACAGGTTTAGAAAACAATTGCGCCACTAACCGAAAAAAAACAGTTTAAAGTCAGTGGCGCGTTGCGCATGTTATTAATATGCTATTTTAAGGGTGCATGCTTGGCCTTAATCAATGTAGCGTGTGCACAATGCGCATACACTTTGATTCTCTCATCTACACACAGACGCAGCAGTTATCATTTTTGCAAATCATACATTATTACGAAAGATAGATAGATAGCTTACACATTTACCCAAATTATCATACGCCTGTTTAACCGAAGTTAATTTGGGTGTGTTTCTCCATCCCCAACGTCCCTGACGGGAACGTCAGTCTCCTCGGCTGTGAACCGCTCCTGACGCGCGTCTGGCAAATCCGCCGTTATAATAGGAATTCGCTTTAGAACAAGCGCGCCTGCTCTTAAAGGGAATGTGAGATGTCGCTCTGATTGGTTTATTTCACGTTATGCCCAAACCACACCTATGAATAATGAAGCTACTTCAGACCAACCCCTTTTAGATTTGCGCCAGGCGCAAGAGTCATTTATCCCGCCGGGAAAATAGCAACAGCGCCAAGACCCGCCCACAAAGTTACTTGCGCTTTGCGCTTTGACACTTGCGTTTCAGATCGTTAAAATAGGGCCCAATGACTTTATTCTCGAAATTTAATGAGTTTATTCTCACGATTATTTCGACTTTTTTTTCTCGAAATTTAACGAGTTTTTTCTCGAGAAACAACGACTTTATTCTCAATATTTAATGAGTTTATTCTCAAGATTGTATTTCGACTTTTTTTTCTCGAAATTTAACAAGTTTAGTCTCGCATTATAATGACTTTAATCTCGAGATGGTTTTATTTTTTTATTATTGATAAATATATAACATTTATAAGATAAAAATCACACAGTAATTATTACACACAGTATTTTAGTCTCTGGTGATTTTGATTTGAAGAACTATCTAGAACTGACAGAAAACTACAAGAAAAAATATCCTTTTTACATGTATTTACATTTTAAATAATTATGTCCATGTTATTTATCTGCCACCCAAATGTTAAAATGCTAAAATATTCATGATAAACCCTGAAGACATGAGTCACTGTGTGGGCTCAACAAGAATCAATTTTGTTTCACTATTTGTATGCGTCTCTGTATTTATGATCTCTAGTGAAAATTGTAGCCCTGTGAAGCTTTGGACTCAAAAAGCTTTTAGCCTCTGTGAGTGAGCCACTGTGGTCGAAATAGTGTAATGTGTAATTTAGCAATGTTTAGTGTTTCCTGACAGTAGGTCCCTCTTCTGTGGAGGATCCCGGGCCCTTATACGCCCCTGAATACACCCAGAGAAGCTTTTCATCTGCTCAGTTATTCAAACACTAACAATATAGTGAGTCATCAGCTGTTCAAAGACAAGAGGGTTTTTTCTCTCTCCCTCCATTTCTTACATCAACCTCTTGTTCTTTTTCGGTATTATTTGTTGTTGTGATTGTTTTACCTTGTCTGTTTACCCCAGCAGCACTTTAATGGCCAGGAAATGTTTCCTAACACGCCACAGGGCCAATATTTCCTTACTATTACATCAAAAACATCAAGAATAGAGACACAAAACAGAGCGAAAAAGGATGGGCATTAAAAAGAGCGTTGTCAGAAAGAACTGTCTGTGCTAATGACCACCTGTTTTGTGTTTGCTGTTATAATACTCTCAAATATTCAGATATCGTATAAATCATCATCATAAAAAACTATGATTTATTCCATTCATTTGCCCACTGGTGACTCATTCTGAGCTAATTTGCATTTGCCCATGTTTCTTTTCTGATGCAGTACTGGCCTCAGCTTTAGCTGTACTGATGCATTTTATTTAGCCATTAGCATTAGTATTATTATTGTTTGCCAGTAATAATGGAGATAAACAGTTACTATAATTCTTAGAGCTCCTTTTTGTTGGTCAACCTCTTGTTTCTTGTTCTTATTTTAATTGACGTAATGAAGATTCCAAGAATCCTCATGACTTAAAGTTACTTAAAGTGTATGAACAACCTAATATGAAATCAACAGTGACAAATGATGCTAGACCTTTTCTCAGACTTTCTACTGTCATTTTGAAGAGTACATTACAAAAGTATTGTTTATAATTAAAAAATTCAACTGAAATGTTTTACTTAAAATGCTTGTGCTTGTACTTCATCTCTTTAAATGACACTTGATTATTTGTTCTCATCTAATGCAGTGATTTTACATAAAGTGTGGCTTAAGTGCCCAAATATACTTTTTGATTCCACTGTGATTACGGATTTCTCATTCTTTTTTTCTTTCCTTCTCTCGTTTGTCTTTATGTATTTACTTGACTTATATTATTATTATTATTTATTTTATTTTATTTTCTTATATTTTTTGGGAAAGGCTAAGGCGTCAGCAGAATCCTGGCCTCTTTGGCAAGATGATTACATCAGCTTCAGCGCGTTTTGGGCCTGAAGACGCAGACGGCCCCCATAGTGACCCTGATGAAGATGAGGAAGAAGAACTGCAGCTTCAGATCCCCTAAACTGTTCACGCCACACCTGGAAATGGACGAAAGACTCGTAGATCGTACCCAAGCATTTCACCTTCCCTTTCATTCCATCTCTAAGCCAGTCCAGAAGAGGACACAGACTTCACAATCCTCAGCAGACAGATAAACACAGCGATTTTTCAGTAGCCTGTTTTCGACAGCTTATAAAGTGTGTGCCAGCCAGGGCTTTCATGTAAAAAAAAATCTGCTTGTGTCTCCACCAATATATTACTGGTTACAGTCCTAGATGGCACATAGATGATTAATATAAGGATACAGGTTCAAAGATCATTAATAGTCCAAACTGTTTTAACCCTATGACTTTTGAGGGTCTCATGAAGCCCATTTGATGCCTAGTGATAATGCACTGCACATGGTAAAGTAATAAGTGGACGCATGCGCTGGTACACACAGTTCAAGCCTGAAAAAAAGCCCATTGTAACTTGTTCACACTTTCAAACAGTAACCCTGGAAGGAAATTGACACAGTCTGGGTCACATTGTCATCTCTTGTCTGACTTGGGATGACCTCTGAAAGCATCCATACAATACTTCTGCGCTTCTGCTTCATGTACTGTTTACATGCGTGTTCCCTTCCTCCTCTCTTCATTTATTTTCCATCACCTGCATTATAATTTTGTCTCGTCACCCATTCATTTCCACTGTTCCCTTTTGCTCTTCCCATTCATTTTGATTTCCCATTTAATCTTTTGTCGGCCCTCCCACACACCCCCATCCCTTAACACCAGATGAACATGATGATTATGTTCCCTGTGTCTGGGGAACATTTCATTTCTGCTGTGTTGTTACTGAAGAGGCAGGCAAGTGCTTTGTTTTTCAGAAGTAGTCTTGCTTTAATTGTCCCAAAGTTGTTCTTGGTGACCATATAAATGTGTTTCTGTCTTTGCAGTGGAGGAGTAGTCTTGTTTTATATAGGAAGTAGGGAGGGGGGACCGTGGGTAGTTTTGTGAACGAGTCGGTTGGATTCTTATTAAATGTATTCAAGCATAATTGCTTTCCCCTTTTGTATTAAACCTTTGAAAGGGACATGAGGGAACATTTGAACAAATGTTCTGTTGATTTTAAACAGACTTTTAAGCAATATGATACTGTCTACATCTGCAATGGGGACCAAAACTGACTCCTCTTCAACTGGGACATTTGTACTGGTCATATTAAAGTATTTATCAGATGTTCGTTTTTTACCTAAGTTGCCTGTATTACAGTTTTTTTGTATTTGTATTTGTTTGTGTTTGTATTTTACCTCTATAAATGTTAAGTGTATATACAGTAAATATTGACTGACAAAATCAACTCCTGCCCTATACATTTCTTTTCTCGGTTTGGTAACATATATACATCAATAATGAAGAAAAGACGATCAAAATTACTGTTGCATGCTGACTTGAACTAAAATCACATGGTTGATTGCGCCTTTCTATGGATGCTGTGCCTCTCTCTGACATCTGTATAATAACATCTCTTAAAACCTTTCTCGTATGCATGATTACATGTGCATTGTTCGCAAGATAATTAATTATAATGCAGGTAATGTTATACTTTAAACATTCTTCTTTTAGACACGCTTCAGCAACCAAAGATGACCCGGGACGGATACCTCTTTCTTTACGCGTCTCTGTATTAATTGGTTTGTAATATGGCAAGATCACAGCAATGCTTTAATTTTTTTGTTCTTTCTGGAGAGCTTGATTATATAGCGAAGCAGACCCCAAAAGTAATTATTTTTACTTTGCAAAATACATTTACAGATAAAGTTGGAAGGTCGATGTGCTTGTGCATAACGTGCCAGAAACTAAAGTCCCTAGAGACCTATTATTTTGTGCGTTTAAATATGTTTAAACTGCATCAGGTTTTGTTCTGCTTCATTGGTTATTTTGGCTATTACTAGAACTTCCCAGTCCTTTATAATAGTGATGTGCAGAGACAGTGCAGCTTTAGTGTTTTAGCTTCCATTGGACACTAAAGCTGCTCTGTCTTTTAATATAGTTTTATTATCCCCTATTTTGGCCATGTTTCTAAAATCTTCACTCAAGCTCATCTCTGGTATCTCGCTGTCTCCTCCACCCATGTACGTCAGATGCTGACAGAGTCTTTCTGTGTCACTGAAGGAGAAGAGACGAGGTGTTCACTTTTTTGCTACATAATGTAGTGTGTCCTCAGTTCTACCTGAACTTATGGTTAATGTAGCAAATCATAATCTGAAGCAGGCAAAGACTAAAATAACACCCTTACTTCTTCCCGGCCCCTTTAACGACCTCCAATTATCCACATCTCAAACTTGTCGAGGAATCTGAGTGCTTCTGTAAAAGCGAAATCCAATATTGACATCTGGAGACCTCAAGTATGACGGCTCAAAAGTGTGCATGCACCGAGGAGGGTATGGTAATATCCATATGGAGATTAACAAGGTTTCCCCACCGTGTGTCTAGAACACACTTTGCCACACTGACACCTATTATAGATTGTCAGCAGGCAGTGGAGGGAACCGTATCGATTGTAATAAGATACAGCATGTAGTACTTTCCCTGTGTAGCTCTGCTTTTCTCCATGTATTATCTGGTCATGCTGCGTACAGTATATATTTACTAGAATTAAAAAAAGAGATCTTCAGTGGAATACTGCTTCTACAGATGGGATAAATACTGACACTAGATTTTTACACTGCTTTTCTGAAGAAACCGAGTAGGGCTTGAAATACTGCCGCATTGCTGAAGTGTTCTGGGTGGTTGCTAGGGTGTTGCTACATAGCAACACCCTAGCAACCACCCAGAACACTTCAGCAATGGTATTCTGAGTGATAGTTATAGTTATAGATAGTGATAATTGCTAGGTGGTTCCTTTTTGTTGCAAATCCGATACCAGGTGTCTGATATTCTTGTCTCAAGAATACAACTGGAACCCAAGTCTATGGGAATTTTGGCCTGTTTCATTGCAAGTCTGAAAAGTCATAACGCACCTCTCCTCGGCAGCTGTATGACTTTGTGAAGTTGTACAGTTACTTTCGGTCTGATGTCATACAAAGGCTACCCACTAAAATATCTAGCAAATAAGAACACAACATCCTGAGGAGAAAGTTAATGGTAATTTAAGCTTCTAACAATGCGAGCCATAACTCTAAAAGTACAATATGTTCTGAATCAGGAATAAACCACTTCTTCACCTATTTTATTATTATTATTATTTTAAATTTTATGGGTTAATTTGCACCTGAAGTTGCAACAATCCTTTAGATTCCAAATTTATTCTGGTTGGGCTGTCGTAATGTGGCATTACTTAATGTGTGCTTGCAAAATAGCTTTAGTGGTCGTACTTGCAGATACTCTTGACTTGCTTGAATGAATTTTCTAGTGCTTTTCATCCATGGTTAAGAAATAATTTTGATCATTCTCTTCAAGGAAATGAGTTGAGCAAAGACCCCCTGGTACTGTGAAACTGTGAAAATGACAAATTAAACCTTAAAAAAATGTTTTGCCTTTTAAGATGCATGCAAATTTACCACCCAGGGGAAGTTTTTAAATGTCACCATTTGTCCTTTTCGTGACAGTTCTTATATTAGCTGGTGTCATCTCAACTGAGACGCACACCTATGGTGAAATCCAGATGTTGTACTGAAGGCTGCGGGCTCACTTACACCCTTGACTCATTCACAGGATCATTTCAAGTAGGTGTAAGAGTGTTTACATAGTAAAGGTTACACATCAGGGCCATGAATATATTAAAGCCATCTGTGTTTAAGAGCCAGTGGACTGTGGTGCATTTAAAGAGACATGAAAAGAAATCTAGTGCAACCTAAGAGTCAACCATTATTAACTTCAATTACATCGTCAAATAAGACAACAAGAGATGTACAATTTTTACAACCCAGTAAATTAACTTGCCACAAGTATTTACTTTGACTGATTCAGTGTTAACAGTAACTGAATAGCAACGCTGCTTAAAGGGATAGTTCATCCAAAAATTAGCCCATGATTTACTCACCATAAAGCCATTCTAGGTGTATATGACATTCTTCTTTCAAACGTATACAATCGGAGTTATATTAAAAAGTGTCCTGGCTCTTCCAAGCTTTATAATGGGAGTGAATAGGGTTTTTTTTTTTTTTTTGGAACTCCATCAAAGTGCATCCATCCATGATAAAAGTGCTCTACGCGGCTCTGGCAGGTTAATAAAGGCCTTCTGAAGTAAAGTGATGCGTTTGTGTAAGAAAAATATTCATATTTAAAACTTTTTGGACTAAAATAACTAGGTTCCGGCATACAGCCGTACACGCAAGTCGTGCGTATACATAAATATATGAATATAAGTTCAATATAAGCAAATGTGTGTGTGTGTGTGTGTATGAATTTGCATATTTTATATATATATATATATATATATATATATATATGTGTGTGTATATATATATATGTGTGTATATATATATATGTGTGTATATATATATATGTGTGTATATATACAGTGCTATGCATAAGTTTAGACACCCATGCTAAAGTTGACTAAAAAGAGGAATAAAAAATCATCTTTTGGAAATTGAACTTAATGCCTTAATTAAAATTTTTTGGAAAAATCCAACCTTTAAGGACACCAATTTTCTTTGTGAATGAATAATGTATCGTAAATAAATAAATGTTCTTCCTTAAAATACAGGGTGCATAAGACACCCCTATGTTTGGACACCCCTATGTTAAATTCCCATAGAGGCAGGCAGATTTTTATTTTTAAGTATTTTTTTTTATTTTTTGTTTAGGATACTATGCATCCTGATAAAGTTCCCTTGGCCTTTGGAATTAAAATAGCCCCACATCATCACATAGCCTTCACCATACCTAGAGATTGGCATGGTTTTATTTCAGTTAGCCTAATAGCTGGTTTGATTTGCATTGAGAGATGATCTTATGGAAAGTACCCCATGCCAATCTCTAGGTATGGTGAATGCTATGTGATGATGTGGGGCTATTTTAATTCCAAAGGCCAAGGGAACTTTATCAGGATGCATAGTATCCTAAACAAAAAATAAATAAAAAATACTTAAAAATAATAATCTGCCTGCCTCTATGGGAATTTAACATAGGGGTGTCCAAACTTATGCACCCTGTATTTTAAGGAAGAACATTTATTTATTTACGATACATTATTCATTCACAAAGAAAATTGGTGTCCTTAAAGGTTGGATTTTTCCTAATTTTTTAAATTAAGGCATTAAGTTCAATTTCCAAAAGATGATTTTTTATTCCTCTTTTTAGTCAACTTTAGCATGGGTGTCTAAACTTATGCATAGCACTGTATATATATATATATATATACACACACACACACACACTGTATAGTATATTAATATATTAAAAAAATTATGTATATATTGCCTGCAAACAAAAAGGAACTACTGTACTTGTGTAAACAAAAAGGAACTACTTTTTTGTAACTTGTAGTCTAGCTGAACAGTTTTAAGGTAGCTTCCCAAAATTAGTCAAATTTGCTCTTACATTAAACCCCAACCTTGTTGATTATTTTTTGGAAAAAACATGGTGGTGTTCTGTTTTTAATCTGATAACTACTTTAGCATGTGCAACAGATCGACAGAATTAACCCATTGGAAACGGTCTGAAAAAGCTGAGATTCCATCAGTTTGATTAAAAAATGGATTAATTCACCAATTAAAATGAATCACTCTTAATTACTGATGCTAGGTGAATACAAGCTCAGAGTGCTGCTATTGTTATAGGATGTTAATGAGAAAAAGCGAATTCAAATTGCCGAATTGCTTACAAGCCAAGAAGATTAGAGCTAGTAATTAAACTCTTGTTCTCCGTATTAGGCAGTTTAGTCCAAACAGCTTTAAACTGTTTTGTGGAGTTTATTCGTCCTTTTAGGGTTCCAATTATCATTTCATCACTCATTTTATTTAGGGAAAGATAGTCTTCCTTTTTCAGTGAATGAAAAATCTTTCTTTGTCATGTCTGTCAATGTATATGAGAGAGGCGAGCTGAAACAAGTGAACATGACAGGATCATCAGCTGGAATCTGCGTCATGACTCCACTAGTGAGTGTGCAAACCCTTCACTGTGCTGTCAACTTCAAATGAAGCACCTGATGCCAACCTTGTCAGTGTGGAGGAACAGAAAATAAACAGTTATTTCAGAGACAGCAGGACTTTAGTTCCCCATCTCTCATTTAAATTTCCTTCTCTCCCTTAACTTTCGCAGAGCTGTCTTTCCAAGCGGAGACATTTGATAACAGAGAGACACTTTTGTAAGCCTCCACTGGTGCAGATGCTATTTCCTCCATATCGCTCCCCAGCACGCTGTGAGAACTAAGAGATAGCATAGCACCACGTCTGTGGGAGAAAGGATTTGGATAACAGATTCTCAAATATCACTTGCTTGTAAAGCAGAAAGTCTTTTGATATTCATCTCACGGTCAGCTGTCATTTCAGAATGCATGTCTCTGGAGGCAGGTTGGTGTGGGCATAGTGTATCTACCCCATGTTTTGCTTGTTTCACATAATGGCTGTTCTCGGGTATCTGGGATGTATCTGTCATTCTGTTACAGCTACACAAGCAATCATGAGAGATAATGGTTGGGACGCTAATAATTCTTACCTTGTTTACTGGAGTTATCTGGCCAAGCCACAGATTTGTTCATTCATAGTATTCATTGTTGTTCTCAACAGGCAAACCATTGGTGGTTCAGTTTCACTGGCATCAGATAACTGTCAGGGGGGGAAATGTGTTAATGCATAAATTCTGTGAATACGCATGTATTTATCTTTACCAATGCCTCTGAAATTATTATAGATTTATATACAGTGTTGGGGGTAACGCATTACAAGTAACGCAAGTTACATAATCAGATTTTTCCAAGTATTACTTTTGAAATTACGACAAAATATCTGAGTTCCTTTTTGTTTCCCCATTTATTGACACCCATGTTGAGAGAAATCGGAAGTAAAGGTGCACCAAATATGATGGTTATTGTAGTTGTAGTCTAAATGTGAGCATTAACTTTCTCATCTCAATTGCACAAAAACAGATTCAGTATTCCTCTAAATGAATACAAACTCATATAACGCAAACCTGCAATAATTAAACATGTTAAATAACACAAATATACTTTATGCTGTAAATCTCACTTTATTACCCAATGTCTTTGCTGCTGACCTTCGATGATACAGTTCAACCATACTAATAAGCAACAATGACTTTAGATAAACATCAAATTTGTGTTTCATTTTTTGGTTTTATTGCTGAAAAAAGTGTCTTGAACTTTCTTCTCCTGCGTCCTATTCTTCTGAAATTTAGAATGGCAGCACAGCTGAAAGGTTTGTTTGAACTGTGCCCTCTACTGTTCAGGAGTGATTTTACATTTCCTTAAGCCTGAGGCTTATTCATTTCACTTTTGGTGTGAAAGGGCCTTTACAAATTTACAACAGCAAGCCCAGCCTAGGTGAGAAAAATTGCTTTCCATAAAATGTAACTAACACAATTAATTACTTTTTTTAGGGAGTAAGGCAATATTGTAGCACATTACTTTTAACTTTCCCAGACACAGCACCAAATCAATTAAAATGATTTCTGAAGGATCACGTGACACTGAAACCTGGAGTAATGGCTGCTGAAAATTCAGCTTTGCATCACAGTGATAAATTACATTTGAAGTAGTCTACATATTTAAGTAGAAAATGGTTTAATTTGTAATATTTCACAATTGTAAAGACCACCCATTGGCCCAACGACGGAATCCAACGGCCTGGGCGAAGGGATAATGCGTGTATGTCTTCTCAGTGAAAAGTTCACTTAATTTATTGGAATTTAGTTTCAATATTACTTTAGCTCTGCGCTTAATCTGACTCCAATTTCAAATGATAATCAAATTTAGATTGTGTTTCTGATTAGAAAATAGTCATAAATATTGATTATGAATTCATTTAGATCTTTGATTATTCGGAGCATCCCATACTTTCAATTATTCATTCATTAAGAGACCCGATGCCGCACAGAGTCACACGCCCCGGGTTTACGTGGATCTCCCGGACACAGCCTCGCCAGTCTGAGCTTGGTCAGAGGGTGCAGGGTTTACTAATACCTCTTAAGTTGGTTGCCTACTGCTCACTCATACGAAAAAGTGTAGTTTATTTAGCCACTTCCGTACAACTTGCCAAGTCAGTGATAGACAGAAATCAAAAGGTCTTCAGATGACGTGCCTACTGCTCCGCTCATATGCGCCTTTAGTTTGACCTATCCTGGACACAGAGCTGCGGTAGCACCAGCCTCCTCATAATCTACTAAAATAATGATTTCAGAAAACTTCAGAATAAATCAAGATGTAACATTTATTTGTCAGGTAAAAATGTATCATGCCAATTACACAAGTAAATGATTAAAGGCAGGATCGGCAGTAAAAAAAAAAAAAAAAAAAATCTAAATTCGTTACATATACCAATACATAATTAAAATGTAAGTACTCTGAAAAAGAGAGTATAAAAATCGAGTGTCTGTAGTCCTCTCAGGGTTGCAATAAACACAGCTACTTATTTTTATTCGGAACGAATGAAATGATTGGCTGGGCGACTGTCTCTCTCCCTCGCTACCATGGCTACCACCCCTGCTGCTACAGGAGCTGCACACATGCGCGCACCCGTTTGACTCGAGGAGGCGAAGAGGCACGGAAGCTAGGAAGAATCACAATTATGGCAGAGAAAGAGCAGTCAAAATTCCCAGTACCTGCATATACAGTCAGCGAAGGCAAACAAGGCAAAAAAAAAAAAGGAACTAGTAAGGTAGAAAGGTAGGCTACTTGTCTCCGGAGTGTAATGTTAGTCCTCATCAGAGCCAACAGTGCTTTCATCTTGGAAGCTCTTACATGCAAACCACGTATATGTTATGAATCTTAACGAAATTCACCTTCATCACAGTGTAACTGATGGTAATGGGAAACCGTGTATCAATGCAACCTGTTTTTAGCTTTGCCTTATGTTACTAGCTCGTTACCGAATCAAACTCAATATTTAAAACTTTACCAGTATCGATATGCTAGCTTGAGAGTACTAACAGCCATGTTAGTTGTTTATATTCATAATGATAAAGTTAGGTATTTTATTACATGTGATTCTGACATGATGTCACTGCATGCACTGCGCTCCTCTCCGCTCGGCGATGGTAAACGCATCCTCCAGCTGGCAGCTGAGCGGTCGGCATCGCGCGTTCATGTGTTTTGGGGGCGTGGCTTTGGAAGGAGCCCAGAAGGGAGGGGGTGGGAGTGAATGGAATAAGTAGCTGTGTTTATTGCGCCCTGTGAGGACTACAGACACTCGTTTTTTTATACTCTCTTTTTCAGAGTACTTACATTTTAATTATGTATTGGTATATAAATAAAGTTAAAAAAAATGTGACTTTTTTTGGGGGGGGAAAAAAACTGCCGACCCTGCCTTTAAAAGCCAATTCAGAAATAATAAATACATGATTTACATCAAATACATCATTTACTCAAAAATAATAAGACTAAAAGTAAGCAATGAATTCCTGACAGAGACATACAGTGGTGTGTGAGTGTTTTCCAATGGGAAAACACTGAAACAGCACTGTATGGGGGTCGTTCATGGTTACAGGCTTCCCCCAAGACTGCGCTGTCACCTACCCTTAAATACCCAGACCAGAACAAAAGGGTTGTACCAATATTTTTGGGTCAATTCATGTACCCCAGGGGGTAGCACCTGGTTTCGGGAGATACCTTGAAGAGACATCACCCAAAGAGGAGAACAGGATTCTCCTAAGTTCTCAATCTTTCTCATTAAACCAATGACTGCAATGAAATTAAGACACTTACAATGATACCAAACATGAAAAGGAAAAACAATAGATTCACAAGATACATCATATGTGATATACACTCACTGTTCAATTTCTCATTAATGCAATTATCTAATCAACCAATCACATGGCAGTTGCTTCAATGCATTTAGGGGTGTGGTCCTGGTCAAGACAATCTCCTGAACTCCAAACTGAATGTCAGAATGGGAAAGAAAGGTGATTTAAGCAATTTTGAGCGTGGCATGGTTGTTGGTGCCAGACGGGCCGGTCTGAGTATTTCACAATCTGCTCAGTTACTGGGATTTTCACACACAACCATTTCTAGGGTTTACAAAGAATGGTGTGAAAAGGGAAAAACATCCAGTATGCAGCAGTCCTGTGGGCGAAAATGCCTTGTTGATGCTAGAGGTCAGAGGAGAATGGGCCGACTGATTCAAGCTGATAGAAGAGCAACTTTGACTGAAATAACCACTTGTTACAACCGAGGTGTGCAGCAAAGCATTTGTGAAGCCACAACACGCACAACCTTGAGGCGGATGGGCTACAACAGCAGAAGACCCCACCGGGTACCACTCATCTCCACTACAAATAGGAAAAAGAGGCTACAATTTGCACGAGCTCACCAAAATTGGACAGTTGAAGACTGGAAAAATGTTGCCTGGTCTGATGAGTCTCAATTTCCATTCAGATGGTAGAGTCAGAATTTGGCGTAAACAGAATGAGAACATGGATCCATCATGCCTTGTTACCACTGTGCAGGCTGGTGGTGGTGGTGTAATGGTGTGGGGGATGTTTTCTTGGCACACTTTAGGCCCCTTAGTGCCAATTGGGCATCGTTTAAATGCCACGACCTACCTGAGCATTGTTTCTGACCATGTCCATCCCTTTATGACCACCATGTACCCATCCTCTGATGGCTACTTCCAGCAGGATAATGCACCATGTCACAAAGCTCGAATCATTTCAAATTGGTTTCTTGAACATGACAATGAGTTCACTGTACTAAAATGGCCCCCACAGTCACCAGATCTCAACCCAATAGAGCATCTTTGGGATGTGGTGGAACGGGAGCTTCGTGCCCTGGATGTGCATCCCACAAATCTCCATCAACTGCAAGATGCTATCCTATCAATATGGGCCAACATTTCTAAAGAATGCTTTCAGCACCTTGTTGAATCAATGCCACGTAGAATTAAGGCAGTTCTGAAGGGGAAAGGGGGTCAAACACAGTATTAGTATGGTGTTCCTAATAATCCTTTAGGTGAGTGTATAGACATTCTTAGTGAACTTTTGGTGACTTGACTCAGGGGGAGAGGAAGGGTGGAGGGAGAGGGGGATGCAGAGATAAGGAAAGAGAAAAGTTTGGACAGGACAATGTCCTGTGCTCTGTCTTTGCTATCTTCTGTCCAGGGGGCGTTTTATGGCTTTATTGCAGGGTGAGTTTTGTCTTAGCAGGAAAATCAGTTCTTACACAATATTACTGTTTTTTATATGTCAGTGTTGATATAGTATGTTTTATTTAAATGTTTATTATTATTATCAGCCTATTATTATATATCTTGTGGAATCTGTTATGCAGCTTTTTCAGGTTAGTAAATCTATATGAATAATTATTTTTACATAACACGTATTTACTTAAATTCCAGTGTGTTGCCTGGGGTCTGTCTACAGCTTTTTTATGATAGTTGTATCCGTTTATGTGGTTATTAAGTTCCTCAGTTTTCCTGAGCTAAGTTTTAAGACATTCTCAGATATTATTTTTACCAAAAGAAGAGCTAGAGCCATCACATCGATGACATGTATACAGTATTAGACAGAACTAACCTAATCATTTAGGTAAATGGCTGGTCACACACTGAATGATGGGCTTAAGTCAAGACACATTAGCATAAATGTTCTCCACTGTACAAACCACATCTGACTGCACAGTTGTTGTGCTAGATTAGAACTACTAGAACGGTAGAATGCAAAATGCTTTCTTGTTGTCTACCCACAAGCTAGCTACCTTTAGGTAGGATGTTTTTTTTTTTCATGTCAAATGCCATTTTTGTCAACAGCATGAGTTTACGCTGAAACACTGTTCTGGCTGAGAGGACTGAAGCCATCTTCTGTGCCTCTAAGCCCTTAAGCTCTCTACAAATCCTCAGGTATATAGTGCAGGTTTCTTGATGTTTTGAGCCTAGCATAACCCGAGTGAAGATGTTTGAAATTATGGGTTCTGTCACTGAGATGTCTGGGGTTTTAGCACCCACAAGGTTCAGCACGCTCAACAAATATAGCTGACACTTGCATCACACATGCAAACTGTGTCCAGTATGTTTCTGTCTCTATGACGATGGAAGCACTCACTTCCAGTAATGATCACGCATTGCTTTTTGCACCATATCATGTGGAGATACCAATCAGACCGTAGGGAACTGTAAACAGCCGTAAGACACACAGAACACAGTTCTCTTCAATGGACCTCATCCACTCACCAGGGTCGCTAATGAGTTAACCATGGCAACCACGCTGCTGATATTATTTCAGATTGACAGTAAAACAAAGACAGCTATTAGGTGCGTTTGTAAATGTTCCCTCTCTGCAAAACCAGTTGTCTGATCTCCATAGTGATAATTGCAGGCCGTGTCACCTGACACCTGGTCATAACAGCCCCACGTGTGGAGCTTGGCACGGTATCGCATTCAATATTGAAGCGACAGAAGATGAGTGTTACCTCTCCCTATCCCCACCTTCCCAGAATTAATGACAGCTTTATTGGTTCATTAGGAATTCTGCAACCTGTGCAAGGTAATGGAGTCTAATGGAATACAATCACAGCTCTCTGCAGCTGTAATGAAATCTAGCCTCTTGGTGCATGAAGATGCATCGTGACCTTGATATTGTAATTGAAAACAGCTGATACAGATGGAAATACAGACAGAATTGGAAATAAATGGAAGAGTACAAGTACACTATAAAGACTTAAACAACGCAACCTGATGCATTCAGATTTTTAAGGTTTGAGTTTGAATTTAAATTGATTTGAATTTGTTTGTTCAGACAAATTGTTTTTGACTGGTCAGTTTCATCCTGTTTGTCTAACAAGGAACTTACATTTCTTCGTATTTGTGACTCAAAAGGTCCTGTTAACTGGAAAATATGTACAGTTTATTTTTTTCCAGTGTGTGAAAACTTGAAGAGCATGAGAGATCTCTTATGTTAGAACAAATTTAAAAAAGTTTTTTTG
This sequence comes from Rutilus rutilus, assembly GCF_951802725.1. Taxonomy (NCBI): domain Eukaryota; kingdom Metazoa; phylum Chordata; class Actinopteri; order Cypriniformes; family Leuciscidae; genus Rutilus; species Rutilus rutilus. The sequence continues at coordinate 20,311,165 of NC_140211.1, forward strand.
CCTTAGCTTAATCAATTCACATCACCATTCTTCCATTCTCTCCTCCCTCACTCCTGAGGACAGGGTGAAAATGACAAGTGGAGCTATACTGGAGAGTTGCTGGAGAGAAGTGGTTATGGAGTGGCTCTGAGTGTCCATTTACAGACTATGTCTGAGAAAATGCACTGCAGCCCTTAAGAAACTGTTGAGTTTTTTTCCTCTCCCAGGAGAAACCAAGCATTCATTTCTTAACGTTCCAACATATCTAGGGGAACCAAAAACGATCAATCCTAAAATGTATTTTTCAGTACAGTAGGCCAATCTAAAGAAAGTTCAAAAGAAAAGTTATTGATAGCAGTAGATATGATCCCTCAGTGCTTATAAAGGACCGTTTCCATCACTATTGTTTCTGTGAGTTAATTCATAGTTCAATTTGGCCATATTTAAAATACATTTCTGATTTACGATCTGAGATTCATATCATGTTCTGTTTAACAGACAATTAAACTAAACCAGAAGCTAATGGGAGAATCTATTCTGCACTTAGATTCTTGCTGCCTCCCCATCTGTTATATGAAAAATAATTATATATTAGATGAAATAAATGCAATTTAAACAGTTTCTTATTGCTGGCGTGGGCCTGTGTGGCCCAAAAAAATGAAGGGGAAAAAAATGCATCTGTCTCTCTGTTTACATCTAATTTGCACATTAAATGGGCAGGCAAATGGGAGGCAATGCTAATGAAGTTGTTAGACTGTTTCCAAGCTCTGACTAATACTGCCTGTTTGTTAAGGTGGATTTTGTATTAATGTAACTGAGCGTTAATTGTGTTTGGATACAATATGATAATGTTTTCTATGCCTCATTCACTGTGACATGGCCAAATGAATTGATAAAATGGACAGCAAATTAAAATCAGAGAACAGATCTGTTTTATTATGTTATAAAGCTTGCATGAACTGGCGTAAAGGTTAACAAAGAATATGATAATAAAAAAAAACTTTTAAAAATTATATATATATACGTATACATGTATAAGCATAGCGTTTTGTTCTATTCAAGTGATCAAAAAAAAAATTATGAATGGGTTTAGTCTGAGATGTGGACTGGCTCATTTCACAATTTCATTAGTAATAGTAAATTTACTTTATGGAATTGCCTGTCTGATAACCCTATATTTAAACATCATGAATTCTGTTCTTCGTTATTCCTCATCATTCAGCTTTGAGTTCTGCATCTAAATTCTGTTCTGAGAGATCTATCGACATGTAACTGTGTTGGCAGAAAATCAGCGTAGAGTCTGATTTCATCCAGTGTCTCTATCATGTTGTTCAACTCAAGCAGGTCTCATGAGAATCTGGCTGGATTATAAATAAGTACAGGCTCCATATTACTGGGATTTTAGAGCACTTCTAAACATATCTTTGTACTAACTCTGAGTAGGCCGTAGCGAGGCCTGTTCCCTGTGTTTTAATGGCTTATGACAGGCCGGTCTGCAGTGGATTAGAAGCTGTACTTTATTTTGTGAGACTCACCCCTGTGTTTTCGAAGCTTCAAAAGCAAAGGACAAATCTTCATTACACTCATTTTTGCTTAAAATAAGTTATTGCAACATAATTCTAGAACATTTGTACAAACTGCCATATATATATATATGGTATGGTGTATTCATATTTTAATAATGTGTCAAAGTAGAGTGATTTAATCTAGAAGCATAGGCAGTTTACATAATATCTAATGGACAAAAATGGTTGAAAAGTTATTTATTTAAACTGGATTTATTTAAACTGCATAATGAGGTACATTGAATGGGTTTATTTAAACACTTTATAGATACTTAAAAAATGGGCCTATTTTGAATTACAAAGAGAAAAATATCTCATGAGCCTGACACACAAGCAGATGTTTTCTTTAGGACTAATTGTGAGATTACGATTTCTTTGAGCTCTGAACATTTCTGCCTTCAAAAACTATTGCAAACAATCAACTGGAACATGCAACTGCACAGAAAAGAGAAGTCATTAAAGCACAGGGATGAGATAGAACCACGTTTTTAACTGGCAGGAGTTCAGGGGAGTTGCTTGTGTCATGAATCAGAGCTGTCAGAACTGGTCCCTCTAAACCAGCAGTGCTAGAGTAAGTTGAAATCGATGCATAATTAAATATACGACTCGCGTCTTTTGTGATGCCAAAAAGCCTGCATACAAACTGAGGAATTACAGCAGGGAAAAAACAGCAGCTCTTTTTTTATTTTTACTTTGCTTTATGTGAGTGAAAAGAACAAACTGGATATTAAATGGAAATGCAATGAATGGAAATGCACAGAAGCACAAAGTAAGATGGAAAAAATGGTTGAACGGATATAAACGGAGAACTTTGCTTTGCGTGGGGTGTTTGAAAGGATGAAATGATGCAGTCTATTCTCCTGCACGATGGCCACGCTGACAGATGGCAGAAGGCCACGTCAAGAGAACCATTTGCCACGCAAATAAAAATGGAAGTGCAGCTCTGCATCTCCGATAAAAGCACGTTTAAACTGTGCTTAGAGGACCCTTAAACGTCTGGCACTATACCCTGAATGGCACAGAGGAAGGTTGAGCGAAATCCTAAAACTGAACATTGAATTGAAAAGAAAATACTCAATGGACATGGCAAATGTACAGTATACCACTATATGAAATGGATCATTTCAGATGCATTCTGCATCCATTGTTCTGCTTTTTAATTTACTGATATTATTTCCCATCCTTTTAAAACTTCTTAAGGGGATTCAAAAAATCCAATTTATGGTTGGTTTGGTAAGTGACATTATTTATGTTTGGTTTCATCTTGTGACAACGGTCATGAAAATTGACACTAAAATGTAAGCCTGAGTACATCTCTCATGTTGAGAGAAACATGTACTAGAAATACACATGAGACAAGTGGGTAAGGAAGACGATGGTTTAATGTCCTCCAACAATCTGAGAATTATATTTATGATGATTTTACACATGCTCACTCATAGCACATACATCTGCCACCCATTTGATCAAAATTGTATTTGAGAGCACTTTTTCTTCATGCTGATGCCAAATGCCAAAATATATACAATGAATGGTGGGAAAGAGGTAGAAGGGCTGAAAAGCGAAATGACAGAGAGCGAGTTATACTGTCCCCAGTGAGTTCGCTTTCTAAATTGCTCTTTTCATTCCAGTTATTGTGGGTTTATTAATGTGGCTGTCTTGTGTTTGTGTCGCGTGTGTGTTTGGAGGCTCTGACAACTGTTTGACGTTCTGCTAAATGTTCTTGGTATCATTACTGTCTTTTATTCCCGGTGCAATTCAACAGAACAGTGTTTTCTTCAATTAACAACTACGTTTTAATTTGAGGTCTCTTAGGTTTTCATGTCATTGCTTGTTAGCATGCAGTGTTTTAGGTAACTAACAAAAGTATACAGAAACATCAACCCATTGTTTTGATCAGCAACAAACATTTTAACCATTTTTCTTTTGTGGTAATTTGTTTCCCCAACAGCTTAAAATCCCCCACATTATGCTAATTTGAACCGCATTTGAAACCAACATAAGAAAACAAGGGCTTATGAAACTGAAAACATGACACTGTGTCACACCTGTGTGACAACTAGCCCCGGTCTCATTTGAGTGCATGGCTGTTATCTGTGGTAAAATAAGCAAACACGGTTACACTTTATTTTAAGGTGTCATTGTTACAGTGTAATTATATATTTAAGTACTGAGTAATATTAATTAACATGTACTTACTAGGGTTAGGATAGGATTAGGATTTGGTTGAGGGTTAGTTGCATGTAATTATGCATAATTTACTGTTATTACTATGGTAAGTACATGTAACATATGTAACAAGGACACTGTAAAATAAAGTGTAACCACAAACACTTTTACACTCATCTTTGAGATTTACTATAGCGACACAACTACATTTTTAGCAGTATTACAGTAGTTATTCTCATTGTTTTGAAGGAGCAAAAATACGACTCTAATTAAATGTTACATTTTATATATATATATATATATATATATACAGTGGGGAGAACAAGTATTTGATACACTGCCGATTTTGCAGGTTTCCCCACTTACAAAGCATGTAGAGGTCTGTAATTTTTATCATAGGTACTCTTCAACTGTGAGAGACAGAATCTAAAACAAAAATCCAGAAAATCACATTGTATGATTTTTAAATAATTAATCTGCATTTTATTGCATGACATAAGTATTTGATCACCTACCAACCAGTAAGAATTCCGGCTCTCACAGACCTGTTAGTTTTTCTTTAAGAAGCCCTCCTGTTCTCCACTCATTACCTGTATTAACTGCACCTGTTTGAACTCGTTACCTGTATAAAAGACACCTGTCCACACACTCAATCAAACAGACTCCAACCTCTCCACAATGGCCAAGACCAGAGAGCTGTGTAATAACATCAGGGCTAAAACTGTAGACCTGCACAAGGCTGGGATGGGCTACAGGACAATAGGCAAGCAGCTTGGTGAGAAGGCAACAACTGTTGGCGCAATTATTAGAAAATGGAAGAAGTTCAAGATAACGGTCAATCTCCCTTGGTCTGGGGAACCATGCAAGATCTCACCTCGTGGGGCATCAATGATCATGAGGAAGGTGAGGGATCAGCCCAGAACTACACGGCAGGACCTGGTCAATGATCCAACTAAACTCCACTTGCCGTGTTTGGAGGAAGAAGAAAGATGAGTACAACCCCAAGAACATCATCCCAACCGTGAAGCATGGAGGTGGAAACATCATTCTTTGGGGATGCTTTTCTGCAAAGGGGACAGGATGACTGCACCGTATTGAGGGGAGGATGGATGTCAAGTCAAGTCAAGTCATCTTCATTTATATAGCGCTTTTAACAATGTAGATTGTCTCAAAGCAGCTTCACAGAGATAAATGTATAATATAACGTAAGATTGTTTTGGCTTTATAGCGGTTCTTTAATAAAGTTATTTTCCAGCTAAAGTTAGTTTTGATTGATTCGCTTCCGTCGCAACGATCATTTGTTTTTAAATTAGGGCCGCCAAGACGACACCATTCTCTCTACACAGACTTTAAACGCGAACCTGTGAGAAACGCTGATGGCGTTCAGATGCGCATTAAGAACGGGTTCTATAGTTATGTGCGTTTGAATATATGTGTGCAGGTTTGGAATTCCCTACAAACCAAACCTAAACAAATTACTGGTGTTTCCTTATAGTTTTGATTCAGAATTTTATCTTATTTTATCAATTCGGGGTAGATACGCAAATTGAGTTTTCCCGACGACGCGTTATCTGTAGAGTGGGAAAGGGATCCTCCATAGGGAGAGACTAGTTGGCCCTTCAGCACTGCATTGACATCGGGTCCAGGCGAAGGTCCTTCATCAGATCTGGAAACGGCCTGGATCCGGCAGGCTGCGGGAAAACCTTGGGATAAACAAAGACACTAAAATTAGCGTAGATGCCATTCTTCTCATGATGTAACAAGTACATCAGGATTTATGGGAAGTGTTCCCGGTTCCAGCTGACCTAATCTATGCAGCCTAATATTGAATTATAGAAGTCTATAATGTATTATGTGAACGCTATGTCAAAGAGATGTGTCTTTAATCTAGATTTGAACTGACAGAGTGTGTCTGCTTCCCGGACAATGGTAGGAAGGCTGTTCCAAAGTTTTGGTGCTAAATAGGAAAAGGATCTACCGCCAGCAGTCGATTTAGATATTCTAGGTATTATCAACTGGCCGGAATTTTGAGATCGCAATAGACGTGAAGGAGTATAATGCGTTAAGAGCTCGCTCAAGTACCGCGGAGCTAAACCATTTAGTGCTTTGTAAGTAATCAGCAATATTTTAAAATTGATGCGATGTTTAATAGGGAGCCAGTGCAGTTTTGACAGAACCGGGCTAATATGGTCATACTTCCTGGTTCTGGTAAGAACTCGAGCTGCTGCGTTTTGGACCAGCTGTAGTTTGTTTATTAAGCGTGCAGGGCAACCACCCAGTAGAGCATTACAATAATCTAGCCTTGAGGTCATGAACGCATGGACTAATTGTTCCGCATTTGTCAATGAGAGCATATGACGTAATTTAGATATATTTTTAAGATGGAAAAATGCGGTTTTACAGATACTAGACACGTGACTTTCAAATGAAAGATTGGTATCAAAGAGCACACCCAGGTTCCTAACCGACGACGAAGACTTAACAGAGCAGCCATCAAGTGTTAGACAGTATTCTAGGTTATTACGTGAGGAAGTTTTTTGTCCAATAATTAGAATCTCTGTTTTTTCAGAATTTAGAAGTAGGAAATTACGAGTCATCCAGTTTTTTATATCAGCTATGCATTCTGTTAATTTAGTGAATTGGTAAGTTTCGTTAGGTTTTGAAGAAATATAGAGCTGAGTATCGTCGGCATAACAGTGGAAGCTAATTCCATGTTTCCTAATAATATCTCCTAATGGCAGCATGTACAGAGTGAACAGCAGCGGTCCTAGTACTGAGCCCTGTGGTACGCCATACTGAACTTGTGATTGATAAGACATCTCTTCATCGCCAACTACTGGTCTGGCCTGACATGCATAACGCAGCGTTTAAATATATATATTTAATATATATGAAGAGTTCAGATGCAAAAGCCTCTAAGTGCCATCTGAAATTTTCTTCTAGAATGATCATTTTTATCAAGCTTGTATATTTAAGTTCAGTAATTTCACTTAAATGGCAATGAAAATTACCTATTAATTGTCATTTAAGTGAAATTACTGAACTTAAATATACAAGCTTGATAAAAATGATCATTCTAGAAGAAAATTTCAGATGGCACTTAGAGGCTTTTGCATCTGAACTCTTCATATATATAATTGGAAAAATATTTTATTATAAAAATATACTGGCCCTTTAGTAACTTAAATGTATTTATCTACTTTAGTTAATAAATTGTATAGCTAACTACTTTTTAGGAGTTTGATTGTGTAGTTGGTTACATGATTCAAATTAGGATTAGCTATAGCTTGGCAAGCAACACTTTTAAAGTCCCCCAACACTACATGAGTAATAAAGACTTAAAGGGTTAGTTCACCCTAAAATGAAAATTCTGTCTTCATTTACTCACCCTCATATTGTTCTAAACCTGTAAGACTTTCGTTCATCTTCGGAACACAAATGAAATCTGAGCTATTTCTGTCCATCCGTTGACAGCTATGAAGCTACCACTTTTGACACATCAAAAAGTTAATAAAGAGATCGTAAAACTAATCCATACAGTATGAATCGAGCGGTTTAGCCCAAATTTTCTGTAGAGATACGATTGCTTTAGATGATGAACAGATTTTTCGATGCTTTTATTCACATACAGTATAAATATTGATCAGCAAACATAAACAGAAGCTCAACCGAACCTGCCTGACGCATGAGAACAAACCTCATTGGTTCTTGCGGAGCTTGAGCTTCCATTTACCACAACTGATGTGTTCTTTGGTGAATGTTTATATGTGAATTAAAGCCTAAATTAAATCTGTTCGTCACATAAAGCGATCGTGTCTCTGAAAATGTTTACTAAACCGCTCGATTCATATGGATTAGTTTTACGATCGCTTTATGATCATTTTGAAGCTGGTAGTTGCATAGCTGTCAATGGAGGGACAGAAATCGCACAGATTTCATCAAAAATATTTTCATTTGTGTTCCGAAGATGAACGAAAGTCTTACGGGTTTGGAACAACATGAGGGTGAGTAAACGATGTCAGAACTAACACTTCAATAACATTTAAACAGCTGACTTGGGCTTGGCCATCCTTTTATTGTTAATATTGTAAAGACACAATTCTGTAGCTTGTATAATGAGCTGTAAGTCTACACTGCCCACCATTGTAATGTCTAATTTCTATAACTCTGTTTCATTCAAATTTATTCTGCTTTCAAACAGACAATGCAGGATTTGTGGAACCAGCTTGTCAGGTTTAATAAACTGTATTGTGTCTTTGGGAGGGATGCAGTCTTTACCCTTCTTAGATGATTTAGGCTCCAGTCTGAATACCTGTTCAAATACGAAATTACTCTATAAGACTGTGCCATTAGAGATGGAATCATAATAACCATGTATCATTATTTCAAGACAAGGAGCATTTCTTACTGACAAAGGAATTATCACAGTGAGTGAGCATTTGTTTATTAAAAATAATGAATATTTTTAACATGCTCCTCAGTTCTTAACACTTTTGATTAGGTGAAACAGCATCTTAAAGATTCCAGGTTCAAGGCATCCAACGAACGCGTCCAAGCAGCAAATTTGAAATATGAATGTTTAACATAGTAATATGTAAACAATGTCCTCTACACACTAAATCCGGCAGCAGAAACTCCAGCACAATAGAGTGCTGCAGGGATGATATATTTTTGTAGGCCAAAATCTGGAAATGAGTTTGGTACTTCTGGTTCCATTGTCCTGAAGGTGAATAAATTCCTGAAAAAAGGTCTGTGGTTAACACAAGCTCAAGATATTTTCATGTTTTATTCTATTACATAATATACATAAGTAATACCCTCTACTGATCTTTAAGTTTTTACTTGTCTTGAAAAAGGTGGTCGTCAGGGACATTCAATGTCATCATGCCAAACAGGTAAACTTGTACTCACTAGTCTTTTACAGCCTCACTGTGTTTATAATCACGCTCTTGTAAACTATTCTAACTCACATTTTGAGGGATTTTTTATTTAATTTAAATAAAGACTGAAAGAGTTGTCTGAAGCTTATTGGTGTTGATGTTAAAGTCATACTGTGATGTTGTTAGTTTATGTTTTTACTTCTGAAAATTCAGAAAAGTTGTGTTAATTTGTGAACATTATAAACAAAACATGTAAGAATCATAAACTTGTATTGGTCACAGAACTCATTTTAGGCACTAATCCAAAATCCAATATAAAAATCACATTAGTTTTTTTGTCGGTTAATGCTCAGAACAGACGTCAAGTCCCTACCTCACAGTGATTAACCTACCTGGTGTTTTTCACCCTAACATTTGCATAAAGTTGAGCATGTATCAACCTTTGTACGTGTGAATCCCACAATTGACTGCAGAGATACGATTGCTTAATATGATGAACAGAACACTTTTATTCACATACAGTATAAATATTGATCAGCAAACATTAAACAGAAGCTCAACCGAACAAACCTCATTGGTTCTTGCGAAAGCTCAAACGTTCTGTGTAACACACGAGAATGCACCTCATTAATTCTCGCACATCAAGCGAAGAGCTTGAGCTTCTGTTTACCACAACTGATGTGTGCTTTGGTGAATGTTTATATGTGAATAATAATAATAATAATAATAATAATTTGTTACATTTATATAGCGCTTTTTCTGAGACCTCAAAGCGCTTTACATAGACGGGGGAATCTCCTCAACCACCACCAATGTGCAGCATCCACTTGGATGATGCGACGGCAGCCATATTGTGCCAGAACGCCCACCACACACCATCTTGCTGGTGGAGAGGAGACAGTGATGAAGCCAATCAGTATATGGGGATGATTAGGAGGCCATGATGGACAGAGGCCAAGGGGCAAATTTGGCCAGGATGCCGGGATTACACCCCTACTCTTTTTCGAAGGACATCCTGGGATTTTTAATGACCACAGAGAGTCAGGACCTCGGTTTAACGCCTAGAGTAAATCTGTTCATCATATAAAGCGATGGTGTCTCTAGAGAAATTTTTTACTAAACCGCTCGATTCATATGGATTAGTTTTACGAACGCTTTATGAACTTTTTTGAAGCTTCAAAAAGTGGTAGTTGCATAGCTGTCAATGGAGGGACAGAAATCGCACAGATTTCATCAAAAATATTTTCATTTGTGTTCCGAAGATGAACGAAAGTCTTACGGGTTTGGAACAACATGAGGGTGAGTAAATTACGTCAGAACTAACACTTCAATAACATTTAAACGGCTGACTTGGGCTTGGCCATCCTTTTATTGTTATTACTGTAAAGACACAATTCTGTAGCTTGGTCAGCGTGTCACTCGGGATGAATTGAAAACGGCCATTAAGATCCGCTCACTCCGTGCAATTGGGCACATATCGTCACACAGAATTCTGCGATTGACCAATCAGAATAAAGTATTCAAAAGAGCTGTGTAATAAGTTGCTCTATTGCAGTTATCTGAAGTCTAAAACCTGCATGTTTTTTTCTTTCAGTTTTCTTTTCGTTTTTGGTGAGTTTTTGGTTATTTTGTGTGTGTGCGACTTTGACTAATGCCCCTGTTAGTCCACTGACCTTCCTCATGACAGCTATTCTCTGTCTTCTCCCTCAGTCTCACTCTCTCTCTGTATCACAGGGGACCTGTTAACCAGGCCCGAACTGCGTAAAGGCTGATGTTCGGAAGCCAGAGCACACTGGCTTTGTTTCATATTAATCACCAGGTGCCTGGGGTGCAGTTATTCTATCCACACAACAGCACCCGGCACTGTGCTCTACCCGGCCTGACACAACCCCACAGCAAGTTGCCAATCACCGACAGAGATTGAGAGAGAGAGAGAGAGGGACTAGGAACAAGTAAATGACAGGCTGATGCACTCCCTTAGCTCATGTAGCAGAGATATGAGGGCTGTCTGTTTCGAATAATAATAGAAATCAGCAGAAGAAGCGAGAGCGTCGGCACACTGATAGGAGGGTACAGGGAGATGAATGAGAGTTGCCATCAGTGCAGGACATTCATCTGGTTTAGCCATTTGGGTGTAAAGAACACATTTTCACTTAACCCAGTTTGAAATTGCAGGTTTTTAAAGGGTTTTGGTAGGTAAAAGATGGTTCAAGATCAACGTGACAAGGCATCTTCTATCTAAAGTTAGAGAAGGGACAGCTCTGGGTGATGCCAGTGATTGGTAGACGTGCTGTTGGACTGTGTCCATGCAATAGGGGACAGAGACAGCTGGGGGCTAGTAATAATGATCTGCTGTGGAATCATTATGTCGGACAGTGGAGATGGAGCAAAGGGAACAGCACAGCGGCAACAGCACACATGTAGAGAGGCAATTACGTTATTTCCAAAACTTTACTGCAGAAAACAGATTTGCCATACTCCCCAAGATTAATGAACTATAAAAATGCACTGTACAAAAAAAACGATTTGCCATTATGATATTTAAAGCTGAACATTACAAAAGGATTGATGGAAATTGTGCTTCATGTGGAAACATATAAATTAACCGGTTTCAAACAGAGTTAAACATTAATGTAGATTTTGCATACTGCAAATGTGCCCTTTTACAGTGTTTTAGTTGAAAAAAAAGTTACAAAAATGTCTACTGAATATAGAAAGCTAGATACTTCTGCACACCTCTTACCATGTGCAATTTTCTTCAGACAGGGCAGAGCCTGTGGTGAGAGGTGTTAAGAAAACAAACCGTGGCCAGAACCTAATTTTCGGCTGGTAAAATAATAATGTGCACCTCTCTGTGTGCATGTGAAAGTGTGAATTTGAATCCGTATGTGAATGGAGAACAGCAGTTTGCTCTTAATGAGAAGCGAAAAGGAAGAGAAAGATTCAGTGCCAGGATCTAGCATTGAAGCCAAAAGGGCTTTACCCTAATTCATTCAGCTACAGGAGTTGCTTTCTTTTTTACTACTTCCATCCATCATGCACACAGATAATAGATGCTCTTATTATCACTGTGAAATGTGCTATCTCGCTACAAGATTACCAGAGACAATGCCAAGATACAATAAATACATCATAAATATCCAATTTGAGCTCCATTCTCAAGACAGTTTGCACATCATTCGGCTGGCTTTTAGGTGCACCTCATCCCATCATTTCTGAACAGCACGCCAACTGATATGGCAACATTAACCATCTGGCAATAAATGAGGAAAGAATTCTCAGCTAATTTATCAAGCAGCGGGGATGTTTTTCTCCCCATTGATCCACTTCTATTCTTTCTTCATTTGCATTGGAGCTGTTTACAATGTTTTCTCTCTCACCTCTGAATGGTAATTTAGGAGAATTATTCTAGCAATTAATGTGTGCGAAAAACATCCTCAATTCTTTTGAATTCTTGTTAATATATATCCAAAAACATCCCATCTGTAGTTTGCATAAATGCTCAAGTTCAAGTTTATTGATTATTCCACGGAAAAAGTTCATGGATAATGGATCCCGCAAAAAAAATGTGAAGTGGGTTTTTTCATGAGTGATTATGAATTCTTTTTGTTTGTTTCCTCTTTAGAATTCATTCACACTATTCTCTCTGACATTATAAACTATTAATTCCATAACCCAGCAGCAGTGAACACATTTGCATTACATGCAACTTGCAGCTTTTGTCTTTACTCAATAAATAATCACACTTTCCAATTCATTTGCAAATTAATTCAAATTGATTTCCACTCAAACTGAATTGGCCCCAAACAGCACGATCTCCATCTCTGCGGAAGCATTATGCAGTGACATCAGAGAAAATATTGAAACAGAGTGTTCTGTGAAGAATCTGGGGACAGATAGTGAGGAGGAAGCTTATGACAGGTTGCTGGAGACTTATTAGTTTGTGAAGCGGGATGGAAGAGAAAAACATGTCAAAGTATTGCACGTGCAACAGAATGAGACAAAGGATCTCTATTGAGAATGGCTTTTCAGTTGCTGAATTTGAACTGAGGTAGCAAACAGAATGCAGGGTTGCCATTTGAATTTAAGGAAGCAGAAGTAAAAGTAATTATTGTAATTTTAACTAGAAAAGCTAATTTTGCCATGAAAAACTTTGAACGATGGCTTTACTAGCTTACGGACAGATCGATATATAGAACAGTAGAACTTATTTTCCCAGAATGCATCTTTCTGTCAATCCAATTCAACTTCCTGTGCGATGTGGCCAATTCCATTCAAATTCACATGAATTAAAAGTGAACCAGTTATTAAATTCTGAATTTTGTCCAACCCTGATTTGAAGACAAAAGAACAACATTAGATAGTAAGACTTACACAAATATTAGAACACTCAAATCTGATGCAGTGGGCAATATATATATATATATATATATATTTTTTCTCTCCTTTTCCCCCCTCTATTGCCTCTGTTCTGAAGACAGAAACAGAAAGAGTGAAGGTAGAAAAAAATGTGTTATGCTTAAATGAAGATACCTCGCTGTTGTTGCACGGAACTGCTTCTTTTGTTTACAACAATGGATTACAAAATTCTTTATATAAAAACCCTCCTCTGATGCCTCTGTTTTTAAATGAGGTCATAAATTGCAAGCCTCTCTGCTTTATGGTGATTATTATTTCAATTTTGTACGCCTGCATGCAGGTTTTTATTTTCTTGATAACGTTGAGCACTAAAATAGAAGACCGCAAGTTGCGAGGCTTGCGAAAACATTGGGCTTGGACCAGTAAACAGTACATTATAGGACTGCTGTGACTGATGGCATAATTAGCAGTGACATGAAACTCACTGGATCTATAGCACTCTTATAAAAGGTTGTAAATAATGACGCCATGCTAAAGGCAATGAAAAGAGAAATGTGTTATTTGAGGAGAATACAGGGAGAAGAAAGGCTTTGATAAAGACTGTGTGGAATTGGTGTCAGAGGATTTAAGACATGATGCAAACAAGATATGAGATATGATCTCCAGAGATCAGGGCATTGATTTTTCTTCTTAAGCTTTGGTCAGCTATATCAAAAGAGTGGCGGTACTTCAATCAAAATCTATTTGTTCAATATTTATTGAAAATGTAGGAGTGTGTGTTTTTTTCCACAGTAGACTTTTTTCAGCTTGCTCACCTTCCCACAATTCCATCTGCATTCCCTCTTCGCTCAGCTGTGGAGTTCTAGCAATTTACTATTTTATACAATGTTTTATTTTAAAAACATATGTTGTCCTCTGTGTGCGCGTGCGTGCGTACGTGCGTGTGTGTGTGTGTGTGTGTGTGTGAGTGTCTGAATTCACATACAAATCAGGCATGCTGTGATGTGCAGAAAAACAGGTATTAAGTGATTCAGGAGAGCTGGGCTGGCAGAGCTGTGTGAAATGAGGAGTCAGTGATATTTTTTCCAGACATGTGGTTCAGGCTCTCAGAAGCTGCCATATGGCCACGATTACACTCATTTATGAAACGTCTCGCACTGGATGCTTTTAGACTGCTGCTGTGTCTCCTAAGTGTTTGTCCTCTGCACTCAATTAAACTATAGAGGGCTGTGTATGTGAGTTTGTGCAATACAGACAGAGAGAGAGAGAGAGAAAACAGAGGCGTGTGGAGTTATGTAAAAAAATAAAAACACTATTATGTAAAAAGACAGCCAATCTCTGTGCTTACGCTAATGTTAGACTTTCTGCTTATTCCGAGGTTTACTGTCAGCTGGATCCAGGCCGTATCCAGATCAGATGATGGACCTGCGCCTAGACACGACCACAACGCATGATGTAGTCAGCCGGATCCGGGCCGGATCCAGACCAGATGGAGGAGCTGCACCTAGACACGACCACAACGCATGATGTAGTCAGCCGGATCCGGGCCGTATCCAGACCAGATGGAGGAGCTGCACCTAGACAGGACCACAACGCATCCCTGAAGTGTCAACTAGACTCTCTCCTGTGAAGGCCTCATCAACACAACCATCGACACTGATCCTCAACAAACCCATCTCCATACCGGCGTGACTCCGATCTTCAACCAGATGCAACTGGATAATACTCTGATTGTTCCAAACCAATCTGACTTCTTACCTGTAATGTTGCCTGAATCATAATCATACACTGCTCGTTCATTGGCCAGAGGAGGACTGGACCCCCTGACTGAGCCTGGGTTCTCCCAAGGTTTTTTTCTCCATTCTGTCACCTGATGGAGGTTTGGTTCCTTGCCACTCTCGCCTTTTTCCACCTTTGTTGCCATTGGCGTGGCTTGCTTAGTTGGGGACATTAAATTTAACATTTAATTTAATATTCAACAATAATATTGATCTGTCTGCATTGACACTATTCTACAAGAACTGAACTGAGCTGGACGATGACATCATGGTTTACTCCAGAGCGGCTATATATATATATATATATATATATATATATATAAATGAACTACAATAATAACTTTTTTAAAACAAAAATGAAACATCACTGAACTTGCTTAAGCTGGACTGTGGCGCTATTATCTTCTGGAAACAAACGGTTTTGCATTATTTTCCTGTTATCTCTGTAAAGCTTCTTTGAAACAATCTGTATTGTAAAAAGCGCTATATAAATAAATGTGACTTGACTTGACTTGTACTAACTCTGACAATATAAATTTTAATGGCATAATGATATTTGCTGTATTTCTGTACAGTATTGCTGTAATGACTTCTAGGACATTACCTCAGTTGGACAACACAGTGGATCAATTTAATACACTGTAAAAAAAAAATACATCTGGTCACATCTAAATTTTTCAATTAGTCTGACATATTATTTCTCATTGAGCCAATGTTAACAGACTATTGCAACAAGAATTGCACTTGGGCCAATTAAAAAATTTAGATGTGATCAGTCACTAGAAAATTTTGACTTGGAGAGGTTAGAATTTTTTTACAGTGTATCTATTTATTTGACTCAACCTTACAAAATTAACCAAGGGAACTAAAAAGGGGACAGTTTGATATCTGTATTAAAAGTCAGCAATTTCTAAATGAATGTTATTGAACTTATTGATTTGTTTATTTTTTAATCAATAAAAAATGTATAAAAATGAATCAAAATAAGTCATAACTCGATCTTCCGTTGAAACGGCAGATTTATCTCTGGTTACGTATACCAGACTTCTCCAAATGTTAAGGGTACTACGTTTACATGACAAAGATGTACTAAAAATGGAAAAGTTTTTCCAAAGGGACACCGTTGTAAAAATAAAATATCCACAAAACAAGAATCCGCAAAAATGACTTAAAACGCTGCGTTATGCATGCCAGGCCAGTAGTTGGCGATGTCATGTAAAGGAAAACTATACTACTGAACAGATATATAATATATAGATATAACAGATATACAGTGGGGAGAACAAGTATTTGATACACTGCCGATTTTGCAGGTTTTCCCAGTTACAAAGCATGTAGAAGTCTGTAATTTTTATCATAGGTACTCTTCAACTGTGAGTGACGGAATCTAAAACAAAAATCCAGAAAATCACATTGTATGATTTTTAAGTAATTAATTTGCATTTTATTGCATGACTTAAGTATTTGATACATCAGAAAATCAGAACTTAATATTTGGTACAGAAACCTTTGTTTGCAATTACAGAGATCATACGTTTCCTGTAGTTCTTGACCAGGTTTGCACACACTGCAGCAGGGATTTTGGCCCACTCCTCCATACAGAACTTCTCCAGATCCTTCAGGTTTCGGGGCTGTCGCTGGGCAATACGGACTTTCAGCTCCCTCCAAAGATCTTCTATTGGGTTCAGGTCTGGAGACTGGCTAGGCCACTCCAGGACCTTGAGATGTTTCTTACGGAGCCACTCCTTAGTTGCCCTGGCTGTGTGTTTCGGGTTGTTGTCATGCTGGAAGACCCAGCCTCGACCCATCTTCAATGCTCTTACTGAGGGAAGGAGATTGTTGGCCAAGATCTCGTGATACATGGCCCCATCCATCCTCCCCTCAATACGGTGCAGTCGTCCTGTCCCCTTTGCAGAAAAGCATCCCCAAAGAATGATGTTTCCACCTCCATACTTCACGGTTGGGATGGTGTTCTTGGGGTTGTACTCATCCTTCGTCTTCCTCCAAACACGGCAAGTGGAGTTTAGACCAAAAAGCTCTATTTTTGTCTCATCAGACCACATGACCTTCTCCCATTCCTCCTCTGGATCATCCAGATGGTCATTGGCAAACCTCAGACGGGCCTGGACATGTGCTGGCTTGAGCAGGGGGACCTTGCGTGCGCTGCAGGATTTTAATCCATGACGGCGTAGTGTGTTACTAATGGTTTTCTTTGAGACTGTGGTCCCAGCTCTCTTCAGGTCATTGACCAGGTCCTGCCGTGTAGTTCTGGGCTGATCCCTCACCTTCCTCATGATCACTGATGCCCCACGAGGTGAGATATTGCATGGTGCCCCAGACCGAGGGAGATTGACCGTCATCTTGAACTTCTTCCATTTTCTAATAATTGCGCCAACAGTTGTTGCCTTCTCACCAAGCTGCTTGCCTATTGTCCTGTAGCCCATCCCAGCCTTGTGCAGGTCTACAGTTTTATCCCTGATGTCCTTACACAGCTCTCTGGTCTTGGCCATTGTGGAGAGGTTGGAGTCTGTTTGATTGAGTGTGTGGACAGGTGTCTTTTATACAGGTAACGAGTTCAAACAGGAGCAGTTAATACAGGTAATGAGTGGAGAACAGGAGGGCTTCTTAAAGAAAAACTAACAGGTCTGTGAGAGCTGGAATTCTTACTGGTTGGTAGGTGATCAAATACTTATGTCATGCAATAAAATGCGAATTATTTAAAAATTATACAATGTGATTTTCTGGATTTTTGTTTTAGATTCTGTCTCTCACAGTTGAAGAGTACCTATGATACAAATTACAGACCTCTACATGCTTTGTAAGTAGGAAAACCTGCAAAATTGGCAGTGTATCAAATACTTGTTCTCCCCACTGTACATATATATATAGACTGAACACGTATATAATATGCATGCACATGACATCACTGTTTTCACTAATTTGCGTTTTTATAGTTTACACAAAAACAATAACGGTATTGTTTTAAAAAACGTGCACGTTTTCAAAAGTCATGTAAATTAACCGCCAAAACACATAAAAGGTTTTCCGTTTTTTGTTGAAAATGGTGTCTTGTTAATGGCCCCTTAGTCTGCTTAAACCCAGCCCCTTTCTTAAAATCAGGTGGAAACTCGCATTCAGATTTATTTCCATACAATCAGCAACCGATGGACTGAGCCAGGTCTCTGCACAATGGAAGAAAGAATCTATCGCTACTTCTGTTTTATTGTTACTTGAAGTAAAAACACATTGCAGGAGCATCACAACTGTGGTGACCCTGCATGTGTAGTTATGTAACCTTGTCAAAATAAGAAACATAAACCATTATTGTCACGTTTTACACTACTCATTTTTCATTAAATAAAAAAAAAAAGTCAGTTGTGAAAGAGTATAAAAACCTCAATATAGACACTTTTAAGCTTTAGAACATAAGCATTACGTGTGAATTCATGATCCATAGTTGGAAGGAAATAATGTAAATGTCTTCAAAGTTCTTTAAGTATAGTTGCACAAATGGTATCTGCACTTCATCTCTGTGTATGTGAATAAATGCAAGTGCATGCGGGCATGAGACTCTGCTTGTCATCACTTGCCCTCATGTCTGCCTCTTGTCCCCTTTGTCAACGTTATCACACACTCTTATCAGTGTGGCGGCACCATTTTTTGGAACAAATTCCGGGCCTCCCGCTCCTCCCCCATTCATGGTCCTGCATTCTCAATCACCTCTCATTTACTTGCTTTTCCTCTGAAATAGAATAAGCGATGTATGAGTTTCTCTTATACATCCTCAGTTAGCACCAGAAATGCATTGTTATTTAACTTCTGGCCTATAAGCAAAACATTTTTTTTATGTTAGCGTTGATAACGGATAAATGGCCAATGAGTTTTGGTCTGCGATCTCTAACCCAGAATAAAACCATACTCCGGAGCAGGTTAGCCGTGTAGCGTAAATTACCATGGCGATGAAACCCGCTAAAAACCAATCCACCTTCTTGAGCCGGAAAAAACAGTTTGCTCAAACTAACTTTTGACTAGATTGCTAGAGATTGCAAACTAACAAACTAGATTGCTAACAATCTAACAAACTTGACTGGGTAGCTACTGAAGCCGGCTTTCTGCAATAGGCCACTGAACTAAAATAAACAAGATTCATTTAAAACCAAATGTGCTAATCTGAATTAGCACGACTGAGGTCGCCTATAAAACGTACAATGAACCAAGAAAAGCTTAACATTTTATGGAACGGAGAAGCAAATCCAAGGAAAACAATGAGAGCAGAAAAAAGACTGCAATCAAAAAACTTTACAGAACAAAAGAAAACTCATAGCAAAGAAAGGCTGCAAACATCGGCTGTGGAATCAAAGGAATGCTAGGAAATCTATTTGTAATTAATTCAATGCAAGTTAACACACTTCTACATGAATAATACAACAATTTCAGATAAAATTGAATAATCAGCTTTATTACCTTTCTGTTTTGTGAAATCTGTGGGTTGACACTACAGTAGCTATGGAAGAATATAAAAATAAACCACAAAAATGACTGCTGCTGGCGCCCCGGAGAGAGAGGTTTAAGACTGGCGGAGGACCTGCAAAAAAAGATACTGACCAGTTGGATGAATTACTGACAGGTGTAAAATTGAGAGCCACAACCTCTGGAAAACATACCCGATGACCATGATTTCTTGGAGGAAGACTAGAATTACTCCTGGGGCCGGTTGCACCAGCTGTGCATGAGTTACAACTTAGCCTAGTTTTGATGTAAATGGACACTAAGTTACTGCTTGTGCACTAATAAATATTTGTGCGTTGCACCATTAAACTTGGTTGAAGCACAACTCTACGTATAAACTAAATATTTACGGAAGACAGGGCTTAGATTAAGCCAGAATTAGGCCTTAGTGAGCAAGTACATAACCAGCCAGTGTTCAAAACTATCTGCTTGCCTTAGCTCGATTCAAAACGGTAAGCTTGTAATAATGTTTTTAATTCCAGTGGTACTGGTGGATTTCCACGGGAAATTCGAGCATGTCTTTGCGTCATTACGTCACATCTGTACACTTAAAGAAGGAGTCTCGGCTAGTAGGCTATGAGTGTGAGGATGTTGGAGGTGGAGATTTATAGCCTTTTCTCACAGCACTTGATATAATTAAACTTATCAATTTGATGGCGGATACAGAAAGGTTCAAACGACAATCAGTGACAACTGGAGATTCACCCGTTGTAAAACGCGAAAGACTTCGAACTTCGGAGAAAAAAAGAGACTGCAACCGGGCCCATGCAAAAACAAGGATAAATATCGGAAGGGCGTTAAATGTTGTCACGCAATGTAAACGCGATTTACTACAATGCTTTTTCCCCCTTAATTGGTCAGAACAAGTGGATATGTTACTTGTTCAGATTACATTTTCCGGTGAAAATTCTTATGTTTGTCATACTTCCAAAAAGTAGAATCTGTGATTCCGAATGCCAGTATCCACACCAGCGCGGTGATTGACAGCCGCACATTCTCCTCAAAACATTGGATTCATCCACACTGTGCCATGCCGAGGCACAACGCACGTAAAGTTGATAATTCCACGAATAACTGCAATTGCAGATTTCGAACAGAAATGGCGACAAAGAGGAAAAACGGCGGACTGCAGCTTTAAGTACACTAACTTTTATAAATGTGCCTTAGAAAAAAACATTACTGGTGTGCATCTTGAGACAAACCAATAGCACTGACATATTTTAGATATGCCAGTGCAAATTGCTTTCACTAAAAACAGCTCAAACTTGCATTGTAGTTTAGGAATAGGTTTAAGCCTTGTCTGTGAAACCAGGGGCATGTGGTCTTTAATCACAACATTAAAGAAGTTAAACCTGCCTCCTGGTTGGTTTAACTTAAGACACAGTTTAGTCCTGGAGTAGCTCTAATCTTCCTCTGGACTAGACTAAGCCTATTTCAAACCATGACAGAAAAAAGCAGATTTTTGTTTAAAGACCCATATAAGTCTAAGACTATAGGCTTAGGGCCCTATCATACACCCGGCGCAATGCAGCGCTAGGCGCAACGCAAGTGTATTTAGCTAGTTTTAGCCTGACGTAGTTATCATTTTCACGTCCTGCAAAGGTTGTTTAAATAGCAAATGCATTTGCGCTCATTGGTGCGCCCATGGGCGTGCTGGTCTGAATTGCTGTAACGAGGTGTGTTCTGGCGCATTGTTGGCGGGTTGCTATTTTGAGGCAACTGAAATAGACTGTGCCATTGACCAACTGAAACCTGGTCTAAAGTCAATTGTTCAATATATATTTTTATTTTATTTTATTTTTTATTTAAAGAGCGCGTTAGTAATAAGACCTATAAGTGGGTCTACACCACGCGTCCACTCTGCTTATTATTACACAGACAGGGAAGCGCAGCAGCACACAAACATGCCAAATATTAAAAATAAAAGGATTACAATATAAAATATTAATATTGTGTACATAAAGATATGGTGGAATCCGGCTTGTCCCGGTTGATGGTCTGCTTGCGCGCTTATCTCGCGCACGAGCACGATTCGTTTGCTCTCTGGAGACGCGTTCAGTCTTTCCGCTTGCAAATTCCGTCAAGTAAATGGCGCAAATGTAACAGGCTTTTAAAGGAAACTGGAAATTACACTCTGATTGTTTTTTTGGACGTTACGCCAAAAACACACCCATTACTCATTAAGATAATAGGGACAATCCTTTTAGACCATGCGCAGGGCACGCCGACCTTTTTCCCGTCTTTAAACTAGCAAAAATGGATTCGGACATGCCCTTAGTGCACTTGTGCCATGCGCTTTAGACCATGCGCTTAGATCGTTAAAATAGGGCCCTTAATCTCTGTCCGGGAAACGGCCACTAAAAATCTAAAATCAATTATCTTAAATTATGCAAGTGAATTTATTATTATAATCTACAGTATGAAAAATGGATAATATGCTTAATATGCTTTAAGACAAACCATGTGCAAATTCACAAGTCAGCGCTATTGCTGAGCATTTTCTCTTTAAAACTATGTGAACCACCAAAGACAGTTTCAAAAACGCGAAATCGGGTTGGTTTCTGACGTCACAAACAACCTTGTAACCAATCAGGTCAGTGTGTGGATCTCTGAGCTGGTGTGAGTGAGTGGAGGCGGGGCTAATTTACATATTCACAGAACCGCTTATACTAAATAAGGCAAGGATGTTACATACAAGTTATTTTAAGACATGAAGAAAAGGAAAAAACTTTTCAATATGTTATTTTGGTGATCAAAGATGAGTTTTAAGCCATACAATTAATGACTACAGGGGGACTTTAAATTATCAGTGTTTTGAAGGTTAACTTTTAAGTATATTTGACAATAACAAAGGTAATCTAAATGTTAAATAGTGGAACTAAGCACAAATCAGTATCCAAAAAACTTTCAATCTTAGAAATGTAAGTTGACAATCTGATTCTTTTGCAACTAATAGCGGTTTATGCCTCATACTGGTGCATAATCCTCCGCTGTCTACTGCTTTGCTGTACATCACTTTTCCTGCCTCTGTTTCCATGAGAACCGAGGACATTTTTTTGCTGTCACAAATCTAAGATAACCCCAAGTGGTCCATATGCGTGTCCCACTTCAAACCAGCTGGGGGCAATCAATTCTGACATCAAAACTTAAAATGACACATGATTAGAGACTAAATGTTTAATGCTGCTTCTTAATAACTTAGAACTGTGAGTTTCAACATCACCAAAAAATATTTGGTGTTCAGACACCGTTTTCTCAAATGTTCATATCTCATTTTTAAAAAGACTGATCAGCATTCATTGTGAGTGATGATGATGACGTATCTAGCCTAGAAACTCCAACATCAGCAATAGCAGACTCACTTGAATGCTCCCACCAATGATCCATCATTTACCCTGCAAGTGAGTGGCTCTCTCGGGCCTCATGCAGCACCCGAACGCCTCTATCCTGAAGTCTGTGAGAATGCACATAGACAAAACATCCATATTTCAAATTCATCATATCCACATAATATTTTGTTACCAAGAATGATTGCACTGATCATTTGAATGCGAATAAAAGCAGTATAATGGCAATAGTTTATACTGAAAGCTTTTACTAGCAAATAGATTCATTTGAGATTTTTTTTGACACATCAATTCACAGCATCTTCTACAAGCAACTTAATTGGGTTTATGTGCCCTGCTTAAGCACTCAGTGATGATAGTCTCAGCCTCAGTCTGACCGTTCAGTCGACTGAATATTGCACATAAAAACAGAATGCACTTTTTCAGTCAAGTAAACTCTAATCTGACTTTAGGCAATTTCCATGAGTACAAGCACACAGGTTTTCTTATCAGTTCCAATGGAAACAAAGATGTCTACAAGGTACCAATCTGGCTTATACACTACAATTTGCCTGGTGTCAAATATTTTAAAGTTATTCATTGTTTGTTTTTTCCACAGATGATAATAATAACGGTTCCAAAACGGGTCTTTTCACAGTGATGCCACAGAAGAACAATTTTGCGCTCCCAAAAGAACCTTTCAGTGAACAGTTCTTAAAGGGGTGGTTGATTATGATTTCACTTTTTTAACTTTAGTTAGTGTGTAATGTTGCTGTTTGAGAATAAACAACATCTGCAAAGTTACGAAGCTAAAAGTTCAAAGCAAAGTGAGATATTTTCTTTTAAAGAAATAGCTTTTTAAGGACTACAACAAACAGCTGAACATCATGACAGAATATGCTAATCATTGACTAGGAGATAACTACATAACCTACATAAATTCATCAACTAACCATTCAGAAATGTCCTGTTGTATTCTACATGTTGTCACTTCTTCTTAAGTCTCTCCATCATTGTCTGACTCCGGTTTGAACATAAAAGGCTGAACGTTTTTGAAATTTTCAGTGCATGTCTGTCTGAGGTAAAAGGACACAAGCTGTCGAAGCTCCGCCCTCTGTGCCGGGAGCAGCAGCTCATTTGCATTTAAAGGGACAGACACAAAAACGGTGCGTTTTTGCTCGCCCTCAAAAAGTGACAATTTTAACATGCTATATAAAAATATCTGTGGAGTATTTTGAGCTAAAACTTCACATTCACACTCTGGGGACATCACAGACTTATTTTACATTTTGTGAAAAGGGCGTTATACCACCCCTTTAAAAGAACCATCCTTTCTCAATTGTGAAGAACATTTTAATAATCTAAAGAACCCTTTTCCAGTTCTTTATTAGTATCTATGATTATGATATCTATTTTTAAGAGTGTATGTCTCCATAATGGCCTTATAAAAGAGATCATTAATACATTTGACCAAACAATAAAGCTTAGATATAAAGCTCTATAATTTAAAGGATTATAAATGGTAAAACAAAAAAAATTGTTAACGTTAGTTAACTACATTAGTTAACATGAACAATGAACAGCACTTATACAGCTTAGAGAGGCCCTAATTGCAGCATTTACTAATACATTTTCAAAATCTGAAATTGTATTTGTTAACATTTGTTGTACTGTAAACTAGCATGAACAAACTTTTTTTTTTTACGGACATTAAGATTAATAAATCCCTTTAAAATATATTTTGCCCTTTGTTAGGCCTATGTTGGCTAATGCATTAACCAATGAGAACAAATTAGACTTAATTGTAAAGTGTTACCAATTTATGAAATGTTTCTTGATGGAGACAACTAGTGACAAAGAATAAATAAATAAATAAATAAATAAATAACAGCAAACCCATTCGTTATTTTGTCTGCGCTCTTCTTCAACACACTACGGTAAAGGGTGGACTTTTGTTGTCTGCGAGCTGGAGACAGACAGCTGAGAGTGAAACAGCCGTGTGTGTGTTTAGAGCTTGAGATTCAGACGCGCTGCACACAGCGTCTCGTCCCGAAACCCTAGACGACAACCAAGAAGAGTCACTTGGAATACTGTCAGCAGGTCTAATGTCCGAACACATTTCTTTTCTAAGAAAACTTGCGTTTGTCTTTTTTTTTTCTTCTGTTAGGGCACAAGCAAAAACATCGCATTTTCACATTTTAAAAGCAGCTGTCTTCTCGGAAGGGGCCGCACCTTCAGCTGAACATCATCCAGGTAGGTTTATGAAAGTTCATGTGCTTTATCGAAGCCGAGATCATTGCTTCAGTCACACAAGCAAAATACTAGAGAAAGAAAGGGGTAATTTGGAATGGTGTTGTTTGAATTTGCAATTTTTTTTATCCGCAAATTGCTTATTGAATCATGTCCATCACTACATCTTTACTCCTTTGATCAACTTTTTGTGCAACAGCATCCCATTTTTTTTTTTTTAATGCTGCGTTTGTCTGATTTGAGTGTTTTTGAAATGAAGCATACAGTTTAGTTGAGAAGTGCATCTTCAGACCCAGGATAGCTAATTAACCTGCAGGTCCATTCAACTGCTCATATGATCTTGCTTTTTATGTGATTATGCCCAGGTCTTTAAATGGCAATTCTGTGTTTGTGTTTTGCACTGCCTTTGTTGTTATTGATATTTTTTATTATTTTATTTTTATTGCATGACTCTAGAATACTTAATTCTGATTTGTCAATGAGCAGTCAAATATGTAATCTATATGTTATATGCCCTACCACTAAGGAGGCGGTGAAGAGTCCCATTGTTTATAGTTAATCTGTACAAAAAAGTCTCTCATACCAGTATCAATTAATATTTGTAATTGTAAGATTTATTAATGTTAAATAATAACTGGTAATTATCTGCTTTAGGCTACTCATTTTTATGTGTTGTATTCCACTCTGTGTGCTGACATTTGTCCAAGACAAATTTAAGTAGACTAACCGGATATTTCACCCTTACCTACGACAACACACTAGCATTACTTTCATGTCACAATGTCACTCCGCAGTCTCTTTTCATTATAACAAAAGTTAGAATAGTTAACTAATGTCAAAAACAGTTTCTACGACTATGTGCTATAATAAAAATGGCCTCAGAGGACATTATTCATATTTTTCTATATATGCTGTGCATAAAACTTTTGAGAGATAAATTAGCTTAGAAGTCCAGATGAAAAAGAAAACAAGGCATCATCTTGGCTGGGATAACAACAAACCGATTAGAGAAGAGCTAGAAGAAAGAAAACCTAAAATATTCTGGCTAACTAATCCATATGAAAAGTAACTTCAATTAAATATTAATATATAAATTGCAATATTGTTGCAGTGCTGGTGTTCATGACTGTTTGCTTTCTACGTAGCAATGGGCCATTTTTCTTGACAAGCCAATAAAAGGCATTCATTCATTATTTTCTAGGGTCATCATCACTACTCGACTCACTCGATCATGGCTACATCAGCATCCGAATTCATCAGCATCCTTGCTGGCATAGTGCACCTAACCACCACATACTATGTAGGAATTTGTGGACGGATGATTTCAGACACAGCTTATATCTCTAAATCTAGTGATTTATATTTTGGGTTTTATAGGCGTGTGCGGGGTTGGCTCAGCTTGACTCATCTGGTGCCTAAAAAGCTGTCTAGGTAGACAGAACAGTAGATTTTGAGATGCAACTAGAGGTAAAAAAAGAGCTCTGTTCCTGGATATGTTCCCATTTACTGTCCTTATTGTCCATATTTTCACACGAATGTCTAAGTATGGAAAATAATTGCCTTGCACCTTGTCTTCTGGGCAATTAATTAAATTGAAACAGTGTCTTTTGAATGTGCTGCATGCTGATAAAAGACAGCGTTTAATCTGAGCCTTATCTCTCTGAGCATAACCAGCTTCACTAAAGCTCATAATAAATTAGTCTGCAGAAATCCTCCTTGGCTGTAGAGAACATAGAAAGTAAAAAAAAAAAAAAATCATCTTATCGGTCATTGTGATAGCTTATTATTACCATGACGGTGTTATCATAGGTAAACTGCTTTCGAGCACAATAAAGATTACGGTGGATAAACACTTATTAACCTATAACCCCTTTAAACTAAACATGACTCTGCTGATTTAATGCTTGGTAGTGATTGAATGAAGCCCATTAGTTAAATGTCAGTCTTGTCACTTGGGTCAACTGAAGAGGTTACACTTCTTTTGGATTTTTGTTTGCAGTATTTTTGCTGTAACATTTTTGCAACAGAAGCATTAATAGGCTATAATCGTATTTAGAAAAGACATTAGCAAGTAAGCAAACCATGTTTGCATGAGACAGCAAGTATTGGAATTAGCACTTCTTCTCAGTGAACGAGGTCTGGCAAAACCTCATAACAAATGTCAAGCGCAAAACAGTTTGTCTTCCATCCTTTTCTCTCTGCTTTCTTCATTTTAGTCTCGTTCACATCTAAAAAGCTGTAACGTTGAATTTGACCACTGAGGGGGTGGATGTTTGCCTAAGTGAGTCTAGGCTCTTGTCCTGCTGACCTTGGGTTTCTCCAGTTTAATCCAACTCATGTAATTAAACGCAATACGATTAGTGGGCAGAATGGACACTGTTGGTGTGGAGGTGCGTAGTACACAATGCATATGTGGCAGAATTTAATACTTTTGTGTGGGTTTGCTTCTTTGGTAATGGGAGTGTGCTTGCATATGTGTGAATAATTGAGACACAAATGGATGGATTTCAATGAATTTGTTCACTATGAACAAAGGCATCAATACACATGCCATGATTGGAGAGATCGATGCCATCCAAGAGAGCATGCTATATGACCTGACCAGTAGCTGCTAAAAAAAAAAACAGAACAGAACAAGATTCCAGTCAAGAGAGATGCATAGCCTTATAAGTACTGGCAGTCCATTTCCAGTGGCTTTGTAATGGGGTCTATTACAATGCTCTTTACATACTATTAAACCTTTATGTAGAGTGAATAGTCACCTGAGTCATAGATGTTATCCAAACAGCTGTCCTGGTGTGTGTGTGCGTGCACTTCTGCATTTTGTCTGAAGGTTGCAGCTGACAGCGGAGCAGTGTGGGAGTCGGCTGGTTTTGGTCGGCTGGCTCACAGTCAGAAAGAGAGAGAGAGAGAGAGATGAACACTCTGTAATTAGCACCCGCGGCTGCATGCTGCATTCCACCTCTGTAAATTACAGAGTGGCCTGCCTGCACTGCCAGACCCAGCAAACCTGCCTGTGTGAGTCTATCCAGACCCCCCTCTTCCCCTCCCTCGGCCTCACGCACATGCAAAACTACAGCTATACCTGCTAGCAGCAGACTTTGCCTTCTCTTCCAGTTCACTTCCACTGTGTTTGTTTCTGCGCTGCAGTAATTGGTGGTGGTGGAGGCTCCCGTCTCTCCGGGGCACGGCCTGCATTGATTTGTTTGGATTTCTGTTCCCCTCCCCAGAGCTTTGGCATACATATGCGCCACAGACTCCCTACACTGCTGTCTGTCATGTCTGAGCGGCATATTTAAAGAGTTCGGTGTTGTTTATCGAAGTGCACGTACTCTGAAATGCATGGCATTTCCATAACACAAGGGATTTCAACATTTTGTTTTTTTAAATTAAGAATTGAAGCTTTTGGGTTTTGAAAATATGCTTTGTTTTGAGGGTTTAACAGGGTTAAAGGTGTCAAAATATGCTTTGAGACTGCAAAGGGGTCTTTATTCAGAGTTTATGAGTGGGTTTCGACAGGGGGAGGGGGGACGAGCCCACCCCCAATAATCATATATGGCTAAATTGTACCTACCAATGGTTACTATGCTGCACTCCATTACACACTGCTGTGTTTGTTGTTATGATCATAGATATACATAGAGCCTTATTAGCAGCAACTTTTTCTATGGGCCACCATACGTAAGCTGTCCACCATTTTGGAATGATCAAAGCTAGTCCGTGAGCACTTCAGACAAAGTTAACACGAATATCTGTATCTTCAGCAGATTATTTAGTTTATCATCAATGTTAGATAATTCTGCACGTGCTTAATATATTGGTTAAAGCTCTTCATAAATATTAATACATTTAATACTAAATAATTGATAATCAAAGAACCTTACAGCCAAATTGCTATTAGTCTCAAATCAAAGAAGGCGGGATATATATATATATATATACAGGGTGGGCCATTTATATGAATACACCGTAATAACATGGGAATGGTTGGTGATATTAAAGTCCTTTTTGTGGCACATTAGTATATGTGATGGTCACCACCCATCTTGAGGAGTTTGCCCCCTCACATATACTAATGTGCCACAAACAGGACTTTAATATCACCAACCATTCCCATGTTATTACGGTGTATCCATATAAATGGCCCACCCTGTATATATATATATATATATATATATATAAAATATACTGTTCACTCAAGCTGAGCAGAAATACCAATCATCTTATCGGTCATCTTACCAGAAAGTGTGCGTGGTAAGATGTAAGCAGCTAAACACTTCATGTTTGACAACTGTTTTACAATAAAAATGGGAAACGACCAATGGTAGTATTCAGTGATGCAAAATACTACTACTGAAAAATTTCTGTATTTCATGTAATTCATAATTGAATTAATTCAACAAATAAATGTTTCTACATATTAGGCATTCAGTTAAGAGCGAATGTGTTCATTGGTGTTTGTGAGAACATATCTGAGGCTAAGAGCTGTGTGTGTTTGTAAGGGTGGGTGTGTGCGTAACGATCATGTGTAGTCTGTGCTGATGGATGCTGGGACCGAGTAAATGGCTGTGACCCTGACAGAGGTGAGGGAGCTGAGGGACCAAATGAGCTTTGTGACATTGTGTGTGTGTGTGTGTGTGTGTGTGTGTGTGTGTGTGTGAGAGAGAGAGAGAGAGAGAGAGAGAGAGAGAGAGAGAGAGAGAGAGAGAGAGAGAGAGAGAGAGAGAGAGAGAGAGAGAGAGAGAGAGAGAGAGACGAGAGAGAGAGAGAGAGAGGAGAGAGAGAGAGAGAGAGAGAGAGAGAGAGAGAGAGAGAGAGAGAGAGAGAGAGAGAGAGAGAGAGAGAGAGAGAGAGAGAGAGAGAGAGAGAGAGAGAGAGAGAGAGAGAGAGAGAGAGAGAGAGAGAGAGAGAGATAAAGTGTAGGTTTGTGATTTTGTGCCTATAAGTACAGCACACCATATAGGGCAAGTGGCCTCTCTTCCCCTCTCCTTCTGTCTTGTGCCATAATGCTGATTTGATCTTGATAGATTGATAAAACTTTTTGACCAAATATAACTAACACACAGACAGTGTCTATACATCCAATGGTATGTCCATCTGTACAATATATATGTAGTGGTTGTCTATACGGCCTGCTGAATATAGTGTTTCTATATTGTATGTCTGTAGATCCAGGTTGAATATTGTGCTTCTATATTGCATGTCTAAGCCTGTACTGTATGTTCCAGCTGAATATAGTGCTTCAATAAAGCTTTCATAATGTTATTTCTCAACGGTCTCATCAGCTGACTCTGCTGTAAGAGGATTTGCCGAACAGCAGTTTCCTGTTTATGTCAGTGCTTCCTGTGTTGAAAGTTATATTGTCACTGGGTTAGTTAATGTATGGACCAGCTAATTATAAACAGTGATGTTTGAAAATGTCATCAAAGTCTACCAAATTATTATGCACTTGCCAGGGTACAACACTTCCGATGGCATTTTCTTATAAAACTTTGCCTTCATTCATGGCCGTTTCAAACTCATCACCGTGATACTATTGTGTGCTCTGATAGGTAACCAGTACTGGCACTTCTATATTTTAATCTGTAGCGTACGTACCCTCACTTTTTCCTGCATACCGCCACTTCTCACATGTTGACAAGTATACTCTGGAAAAAAAAAGTATAAAAAGTTTTGTGCAGTAGTTATAGTGATATTTGCCTTAGCAAGGACTACTAATTATAATTTAAAGCATATGCATACAATGAGTAAAGTGTGCTGGTCTTCCAGTAATATTTTACCACTGCTGCACCAGTCCATGACCCGTGCTGACATTGAGAGGGGAAGGCTCTACATTATAAGTTCAGCTCTTCTGCCGCTGAGAAGCCCCCCTGAGAGCCTCACAGCAGTTAGGAGACATCAGACAACATCCATAATTTATGACAGAGATAGAGATGCGGCTTGCGGCTTGTTTTTGTGTCTAAGTTGCGCCCTCGTGCACTCCCTCTGTAACAAATGAATAGTGAACGCATTTCCTGCTGTCTTTCCCTCTGTATCTTTCTCTCTCTTTCCCCTAATGCTCAGCTGTTATGCTGCATCTCATAAATCAACTGGGAAGTTATGAGAGCGGAATTTGACATTAGGCCCTCTTTTCTTCAGAGTTTTTAACTTTATGTAACTAAAGTAATAATGGGTCTTGGTAGAACTCTAGCAACAGGTTGGGGAATCGTTTATGGTTTTGTCGCTTTTGTCATGTTACCTGGGCTGGGAGTCTGTTATATTTTATATATATTTTTTTTTTTGTCATCTTATGATCTGGTTCTCCATCTTGTAGCTGAACATAAGCTTTTTTTGTTGTTGCCAGAGTGCAATTCCCTCCCATTTTCTGTTGACACAACACGTATTGTGAAAAGTGCTGTACAAATAAAAGCAGGCTTGACAATAAACTGTCAGAGCTTACTTATAAAAGTCTACTGTTGAATTTTATTTGAGCACAGTAAAATAATCCTAAAATATGCTTTACTTTTTAGCACAAGTTTCATTTCAGTCACCTTGGTATATGTATAATTGTTTTTATTTTACATACAATTATTTTTCAATATATATTATTTTTCAATCTTTACATTATGCTTCTTTAGATTCTACCAGTTAGCCCATATTGCTTAATGTTTAATGTAAATTGAGCAGTGTAAATGACTGAATGTAAAGACATTCTTTCACATTGCTTGCTTATTAAAAATAACTAAATGAACAGATTTATTTTGTCTTGATTATATGCACAAAAATGAAAATTCAATGTAATTAATTGAAATATTTCCTGATTTCAGGGCAGTGTTGAATCAGAGTTTTGAATTAATTAATTAATTGAAAAAGACCATTTGAACATATATGCCATTTTCGACCTAATTTTAAATCCGAGACACTCATATCTGCAAGTCACAGGGCAAGATTTTTAGGAAACCTGATGACCAAAAAATGTGCCCTCAATTTCCACAAAGTGTCTTAATTTTATACACATTTTTACCAATTTGTACATGACAGCTGCAGGTTCAGATAAGGCTAGAGCTGAGGTGTTGTTATCAGCTGCTGTGAAGTAGATGCATTTGAAGCCTGCGTTACAAAGCTAAATGATGAGCATGTAAATGTCTCAGAAACCGTCTTCTCTTTCTCTCATGCATCTTTCCCTCATTTCTCCGACACACTGATTTATAACAAATTGTACGTTTTTCTGTACAAGGCGTGCCTGTCACTTCAGCCTGCCATGAGAGAGACTCTTCAAAGCCAGAAAGCTCCAGAATGCTGACGTGAACAATCTCCCAAGCTCTGACATCCTCCCTCAACCCCTGTTTCTGTATCTCTCGATCTGTCTGTCTCATTTCTGCTACTTTCATCTTCTCCATCTCTTTCTCTGTTCACCCTCAGTCATGCAAGGCTGTCAGGGCACATCTGTGTGAGACAGAGAGTGAATAAGAACGACAGACAAAACTCTGTTTGAGTAAGAGAGAGATTCTAGGAAACCATGACTAATTTGTTGCCAAACTCATCAGAGCTACCTGGAAAAGAAAGTTTAGTTGCTAGTTGCTAATTAGCATGCATATTACTAGGATATTGGCTGTTTATTAGCACTTATAATGCACTTATTAATCCCTTATTCTGCATGACCATATTCTACCCAGTTCCTAAACTTAACAACTACCTCACTAACTATTAATAAGCAGTAATTAGAAGTTTATTGGGGCAGAAGTCATAGTTTATAGTTAGTTAATATTGAGAATTGGACCCTAATCTAAAGTGTGACCGAAAACAAATTAGGAGAACATTCAGCAACCATTACTTACATTCATTAAACTATTAACAAAAAAGTACCAGTTGGTTTTTTGGACATACCAATGCTAAGTTTTTTTCTTGTTTTTTTGGAGTATATCATTTGCATACCATAGTAAAAATACCATGGAGTAGTAATGCACCAAAATTACTGGCCAAAATTATACATTTTACTTTTTTTATAATTGTAAAATTATAATTATATAATTATTTTTCAGCGATTATGCTTGTTCTTTCTTCAAGTGGCATTATTGGGTAAAATATTGCATAATAGATGAAACAGAATTTTGGCTAAAATAAGCACATTTTTGCCTATAAAGAGTTACCATGGTATACCTATCTTATTCCATTACAGTTTTGCGGTTTTGACAGAACTTTTTTTGTAATGGAAAAGAGGCACTAAAAACCCCATTATGTACTATTGTCTTTTAAATGTTTTTTGTCATCATTGTCCGTGTGTGTGCATGTGCAATTAAGTCATAATCAAATTATTCTTGTATAATGTTGTGCTATTTATAAACATGTGTTTTTGATTTCCAACAATAAAAACTCTTCATTCATAAAAGAAAGATATCATAAAAAAACAAGTTGACATACTTTGGCAGTTCCTAGTTTGGCAGCGGCTGAACATGTTGCAGTGGTGCCAAGAACCTCAGAAAAAAAGTTTGAAACTTGACTGTAGAAATGCGCCGAGGGAAAAGTTGTTATATTGAGGTGTCTTTCAAGGCGTTTGGCTGATGCTCTGTGAGAGCGAAACCAGCCGTTGACTCATCAGCAGCTTCTCTGCAGTCTCACGAAGTGCCCTACAAACCTCTGCCTTCGCTCATCCTCCCCGTAGAGCCGACATAAGGATAACTCTTCCATTAGGCTTAGTTAACTAAAAATGTCCCTTGGAATTTGCTATCTGAGCTGGCCTGCCTCAGTATTCTTGACTTATATTCATAGCTTGATCATAAATACATGACTGGTAGAGGCATGTACTTTGTGTACAAGGCAATTTTAATGAAAGGACTCAGAATGAATCTAGACTGAGTTGTGTCTCAACTGTCAAAGCAAAATGCTCACAGAGATGGGAAAGGAAGCGACAGAGAGACTTCAGACAGACTACCTCAGCTCCACATTGGCAGCTCCACGAAGCCAATGACCTAGCCAAATGCCTGCTTTGTGTGACAACAATGCTGGGGATTTGGATTCATCTGAAATATGCTTTCTCTCTCTCTCTTTCTCTCTGTTTCTCTCTGAGTCCAAGTCTCTTTCTCGCTGTCACCTCTTTGTTCATTCATCTCATGCTGTTTGTGCGATGACGTGATAAATTCTAGGCTGTCATAACACCTTCATTTGCCCCTTCATTAGTTCTTTCCAATGAGAATAGGCTAAACAGAACGAAGCGGAGATGGTTTCTGTCAAAATTGGTTTCTTTGTGTCAGAAGTGCAGTCATGAGATCGAGATTAAGAAAAAGGGCAAAGATAAAGCCATGGCTAACAAATGAAAACCATAAATATTGTGTAGAATTGTTCTCTTTTTCCATGTATAATGACATTTTCTTGAATTGTAGTAGGCCCAGGTACATTTGAGCCTAAATAACTTGCGATAATCTGTTACTTGCTGTTCAATTACAGGCGGTTCAGATATTATGATCTTATACTGTATAGTAAACTCTTCCTACATTTACGATGCCTCAAAACACTCTAGAGCTGCACAATTGAATTGAAATATTACAATCTTGATTCAAACACCCACACAATCCTATTCTTAGTTGACTTCAATTCGGCTATGTCTTAACCTTTTACAAGTGCGATCACATCAATCTGTGTTGATGCTGCCGCTGACCCAGAGAGAGCAGTTGTCATGTATTGGTATGAAACAGCTTCACAAACAGTCTTTTCAACTACATTATTTCTTTCTTTATTTGTTTATGTCGCCGAAGGGCAATTGGTTTTACAGCAAGACCAGCATACAAAAGAAGACAATTTCCAATACATTAAAAATTACATAATAAACTACACAAGACAACGACAGGCCCAAACAACAACCTACTTCCATCTACTCCCCCCATGCCCGAATTTAACAGAGAAATAGAAGTAGGAATAAATGAATGTTTGTACCTGTTACTCCTAACAGAGGGAAATCTTAACCGAGATCCTGAGGATAAAAACTGAAACTCAGAGTAGAGAGGATGGGAACTAACCATTAAGATGGATTGGGCTTTTCTACTGTAACTACCTGGTAATTAAACAGAATGGGTGACTCTGCTGAATTCCTAAAATCTTATTAACTATTTTTGCCAAAGCAGTTCTTTGCCTTCACCCTAAGACTGCCATACCAGCATAACAGCGAATGTTAAAACGGACTCAATATAAGATTTGTAAAATAAAATCATCAAGGACCGATCAACGTTAAACTTCTCTCTGTAGACGTTGCTGGCCCTTTTTACAAATCGTCTCCATATTGACATTAAAATTCAGCTTATCAACACTGTAAAAAATGATCGTGATTTTAACGGTCAAAGACTGTAAAAATGCTACAGTGAAAAACTGTTAATTGGTTGAGAGAAAGTTTCCTTACTATATACGGTAAACAACTGTGATAGATCTAACGGTACATTTAATGTAATTTTACTGTAAAATACCGTTAAATTTACAGTTTTTGGAAGTGAATAAGAACAAGTCATAGTATAATTTACAGTGAAAAAACGTAAATTGACATTCCCACAATTCCTTGCGTGACACTTCACATTTGATGTATTTTTGTTGAAATAACTGTTTCTTCATAGTTTTCTTAGCATTTTTAAAATTTCACGTGTGTTACCATGATGGTGTTTAGTGTTTGTATGAATGACACTGTGCAGCTTCCATAAATTAGTATTAACTTTCTTGTGAAAGAGCTGCTTGTGGTGAGCTTTAATTCATCATGTGATTTCATCTCCACTGTGATTGGTGGTTGTCAGTGTATTACTATGGTACAAAACAGATATAAATACATCAATAGGTCAGTAAATGAACATTATATCAGATAATTAAATACAGTTTATTACTGTAAATTTAAGTCTGTAAAATCAAAAATGTTGCTACCGTATTTTCTACGGTAAATTTCTGGCAACCACTGTACAGCTGCCGGTATTTTACCGTAAATGTAACAGATCTTTTTTTACAGTGAATCACACATCCCAAATACTTATATTATTCAACAACCTCAACCTCCTGTTCTTTAATAGTTGTCCTGGATTTCTGGATCCAAATTTTATAATAAATCTATTGTCATGCCTGCTCCTGCAATCATCAGTGTATAAAATATACAGGAGTGGAGAAAGGGCACAATCCCGAGGGGGACCCTGTGGATGAATACAACACCTCTGACAAACACCCATTCACCCTTAAAACTAAAGCTCAAAAGCCTCTCTACTAAAATGTGAGGTTGTATCGTATTAAAACCGGATCAACAAATACAATTCTAGCATGAGTCTTACTTCCTTCTAAGTACCAAATTGAACAGAGTGGCCATAGCATCCTCTACTCCACGCCTGGGCCCATAAGCAAACTGAAGAGGGTCAAGGGAATCTTGTACCTTTGTAAGAAGCTATTTTTTCAGCAATCTTTCAAAACTCTTCATTACTAAGGAAGTCAGAGCAACTGGCCTAAAATCATTTAGTGCTACTGGATGATTGGACTGGAATCTTTAGTCCAGCTCAGTATTTGTCTGTTACAGTAATTCAAATGATCACAGAAGTACTGGGATAAAAGTTTATAGTTCGGATATAAACACTAATGTCTAAGGTTGCGATCAAAATAGAGTAAAACACCTTTTGAAAGTACTTTGAAGCTGCAAAACATTTTTTTATCATTACATCATTCCACCAGTAAGTGGGGAGGAGTGACTGGGTCCTACTTTATATTGAGTGTCTTTAACTACTATGTACTAACATTGAACTTATCGTGTACGTACATGTTTTTACATTGTTCTTATATTTTGAAAATACCTGCATGTAATTACAGCTGTAATTATTTTCTGTAATTACATCTATAATTACACTGTTGACCCTTCCCTTACACCTCAACCCACCCTTAAACCTACCCATACCACCAAACCTGTTCCTAACCTTACCCGTCTCCCACCTCAGTAGCAGAAAAAGTGTTTTGCAATAGAAAATGAACACAAGAAATACATTATTTTTTTATGTAAGTACATAGTAGTTAAGGACACTTAATATAAAGTGGGACCAGTGACTGCCATAAAATGTATTTGTCATTGAATCAAGACATTTAAGACATTCGTTCAAAAACACTGATTCATCCAGTAATGAAACAAGTAAAGTCTTTGAGTGAGTCATTGAATCGTTCATTCAAACCAATGTTTGTAAATAATTCATTCAAAAGACTACAGCATTTAACATTTGATCAGAATCTCTAGTAAATTACATGTTTTTTTGTTTAGTTGTCTGTTCAGAATTGTGTGAGAGTCCTAAGAGAATCCAGAATCGTGCAGCTCTCAAACACTCACACACAAACCTGTGTAAACACCTCAATGTTTGTTTTTACTGTGGCACCAGGAAAAAGTTTGCTGTGGTGTGGCAGCAATTTGTAAAACGAAACAGAAAAAAATGATGTTTGGAGCTGGAAATATTAAATGGCCAAACAAGATCTCTCATTTCTTTCTTACACAACACAGTGACTGCTTTTACACTTTCTCATCCCTCACTATTTATATGTAATGTCTATACACTGGAGTGCTGTTAAGGAGAGTAGGAGGACCGGGATAGGCATGCATGTTATTGAAACGTCTCTTTGCTCTGCAGAATTAAAAATGTTTAAATGTGTTTAATGGTTCACAGGCATAAAAAAGCCCTATAAAAACCAATAAATGTGTCTCAGATGATAGCAAACTACATATTTTCCTCTCCTTTTATGCCTGAGGGAATTTTATGAATTAAATGTTTTTATTTGTTGTTGCTCTGAAGCAGTGTTTGGGAGATTTGAAAGTGTGTATGTGTAAGAGTGTGTGTGTGTTTGTCCCATTTATTGGAGGCTGTCTAAGACAAGAGAGACACTTGAAGTCAGATGGGCTCTGGCTCTGCACAGTGTCGGAAACCAGACAGCCACTCATGATAGACGCTGCTGTGTGAGCCTTTTCATTCTCATTCAATAACTGGAATTCAACTCAATAAGATCTCACTCTCAACTCAAAACTTCACTTTCTTACACGCACACAAACACCGAAGGTTCATGTCTCGCATGATCTTGAGAAAATGATCAACTTAAATTAGGGCTGCCGATCGATATAAATATATCAAATATTATAATATAAATTGTAATTCAATACATATTTTGACTAATCAAATTAGAATTAAAAATAGATTATACTTTATAAAGCATTAGCATATAATTAATCAAATTAGTATGGTTAGTTGTAACTAATCAAATTATTATTCAAATACAGCATTCCTGTACGTCAAACAGTAAAAGCATGGCGCTAACAACAGAAAGGTCATGGGTTTGATTCCCAGGGAATGCATGAATTGGTAAAAATCTATACCTTCAATGCAATGCAGTTGCCAAATGCATAAAAGTAAAAGTAATCACAGTAAATAAAAACATTTTCAACATCACTGTGGCTACCGATAACTCATTGAATCATTGAATAGACATTACAATAATTGGCCTTAAACTGCATATATCTGCATATATTAAAGCCAATCACTGGCCTACAGTCCACAGCAATCCATTTAATTTGTCATTCTATCTGAGGCAGACTTGGCAACCACTGTGTTTTAAGTTAAATGTAATTCAGTATTTAAAGACGTTTCTCGAGACTCCTGCATTCTGTTCCGTTATGTTGCTGACCATCCAGTTGAATGGAGAAATGTGTCTTTAGTGAACAGCTCCTTATATCCATTCAGTGCTGATTGGACAAATACATGGACATGATGCTTCAAGCATGAATTGCTCACTGTTGGAAAATTCCTTATAACAGAACTTGCCACAAGGCATAATTAGTTAAATTAGTTTTTTTATAGCATTGTTTTTTTAGTTTTAGAAGTAATCCCGCTAAATGAACGCATTAAATGGACAGACCTAATTTAGGTAATACTGTAACTAAACATCACCCTGATCAGTCACGTAAAAGTTGGACAGTGTGCATGCCTGGAAAAACTCCCAAAGCTGAAAATTCACTTGTCAATTTATTTTTTTCTTATTCCCATATATACCCAAGCAAGGGAATCCATTTTTTAAATAATTCTTTCCTTTCATCATATTCTGATTATTATCTTGCCAGAAACAAGTGCATGAACAAGCATAAGTGTCTCTCTGTAATAAATCTTCCTTGCTTTTACAATGAGTGTGTATTTGCATACTTGTGTGTTTTGTTTGCTTTATCTTTGTCAATCTGGTAAAAGGACTGGAGACAAAGTGTCGCGTCAGGCTGTAGGAGGGGTGCTGAAACCAGTTGTCTGTGTTTATAGCTGCTCTGTTATCTTTGTTAGATAGAAGTTTGCAGACATCATGTCTCATCTGCTTGTGCTTTAGTTCTGGGGGTCTGTGTGTATCTGTGTGTTTGTTTGAGATTGTTGTTAGGACTATGTAGAAGTAAAGCCTGGAATTTTTCCACAAGAGGTCAAAATCAGGGCGTATAAACTAGAGTGAGGCGTCTTCGTTCTGTCCCTCAAGCTGTCTGTTCCTTTTTTTCTCTTCTTATTCATCTTTTTTTCATCAGCATTGCAGCCCGTTTCTTGATTATTATTCCTGTCTATTCTGAAGAAAAGTGGCACTACTCAATGTGATTTCAGAAAGACTGTTTCTTCCATCTCGTTTCACTGAATTGTGTGGTACATTTATGTTTCTCTGAGTGTTGTGAAATGCATGTCGTTTCTGATTATTGCTTGTAAGCTGGTTACTAAAAGGTAAAAATAGTTTTTTTTTTTGTTGTTGTTGTTGTTGTTTTTCTTCTTGTGGTACAAAACAATATTTTGAGAGTATAATGCCAATA
Organism: Rutilus rutilus; assembly: GCF_951802725.1. NCBI lineage: Eukaryota > Metazoa > Chordata > Actinopteri > Cypriniformes > Leuciscidae > Rutilus > Rutilus rutilus. The sequence goes on from NC_140211.1 coordinate 20,350,765, forward strand.
TGCAGTCCTGTGCAAAAGTCAACCAAAATCTCAAAAACAAGCTGATTCACTGGGTTATTACAATGAATGTCAAAAGGAAAGTTTGGAAATATAATCTGATATTTCCCAATGACATAGTAAAGCAAAAGAAAAGATATTAAACATTAAAATGGTGAAAAATCGAACATGCCTAAGACATTTTCAAAGTACCGTATAAATGTCAAAAAAGCAAATAAGATATTCACAAATTGTTGAATTTAAATGAGCACTTTTTTTGACACAATATTGACTGAAAAGTCCCTAAAATTATTTTAAAACAGTTCCAGCCAATGCTGATAATTGTCATGTTATGGCCAATGTTAAAAATGGATGTAAACCACTAAAAACTTCAACATTTTTCAATGTCAAACCAATGTACATCGCAACTTTTGATTTTGAGATGAATACTGTAATATGTGATAATTAAGAAAAGCGCACCAGAAAAAGTCTTAAAGGAATCACCTCTTTAAATGTGTGTATAATATTAATATCAGCTTAAAAATGCCCAATATGAACATAAAAAAACAATCACAAATACCACAAGAAAACCAATAATGTCCTGATATGTTGTGAATTTCTATAACCACTTTGTTTTAATCAGACGCTATTTAATCTATGAGTTTTCATTCAATACTGATAATCTTAAAGGCCTGGTCAATATATTTGTGTGGAACATGGGAAACCAAGAGACCACCCACTGTCATGTAAATGAATGGTCATGCCCGCTCCACACTTATTTGAGTAAATACAATGTAACTATGTCACCTTAAAATAAAGTGTAACCCAAATCGAACTTGTTTATAATACTGTTGCGATATCAATGGTCTCATTCACTTATGTATGTGGCAGTGTGTATTAACACTTGTGTGTAGGTGATGTGTTGTTGGTCCTAAAATTGATTTTGTGCTTTTTTGGCATTTCTAGAGGAAGAGTTAAACTGTTGATGTAGCTAAATGCAGTGGACTTTGAGGTAGAATAAAGGCAAGAGGTAGAATAAAAAGAGAAGAATAATAGTTAATTATTTTCACTTTCAGAAACAGATTCGGTATAGTGTATTTTCACTATTGCATAAAGTACATTTTTGCTGACACATGAATGGCGCCAAATACACATTGATAAATATGCCATACATCTCTCTCTCTCTCTCTCTCTCTCTCTCTCTCTCTCTCTCTCTCTCTCTCTCTCTCTCTCTCTCTCTCTCTCTCTCTCTCTCTCTCTCAGCCTCCCACTGATAAGTGCCTGTGTCTGTCCTGTTGTTAATAGACAACCTGGTGGATACAGGGTCAAATCGCCTCTAGTGCAGTTTCTAGAGTATTAATTAAAGCTGCCCTTTGACCTCATGAGACCTGCTGATGATTGGTCTTACATTGCTCAGCCAAAAAAAAAAAAACACACACACACACACACACCCCTTAAAGGGGTCTTGAACTGTATTATTTCATTATTTTGTGTTTCCTGGGGTACACTTATAATGTTGGTATGATTTTTACATCAAAAATGGTCATAATTTAAAAATAACAGGCCTTTTTTCCACCCTGATTTTAGCCCTCTGATTTGAACGCTCTGTTTTAAGGGAGCGTGTCTGCTGTGAGACTTCAGTGTAAGTAACGCCCACTGCTTTGATTGGCTAACATCTTTGCATATGAAATAGCTAAGTATTATATGTGGAATTCTCTCAAAAACTTTTAGCATGTTTTTACTATTACAGTTCTAATCTAATCTAAATCAGATTACTAATCCTGATTATAGCATTATATTTTAGATTGATCGTGGCACGAAAGGTTGCAGTGGATGAGCATTGTAGCCAATCACAGACATGTTGAGCGCATGAATGCAGTGACCTCGTCATTGTAACACGAGTTCTGCACACTAACGAATGCTTTCATCATAACTAACAGTGCAAACACATTGTAGATAAGAGATTCATTGATTCTAACGGGAGTTTTAGCAAGAGTCCAGAACACTCACGCTGTTTGATTGACAGTTCCAGCGATTGTAAAGGGAGCGTTCTTTGATTGATCTCTATATATAATTTAATATATGAATCATTACATATCAGAAACATATACATTTTGGTTAGACATGTACACATAATCTGTACATATCAAACGATCTGTAACAAAGCAATAGTGACACAGTAAAAACTTTTTTCTCAGATAAGCGTGTTGCGTCGTTCCTGTGAGATCAAATATAGTAGGCACAGCATAGTTTTTTTTTATTTCAGGCTCTCTACAAATCCAATGCAACTGTGTTTTTCCACAGCCTGCCACTGCACAACATTTTGCACTCTTAAAAGGCATGTTTATCGCTTAATTGCTTGATCCACAGTGGGCAAGGCTGCTGAATTTTTAGGGTTTGTGATGTCACCGATCTGGGAAGAAGCTTGTTGTTGTCTCTACCAGCCGTTTGTTTTAGTCTTTAAAAATCAATTTCTGTAAAATAAAATACCTCCCTTTGCATTTAACTTTGAGCATCGTAACTTTGCAGATGCTGTTTATGCTCAAACAACAACATTTCACACAAACTAAAGTTAAAAACGTGAAATCATAATCAACTACCCTTTTAAATGAATGAGTGATTTTGGATGTCATTGTGGCAGAGCCTGAAAGGACACCGTTGGCCTTGTGGGTTGTATGGAGGGCTTTATTTGTGATATGTCAGCTGGATTAAGAGTATAAAAAGGACAGAATGATGGCAAGACAGAGGTGGAAGGAGACCGGGACATGTCCTTGCACCCTCCTTAGGTAGTCAGACAGCAATAAAAGCCCTTTAATTCAGTGTGAAATTGGGTTCGAGTGCAGATATGTATGCAGTGGATTTAATATACTTCATTAGAATGTGCACTGCGGTGGGGGCTTTCCATTGACTTCTATTGTTTTTATGCTGAGCTAATGATATTCTCGATCCATTTTCATTTACATTTTCATTAAGAGATTATTTAGTGTATTTATTAAGCCATTTTCCTCATGGGAGCTGTTGGCCAGTCTCCACAATGTAGGTGATTTCAGGTTTTACTATCCTTGTGGCAGACAAAAGCTGACCCACACATGCAGACAGTCAGGTGTGGAGGTGGTTTGCACATAAGTTGCAGCACCACAGGAGATGAAATCGGCCAATCATGAAGCCAGCTGAGCCCCCACTGTGTCCTGTCGTCCCCTCAGCCCCATCCCTCCCATTCCCTCTTTCTTTCTCCTCGTTTTCCTTTACCTGGTGGTAGGGGTCATGTCACAGGCTCTGAGTAACTCTGACTGTGCTGACAATGTGGACGAAAACCACAAAAAAAGTCCATTCAAGAGAAATCCATCGTCCTTGAACGATAAATGAATGACAAACTCCACAAAAGAGAGTTTCTCTTTTACGTTTCTTGAATTCCATTCCACTCTTTATCTCGCTCAGCCATTTTGACCTCTTTACCTCATTTTTGCTCTTGTTAAATTTAGTTTGTTAAAATGTATTTTCAACAATGTTGTTCTCTCACTCCTGACCTTCTCTTAGCATGACATGAATAGAACAGTTCTATATTCTGTGACAATTATGTGGGTAAGTGACTTCTTTAGATAATATTAATACAAGTTAATACTGCAGAAGCAATATTAACTTTAGTCAAATGAGATTTCAATTATCTCTTTCAATTATTCATGTATTTTCTTTCTTTATATTTCATTTGCATTGTGGTTACAAAGTGGAGTGTTGCAAAGCCAACTCTTTCTTTCCTCTTCAGTTATTTTACTCTCTGTAGTAGAGGTGGGCGATATACCAGTAGACACGATTAACCGGTAGAAATTTGCCAACCGGTAGAGATTTTGGACCATCTTCTTTATTGCGGTTACGCTCACGTGATGCTGCTGTGCTGCATGGTCACGAAAGCTTATCGTTTGCATGCATTTTTTAAAACGAGTGATTTTGAACCGTTGAAACGCAATAGTCAGCAAAAGAGAACTCATTTCGTTATATGCGTGCGCTGATGGTTTCTGAGGGCTGTGAGACGTGCGCACATGAAGCCGCTGCTCATAGAGCGCACTGAACTGAGTTCTTTTTGCCCCTTAATTGGGCTTCAACTGTTATACACGTACTTGTGTGTCAAAATGTCAGTCTTAGCAAGTGTCCTCGTAAACACAATCATTTATGTCTTAAGTGAACGTAAACGGTGCATTTGTAACAGTATAGTGGATCCGTGTATTTGGTCTTAATGTGACAGTGGCCTAATGATCCTGCTGGCATCTGTGTCATTAATGTTAATCAAACAACAAAAAAGAGAACATTTCTCAACGCTCTTGAAATACAGCTGTTCATTGTTTGTTCATGTTAGTTCACAGCGCATTAACAAATACAACCTTTGATTTTAATGACATATTAAAGATTTCATTCTTAGTTCATGTTAACTAAACTAATGTTAACTAATGAACCTTATTGTCAAGTGTTACGAATAAATGCATATTTAATTTACACAGTGAAGATAGTGTTTTTATATACATTTGATTACTTTATACAATTTATTTAGGCTAGTATTTCTTATTTCTAATGCTTGAATTTTTTCAGATAGGTCTGTTTCTTTGTTCTATTGTAGTTTGTTGTCCTATTGCTTGTAATATTATTATTAGTATACGTTTTTTGTGACATTGAAATTGGTGATAAGAATTATGACATTTTTTTGATGATATAAAAACCTTATTTAAAGCAAAAATAACTACATTGTGATATATATTGTTAACGTGAAATAAAATTACTCATATTTTAAGTCTGTACTATTTTGTTTGAAAATTTGGAAATAAAACCCTAAAAACTAAAATCAATCATTTTATATATATAGAGAATGTACAGTATGAAACAGATATTTATTTTGAGATTTGCTGAAGCAGTGTCGTTAAAATATTGTCTTGAAAGATTAAAATAGGGGAAATGAGTGAGCACAATTATTTATCACCTTTATGTGCTTGGCTTGCGCTCACCAATCTATGTTGTTTGATTTTCAAGAGTGTTTTCGATTAAATCCTGATCAATTCTTTAATTAGCGATAGGCAGTGAAAGTCAATGTCTTTTGCTTTGCTGTGTTAGTGCTGGTCCTGTCATTAAGTCTTGCTTGACCCTTTTGTGCTATAGTCTGAATTGATTTCACTATAATTTTGTTTTCAGAGGAAGGGATACAGCTTGCTCATAATGGTTTTGACAAGCAATGTAGACTCGATTCTGAATTTTATTTAGGCAATTTGCATCACTAAATCATTTATATGATGTTGTTTTTTCCAGACCCACAAAAAGGCTAAATGAGCTGCTTCTGTTATACTGTTGAATATTTGATGATGGAGATAAAATGCAAAAAAAACAAAAATGAAAGTGTCACTGGCACATTTTCTCATTCCTCTTTCTCCAATTATTCTCTCTACCATTTCAATTTTTAATTAAGCTATGAAGTATGAGAGATTGTACAGTTTTGAGAATGATAGAAGTACAATAAATTCTTTTTCAATATACAACAGTCCAGCAAACACTGAAGAATGGCAGTATCATTCTGATGGAATATCATATCGTGGAGTTTATATAAGGTGACACTGCAAGGTTGAGTCTGATGTTATCAAGACTCCAAACACAACCGATTGTAGAGATCTTATTGCTTACATGCACTTGCAGGGAGTGATTAAACTGAACCAGGGGGCTTTCCGTGCCAATTTTTTAAACATCTTAATACGGTATGTGGTTTGCATCCATTTGCTCTCTTCAGCCGCTCTCTTTTCTCTATTCATGTATTGCGTCGTGTGTCAGCTGCTGGTTACCCTAGGTGTTCTGCACAGCTGTCACCCCCTCAGGAAGCAGAAAAGTAACAGCGTGTCCTATTGGGCTTTCCAACAACCGTTCTCACTGTGTTAATGCTTTTCAGATAATGTATGTCTTCACTGAAACCTTATGAGAATGGGATGTCTTCCTGTCGGGAAGGGGTATTATGAGATGGCATGATATACTACTAGGAGGACAAAAGGTTAAAGAATAACAAGGTTTGTTTTAGACCAGTGGCGTGTGGAAGCTCGTCTCTTGTTTTTTTGTTTGTTTTTTTCTGTATAAATCCATGTCGCAGATTCATTTGAAATTTTTTAACCATGACTTTTCATCTGCATTTTCCCCCATCACATTCATGCCACGTGACCTCTGAAACCGCAATGTTCTCAAGGGAGGTAAAAGAGACGCTTCCTTCCTATGAAACTTTATCTGCTAATGTGGCCACTGGACAGTGTTACTTGATAAAAATGTCACTTTACACACTATATGAGCTATGTTTTGTTTTTATTTTAGTACTGACAATTATTGTTCTCGTTACTTATTTATTTAGTTATGCAGGGACTGCCTCCTTGGATGAAACACCCCTGCTTTAAAGTAAAGTCACACTGAAATAAAAAAAAAAATACATATCAATAGTCAATACTTTAGTGGTCACCTTTTTTAACCCAAGCAGCTTTCTGTTGGTAAACGTTTTACCTCTTAAATTTAGTCTCTGGCCAATATAAGTGACCCCTGAAATACACACAACTGCAACCGATGACCTTTCTTTCTGCTGCTTCGTCTCTCTGTCTCTCTCTCTCACTCGAGCGCACTTGGTATTTCACTGTCCACTGTAGCTACTGGCCTCCTCGTCTGTATGAGTCACAGCAAACACGTTCAATTTTCAGTTCACTTATTCTTCTGATAGACTCCAACTGTGAGGGTTCATCTAAACTGACAATCAGTGCACCTCCTCTACCCCTGTTCACTTTCTTTTCTTCTTTAATCCTCCTAGGGGAGTTTTGCCAAATCTGACCACAACCTTAAAATTAAGCACCCACCACCCCCTAATGCAATGCCTTTCTCTAGTCAAATGTGTATATAGGGCAACCCAGGGCATTAAGGCATGAGGTTTTGAAAAAATAAATGACCTTAAAAAAAAAAAAACCTTAAAAGTTGAGAGAATAATATAAATATAAAGCCTCGTATTCATATTATTGGGCAGTGGTATGGTAAACACACTATCTAACCATATTAGTTTCTACAATCTTTCAGATTTTAAAGTAATATGTGTGTTTGCATTTAAAAAAATTAAAATATTGCACTAAATGATCACAGGCAATTAGAACACATTTGATGTTAAATATTACTCTACATAGAACAGATTTTGAACCGATGGCAATTTTCCTGTCAAAATGGAAACCAAGTGACGGACAAAATTTCCTGTCGCTTTCCGTGGCTGGGTGACAAAAATCAGATTTACATGGAAGAGATACCTTTTATTGCTTGACGCTTTGTTCTAATCAGCTGTGAAGCAATAGTGTTATGCAAGTATCGTAGTACTCCGTCTTGAAAAGCTTTATCCCTTGCTAATAGAAATATGACCAGAAATTGGACTGTAATTTCTCCCATCTCTCATTATTGTTTGCCACTCTCAAGATTGCTGTTTATCAAGATTAAAGATAAGTGGAAACTGATAGCATAACACTATCATTTATTTTCATCCTTAAAACTTGTGAACTTTCATATGAAATAAGACATAAAGGATGGGAAATGAAAATATACTGAAAAGTAGAAATTGCCCATGCATTGATGAGTGGTTCACACATTTCAGTGGTGCTTTAATGTACTTATTATTTTTGTGATAATAAAAGGAGATTGTATAATTGTTTGCATTGTCATTGTACAATTGTCACCCTCATCATCGAAGGTGCATTTTTGGTAACATTGAAACGGCACAATTTATCATCACTTCCTCAAAAATAAGATGTGTTTGTGAAACAAAGCAACCAAATTGGACTTAAATCCATAACAATATGGTGTACCTGGCCAATTCTCAGGGATTACGAAGACTTGGCGACAAGGCATTGCAGGCTATCATTAGCCAGGCGTTCAACAGAGACGTGTCTGTCTGCTGCATGCTCTCAGCTCCCTGTCAATACCTGCACTTAGCAGTGAAAACAGATGTTCTTCTTCCATTCCTCCTCCCACGTTGAGTGTCACCTGCGTCTTAACAAGCTGTTTGTCGCTAGTGCTGCAGGGGGCTGGGTGGCATAGTCTGGTGTCTGTGTTCATTAGCTGCCTCTAAATCTTGCTCACACCTGGATTCCTAGTCACCACTGTTTCTCTGTGTGACAAACATAGAAGAGAAGTGAGGCTTCAGCCCAGGCAATGACAGGGCTTCTCGGCTCATTTCTGGCTTGGTAATCTCAAGATAGAAGTGATTGGCAAAGATTGGACCTCAAGTTCATCCAAGAGATTACTTGGAATTAACACCCTAAACACAGTAATGCTGCCTACTCACTGGCTATGTGTGCGTCTTATAATGTGCATATATTGTTAAAATATATAGATTTTTAAATATTATTTTAATTATATGGCTGTGTGTGTGTGTAGATGTGTATACACTCCCATTCAAAAGTTTGGTGTCAGTATAATTTTTAATGTTTTTGAGAGATCAATGTTCAATACAATAGGCTACTTTAATTATAAAATAAACAAACAACAATACGAAAGTAAAGCGGCAGCTCCTCACGGACGACTGGATGTTTATTTCCTTGGCCAATATCTTTGTTTTGTTTTTTGTTCTTTTTGCTGTGGTAGACTGAAAACCTTTGCATGCCTATTTACTGCACATGACCTTATACTTAACAGTTCAGCATATTGCTCTTGGTTGAACATACCCATTCGTCATACAGCAGAAGGCTCTTAGCAGCTCTTATGTTAAATTGTTACTTTACGTGACGTGATGTGAAGGTAACCCATGCTCTGAATTTGTCCTCTGCATTTAACCCATCCATGTTTTGTGCACACACATTAGCAGCAGTGAACACACACACACCCGGAGGTGCCTTGCTCAGGGGCACCTCAGTCATGGGTATTGAGGATGGAAGAGAGCGCTGTTCATTCGTTCCCCCACCTACTTTTTCCTGCTGGTTTTGAGAATCGAAGTCTGGCTGCCCCAAAGAATTTATAGCTCTGATTTGTTTCTTCCTGCTGAACAGTGGTAGTCATAATACACTAAATCCAGACATTGTCACTGTGCTAAGACTGACTGCCATCAAAATGGATTTGAATATAAATTCAAATTTAAGCATAGTGGCCTATCCTATGTATTCTGGGGCAATAAAGGTGACTGATGCTTATAAACTGCTGATTTACATTAAAACAACAGCATCATGTTCTTAAACTCTCCTTCTGTCTAAGGGATTTGACTATTTATGCGAAGAGGCTCACCTGACACTTAAGTCTTGATTTTTCAAGCGGTTGTGATTTGTTTTGAGCCTTCATTATGCTGTTCCATTGAGGTCCTCTCAAAACCTTTTTTTTTTTTTTTATATCGTTCATATCCTTCTTCAACTTGTTCTTGTTCTCCCTTTTATCTTTATTTCTCCATTCACTCGACTGACAAGGGCTTTTGAAGCTAGGTCATGAGAGCATATAATAATGCCATTATGATTCACTGATCTTCTACTGGAGCAAATGGCCCCTCCTTCCCTGAGCGAGCCACTTTTTAAAACCAACAGCGCCGAAGACGATTAGCCTGGCTCTGTCCTGTCTAATGAGCTCCTTGTTAAAGTTTAATGTCTGTGTTCCACTGCAGTCAAGAATTTTAAGCGCCGGCTCAGACTCTCTTCTGGGGAAGTGTGCCACGTTGGGCTGTTGTTCGAGAGCATGCTGATGATGCTTTTAGTTTTGCACTTACAAACATGTCCCAGTTCTTTGGCCTGAGGGCTACAGCTTAGAGGATTATTGTGAATGCTTAGAAACTTTTAATCTCAAACTGTGTGTTAAACACACTATTCCTCTATTACTTATAAGTCAGTGATTCTTCTTTGTTTAATTTTTTTATTGAGGGTTTGTAAAGCCTTTCAAGATTGGATATGTGGGTAAGATAACTCAGTTTGATATTCTAAAGGGACAGTTCACCCATAAATGAAAATCCTGACATTATTGTGTTATTCCAAACCTGTATGACTTTGTTTCTTCTGGCGAACCCAAAGATGATATTTTGAAAAATCTTTCAGCTGTTTGCTTGTACAGTGAAAGTCAATAGTGTCTAAACAACATGGCATCCCACTTACACTGTAAAAAAATTCTAACCTCTCCAAGTCAAAATTTTCTAGTGACTGGTCACATCTAAATGTTTGAATTGGCCCAAGTGCAATTCTTGTTGCAATAGTCTGTTAACATTGGCTCAATGAGAAATAATACGTCAGACTAATTGAAAAATTTAGATGTGACCAGTCACTAGAAAATTTTGACTTGGGGATGTTTTTTTTTTTTTTTACAGTGTACAGTTGTGGTCAGAATTATTGACACCCCTGCTAAATATGATCAAAGATGGCTGTAAATAATATTTCTGCAATGTTTATCCTTTTGATCTTTCATTCAAAAATGTTTACCTTTCATTGAAGTAAAAGAATTAAAAAGCAGGGGTAAGTCACATTATGAAATAAATGCTTTTCTCCAAAGCACATTGGCCATAATTATTGACACCCTTTTATTAAATACTTTTTGCTACCTCCTTTTTCTCCTATAATGCCTGATGAGTTTGGAGAACACCTGACAAGAGATCAGAGACCATTCCTCCATACAGAATCTCTCCAGATCCTTCAGATTCCCAGTTCAGCCCAATCATTTTCTATAGGGTTCAGGTCAGGAGACTAGGATGGTCATGGGAGAAGCTTCATTTTGTGCTCAGTGGCACATTTTTGTTGATTTTGATGTTTGTTTTGGATCGTTGTCCCGATGGAAGATCCAACCATGGCCCATTATAAGATTTCTAGCAGAAGCAGTCAGGTTTAGATTTTATCTATTGGTATTTGCTAGAATCCATGATACCATGTGTCTGAACAAGAAAAAATAGGCCGACAACATTAAAGATCCAGCCTTACTTTTGATGCCTGTTTACACCAAACCCAGCAAACTAGGTGTTTGCTGCCAAAAAGCTTTTTTTTTCTTTTTTCTTTTCATCTGACCATAGAATCCGGTCCCTTTTGAAGATCCAGTCGTGTCTGACAACTGAATATGCTGGAGTTTGTTTTTGGAGGAGCGAGGAGGATTTTTCTCGAAATCCTCCCAAACATCATGTGCTGATGTAGGGTTTGTTTTATTTTGTTTTTATTTAATTTTTTTTATGCTTTCTGACCTCAAGACTCAACTAATCTCTGCAATTCTCCATCTGTGATCCTTGGAGAGTCTTTGGCCACTCAAACTATCAACCTCACCATGCATTAAGACAATATAGACACACGTCCTCTTCCTGACAGATTTGTGACATCTTTAGTTGATTGGAACTTCTTAATTATTGCAATGATGGTGGAAATGTGAATTTTCAATGCTTTAGCTATTTTCTAACAACCACTTTCTATTTTGTGAAGCTCAACAATCTTTTGCTGCACATCAGAACTATATTCTTTGGTTTTACTCATTGTGATGGATGATTAAGGGAATTTGGCCTTTGGGTTTCCTCATATTTATACTTCTGTGAAACAAGAAGTCATAGCTAGACAATTTCTTGTTGCTATAGTCACCCTGGTGTTCTAAAAAATATATATATATTAATGGGAATATACTTCAGAGAAATTTTACTCAAAGAATTCTAGGGGTGCCAATAATTGTGGACAGCGTGTTCAGGAGAAAAACATTTATTTCATAATGTGAATGTTTACTTTCATAATGTTTTTTTACTTTCAATTCTTTCACAATGAAAGATTACATTTTTGTGAATTTCTTGAAGGAAAGATCAAAATGATAAACAATGCGGATTTATTTTACGGCCATCTTTGATCATATTTACCTGGGGTGCCAATAATTCTGACCACAACTGTACTTTCATTTAATGCAAACAAAACACAGAGACAGTTTCTAGTCTGCTACTTTGATATGTTTAATCTTTGTCATCCTCCTCAAAATGAAGCTTGAGCTATTTAGTGCGGAAATAATGTTTGCAGTCAGAGTGCATTTTAATTTAGGCCAGTATGGCATTTGAAGCAGCCATTTGGTGGAAACATGTCATATACAACTTTAAAGTTTATTTAACTCTCACTTTCTCAAGTTCAGCTGTGAAATTTTCCAGTAAAGATTTCAAGTCAAAAAGTATATGGAAAGGTGGGCAGATTTTACCCAAATGAAGGTGTCTGACAAGTGAATAATCTTTTGCATGTCTGCACAAACATTCAGCATTCTCGTAAATGAATGAAATATGTGCCCTTTTTCCATCTCTTAGTGATCATGCTGGAGTGAGGAGACACAGAAGATCTATATGATCTCTTGGATGTGAAGTTCCACAAGCTGCTGAGTTGACGAGATCAAGGAAGACTGGAAGACAAGCGAAGAAGTGAAGGAAGGAAGGAAGGAAAGAAGGAAGGAAGGAAGGAGTTGGTTGGACTGGCTGAAGGGGAAAAAGAAGGGCTGGATGCTAGCCTCTATTTATTCTAGAATTTCCCAGTTTCCTCAGAGATGGCCTCCAACTTCAACGACATTGTCAAGCAGGGCTATGTCCGCATGCGGAGCAGGAAACTGGGGGTGAGTAGTAATTAATAGCTTTTAGTGCACATGATCTTGATTATTATTTTTTTTTTTAACTTGTCTTTTTTTATTTATTTATGTTCTATTAATTATTTATTTCAGAGTTTTCTTGTTTTAGTTTTAATAATCAGTTTGGTGTAGGATTTTCTTTGAAACAATTTCAATGAATACAAAGAAAGTAATACGATGTAATACAATAATACAAAGTAATACGTTGAATTAAACATGACATTTTGAAGTTGAAAGACTGATATAATATTTTGTTGTAAAATGTACTCCAATAATATTTTTGTTTTATTCACAACAATCTTTTTTTTTTAGTGTAGCGTTCAAATTTCAACGGTATAAAATTTCTCAGCACAGTCTTGTCTATCTTGTAGCATTTAGTGAATTAGCTTATTATTATCTTATAGTGTATTATTATGCCATGTACAAAAATGTATTTTAGTTTAAGTTTTTCACAATTATTATTTAGATTGATTTTTTAAAAATATATTTTCCTGTTTTTGTTTTAATTTCCGTTAATAATTATACTGGAGCCAAACATCATATATCAGTTTGTGTGTTGGTCAGCATTTGCTTTAATATTGTGTGATAGGCAAGGTAATGAAAGCATTGCTGTATGTGGCATCAAAATGTCCAAGTGTTGTTTATCGTTTCATCCAGATCAGACTAGACGTCTTACACAAAATAATTTTACTGGGTAATTGTATGTTTTTGAAGAGATTGAGCAAATGATTCCCTTGGAATAGGCTTTGTGAACCAATAATGCAGCAGGACGTAGGGGGACTACATTCATACTACTAACTTAACTTCATCTCTGGCCCGGAGACCTCATTACAGCTTTACAATCTTCTGCTGACACGAGCTTCAGCCTCACAGGGTCTGAGAGCATCTCCTCTGCTGTCCCAGTTAGTTACACTTACATAAGTTTTTTTTTTTTTTGCCTCTGGAAAAATCTCATTCTTTCTTCATTTTCTTTTTGTCATTTTACTTGTCATTTTTCATTAGTATTTCATTGTGTTTGTCTCTTGCTTTATTTGCATTACAATCACTTTCCGTTACGAGTTTTCCTGCTCTGCATATGCTTTTATGATTACAAGCATATGTTTTTAAACTATTTCACTGCTGAAATCAATCTGGATGAACCGCATTGATGTTTCAGAATGTCTAAGACGTTCCAGCATTACTATGTCTAGTGACTTTCTGAGTGCCTCTCGAGCTCATGCACAGGTCGATGGCTGAATTATATAGTCAGCAGGATTGTGGTTATCGTGGCAGCAGTGGGGTTGTGACACATGGTCCCCCTGGGGAACGCAGTGCTAAATAATCTAAGAGAGGAGTTTATATTTTACCATTTCCTTCTCTCTTTTTTTTTGTTTTGGTACCCTTTATTTCTCCTCTCCCTACATTCTCTCTTTTATTTCTCTTTCTTCTTGTTCCTTTTGCACAGAAACATCTTGTATCTGCATCTATGCTTTTCTTTGTCTCTCCTTTTTGCTTTCCTGTGCTGTGCAAACTCAAAACGGGCACCGTTCCTCCATCATTGTTTAACAAACGGCTTCCCTAATTGTAAGTCAATTTCCTTCGTCTATTTAATATTATGCTAGTGCACGTAATGCAAGCACAATATCGTAAATCCCCGCTTATGCGCAGCTAATACTATTTACATCCATGCTGCTGCCTCTGCTCTGATTTGGCAGCAGCAGTGAGTGTGTGGCGGCATTTGCATTTGTGTCTGAGCTGTGACAAAGCCCTCTCTCTCTCTCTCTCTCTCTCTCTCTCTCTCACACACTCTCACACACTTTTTTCTGGCTGTAGAGGAACTAGCCTCCACAGATTGGAGGAAATATTGTGTTCTAATCCATTTTCATTGGCAAAAATCTCCCACATTACAGCATTTTCATCATATTGTCCATCTGAGAGTTGTATTGAATGCGGGTGGTAAATATTTTGTAAGGCTTTGACCACCCAGGTTTATTTAGTCATTACCGTGTTTGTTAAAGAAGAGGATTGTTTAGCGATTGTTTTCTTATTCATATTTGGTTGTAACTTTCTGCAAGACCTGGAACTTACTGACTGATGCTTCTGGATTCTGTGAACACATGCATTAGTGAACACATGCACACACTGTAAAAAAAAGTTGCTGCCTTAAATTTTTAAGTACAATCTACTTGGATGTTTAATTCATTTCAACTTAAATTACATTAAACTGAGTTTAAACAATGAGTTGAATCTTGTATAAATTATTTAAAAAAAGTTTAAAATTGCTTACCTTATTTGGATGAGTTAAAGCAATGTAAAAACATTTACAGTCTTGGTGGTATGGTGTGGTGAAATTGAATATTTTAGTTAATGAGAACATCACCAGAGGACTGAAAATAAATTTTGTAAAGACAATTGAAATTTTTGTATAGGCGTACTTATAGTTTTGTATAGTTTCCACACACACAAAAAAAATAAGCAGACTACTGTTTTTAACATTGGTAATAATAAGAAATGTTTCTTGAGCACCAAATCTGTATATTAGAATGATTTATGAAGGATCATGTGACACTGAAGACTGATATAATAATGCAAATAAATTCAGCTTTGATCACAGGAATAAATTACATTCTAAAATATATTATATTTTAAATTGTAATAATATATTTCACAATATTACTGGGGGGTTTTTGTATTTTTTATTAAATAAATGCAGCCTTGGTCAGCATAAGAACTAAATAATGTATTAAATTAAGTGCATATACGTTTAATAATTTTACATTTTTCACTGTTTGAAATGTATACCTTGAATGCAATGTACACCTTAGTCGCTTTACATGTTGCCATAAAGCAGCTGGGTGAGTCTCATCAGCCTTTCATCACACCGTTCCAGACCACTGTCTCCATATCCCTTCCCCCTCCCTTCCGCTTTACGTTCTTCTTCACCTCCCTCGCCAAACTCCATGTGCACCTCTAGGGATGCTAATTAGCCAGACTACATACCTCTCTATCTCTCCCTCCCTTTTTCACTGTCTATCTCTGCGGCCCACTTAGGGACCAAGAACCCCAATCAGACTAATCAGAGCTCTGTTTAGCATTCTGCTCGGGTATCGGCAGCCCAGGATCGCCGGCCTCACTGCCATGCTGGAATTACCCTAATTGCTCCTCAGCCACTGCCAGCTCTTTTGAGTGCATTTGCAATCGTAAACGGGCCAACACCAGGCATCACAATTATGAAACAACCCCAGACATTAGATGGGGAGGGTGTTGGTCGATGCATGTGACAAAGACCAAAAATCAAATGGACATACATTGTAAAACCGCGCTTAGCCCTCTTTTTTGTTATCCACCTCTGAGGGAAAAAGCCCAGATCTGAAGCTACTGTGACGCAGACAGACAGGACCTGAATTTTAGGATAGTTTCAGAAAATCCCCAACAGGTTTCAATGGACGCAGCCATTTTAAATTTAGTCTTGCCTGAGAGGAAGTGGTTTAATTTTAGCTTTAAGCGTAGCAGCAACTGTTGTTAAAATAGTGTCATTATTGCTTTGACTATCCTAGGATGCCAAGCTGAGTTTTATCAGATCTCAGAGGACGAGAAGATGAGAGATGAACAGCTGACAAAAATGCATAAATGGATTCATACCAAGGGCAAACAGCCTCATTAGTCATTATAGGCTTATTATCCTATGAAATGTTGGCACATTCTGCCTCTGTTTTATCTCTGCTTCTTCCTTCCAATAAATAAGCCTTTCACTGTTTCAGTTTAAATTGTTAACTCTCCCTCTGCCTCCATACGCTGTTATTGCGTCCTTCATTCTATTTCTCCTGCCTCTTCTCTTATATTGACCTGAAGTAAGCACTTGAGAAGTGTTGTGTATTCCCCCATGTTTTTAACACATTTGCTTTGACTGCCATGACAAGTTATTCTCCATGTAGAGGTTTAAGGGTTAAAGCGAGACAATATAAAGATAACTGTGCATGTTAATACACATTCACGGTGTGAGAAGACTGACCCTGAAACAAAATTAGCTTGGTTACCATGGTTTCTTCCAAAAAAAATAAGGAAGAAGCTCAATTATGCTGTAAGCCATATAGTAATTGAGCTAAATAATATTCAAAATCACACTGTTGTTGTAGCCTTGCCAATATTCAGTACTGTGGTATAATTGCGAGTGAGATCATTGCTTTCATACTGCAGCTAAAAGCAATACATTAATATCAATTATCTGAAATTTCCGACACAGTTTGGCCACTTCATTAATGTTTGCTCTGGAAAAATGGATTTAAAAAAAAACAATCAAAAAACAAAGCAGGGTTGGAACAAGTGGAGTCATACAAGCTGCTGCTACATATACTGCCTTTCAAATGTTTTGAATGTTTTTGAAAGAAGTCTGTTAAGCTCTCCATATATTTGATCAAAAATACAGTACAAACAATAATATTGTGAAATATTACAATTTAAATGTTCTATTTTCATCGAATTCATTCCTGTGATGACAAAGATGAATTTTCAGCATCATTACTCAGTAATGAGTAATCAGTTACTTCAGTAATCCTTCAGAAATCATTCTAAAATGCGGATTTGCTGCTCAAGAAACATTTCTTATTATTATCAATGCTGAAAACAGTGGTGCTGCTTAATACTTTTGTGGAAACCATGATACAATGTTTTTTAGGATTCTTTGCTCAGAAGTGACAGTAAAGACATTTATAATGTTGCAAAAGATTTCATTCTCAAAAAATGCTGTTCTTTTGAACTTCCTATTCATCAATTTAACACATCCTTGCTAAATAAAAGTATTAATTCCTTCAAAAACAATTCATACTAACTTTTGAACAGTAGTGTAGGATCTCTGGCTACTTTCATAAAGTTCAATTTCTTTTTGTTGACAGTGGTGGCTATAATGCCAAGTTAATTGTAGTCATTTTTACACGTTACCATGATACCTTTTTGTTTTGGTGTGTGTGTGTGTATAGGCTATGCCTCTACGTCTGTGTATAATTGTTGTGCGGACAGATATACAAACAGTAAAGCAGCAGTGAGAGCACGTCTCACCCACACACACACACACACACACACACTTGGTCGCTCTCTGCTGATGCTGTTGCTCAGTCTGTTTACAGAGGATTAGTGGTACCTCAGGGGACAATATGATGCAAACAAGGGATCAATCTTTTACCTGCTGTGAATGGAAAACCATGCAGCAAACTTTCTCCATTTTTCCATAAGATGGGTCCAAGCATTCGAGTGGCAATAACATTAAGGTCAGCAGCTTAGATGGCAAAAACAAAAGCTCATCGGCTCGGTTCAGATTTCTATTAATCATCTCGGCAGGAAGTTGGACACGCTGTAAGATGCATGAAACTTCCTAAGGTAAGATCACCTAATGATATGTTCATTAATGGACAATAGGGTTAAAAGCATGTGGACTCGGTTGTTAAGCCTCTGTTGTATTTGAGGGGCAATGCAGGCCTTTCATTATACAAGCTTGATGACTAACGCAATGTTTATGACTGTGTGAGTCATAATGTAACTTAATTTAAAAACAGTCTAAACACCAGGGAATTTGATCAGAGTCTAAACACGTTGACTTTAATTCGCTCTTAAGGGTTACTGAGGCAAAAACGACAAATAATTCCCCTGTAAAGAATAAAAATGTTCCTGGTTAACTCAATTCAGTTCAAATGTTACAGTTTTTCTCTTGCCGTTCTTGTCATCTTCCGACGCTTAAAACACAAAGGAAAGCGTATAAAGCTGAACTGCTGTTTCTCAGAAAGCCTGTTCAGTACATCAGGCTGTTTTGACAAAGGATTGTAATGCTTGTTGAATAGATGATAAAGAAATAATATTGCTCAGGAACAATTTCCAGTAGATTGCAGTAAGATGGGTGTACGTGATGACGATAGAGAGCGGAACTGGCCTTGGGATAGCTGGAGCACTTGCCTAAATGGACTGGGGTTACCGTGGCAACTGTAGGATTTGTCATTGAAGGACATCAGAGGTATAAACAGAAAATAGCTTTTATGGCAGGAGGTCGATCGAGGGAGAGAGAGTGTTTACAAAAGAAAAAGACAGATCACAACTGGTGTGGGTTTAATTAGGAGCTTTCATATTGTACAAATAACACATTTGTCTAGTCTAGCAGAATAACTTGTTTTAGCTTTGGAATGAAATGTTCTTCTAAGCCAGTATTTTACTTTTGTTTTTACCCGTATATTTGTAATGAAGCGCAGGTCTCTGTGCCACACGCAGCATCAGACTGTACATTACCCAGTTTCTCAGTGTAACCACCTGACACAAATAATCCTGAAAACATTTATCAAAGTTTAAGCAGCACAGCTGTTTTCAGTTTAAAATAATAAGAAATGATTCTTGAGCATCAAAGCAGCATATTAGAATAATTTCTGAATGATCATGTGACACTTAAGACTGGAGAAATGATGCTGAAAATGTAGCTTTGCCATCACAGAAATAAATGACATTCTATAATAGATTAAAACAAAATATTTCACAATGTTGTTGTTGTTGTTTTTTTGATCAAATAAATGCTACCTTGGTGAGTATAAGAGACATTAAAAAATCTTACCGACCCAGAACTTTTGAACAATAGTGTATCTGTATCATTCAGTCAATAGTGATATTTTACAATATTTTTACATTTAGATTGCATTTAGAACACTCTGAGAGTTAATCTTTAAGAGCACTTATTTAATAATCCTGTAATCTTACAAAACAAAATAGGGAAGATTTACATTGGTCAATTATTGATTCTCTGCATTAAAAATTATTGGCGTATTAGCATCAGTCAAAATATCAGTATATATTTTATGCCATGCTGCATTTTTATTTTAAAAGTTCCTTAACACTGAAATCATTCATTTACTCACTAAGGCCAATTTCTACTTGCCTTTAGCACATGGTGTGCTAATAGCACATTGTGAGTGTTATTTTCGGACCTCATGTGGTTATGTGCATGCGTGTTTCAGATCTATCGGCGCTGCTGGCTGGTGTTTAAGAAGTCGTCCAGTAAAGGACCTCGTAGACTGGAAAAATACCCTGATGAGAAGTCAGCCTACATCAGAGCCTGTCCTAAGGTACACCTCTCACTGCAACAGTTCAGTTAAGGTCTAATCTAAGCTGTGAAAATGTCACGGGTCATATGAAAGATTCGAGGAAAACATTCAAGTGTCACTTTAGTTCTCCAATTATACTAACAGCCACGTAGAGCGCATTCATACTGCGAGGGCTGGCTGGCAAGATTACGAGACGGGCAAACATACATTTTTGAATAAAAGTATCTATACGCAAAGACCCTCACGAATTGCTCTAACTTTGCTGACTCACGGTCCTCCGGTTTCTGTGTGTTTATCGGTCTCATTTGCTTTTCTTCACTGCACTCTGCTTCTCCCACAACCCGCTATAGACCGTGAAAGATAAATTAGATGATTAAGAGACCGCAAGTGCCTTTCCAAATGATGCGAATGAAGTTTGCCTGAATAACTAGGCTCTGTCAGTACTTCTGAGTTTGCATCGGTTGCCTTTTCTATGTTCACACAGGTGACAGAGATTAGTAATGTGAAGAACATCACAAGATTGCCTCGTGACACGAAGCGGCAAGCTGTGGCCATCGTCTTTACAGACGACACCTCTCGAACCTTCACCTGTGAATCAGGTACATCATCTTCAACTAAGGCTTGTTGTTAGCTGATGATGATGCTTAACTTAAAGAAGCTCTCATTCTTGACATTAGCAGTCTATACAGTCTGATGATGTGCTGCTCTCACATTAACATACTGCATCTCCGAGTGTATGTTTTATTTATAGAACATATTCATTTAAAGAACATGTTCATTCATCGACATCATTGAATCTTTTTGTTCTCCCAGAGCTGGAGGCTGAAGAGTGGTTTAAAACCTTGTCTATTGAGTGCCTGGGGACACGTCTTAATGACATCAGTCTTGGAGAACCAGACCTCCTTGCTGCTGGAGTTCAGTGTGAACACACAGGTGAGAGACTAAAACCATTTTTTGCTACAGGAATCCAATATGGCCTCAGATTTGTGGGTTACTTAAGTGACAACATGGTAGCACTTAGTTTAATCTACACTGTCAAAATATCCTGTTAAATTTACGGTATTGATGGCATATTGATGCCTGTGTATTTTACTACTTGAAACAATATATTTCAATATACAACAGAAAGTTCTGGTCCTTGAATCTGATTGGCTAAGAGAAGTCTTCCAGGAGTGCTGATATATCACCAGTATCAGCTATGGGACTGTTCATCATTTGTCATTACTGCGGTCTAGACAGGCAACGTTTCTCTCAGCGACCGGCAATGACGGAGGAAAAAAAGCCACAATAATTCTTTGAAATACTACTATTGTTTAGTCACGGATTGTAGTTTTAAGAGTTTTTCAGGTGAGAATGTTGTTGTTTAAACCTCAAAAATGTGGTTTATTGATAAAGATGGCGCCAATTTGAGGTTTTCGGAGTTGTGAGGTCCGGGCGCGAGCACTGGGCACTGCAGTCAGCACTCATGAGAACAGCCTGATCTCTGGAAGTCCTTTTGACATTTGCCGCTGGCTTTGATGTCTCTGTAGTGGTTCAACATGAGATTGAATTTGTTTTGGGTTTATTTAAAGTGCAATCTTTGGTCAATCTAATGTATATTTCTGATAACAAAAATCAGAACTAGAAACTATAATACTCACATGTGGTGTCAAGGACTTGTCTACTGTTTTCCATCATGAATTGTACGGTAATTCATAATTTTGTACCTGCAAAAACAAAAGTTTTACAGTTTACAGTAAAAATATTAAACCATTTACAGTTTTCTTTTACCATATATGGTAAGGTAACTTACAGATAACCAGTTGACAGGTTCTTAATATAGCCTTTTTTAGAAATTACAAAACAAAATTTACAGCATAGGAACCAAACTATTAACCTTCTTGACTACCAGTCTCTCATTGTTTTTTCTTACAGAGCGCTTCAACGTGTTCCTGTTACCCTGCCCTAATCTTGACATCTACGGAGAGTGTATGATGCAGATCACGCATGAAAACATCTACCTGTGGGATATTCACAACCCTCGCACCAAGCTAGTAACCTGGCCGCTTTGCTCTCTGCGGCGCTACGGACGGGACGCTACACGCTTCACCTTCGAGGCTGGCAGGTAAAACCTGTTTAAGATATCATCAAAATTTAAAGCCAATAACAAGAACCATTCACAGGAACTTGTGAAATTTGTAATGTGTACTTCACTTTGGTGTGGTCATGTATATGTAGGAGAAACATGGAAGCAGAGGAGGGAGCCATTGAACTGTGGACCTCCTAAAAGGATTTAATGAGTGGATTACAAGGAGTTCAATGGCAGATTAGGTGTTCTTTATCTCTCTCACTGCTTTGATCAAATAATAAAAGAAGATTCGCATCGCCAGCTGGATGCCCTTTGAGAGAGTTTTAGTTGAGTCTGGTGTAACACTGACCCCTAGTGGCTATTTTACTGTAACACACAAAGCATGTGTAGTGTACAGTATATGATATTTCTTTGCAGTACATCACTTTTGCATTGCTTGATTGTGTGTTACTATCTTGTTTGATTTTGTGTCAGGATGTGTGACAGCGGGGAGGGCCTGTACACTTTCCAGACACGAGAAGGAGAGCAGATCTACCAAAGGGTTCATTCTTCCACTCTAGCTATAGCTGAGCAGCATAAGAGGGTCCTTATGGAAATGGAAAAAAACAGCAAGGTAATGAAAGCATACAGTGGGTCCAAAAGTCTCAGACTAGATTAAAAATCTTAGTTTGAAAATCTCATTTAAAAAGGAAAATAGAAAGTTTTGACACTTTAAAACCAAGACACATTTCAACAAAAAAAGTGGTCACTATAAACTATTTTTGACATTAACCTTTCTCATTAACCTTGAGAATGTCTTTGTACAAAAAGCATTCTTTGAAACAGCAGTCTCAAATAAATGATATACACTGCTGTTCATATTTATTTATACCGTTCATTTATTTGATTCAAAAATACAGTAACAACAGAAATATATTTTAATATAATTCAAAATGTCACTTATTACTGTGATGGCAAAGCTGAATTTTCAGCATCATTACTCCAGTCTTCAGTGTCACATGATCCTTCAGAAATCATTTTAATATGCTGATTTGTTGCTCAAGAAACATTTATTATTATCATCAATGTTGTAAACAGTTGTGCTGCTTAACATTTCTGTGGAAACTGACACCCTTTTTTCTGGATTCTTTGATGAATAGAAAGTTCAAAAGAATTCAATTATTTGAAATAGAAATGACTTGTGACAATGTGTGTCTTTACTGACATATTTGTTGAATAAAAAATAAACTTTTGAACGGTAGAGTAATTTGTAATGACTGTTTACGCTAGCTAAATAAAAGCATCATCACTAGAGGTTTCAGACACCACTGTAGTTATATGCGCCCACACACACACAGTGCTTATTAAAACAAGACTGGAGAGATTGCAGTGCAAATAATCTGATTTTCTTCTTGTTATAAAACTTTCAAAACATCAGAACTAATGCCATAATTTTGTGTTATAATCAACCTAATTGAAATTCTTTCTCTTCTCTCCTCTCACATCTGTCCCCAGCTTTTATCTAAGGGTTCAGAGGGGACGTCCTACCCCTGCACACCGACAGCAATCTTACCACGAAGTGCTTTCTGGCACCACATCACCGGATCTCAGGCTGGGGTGGACTCTGCCAACGGTGAGACTGAATCGCATGCATAAATGTGATGTATTTGTTTCACCAGCCATCATAATAGTCTGCCAGAAGGATTGTTGTTTGCAAAGAGCGCTCCAAGAACATGTCTCGAGAAAAACAATTCAATTCAAATTTATTAGTGTAACGCTTTTCACAATACATATCCTTTCAAAACAGCTTTACAGAAAATGCATGTGTCTACATTACAGTTTAGAGTGATCTGTTATCAATAAGAGAATTCTTTCAAAAAAAAAAAAATGTTTAAAGGGATACTCCACTTTTTTTGGAAATAGGAACTCCCCCAGAGTTAAACAGTTGAGTTTTACCGTTTTCGAATCCATTCAGCCGAACTCCGGGTCTGGCAGTACCCCTTTTAGCATAGCTTAGCATAGATAATTGAATCGGACATGACCATTAGCATCTCTCTCAAAAAAATGACCAAAGAGTTTCGATATTTTTTCCTATTTAAAACTTGACTCTTCTGTAGTTACATCGTGTACTAAGACCGACAGAAAATGTAAAGTTGCGATTTTCTAGGCTGATATGGCTAGGAACTATACTCTCATTCCTGCGTAATAATCAAGAAACTTTACTGCCGTACCATGAGTGCAGCAGGCGTAATGATATGACGCAGCGCCTGAAAATAGTCAATGATTCAATGATCTATGCTAAGCTATGCTAAAAGTGGTACCGCCAGACCCGGAGATCGGCTGAATGGATTCGAAAACTTTAAAACTCAACTGTTTAACTCTGGGGGAGTTGTAAAATGAGCCTATTTCCAAAAAAAGTGGACTATCCCTTTAAGTTAGAATAACATCTGATGACTGTTTTATAATGGTTGGTGTTATGAAAAGAGAAAAGCAGTGTTACAACCCAGAAATGACTTTATTTTCTGTGTAAATGCATGCATGGCTTTTGTGCTATTTAGACCGTCCTGTTAACACTTCTCATCTTCATTCAGGTGACATCTATGGTGATACCCAACCAGGAGTGGACACTGACCTCTTCTCTAAACGCCTTCCTCCAGAACGACACTCGACCCTTCCTGTGGGGCACGGCTGCCCCCAACCCCCGACGCACTACCCCACGTACCCCAGCGAGTGAGCGGCTTAGCAGTGAAACCTTCCAGTTTTTCACCTCTTGACCTCCCTCCACACTGCACTCTGCCCTAAGTTTTTCCATCAGCTCTTCCTCAGCCGTGGAAGATCCATGCTGCCATGCTGCCTCAGTTCCCCCTGAGCCTGCCAGCGACGCTGAGGGCACTTACTGTGGAAAGAGGGAAACGCACTGTGAAGCTTGAAGCGCTTCGATTGGAGCAGGGCCCACAGACCCTTAAAAATGTTGGAACTGGCTCAGTCGCCTTCACAGTGCAATATGGTCACTCATGCTGGGTTTCTGTGGGAGTAGAGACTATACTGTAGGTTCTTAATACTTCTCAGCAGTATCTCTTATTCGAACTCTAATCTCATGCACGCTCTTCAACCCTATGCATGTCCCCCAAGGTAAACAGCTTAGCTACGAAGGAGTTTCTTAGACGTCTGTAGAAGCCCCTACACACTAAGAAACCCCGGTGGAAGGGCCTTCAGAGTTTCAGCTTAAACGCTTCTGGTCTTTGTTAGAAGTAATCCAAAGCGTGTTTCGATCAGACGCTTTAATCATAATTTGATTGGCATGTCTGTAAGACTTCCCAAGCGTAGAAGACTCTGAGGAACCGGGAGCACTTTCTGAAAGGGGCATTTTGTATGGTCGTGCATTTTGTTTCTCCTTTTCCCTTACTTTAAAGTGACTAAAATGGACAGTTATAATGTACAAAACTGTCTCTGCCAATTGGACTGAAGTGAGGGTTAGTACTCACTCGCTCGCGTGCTTTGTGTAACTGGTCCACCGTTTTATCTGGAAGATGTCTTGAGGGTCCAGAGATCCAAGTACAGAGGGAAACAAAGGTTATGAATATACCCCGCTGAGGTGGTCGAATGAATTATTTATTTATTTATTGAAGTTTACCAACAAAGCACAAGACAAATTGCAGTGTATAGTAGTAGGTTTTCTTTAGCAGCTCAGCAGTTCTGTATGTAAAAGGGTTTATACTAGAACTGAGATCTTCAACACAAGGTGGTAGGCCTCACACAAGACATGTTTCTTGCTTTCCATGCTTGTCAGTCAACTATTTCCAGTCATTTCCATGAAATCGATGAAAGGTACCATAATTCTCATGCTGTAATTCTCAATTAAAGACCCTTTTATGTTGGAGCTGTGGATTATCAGTTAGCACACGTTCATAATGAGCTGGTTTGCTAATGCAGACAGCTGGAGTTTGATCAAGCTGATCGACCAGCACGGTGAAGCTGGTTGACCAAGGAAGTCTTGCTGTTTTTTAAGCAGCGTGGTGGGAACACCAGCATGCTATTCTGGCCATTTCACTATCATTCCCTGTGCTCTCTCAACTATCCATATAAATACAAGTGTCATAAAGGGCAAAAACTAAATAAAACAGCAGATGTGCAGTCTCTGTGAATGATCTGATCAAACATTTAGTCTGACACAGACTTCTTTCGGTTGTATTCTCCAATTGAGCTACAGTCCTGAAGGTTTGACTCCCTGTTTCTTTATACATTTTACACATAAATAGTCATTCAGTGTTTGGATTTATTAACTCACGTCATGTATGTACCATTAAAAAGCGCTTTAGCTGATCTGATTGTCATGATTGTACACTTTGATAAAAAGAAAGTGGATTTTATCAGGTGCCCTTGCAAACAGTTTAAAAAAGTTTGAAAATGGTTTGTTTTTATCAGTAGCCTATATATTTCAACAGTGACACAGCCCTTTGAAGATAAGCACCTTTTATTTGAACTTTAGTTCTATTTGCCATCAGTCAAATCAAATAAATATAGCTTTGGTGAACATAAGTAAAATTCTTTCAAAAACAAAAATCTTACCTACCCCAAACTTTTGAGAGGTAGTGTTTGAGTTGTAGCTCATTGCAGAAATGTTTCCCTGTATGTCCCTGTTTTGCAGTTGTTCTTATTAATTGCTTTACAGTGCTATCCATTAAAAATATATAAAAATAACATGATTTTTACATGCTGCTGCAAGGTAGACACCAAATAATAGCACACACCAGTAATACACACACCAAAATAATTCCTAAAGATTTATTATTCTTCCCTATTTAACTCATTTGTTTGCAGGAGATATAATAATTCAACATTCATGTAATCACCCTGAAATGAGTTATATATTTGTACATAAACAGCCAATGGGTCCCTGCTGAGATTCTTGACCTGAAAGTATCATGCATTGACATTGTGCTTAACAGAACAATCTGTTTGAATTATCAGAGTATCATTTCCATCCCTTTGCAAGACAGAAGCACTAATGTGAAAGTTAATGCTGACATGCGAAATGACAGGGTAAGACACCGTAATCCATAAGGAAATACTAAATGAAAGGCTGTACATGAAATCGTGTGGAAAAAGTGCTAAAGAGTTGTTATACTAAACTTAAATTGCAGTACTCTGTATTTGTAAAAGACCTGTGAACGAGAAGAGTGATAAACATGCTGTTTTGGAGGCTTTGCCGGTTCTTCGGCAGTTCAGATTGACATCTGAGCATGTTGCCATGAGTAGGAATCCTTTGCATGAGTTTTAATTGCTAAATGACGTGTGTTCTGTATAATTTCTGGTAAAATATTTTGCAGGGTTTTTCTTTTTTCAATAAAACAAAGTTTTATAAAATCGGATGTCATAATGATCCTTTTGATGATGATGATGTCATAATGATCCGTTTGATGATGATGATGATGATGATGATTATGATCCCTTTAATCAAGATGTAGGCAGTTTTTTTTTTTTTTTTTTAAACTGTATGCGTTACAGAAAAGTAAAAAGCACAGCAAGCAATTTATGTCCTGAAATACTACCCAGCCAAATTAACCATTTTACCAGCCACTCACCATTATTCATTTTTGTATTCCAGAGTTGTCATAATCACATTAGCCAACAATGTATTAACTAAAATGCAGAACCCATGGAGGATGGATGCTATTAAGCATTAAGAACTCCTCCCTTTCTCTGTAACATTGTTTCTTCATCAGTTCCTGCTAACCAAAATCAGCCAACAGCCTGTGTGTCAGGTCTTTCTTACCTACAAGCTCATTATTCATGTTCGAAAGGGTTTATTTTTTGAGGATTCATACTTGTAGAGTTGTTTTAAATATTATTGTTAATGCTGTTTGGAATATTAATATCACCTTTATCATATTATTATAGTTTTATAGATATTGTAAATAGAAAGTCAATATGTTTTTTTGTGGAGGGGAAAAAACTTATACTATAAAACTATACAAGCAACAAACCAGATTTGTATTATTATCAAAAAATAAATGCATAGAATATATTCTTTTTATTCCATTCCATTTCTGATTTTGGCAAGCAGACTTTTTGCATTTTACACCCAGCATTTAATTTCTAAAGCAGCATTATAGTTACGTTTATGAAATTTAGGGTTAGGGTTAACCCAGGTTTATGAGATTGATTATTGAGGAAAGCATCGTCAATTATTTTCTATACTGCCTGTTAGGATGTTTCTAGTAGCCAATAGCAATGTAGCAAATTCTAGTCATGTGTTTCAGCACAAAAGGAGTGTCACTTTCACAAAAACTGACAGGACGGAGAGCACTCTACACCACAACATACAATTAAGGTATGCTTATATATTTTATTTTGCATAAAAATAATACAATTTAGATATTTAATCGCAAGTGATTCACTGTACATGTAAAAAAAATAAAAAAATAGCCAAAATTAGCTATAAAGTGTCTTATTTTGCCAATGTACCTAATTAATGTAATATGTTACATGAGCTTACAATACAGCATAAAACTTAAATGAATAAAGTCAAATAGATGAGTTTGAATCGAAAACAGATTTGTTTTCATTTCAGTTTGAACATCCTAATTTACAGAACATGGCCTACCCTGAAACCTCAACCAAGATGACGCTCCAGTTAGGAGTAAACGATTTCAATTGGTTACTGGGGGACTTCAATTGGACATTTGTGAAGAAAGTTTTCTGTGTGTCTTCATCTGAAATGACGGCTATATGGATTATTTTCTCCATTGAGTTTCTTGTCATGTCTCTGGCACTCTACGGATTGTGCTGTCTGCTTAGGTCTGACAATACGGTTCCTGTATTTGTCATAAACCTTTTTGTTTGTGATATCATACAGATCTGTGTCAAGCCTATTGTGCATGTTTGTACACTGAATGTTCTAGTCTTTTATGTCTTTTATGTTTATGTCATGAGCGTAAAAGTTAATATTGGCTTCATGGTCTGTATCTCTATGGAAAGATACATAATGATCAAATACCCTGTTTGGTACAGACTTCATCATACTTGTAGAAATTCAGCTCTGATATGCTTGATAGTTTGGGCAATATCATGTGGATATATGGTGATTGATGTGTTTATTGCACTTAAAGGCCACGTGGAATTTGCATTTCTTCTAAATGTATTTCTTTTTTTGCTGCCTTATCCACTGGTTGTGTTTTCCTTTGTGGGTTCGTGGAGGGCTCTCTCTCATTCAGTCGCAGTCACCCCTGATGAACAGAAGAGGATTTTGAGGATTCTGGCTCTTGTGCTTTTCAATTACACTGTGTTGTTTCTGCCTACCATTGTTCAGAACGGAATTTTCGCAATGTCCTTTAAGAGCGGAATAAGTGGTTATTATGATTGTTTTCGTTCAGTGTCAGGATTCATGTTGTATTTAAATCCACTCGCTGACTCTTTGCTCTATGTTTTCATAAGGAAGGATGCTAATAGCATGCTTAGATATTTGTGTTGTAAGAAGCTACATGAAAATCAAGTGTAGCCCTTCTATTCTCCAATTCAGAAACTGCCATGTTAAGTTACTGTGTTTTTTGTAGGGATCTACAAAATCATTTTACTATTAGACCACAAATGGCAGTTAACTAAATGTGTATAAAGTTTCATTTGAGCCATTGAGCAGTATCAAGGACAGAACAGGAAGCTATTTATTGCATTTGAAGCACTTTACTCATCATTACTCACATTTGAAATGCAACAACATCTCTGTCAATCCCTCTGAGCTTAAGTGATTTCAGGAAATGCATGGTCAAATATTAATCTGATTGCATGATCATATGATAAAAATGCAGAGCTCCTCCCTCTCTATGTTGTTTCTTCATCAGTTACTTTCCACCATAATCAACCAGCAGCAGCTAGGTAAACCCTTTTCTTTGCTCTTTAGAGACATTGTTCATTGTCTTGGGAAATATTTATTAGAATATTAATCTTACTTTGAATTAATTGTGTATTAAAATGTATTCACATGTAATTTTACTAGGCAATGATTTTACTATGTTTTGTAAAAGTATATTAACAGACTAGCCTTTGGGAATTTAAATATGTTATGTACTGTCAAGATTCAAGAATGAATAAATGAATGAATGAATGAGATCTGATTCTATAATGACAATGTAGCAAAATTCTGTATTTCAGCTCAATAGGAGTGTCACTTTCACAAAAGCTGATAGGACAAAGTGAAATAATCACCATAGAAAAAACAAGGTATGTTTGGACATGTTTCTTGTGCTCTATACATTTAAATGGCAAGTTTAATTAGCAATTTACAGTGAACTTTCATATTCCATGCTTATAATGAGAAGATTTAATGATGAATACATACATCTCTTTGTGCACTTTTATAATGCTGCTGAAGCCTTTTTGTGTTGTTTAGGAATAAAGCTACTCTAACCTGTTTCACACTTTTTCATTATCAGTAAAATCTCTATTGAAATTGATCTTCATGTAACAAAACTTCCTGTTGAAATTTGCACTTTTCTTTTTACTACATTTCTATTGAATGAAACATGTTAAACTATAGCTGACAATGATATTTGTAAAGGTGGACTTTGATGGCATTCATCTGTGGACTGGTGTTAATTTCACAAAATTGTATTTTCCTTAACAGATCAAATTCAGAAATCCAAAATCACTTGTTTTTGTTGTAGTTGAACATCCAGAGCCCATCCAAGACACAGAAAATGGTTTATACTGGAACATCAACCAATAATACTTTTCAACTGGAAATAAGCCAATTTCCATGGGAATTTGATCATTTTCAGTGGACATATCTGGAAAAGGTGTTTTGTGTCCCCCCAGTTGAAGCTGTGGTAATCTGGATTCTTTTCTTCATTGAGTTTCTTGTCATGTCTCTGGCACTCTATGGATTGTGCTGTCTGACCAGATCTAACCGTACTGTTCCCATTTTTGTCATAAACCTCTTCATTGCTGATGTCATAGAGATTTGTGTCAAACCCATCATGAATTTTTGTTTATTCAATGTTATAATTGTACTTGTCTTCTACATTTATTTAATGAGCATAATAGCTAATATTGGCTTTATGGTCTGTATCTCTTTGGAAAGATACATAATGATCAAATACCCTGTTTGGTACAGACTTCATCATACTTGTAAAAATTCAGCTCTGATATGCTTGATAGTTTGGGCAATATCATGTGGATATATGGTGATTGATGTGTTTATTGCACTTAAAGGCCACGTGGAATTTGCATTTCTTCTAAATGTATTTATTTTTTTGCTGCCTTATCCACTGGTTGTGTTTTCCTTCGTGGGTTCGTGGAGGGCTCTCTCTCATTCAGTCGCAGTCACCCCTGATGAACAGAA
Organism: Rutilus rutilus; assembly: GCF_951802725.1. NCBI lineage: Eukaryota > Metazoa > Chordata > Actinopteri > Cypriniformes > Leuciscidae > Rutilus > Rutilus rutilus. Next base: position 20,381,735 of record NC_140211.1, read on the forward strand.
GAGGATTTTGAGGATTCTGGCTCTTGTGCTTTTCAATTACACTGTGTTGTTTCTGCCAGTCATTGTTCAAAACTTAATTTTTTCACTATCCATTGAGCATGGTCTTTATCATAATTTATTCACAGTGTCAGGGATCCTAGTATACTTAAATCCTCTCGCTGACTCTTTGCTGTATGTTTTCATAAGGAGAGATGCTAAAAGCATGCTTAGATGCTTGTGCTGTGAAAAGCTATGTGAGAACCAGACACCGATAGAAGACCCCTCCAATTCTAGGAGAGAAGTACAAATCAATGTCCAAACATACAGAGAAAATACCGTACTCTGAGTGAGTTTCATTAATTGGTAGTTTTGTTGAAACAAATGTAATATGGACTCTTATAAAAATGTACCCTATAATTTGCAATAGGCCTAAATAGGCTAGATTCTGCACTGGCATACTATCATCTATACATCTATATACAATAATAATATTCTATTATATAGATTGCTCTGTATAAATTGTATCCTTAACCTACTACCCATTGTGTTATAAAAACAATAAGTGAACATTTATATTCCACTCAGTTTGTCTTCAAATTTGTGGCTTACAAACTAATTGTCAGCATCTGTCTTTTTTTAAACGAGAAATAGGCCTAAATTATATTTGGGAAGCGTTATCTTTGAATTTGGAATCTTTTTCAAATATTTTCTGCACTGACCTACTGCGAAAAAACAACGTCTTTTACTCTACTTTGTTAGTCTATAGACCTTATTCAAAGCAGCGCCATGAGCCATGACACAAGCGAGGGATAGCCCAGATAGCACAGTACATCACGGAGACGTCTATTTGATGTGCGTGTTTAAGAATACGTATTTAAGAGTGTTTGCTCATCTGCAATACGTCTATAGGACGTTTCCTGTCAGATGTCAAATAGACGTTTAGAAGATGTCTTTAAGATGTAATGATTTAGAATGTATGTTAAACTGACATCTTAAAAGACATACGCTATCTGGGAGTGTTTTCAATGGCATCCGCTGTAAAAAGCTGTATAGTGCTCCTATCTTACACATCTCATTTTGTCTGGGTTTCTCGTAAATATATTTTGCAGTGTTTCGTAAGCAGAACAATTAAAAAACACCTTAAATAACAGGGCAACCCACTGAAGAGATGTATGTCTATCCCTCACAGTGCACATTATTGTACATACTGCACATAACATTATAGCACAGTATTTCCCCTGAATAATTTCCTCTCTCTGCTCTGGTTTTGGTAGAATACCTAAACACTTAAAGTACCAGCAGAGGTAGATTCACGGTTTCTTCACGATTCAGTAGCTGAGTGTATGCCATAGACTGTGGTGTATGCTAGCTGCCACCTGCCTGCCAACGATAGATTCAACCCAGAGAATGTCTAATAAGGCGAGAAGTTTCACTCTCAGTACACTTCCGGCTTCTGAACTGGTTGCAGTTCCTCTCTGATTCCATATGAGGGCGCTCACAGGACGAGGATGAATGGAGGCCTATGGCGCTATACCAATAGAAATCCACTTTTCTCAGGATATAATTTTTTGTCTAGTAATTTGAATGTTGTATTCGAAAGGAGATGCAAATAAATTACACACTGCTGGGTGTTAGATTTTTTTTGAGTCACTTATTTGCTTTAAAAAGTATTTTAAAGTGTCAATGACGTCATACACATGTACGACCAGAGATACTGCTTTACGGCAATCCTTCAGTCACTTTGGTGCTTTTGCGCTCTGCACTTTCTTTTCTCTCGAGGCATCGACAACACAGCTGACACAGGTAAATACACGTGCTAGAAGAGTTTTTGTTTTGTTTGTTTCTGGTCCCGCTTCGGATGCCACGATGCCATCAAGCGGTATCTCTGGACGTAATCAGTCTTTCACTGACCAATCAGCGTTCATTAGCAGAATGCTAGCGTGTTATGGGCAACAACAACTCAACCTGTAAGAAATCGAAAGGACATAAGTAGCCTACTCGTTCATTCAACTTTCGACCTAAAACCCATGTTGAACTTGCAAAATCTACAATCAGATCTGAGATTTCTCAACTGCAATCGGGTGAAAGAGACACATTTAGCCGTCTAGCCCCATAGACTCCCATTCATTTTGCACTCATGGCGATCGCCCCCAGTGGAACTCTGGTGGTACTACAACCAAAATTCGGTACAATAGGACTTAATAGGGAGTGGGCAGGCTCTCCGTAGACGGGCTCTGTTCAACCTCTGTCTATGGATTCAACTGCTGCCTCTTGCACGAGCAAACAAAGTGGGTGTCGCGGCCGGTCTCTATGGAAACCAGGCAAACTTCACGAGCTGTTTCAGCATACTAACGGAAGTTTACAGCTGGTCGCTGGGTGCGTTCATATATTTCTTTCATTTTGGTTTATATTGTTTATCATTTCGAAATGCAGACAGAAATGACTAAACTATCAACAACACTGAGTTTGATCAAGCTGATCGACCAGCACGGTGAAGCTGGTTGACCAAGGAAGTCTTGCTGTTTTTTAAGCAGCGTGGTGGGAACACCAGCATGCTATTCTGGCCATTTCACTATCATTCCCTGTGCTCTCTCAACTATCCATATAAATACAAGTGTCATAAAGGGCAAAAACTAAATAAAACAGCATATGTGCAGTCTCTGTGAATGATCTGATCAAACATTTAGTCTGACACAGACTTCTTTCGGTTGCATTCTCCAATTGAGCTACAGTCCTGAAGGTTTGACTCCCTGTTGCTTTATACATTTTACACATAAATAGTCATTCAGTGTTTGGATTTATTAACTCACGTCATGTATGTACCATTAAAAAGCGCTTCAGCTGATCTGATTGTCATGATTGTACACTTTGATGATAAAAAGAAAGTGGATTTTATCAGGTGCCCTTGCAAACAGTTTAAAAAAAGTGTGAAAATGGTTTGTTTTTATCAGTATATATTTCAACAGTGACACAGCCCTTTGAAGATAAGCACCTTTTATTTGAACTTTAGTTCTATTTGCCATCAGTCAAATCAAATAAATATAGCTTTGGTGAACATAAGTAAAATTCTTTCAAAAACAAAAATCTTACCTACCCCAAACTTTTGAGAGGTAGTGTTTGAGTTGTAGCTCATTGCAGAAATGTTTCCCTGTATGTCCCTGTTTTGCAGTTGTTCTTATTAATTGCTTTACAGTGCTATCCATTAAAAATATATAAATATAACATGATTTTTACATGCTGCTGCAAGGTAGACACCAAATAATAGCACACACCAGTAATACACACAGCAAAATAATTCCTAATGATTTATTATTCTTCCCTATTTAACTCATTTGTTTGCAGGAGATGTAATAATTCAACATTCATGTAATCACCCTGAAATGAGTTATATATTTGTACATAAACAGCCAATGGGTCCCTGGAGAGATTCTTGACCTGAAAGTATCATGCATTGACATTGTGCTTAACAGAACAATCTGTTTGAATTATCAGAGTATCATTTCCATCCCTTTGCAAGACAGAAGCACTAATGTGAAAGTTAATGCTGACATGCGAAATGACAGGGTAAGACACCGTAAACCATAAGGAAATACTAAAGATGAAGGCTGTACATGAAATCGTGTGGAAAAAGTGCTAAAGAGTTGTTATACTAAACTTAAATTGCAGTACTCTGTATTTGTAAAAGACCTGTGAACGAGAAGAGTGATAAACATGCTGTTTTGGAGGCTTTGCCAGTTCTTCGGCAGTTCAGATTGACCTCTGAGCATGTTGCCATGAGTAGGAATCCTTTGCATGAGTTTTAATTGCTAAATGACGTGTGTTCTGTATAATTTCTGGTAAAATATTTTGCAGGGTTTTTCTTTTTTCAATAAAACAAAGTTTTATAAAATCGGATGTCATGATGATGATGTCATAATGATCCGTTTGATGATGATGATGATGATTATGATCCCTTTAATCAAGATGTAGGCAGTTATTTTTTTATTTTTTTATTTTTTTTAAACTGTATGCGTTACAGAAAAGTAAAAAGCACAGCAAGCAATTTATGTCCTGAAATACTACCCAGCCAAATTAACCATTTTACCAGCCACTCACCATTATTCATTTTTGTATTCCAGAGTTGTCATAATCACATTAGCCAACAATTTATTAACTAAAATGCAGAACCCATGGAGGATGGATGCTATTAAGCATTAAGAACTCCTCCCTTTCTCTGTAACATTGTTTCTTCATCAGTTCCTGCTAACCAAAACCAGCCAACAGCCTGTGTGTCAGGTAAAACTATCATTTATTCTTTCTTACCTACAAGCTCATTATTCATGTTCGAAAGGGTTTATTTTTTGAGGATTCATACTTGTAGAGTTGTTTGAAATATTATTGTTAATGCTGTTTGGAATATTAATATCACCTTTATCATATTATTATAGTTTTATAGATATTGTAAATAGAAAGTCAATATGTTTTTTTGTGGAGGGGAAAACACTTATACTATAAAACTATACAAGCAACAAACCAGATTTGTATTATTATCAAAAAATAAATGCATAGAATATATTCTTTTTATTCCATTCCATTTCTGATTTTGGCAAGCAGACTTTTTGCATTTTACACCCAGCATTTAATTTCTAAAGCAGCATTATAGTTACGTTTATGAAATTTAGGGTTAGGGTTAACCCATGTTTATGAGATTGATTATTGAGGAAAGCATCGTCAATTATTTTCTATACTGCCTGTTAGGATGTTTCTAGTAGCCAATAGCAATGTAGCAAATTCTAGTCATGTGTTTCAGCACAAAAGGAGTGTCACTTTCACAAAAACTGACAGGACGGAGAGCACTCTACACCACAACATACAATTAAGGTATGCTTATATATTTTATTTTGCATAAAAATAATACAATTTAGATATTTAATCGCAAGTGATTCACTGTACATGTAAAAAAAATATATATTAGCCAAAATTAGCTATCAAGTGTCTTATTTTGCCAATGTACCTAATTAATGTATGTAATATGTTACATGAGCTTACAATACAGCATAAAACTTAAATGAATAAAGTCAAATAGATGAGTTTGAATCGAAAACAGATTTGTTTTCATTTCAGTTTGAACATCCTAATTTACAGAACATGGCCTACCCTGAAAGATGACGCTCCAGTTAGGAGTAAACGGTTTCAATTGGTTACTGGGGGACTTCAATTGGACATTTGTGAAGAATGTTTTCTGTGTGTCTTCATCTGAAATGACGGCTATATGGATTATTTTCTCCATTGAGTTTCTTGTCATGTCTCTGGCACTCTACGGATTGTGCTGTCTGCTTAGGTCTGACAATACAGTTCCTGTATTTGTCATAAACCTTTTTGTTTGTGATATCATACAGATCTGTGTCAAGCCTATTGTGCATGTTTGTACACTGAATGTTCTAGTCTTTTTTGTCTTTTATGTTTATGTCATGAGCGTAAAAGTTAATATTGGCTTCATGGTTTGTATCTCTATGGAAAGATACATAATGATCAAATACCCTGTTTGGTACAGACTTCATCATACTTGTAAAAATTCAGCTCTGATATGCTTGATAGTTTGGGCAATATCATGTGGATATATGGTGATTGAAGTGTTTATTGCACTTAAAGGCCACATGGAATTTGCATTTCTTCTAAATGTATTTCTTTTTTTGCTGCCTTATCCACTGGTTGTGTTTTCCTTTGTGGGTTCGTGGAGGGCTCTCTCTCAATCAGTCGCAGTCACCCCTGATGAACAGAAGAGGATTTTGAGGATTCTGGCTCTTGTGCTTTTCAATTACACTGTGTTGTTTCTGCCTACCATTGTTCAGAACGGAATTTTCGCAATGTCCTTTAAGAGCGGAATAAGTGGTTATTATGATTGTTTTCGTTCAGTGTCAGGAATCATGTTGTATTTAAATCCACTCGCTGACTCTTTGCTCTATGTTTTCATAAGGAAGGATGCTAATAGCATGCTTAGATATTTGTGTTGTAAGAAGCTACATGAAAATCAAGTGTAGCCCTTCTATTCTCCAATTCAGAAACTGCCATGTTAAGTTACTGTGTTTTTTGTAGGGATCTACAAAATCATTTTACTATTAGACCACAAATGGCAGTTAACTAAATGTGTATAAAGTTTCATTTGAGCCATTGAGCAGTATCAAGGACAGAACAGGAAGCTATTTATTGCATTTTAACCACTTTACTGAGTCCTCATCATTACTCACATTTGAAATGCAACAACATCTCTGTCAATCCCTCTGAGCTTAAGTGATTTCAGGAAATGCATGGTCAAATATTAATCTGATTGCATGATCATATGATAAAAATGCAGAGCTCCTCCCTCTCTATGTTGTTTCTTCATCAGTTACTTTCCACCATAATCAACCAGCAGCAGCTAGGTAAACCCTTTTCTTTGCTCTTTAGAGACATTGTTCATTGTCTTGGGAAATATTTATTAGAATATTAATCTTACTTTGAATTAATTGTGTATTAAAATGTATTCACATGTAATTTTACTAGGCAATGATTTTATTATGTTTTGTAAAAGTATATTAACAGACTAGCCTTTGGGAATTTAAATATTTTATGTACTGTCAAGATTCAAGAATGAATGAATGAGATCTGATTCTATAATGACAATGTTAGCAAAATTCTGTATTTCAGCTCAATAGGAGTGTCACTTTCACAAAAGCTGATAGGACAAAGTGAAATAATCACCATAGAAAAAACAAGGTATGTTTGGACATGTTTCTTGTGCTCTATACATTTAAATGGCAAGTTTAATTAGCAATTTACAGTGAACTTTCATATTCCATGCTTATAATGAGAAGATTTAATGATGAATACACACATTCATTTGTGCACTTTTATAATGCTGCTGAAGCCTTTTTGTGTTGTTTAGGAATGACCGCTACTCTAATCTGTTTCACACTTTTTCGTTATCAGTAAACTCTATTGAAATTGATCTTCATGTAACAAAACTTCCTGTTGAAATTTGCACTTTTCTTTTTACTACATTTCTATTGAATGAAACATGTTAAACTATAGCTGACAATGATATTTGTAAAGGTGGACTTTGATGGCATTCATCTGTGGACTGGTGTTAATTTCACAAAATTGTATTTTCCTTAACAAATCAAATCCAGAAATCCAAAATCACTTGTTTTTGTTATAGTTGAACATCCAGAGCCCATCCAAGACACAGAAAATGGTTTATACTGGAACATCAACCAATAATACTTTCCAACTGGAAATAAGCCAATTCCCATGGGGATTTGATCATTTTCAGTGGACATTTCTGGAAAAGGTGTTTTGTGTCCCCCCAGTTGAAGCTGTGGTAATCTGGATTATTTTCTCCATTGAGTTTCTTATCATGTCTCTGGCACTCTATGGATTGTGCTGTCTGACCAGATCTAACCGTACTGTTCCCATTTTTGTCATAAACCTCTTCATCGCTGATGTCATAGAGATTTGTGTCAGACCCATCATGAATTTTTGTTTATTCAATGGTATAATTGTACTTGTCCTCTACATTTATTTTTTGAGCATAATAGCTAATATTGGCTTCATGGTCTGTATCTCTTTGGAAAGATACATAATGATCAAATACCCTGTTTGGTACAGACTTCATCATACTTGTAAAAATTCAGCTCTGATATGCTTGATAGTTTGGGCAATATCATGTGGATATATGGTGATTGATGTGTTTATTGTACTTAAAGGCCATGTGGAATTTGCATTTCTTCTAAATGTATTTATTTTTTTGCTGCCTTATCCACTGGTTGTGTTTTTCTTCGTGGGTTCGTGGAGGGCTCTCTCTCATTCAGTCGCAGTCACCCCTGATGAACAGAAGAGGATTTTGAAGATTCTGGCTCTTGTGCTTTTCAATTACACTGTGTTGTTTCTGCCAGCCATTGTTCAAAGCATAATTTTTTCACTATCCATTGAGCATGGTCTTTATCATAATTTATTCACAGTGTCAGGGATCCTAGTATACTTAAATCCTCTCGCTGACTCTTTGCTGTATGTTTTCATAAGGAAAGATGCTAAAAGCATGCTTAGATGCTTGTGCTGTGAAAAGCTATGTGAGATCCAGACACAGATAGAAGACCCCTCCAATTCTAGGAGAGAAGTACAAATCAATGTCCAAACATACAGAGAAAATACCGTACTCTGAGTGAGTTTCATTAATTGGTAGTTTTGTTGAAACAAATGTAATATGGACTCTTATAAAAATGTACCCTATAATTTGCTATAGGCCTAAATAGGCTAGATTCTGCACTGGCATACTATCATCTATACATCTATATACAATAATAATATTCTATTATATAGATTTCTCTGTATAAATTGTATCCTTAACCTACTACCCATTGTGTTATAAAAACAATAAGTGAACATTTATATTCCACTCAGTTTGTCTTCATTAAAAGCCGATTAAATTTGTGGCTTACAAACTAATTGTTAGCATCTGTCTTTTTTTAAACGAGAAATAGGCCTAAATTATATTTGGGAAGCGTTATCTTTGAATTTGGAATCTTTTTCTAATATTTTATGCTCTGACCTACTGCGAAAAAACAACGTCTTTTACTCTACTTTGTTAGTCTATAGACCTTATTCAAAGCAGCGCCATGAGCCATGACACAGGCGAGGGATAGCCCAGATAGCACAGTACATCACGGAGACCAGGGCTGTGCACAGACATTTTGAGGGGCAGTGGCCTAAACCAAAAAAAAGGGGCACTAAGGGGGTGGTTGCTTGTTAACATAAATTATCCAGTTATTACAAAATTATACAATTAAAAGAGAAGACTGCTCAAATACATTTTAGACTTTATTGTAGATGTTTTGATAGAACATCACAATTACACATTGCTGATAATAACAAACTATTTGCTGTTTTACATTTTTATATTTACCTGTTCCATTTACAGCAACACTTTTTTTATTTGGTACCATGTCCTGAAAGATCTTGATAACCTAATTTTTTATGATTCACAATTACACATTGGTGATAAACTATTTATCGGTTTACATTTTGGTATTTACCTTTTCCTTTTACAGCACAACCTTTCTATTTGGTACCATGTCCTAAAAGATCTTAAAGGTCCCATTGAATGGATTATTTTATTATTTTAGAATGTTTCCTGGGGTGCTCTTATAATGTTAGTATGTTTTTAAGATCAAAAGTTGTTATAATTTAGAAATAAAAGGCATATTTCCTAGCCTGATTTTAGCCTCTGATTTGAACGCTCTGATTGAAGGGGCGTGTCTGTGTGAGACTTAAGTGTAAACACCCACTGTTGTGATTGGCTGCTATGAGACTTCAGTGTAAACACCCACTGTTGTGATTGGCTGCTGTGAGACTTCAGTGTAAACGCCCACTGCTGTGATTGGCTGACATGCTTGCATATGAAATAGCTAGCATTACATGTGGAACTCTCTCGAATACTTTTACTATTACAGCTATTATACGTTTTTACTATTACAGCTATCGAGATTAACGAATCATGAGAAGTATTTAGATCTATTCCCATCACATAAAAGGTTGCAGTGATGATTGAGCAGATGACAGTCTGTTGATCGCGTGAATGAAGATCTTATTGCAAAGCAGTTTCTGCACTCTCACTAATGATTTCACCAATGCAAACATGAGGTAAGTACAGAAAGAGCTTTGTTGTGCAGTGTAACAGCGTCATTGATTTCATAACGAGTTTTGGCAAGTGTCCAGATAAACTCGCGCTGTGTGATTGACAGCTTGGGCGATTGGAAAGGGATTGTTCTTTGATCACTTTCTGTATACATATTAATCACAGTTTAAGTAAGATTATTTTCATTCTACTTAGAGAAACGACGTGAAGTTGATCGTTTAGTCACTGGCTTGATTTACTGATGCATAAACAGTATTGAACGACTTTGAGAGAAATATTATCTGTCTGAACTTGAACAATTACACATCAGACATTCACATAACCCACTGGTTCTTCACAGGCTCGGATGAAGGAACTAAAAAAATACTTGTGTTCATTTGTACATCCAAACACTGAGCAACTGCCATGCTTCGCTCGTTTGCAAGCCATGAAGTCTCTCGAGGAAAAAACAATATCGCGCTCGCACAGCTCATTTTCTCATGGGCGGGCCAGCAGAGAAAGCGGAGGTGACCTTTCCCCTTATGACGACATATGGGGAAGATTCTAGATTCGCCCGTCTGAGCTTTCATTTTCTCAAAAATACCCAGGGCTTAGTTTACCCAGTTTACCTTGTCTACAAAGTGTGCCAACAACAGAAAATGTTGTTATTTGTATTAGATCTGATCGAGAGTACAATAATTTGATTAGACAAGCAGCTAATTCTAAGAACGTGGATAATATGCTGTACAAGTTGTTAGCACTAGTAGAAGACCAAGAACAAAATATTACCGACATAAAAAAAAAAAGACCACTGTCTTGCATAGCCTACCTTTTAATGCGTAAAAGGTATAGCATACCTTCCTATACTGTGAGTGATGCTGCGGAGCGAGCGGGAAAACCTGGAGCGGGTTAGCGGAATCAGCGGAATGCTTTGAGCGGAGCGGTGGGGGTGGGGAAGAGGGGCACCTCAGTCGATGAGGGCAGATGGGCAGTGGCTCTAGCCACCGGGCCACCCCCCTGTGCACGGCCCTGACGGAGACGTCTATTTGATGTGCGTGTTTACATCTGGAATACGTATTTAAGAGTGTTTGCTCATCTGCAATACATCTATAGGACGTTTCCTGTCAGATGTCAAATAGACGTTTAGAAGATGTCTTTAAGATGTAATGATTTAGAATGTATGTTAAACTGACATCTTAAAGACATACGCTATCTGGGAGTGTTTTCAATGGCATCCGCTGTAAAAAGCTCTATAGTGCTCCTATCTTACACATCTCATTTTGTCTGGGTTTCTCGTAAAGATATTTTGCAGTGTTTCGTAAGCAGAACAATTAAAAAACACCTTAAATAACAGGGCAACCCACTGAAGAGATGTATGTCTATCCCTCACAGTGCACATTATTGTACATACTGCACATAACATTATAGCACAGTATTTCCCCTGAATAATTTCCTCTCTCTGCTCTGGTTTTGGTAGAATACCTAAACACTTAAAGTACCAGCAGAGGTAGATTCACGGTTTCTCCACGATTCAGTAGCTGAGTGTATGCCATAGACTGTGGTGTATGCTAGCTGCCACCTGCCTGCCAACGATAGATTCAACCTCTATCTATGGATTCAACTGCTGCCTCTTGCACGAGCAAACAAAGTGGGTGTCGCGGCCGGTCTCTATGGAAACCAGGCAAACTTCACGAGCTGTTTCAGCATACTAACGGAAGTTTACAGTTGGTCGGTGGGTGCGTTCATATATTTCTTTCATTTTGGTTTATATCATTTATCATTTCAAATGCAGACAGAAATGACTAAACTATCAACAACACTGAGTTTGATCAAGCTGATCGACCAGCACGGTGAAGCTGGTTGACCAAGGAAGTCTTGCTGTTTTTTAAGCAGCGTGGTGGGAACACCAGCATGCTATTCTGGCCATTTCACTATCATTCCCTGTGCTCTCTCAACTATCCATATAAATACAAGTGTCATAAAGGGCAAAAACTAAATAAAACAGCATATGTGCAGTCTCTGTGAATGATCTGATCAAACATTTAGTCTGACACAGACTTCTTTCGGTTGTATTCTCCAATTGAGCTACAGTCTGAAGGTTTGACTCCCTGTTGCTTTATACATTTTATACATAAATAGTCATTCACTGTTTGGATTTATTAACTCACGTCATGTATGTACCATTAAAAAGCGCTTTAGCTGATCTGATGATAAAAAAAGAAAGTGGATTTTATCAGGTGCCCTTGCAAACAGTTTAAAAAAGTTTGAAAATGGTTTGTTTTTATCAGTAGCCTATATATTTCAACAGTGACACAGCCCTTTGAAGATAAGCACCTTTTATTTGAACTTTAGTTCTATTTGCCATCAGTCAAATCAAATAAATATAGCTTTGGTGAACATAAGTAAAATTCTTTCAAAAACAAAAATCTTACCTACCCCAAACTTTTGAGAGGTAGTGTTTGAGTTGTAGCTCATTGCAGAAATGTTTCCCTGTATGTCCCTGTTTTGCAGTTGTTCTTATTAATTGCTTTACAGTGCTATCCATTAAAAATATATAAAAAATAACATGATTTTTACATGCTGCTGCAAGGTAGACACCAAATAATAGCACACACCAGTAATACACACACCAAAATAATTCCTAATGATTTATTATTCTTCCCTATTTAACTCATTTGTTTGCAGGAGATGTAATAATTCAACATTCATGTAATCACCCTGAAATGAGTTATATATTTGTACATAAACAGCCAATGGGTCCCTGGAGAGATTCTTGACCTGAAAGTATCATGCATTGACATTGTGCTTAACAGAACAATCTGTTTGAATTATCAGAGTATCATTTCCATCCCTTTGCAAGACAGAAGCACTAATGTGAAAGTTAATGCTGACATGCGAAATGACAGGGTAAGACACCGTAAACCATAAGGAAATACTAAAGATGAAGGCTGTACATGAAATCGTGTGGAAAAAGTGCTAAAGAGTTGTTATACTAAACTTAAATTGCAGTACTCTGTATTTGTAAAAGACCTGTGAACGAGAAGAGTGATAAACATGCTGTTTTGGAGGCTTTGCCAGTTCTTCGGCAGTTCAGATTGACATCTGAGCATGTTGCCATGAGTAGGAATCCTTTGCATGAGTTTTAATTGCTAAATGACATGTGTTCTGTATAATTTCTGGTAAAATATTTTGCAGGGTTTTTCTTTTTTCAATAAAACAAAGTTTTATCAAATCGGATGTCATAATGATCCTTTTGATGATGATGATGTTGATTATGATCCCTTTAATCAAGATGTAGGCAGTTATTTTTATTTTATTTTATTTTTTTAAACCGTATGCGTTACAGAAAGGTAAAAAGCACAGCAAGCAATTTATGTCCTGAAATACTACCCAGCCAAATTAACCATTTTACCAGCCACTCACCATTATTCATTTTTGTATTCCAGAGTTGTCATGATCACATTAGCCAACAATTTATTAACTAAAATGCAGAACCCATGGAGGATGGATGCTATTAAGCATTAAGAACTCCTCCCTTTCTCTGTAACATTGTTTCTTCATCAGTTCCTGCTATCCAAAATCAGCCAACAGCCTGTGTGTCAGGTAAAACTTTCATTTATTCTTTCTTACCTACAAGCTCATTATTCATGTTTGAAAGGGTTTATTTTTTGAGGATCCAAACTTATACTATAAAACTATACAAGCAACAAACCAGATTTGTATTAGTATCAAAAAATAAATGCATAGAATATATTATTTTTATTCCATTCCATTTCTGATTTTGGCAAGCAGACTTTTTGCATTTTACACCCAGCATTTAATTTCTAAAGCAGCATTATAGTTACGTTTATGAAATTTAGGGTTAGGGTTAACCCAGGTTTATGAGATTGATTATTGAGGAAAGAATCGTCAATTATTTTCTATACTGCCTGTTAGGATGTTTCTAGTAGCCAATAGCAATGTAGCAAATTCTAGTCATGTGTTTCAGCACAAAAGGAGTGTTACTTTCACAAAAACTGACAGGACGGAGAGCACTCTACACCACAACATACAATTAAGGTATGCTTATATATTTTATTTTGCATAAAAATAATACAATTTAGATATTTAATCGCAAGTGATTCACTGTACATGTAAAAAAATATATATATATTAGCCAAAATTAGCTATCAAGTGTCTTATTTTGCCAATGTACCTAATTAATGTATGTAATATGTTACATGAGCTTACAATACAGCATAAAACTTAAATGAATAAAGTCAAATAGATGAGTTTGAATCGAAAACAGATTTGTTTTCATTTCAGTTTGAACATCCTAATTTACAGAACATGGCCTACCCTGAAACCTCAACCAAGATGACGCTCCAGTTAGGAGTAAACGATTTCAATTGGTTACTGGGGGACTTCAATTGGACATTTGTGAAGAAAGTTTTCTGTGTGTCTTCATCTGAAATGACGGCTATATGGATTATTTTCTCCATTGAGTTTCTTGTCATGTCTCTGGCACTCTACGGATTGTGCTGTCTGCTTAGGTCTGACAATACGGTTCCTGTATTTGTCATAAACCTTTTTGTTTGTGATATCATACAGATCTGTGTCAAGCCTATTGTGCATGTTTGTACACTGAATGTTCTAGTCTTTTATGTCTTTTATGTTTATGTCATGAGCGTAAAAGTTAATATTGGCTTCATGGTCTGTATCTCTATGGAAAGATACATAATGATCAAATACCCTGTTTGGTACAGACTTCATCATACTTGTAGAAATTCAGCTCTGATATGCTTGATAGTTTGGGCAATATCATGTGGATATATGGTGATTGATGTGTTTATTGCACTTAAAGGCCACGTGGAATTTGCATTTCTTCTAAATGTATTTCTTTTTTTGCTGCCTTATCCACTGGTTGTGTTTTCCTTTGTGGGTTCGTGGAGGGCTCTCTCTCATTCAGTCGCAGTCACCCCTGATGAACAGAAGAGGATTTTGAGGATTCTGGCTCTTGTGCTTTTCAATTACACTGTGTTGTTTCTGCCTACCATTGTTCAGAACGGAATTTTCGCAATGTCCTTTAAGAGCGGAATAAGTGGTTATTATGATTGTTTTCGTTCAGTGTCAGGATTCATGTTGTATTTAAATCCACTCGCTGACTCTTTGCTCTATGTTTTCATAAGGAAGGATGCTAATAGCATGCTTAGATATTTGTGTTGTAAGAAGCTACATGAAAATCAAGTGTAGCCCTTCTATTCTCCAATTCAGAAACTGCCATGTTAAGTTACTGTGTTTTTTGTAGGGATCTACAAAATCATTTTACTATTAGACCACAAATGGCAGTTAACTAAATGTGTATAAAGTTTCATTTGAGCCATTGAGCAGTATCAAGGACAGAACAGGAAGCTATTTATTGCATTTGAAGCACTTTACTCATCATTACTCACATTTGAAATGCAACAACATCTCTGTCAATCCCTCTGCTTAAGTGATTTCAGGAAATGCATGGTCAAATATTAATCTGATTGCATGATCATATGATAAAAATGCAGAGCTCCTCCCTCTCTATGTTGTTTCTTCATCAGTTACTTTCCACCATAATCAACCAGCAGCAGCTAGGTAAACCCTTTTCTTTGCTCTTTAGAGACATTGTTCATTGTCTTGGGAAATATTTATTAGAATATTAATCTTACTTTGAATTAATTGTGTATTAAAATTTATTCACATGTAATTTTACTAGGCAATGATTTTACTATGTTTTGTAAAAGTATATTTACAGACTAGCCTTTGGGAATTTAAATATTTTATGTACTGTCAAGATTCAAGAATGAATAAATGAATGAATGAGATCTGATTCTATAATGACAATGTAGCAAAATTCTGTATTTCAGCTCAATAGGATTGTCACTTTCACAAAAGCTGATAGGATAAAGTGAAATAATCACCATAGAAAAAACAAGGTATGTTTGGACATGTTTCTTGTGCTCTATACATTTAATGGCAAGTTTAATTAGCAATTTACAGTGAACTTTCATATTCCATGCTTATAATGAGAAGATTTAATGATGAATACACACATCCATTTGTGCACTTTTATAATGCTGCTGAAGCCTTTTTGTGTTGTTTAGGAATAAAGCTACTCTAATCTGTTTCACACTTTTTCATTATCGGTAAACTCTCTATTGAAATTGATCTTCATGTAACAAAACTTCCTGTTGAAATTTGCACTTTTTTTTGTACTACATTTCTATTGAATGAAACATGTTAAACTATAGCTGACAATGATATTTGTAAAGGTGGGCTTTGATGGCATTCATCTGTGGACTGGTGTATTTTCCTTAACAGATCAAATTCAGAAATCCAAAATCACTTGTTTTTGTTATAGTTGAACATCCAGAGCCCATCCAAGACACAGAAAATGGTTTATACTGGAACATCAACCAATAGTACTTTTCAACTGGAAATAAGCCAATTTCCATGGGGATTTGATCATTTTCAGTGGACATTTATGGAAAAGGTGTTTTGTGCCCGCCCAGTTGAAGCTGTGGTCATCTGGATTATTTTCTCCATTGAGTTTCTTGTCATGTCTCTGGCACTCTATGGATTGTGCTGTCTGACCAGATCTAACCATACTGTTCCCATTTTTGTCATAAACCTCTTCATCGCTGATGTCATAGAGATTTGTGTCAAACCCATCATGAATTTTTGTTTATTCAATGGTATAATTGTACTTGTCCTCTACATTTATTTTTTGAGCATAATAGCTAATATTGGCTTCATGGTCTGTATCTCTTTGGAAAGATACATAATGATCAAATACCCTGTTTGGTACAGACTTCATCATACTTGTAAAAATTCAGCTCTGATATGCTTGATAGTTTGGGCAATATCATGTGGATATATGGTGATTGATGTGTTTATTGTACTTAAAGGCCATGTGGAATTTGCATTTCTTCTAAATGTATTTCTTTTTTTGCTGCCTTATCCACTGGTTGTGTTTTTCTTCGTGGGTTCGTGGAGGGCTCTCTCTCATTCAGTCGCAGTCACCCCTGATGAACAGAAGAGGATTTTGAAGATTCTGGCTCTTGTGCTTTTCAATTACACTGTGTTGTTTCTGCCAGTCATTGTTCAAAACATAATTTTGTCACTATCCTTTGAGCATGGTCTTTATCATAATTTATTCACAGTGTCAGGGATCCTAGTATACTTAAATCCTCTCGCTGACTCTTTGCTGTATGTTTTCATAAGGAGAGATGCTAAAAGCATGCTTAGATGCTTGTGCTGTGAAAAGCTATGTGAGAACCAGACACCGATAGAAGACTCCTCCAATTCTAGGAGAGAAGTACAAATCAATGTCCAAACATACAGAGAAAATACCGTACTCTGAGTGAGTTTCATTAATTGGTAGTTTTGTTGAAACAAATGTAATATGGACTCTTATAAAAATGTACCCTATAATTTGCTATAGGCCTAAATAGGCTAGATTCTGCACTGGCATACTATCATCTATACATCTATATACAATAATAATATTCTATTATATAGATTGCTCTGTATAAATTGTATCCTTAACCTACTACCCATTGTGTTATAAAAACAATAAGTGAACATTTATATTCCACTCAGTTTGTCTTCATTAAAAGCCGATTAAATTTGTGGCTTACAAACTAATTGTCAGCATCTGTCTTTTTTTAAACGAGAAATAGGCCTAAATTATATTTGGGAAGCGTTATCTTTGAATTTGTAATCTTTTTCTAATATTTTCTGCTCTGACCTACTGCGAAAAAACAACGTCTTTTACTCTACTTTGTTAGTCTATAGACCTTATTCAAAGCAGCGCCATGAGCCATGACACAAGCGAGGGATAGCCCAGATAGCACAGTACATCACGGAGACGTCTATTTGATGTGCGTGTTTACATCTGCAATACGTATTTAAGAGTGTTTGCTCATCTGCAATACGTCTAGGACGTTTCCTGTCAGATGTCAAATAGACGTTTAGAAGATGTCTTTAAGATGTAATGATTTAGAATGTATGTTAAACTGACATCTTAAAAGACATACGCTATCTGGGAGTATTTTCAATGGCATCCGCTGTAAAAAGCTGTAGTGCTCCTATCTTACACATCTAATTTTGTCTGGGTTTCTCGTAAAGATATTTTGCAGTGTTTCGTAAGCAGAACAATTAAAAAACACCTTAAATAACACGGCAACCCACTGAAGAGATGTATGTCTATCCCTCACAGTGCACATTATTGTACATACTGCACATAACATTATAGCACAGTATTTCCCCTGAATAATTTCCTCTCTCTGCTCTGGTTTTGGTAGAATACCTAAACACTTAAAGTACCAGCAGGGGTAGATTCACGGTTTCTCCACGATTCAGTAGCTGAGTGTATGCCATAGACTGTGGTGTATGCTAGCTGCCACCTGCCTGCCAACGATAGATTCAACCTCTGTCTATGGATTCATTCAACTGCTGCCTCTTGCACGAGCAAACAAAGTGGGTGTCGCGGCCGGTCTCTATGGAAACCAGGCAAACTTCACGAGCTGTTTCAGCATACTAACGGAAGTTTACAGTTGGTCGGTGGGTGCGTTCATATATTTCTTTCATTTTGGTTTATATTGTTTATCATTTCGAAATGCAGACAGAAATGACTAAACTATCAACAACACTGAACGTGGAGGAAGGAACATGGGTTGAATCTGAAGAAAAAGACACGAGTGAAGGTGTTGTGTCTTTCGCTCCAGGTAAGTTGACGTTAACGTTACCTTCTTAATGTGAACATTCAACGACCATCATCAACATAACAGACTTGTCAAAAACAACAACAGCAAATATCAACCGCAAATTATGTTGGAAATAGTGCAATGTTATCGTTAAGTCCTGTTCTCTCCAGGTTATATCCCAGCTGCTTTTTTAGTTAAAGGCACACTGTGTAGAAATTGTGTTTTTGTCAAACAGCGACCCCTAGAGTCGCTGTGGAATACTTGCACTGTCGTAAATACCCCCCCCCCCCCCCCCAACCCCCCCCCCCCCCCCCCCCCCCCCACCCTGGCCTGCACACCGGTACCTGCGTCGGGCATGGAACAGGCACAGATAGACTCCGAAGACGTTAGGCTTATTTATGTCCTGATAATTATGTGAGATATTGAAAACTGTTCTCATGATAATCGCAGGAATCAACGTCAACAGCGTCGTCTGATATCCCTCAGGACTACGTGATAAATACACCTCACAACACCTGAGTTCAGCTGGCAAACTAGTTCGTGAGGCAAGCTAGGCAATAAAACATAACGCAAAAACACGTAAGAGAAACAAGTGTTTGTTAGCAAGTATGTTAACAGCTCTGATAATCGAAAGCTAGCTAGACATATGTGGAAATGATTGGACTGGTCTAATTATCAGCAATGGATGAATGAACAGCATCGTAAAAAAATGACATAGGCTACTACAAGCAAGCGCAACAACATACAACATAGAATGCAAACAAGTTTACAAATAAGAGATTTATTTACTGGCCACTTCATGCGTTTTCTCAGATCGGATAGGCTAGCTATCTGATTTATCAAAACGATTCCATTTACACCTGGTCACATAAATGTGTTTCTCTTACGAGAGTCCTCTCGTACTGCGTTTTTGTAAAAACGCTACTGGAAAAACTCTTTTTTACGAAATAGCCTACTGAAGCAAAAAATTATCCTTAATTTTCATACATGTAAAGCGCGTTGCAGCAGTACTCAGCTATGGCGAGACGGCTTGCTCGCTCATTGGCTGCTCTGCAGCAACTGCATAAGCCTATCAAGCGAGGCCTGAGGTGACGTCAAGGCCAATGAGGGCGCTTCGCGCCCTCCTAGCCATTTCCCGCCGAGACGGGTGTGGCTAACCTCTATATAAGGAGCTCGAAAAGGCTGATTCACTTGATTTTCATCTCTTCAGCGAAGCTCACACATCGCTGGATCATGAGGAAGCAAGCGTCGTCTGAGGCAAGCACTTCAGCGGGACGAGCCCTCGAAGCCGCTGGCCAACGCCGCCTTCTACAGCCGTACCTGCTGTGCTTTCCGACGCCATATTCTTTCTATTATTCTACTGTTCTTGTGTGTGTGTGTGTGTGTGTGTGTGTGTGTGTGTGTGTGTGTGTGTGTTCGCCCCGCGACACTCACCCCCTAAAAGAGCTGCGTCTTTTTAAAGATGCCTTCATGCGGCTCGTGCCGAGCCCCACTCACCGAGGGAGACCGCCATGTCATCTGCGTCTCCTGTTTGGATGAGGACCATGCAGCGCTCGCGCTCGCTGACGGCGGCTGCCCTCACTGCGAGTTTTTGCCGATGGTGACTCTGCGGACTCGCCTGGCATCCTTCTCAGAGCCTGCATTCCCCGCCACGCTGCCGCGCCGTAAGAAGCGCCGCTCGCAGCAGGTCCCGGAACCCGCTCCAGCCCGACCAAGCTCGCCGGTTCGCCCGCCTGCTTCACCGGCTTCTCCTGAATCACTTCCTGATGCTCAGCGCCCGCAGTCTGCCGCCGCTTCATCAGAGGAAGTCGTTTCCGAGGCCGCGTCGGGGGAGAAGGATTCCTGCTCTCTGCTAGCTTCAGGCAGCGAGGACTGGGTGAGCTCCGAGGATCTCGCGCCTCCTGCCCGCAAGCCCACTACGAGAGCTAACATCGAGAAGGAGCTCATGCGAGTACTCGCGCTGGCCGCGGCGAGCCTCGGCCTCGAGTGGTCTGCACCGGAACTCCCCTCTCGCACCCGGCTGGATGGTAGCTTCCTCCCTGGTGAGCGCACTTCTCCGGAATCTAAGCCCGCTCCTTTTCTTCCTGAGCTTCATGAAGAAGTTGCGAAGGCTTGGAATGCGCCCTACTCTGCGCGAACGCGCTCGTCTGTGTCGCCAGCATTTTCCTCCCTGGATAATGCGAAAGACCGAGGCTACCTTTCACTTCCGCCGGTGGAACAGGCGATAGCGACCCACCTTTGCCCGCCCTCTGCTGGACGGCGGACTAAACCGGTGTTGCCTTCAAAAGCCTGCTGCATGTCGTCGACGCTGCTCGCGCGAATTTTCTCCGCCGCTGGGCAGGCCGCGTCAGCACTACACACCATGGCTACGCTGCTGATATGCCAGGGTGATCTCCTCCGTAAGTTGGACGAGATGGGACCTGACGCTATCTGCAACAGCGTTTTAAGGAGCGCTTCAGATCTAACACTCCGCGCTACCAAGTCTGCTGCACAAGCCATGGGAAGGTGTATGGCTTCCGCTACTGTTGCTGAGAGGCATCTATGGCTGACGCTCACGGAGATGGCTGATTCCGAGCGCACCGCGTTTCTCGACGCCCCGCTGTCTTCCGCTGGCCTTTTCGGTTCTTCTCTCTCCGAGTTCGTGGAGAGATTTACCGAAGCCCAGAAAGCGTCTCAAGCCTTCAAGCACTTCCTCCCGAAGCGCTCCGGTTCTGCAGCGAGTCGTGAAAAACAGACTCCGCGGAGCTCTCAGCCTCAGCCCCCGCCTTCGGCCGCATCTTCACAGAAGCGACAGCAGCACAGCTCTAGGTCCCGCTCTCGCTCTACCAACCGACGCCCCGCTCAGCGCGGGCCGCGGCCGAGGATTGTGGTAAAGCCGGAAGCCCCGAAGAAGTCCTAGCACGCCTAGGAAAGCGCAGGTGTGTGAGTCCCGTTGCGGCCGGTCTCTCACCCAAGCGCGCCGCTGTTTCAGTCCCAAGACTTGCGACTGTTCCAGCGTTTTCTGCAAGACGCAAGCCCGCACAGTTGCCCGCTTGCCTGCACACAAAAGCCGTTTTCACGGCTACCCAGATATATCCTGTAAAGAGTGTATTTTCTGGTGTCCCGGCCACGGCCGATGGTGCTATAAATGTAGTGTCGATGCCCACTCCTCAGTGCCCATCCCTACACACAAGCACAGCCCTACACTTAGGGCTTGCGCACTTAAAATCGACTCAGGCCGATTGCGCTTCCAATATAGTGAAAGTGCCCACTTCCCAGTGCCCACAAACACTATGTCTCACAGACCACAGGCTCTCTGTAAAAACGAGACCTGTGCGCGCTCGCTCTGCTCAGGCAGGCAGCGCGTCCAAAGCAGTAAATGTGCCCGCTTCCCGCCCACATTTACTCGCAGACATGAGTCCCACGAGACTCTCTCAGCCCTCCCTCACTCAGTTAAGCACTGCAGTAAGGTCGAGGACGAGCGCTCTGCCCGCTGTAATAAGCGCGCCCCCCGCCTCGAATGCCACAGGCATAACGCCTATGTTATTGCGCCCCGAAGCACCTCTGTCGCAAGGCGAACAGAGCGCGCTTCGCATCCAGCCCTTAGCCAGCCATGCAGAAGCATGGGCAGTGCTTCCAGGGGTTTCAGACTGGGTGCTAGGCATTATAAAGAGAGGCTTCTCGCTACAGTTTTGTCGACGCCCTCCCCGCTTCACAGCGCGCGTCGAAACTACGGTGATTTTAGAAGTAGCACACCTACTTCGCGCCGAAATATCAAAACTGATAAGCAAAGGGGCGATAGAGCATGTACCCCAATCTCAAAGCGAAGGGGGGCTATACAGCAGATACTTTCTAGTCCCCAAAAAGGACGGTGGTATCAGACCCATACTGGATCTAAGACGGCTGAACAAAGCATTAGTGAAACGCAGTTTCAAAATGCTCACGACTAGGAAAATCCTCGCGCATGTTCGCCGAGGAGACTGGTTTATGTCAATAGATCTGAAGGACGCGTATTTTCAAATACAGATAGCGTCACATCACAGGCGATACTTGAGATTCGCCTTCGAGGGTCAGACATAGCAGTATACAGTCCTGCCGTTCGGCTTGTCCCTGGCACCTCGTACATTTACGAAATGCATGGACGCAGCGTCGCCCCTCTCAGACTCAGAGGCATGCGAGTGCTGAACTATTTGGACGACTGGCTGATCCTAGCTCAATCACGATCACAGCTCGTGGAGCACAGAACCATTTTACTCGATCACCTCGAGAATCTTGGTATCACGGTCAATTGGACGAAGAGTTCACTGAACCCCAGTCATACGATTTCTTTTCTGGGTACCATTCTGGACTCACAGTCTATAACGGCGCAGCTGTCGCCACAGCGCGTGCTGCACATTCAGCGCGCGGCGAGATCCTTCCGCTGCGGCGCGACTACCCCGCTCAGGACGTTTCAAAGGATGCTAGGTCTCATGGCCTCAGCATCACCAGTTCTTCAGCTGGGCTTGCTCCGCATGCGCCCTCTGCAGTTCTGGTTGAAAGCGTGAGTACCGCGCGGAGCGTGGGTGTCCGGCCGGTTACGTCTCAAGGTCAATCAGAGCTGTGTGACAGCCCTGATACCTTGGTTGGCGGACGACTGGTACCGATCAGGTGTAAGCCTGGGGACTTCCTCGGGAGTGAGGATGGTGTCGACAGACGCATCCACCTCGGGATGGGGAGCGCTGCTCGAGGGCAGACCGTTCTTCGGCCTCTGGTCGGAACGAGAAAAGCTCCAACACATCAACTGCCTGGAAATGCTGGCAGTGCACAACGCGCTGACGCGTTTTTGTCCCCAAATCAAGGACCAACACGTCGTAGTCCGTTCGGACAACACGGCCGTGGTGTCCTATATAAATCGCCAGGGCGGTCTGAGATCCACATCTCTGTCTTTTCCAAGAACGACAGCGCGCTGTCCCAGATGTGGCCGCGCTGCCCGCTATATGCTTTTCCCCCCGTCTCCCTCCTGCCACAGGTGTTAGAGCGGGTCAGGGAAACAAAATGCCCAGTGCTGCTTGTAGCACCGTTCTGGAAGAACCAAGCATGGTTTCCAGTCCTGATGCAGCTAGCAGACATCGCTCCATGGCCAGTGCCATTGAGGAGAGATCTCCTCTCGCAGGCCGGGGGCTCGATTTGGCACCCACACCCGGAGCTGTGGTCCCTTCACGTGTGGGCGCTCAACGGATATCCGTTGACCTTGCAGAGGGAGTGATAAATACCATCACTCAGGCCAGAGCACCGTCGACTCGGCGGCTTTATGCCTCAAAGTGGTCGGTTTTCTCCGGCTGGTGTACAGCTCGGAGCCTATCACCTCTCGATTGTGAGGTGACGGAGGTTCTCTCCTTCCTACAGGAGCTGTTGGATAAGGGCAGATCCCCTTCCACGCTCAAAGTTT
Organism: Rutilus rutilus; assembly: GCF_951802725.1. Taxonomy (NCBI): domain Eukaryota; kingdom Metazoa; phylum Chordata; class Actinopteri; order Cypriniformes; family Leuciscidae; genus Rutilus; species Rutilus rutilus. Next base: position 20,405,469 of record NC_140211.1, read on the forward strand.
ATGTGGCGGCTATTACAGCGTTCTCTGGAACAACGCTGGGTCAGTCACTAGGAAGGAACGATTTAGTCATCCGCTTCCTCAGGGGAGCTAGGAGGCTGAATCCTCCCTGACCTCCTTTAGTCCCTATGTGGGACCTTTCTACGGTTTTGGCGGCCATGAAAGGTGCCCCTTTTGAGCCTATCCAATCTATTAGCCGCAAACATTTGTCTTTCAAGACAGTGTTTTTGATGGCTCTCGCTTCGGTGAAGCGCATAGGCGACCTGCACGCGCTCTCTGTGAGCCCAGCGTGCTTAGAGTTTGGACCTAATGACTCTAAAGTCATACTCAAACCTAAGCATGGCTATGTGCCAAAGTCCCTCAACACGCCGTTTCGGGCTCAGGTTATCTCCCTGTCTGCCCTGCCGGGATCAAGTGAGGAAGGGGACTCAAGTTTTCTTTGCCCCATTAGGGCTTTAAGAGCTTACATGTCCCGCTCTGCTGTCTTCAGACAGACTGAGCAGCTCTTTGTCTCGTTCAGTGGACGTTCCAAGGGAATGGCTGTTTCGAAACAGAGCTTATCCAGATGGATAGCATATAGCACTAGCACTGGCTTATACTGCCAAGGGCCTCCAGTGCCCGTTGAGAGTTAGAGCGCACTCCACGAGGGGCGTTACCTCCTCGTGGGCTTGGTCCAGCGGGATTTCCTTACAGGATATATGTATACTATTATATATACTATATATATAATAGTATATATAATATATATATACATATACTATATATGTATATGTATTACATGTATGAAAATTAAGGATAATTTTTTGCTTCAGTATTTTGTGAAAAAAGAGTTTTTCCCGTAGCGTTTTTACAAAAACGCAGTACTCGTTCCCTCTTCTAGAGAGAACCGAGGTTACGTTAGTAACCGAGTACGTTTTGCGAAACGGATTTAAATCCGATCTTTAATTCCCGTGCTATATGCAGATTTAATGGAGTGCACGTCACCGAAAGCAACAGATATGAGCTGCATTTTATTGATCATCAGCTAAAATTTCTAAATCAAAGGCCGCAATAAGAGAGAGCAGTAACAGCCCTGGTAAGATCATTTCATTTCTTTACTTTTAATGATGATGATGATTGTGTGTTAAGCGTCTGCGACTTACTTTCACTTTGATTTGCGATAGTTTGCACGTTGGCTTGAATAGATGCTCAGCTGCTCATCTGCGGTGATGCGTGTTCCAGTAGCGTCGTCATATCTGGCTATTACATTACATAGCCTATAACACGCTTTCACACGTTTATTTAAAAAAAAAAATGTTTTAGCATTTTTGGGAGGAGTACAATTTACATATGTGGTTTCAACAACCAGATGCATTTACACTTGTCCAGTTTCGTCTGGAATGCGTCTCAGACCTCCTCCTGAAGTGGTTTGAGCGATCGGATTCAAATCCGTCTTGAATGCGTTTCGGAGGGCATTTACACCTGGTCTTTTCACGATCGGATAGCTATCCGATCTGAGAAAACGCATGAAGTGGCCAGGTGTAAACAGCCCCCATGACAAAAACATACGCACAAAAGCCGAAAACAAACGCTGGTTGGCCTCTCACGTCCAGATTTGAGGAAGGGGTGGGGGAAGTGACGTATGCCGTAAAACAGTCGAATTTTGTAGTTCTTTTTGTGCTCGGGTTACTACCCGAACCCCGAAGTTACATAGTGCCAGTAAAAGCGATACAGTCATTCAACCTATTGTAAGTCGATGTACCATCACAAGGGTCTTGGAAATATATTATGAAGGTTGAAAAGTTACACGGTGTGCCTTTAACATTACATTTTCATCAAAAATCGAATATTTAACCCTTTCCATCATTTTATACTCAACCCTGTTACTACATTATTTCACATTCCTTAAAATGTTGAACAGGCTAAACATTCCCTGTTAAGTGCCTCCTTTTACTGATCATTTCTTGAAAAAAGAAAAAACCTATTTTGTATCCTTTTGTGGAAAATATCAAACAGTAATAACAATTTCTTTCAAAGGTCAGGAGTCTCAGAGTGGAGCTGCTGATGGGGCAAAGGTTAATGGTGATACAATAGAGACCAAAGCATCAGAGAGCAGAACAATGTCTTCAGGTCCCAGGTGATGAAGTGCAAATGACCTATATGATATTTGCTCAGAGCGAAATCGGTTGTTGTCTGAGAAGAACTAATACTGAATGATTTTACTTGTATCTTTCAAGAATTACCAAAGAGTTTTTAAGGGAGCAATGCAAGAAACACAAACTGTACCTGACGCCAAGGCTGAATGATACTCTTTATCTTCACTTTAAAGGTTTGAAATTGCTTGTGCAGAAGAGGCTACTTCAATGTTGCATCTTTGTTTTTGTTTTTTGTTTTTTTAGCTCTTTATACAAAGTTTTCAATTCTGCATTGTAGGTTTTTCTTGTATTGAGGGTTTGGAGGACTATACCGGCCTGCGCTGCCTATGGCTGGAATGTAATGGCATTCGGAAGATTGAGAATCTGGAGAATCAGACAGAGCTTCGCTGTCTGTTTCTCCATCAAAACCTCATTCATACTCTGGAAAACCTGGAACCACTCAGCAAGCTTTGCACACTGAATGTCTCAAACAATTATATCAAGGTCATTGAGAACATATGTGAGTACTCAAAAGTGAACATGGTAACAAAATAATGTATTTTTTGTTCTCTGTTTTTTAATATACCTTAAAGTCACTCATAAAGTTCACCTTTGGTTTTTCAGCCTGCTTGAGTGAGCTGTCCACGCTGCAGATCTCCCATAACACACTAGAAAATGTGTGTGACATGGAGGAGCTGTCACACTGTCCATCCATCAGTGTTCTTGATCTGTCTCACAACCGCATCAGAGATCCAGCTCTCATCAGTGTTCTAGAGAGAATGCCTGACTTGGTAAAAACAGTATATCTCTTCCGGTCATATACATGATGATCAGATATGCCTACTTCTATCTGTGGACTGAACTGCTAGGAGTTAATGCTTGTTTCATTTTTTATGAAATTTTTTTGTCAGCGGGTGTTAAATCTAATGGGTAATGAGGTCATCAAAAAAATCCCAAACTACAGGAAGACTCTGATTTTGCATCTAAAGCAGCTGACCTATCTAGATGACCGGCCTGTGTTTCCAAAAGACAGGTAAGCAGCAGTGTTTTCTGTGATGAAGTGCTATAGCATTAATTGTGTGACAACTGGCATTGTCAGTTTGGAGACGAATAGACCCCACAAAGCTAGTCTTTGTTACTATTAAGAGGCTACGGTTGAAACTTTTGTACAATTATTGAAGTTTGCTTTGATTCACAGAGCATGTGCAGAGGCATGGGCTGCTGGTGGTCTGGAAGGTGAACGAAAAGAAAAAGAAATGTGGCAAACGAGAGAGAGAAGGAAGATCCAGGAAAGTTTGGATGCAATGACTGCTATCAAAGAGAACGCACTGAAACGACGGGAGGGTCGAGAGCATTTGGAGAAAGGTAAACACACAATCTGTTCACATATACATTGGCGTTAAAAAGTTTGGGGTCAGTAAGATTTTTATTTTTCAATACTTTCAATACTTTTAATACTTTACAATTGTTCAAAAGTGACAATAAAGACTTTTACATTGTGACAAAAGATCCATCAAAGAATCCGGAAAAAAGTATCCGTTTTCCACAAAAATATTAAGCAGCACAATTGTTCAACCTTGATAATAAAAAGAAATGTTATTTGAGGACCAAATCTGCATATTAAGCCCTATTCGCACTGGATTAGTATTATCTGGGGACCTCGTGTGATTTAGAAATTACCCACCCACATCTGAATTTCGTGTGGCGCATTCGCACGGGATAAACGAAGCCTGTGATTTTACTCAAAATTACTGACTTATCTCCCGGATGTGATGTCAATAGGCTATTGCTTGGAAATGTCTTGTTATTATAGGTCTAACGTTAGCTGTATGATCATAAACAGAAGAATGTTCCTTACCACATGCTGCTATATGTCATCCATCTCCATCTAATCATTATTTTTGTTTTGCTCTTCTGATGGTTTTCAGCTTTCTCTTTCTGCAAATTGTATAGTTATATCGTATCACGGTGTATAGCGATATGACCCAGCAACCAAAATACTATCAAAACACTCTAACGCAGCCTCCATTCTTCGCGAAAGATGGATAAAAAAGCGCACAGGAAACAAAAACCTTGAAAATATTATAAAGACCCCGCCAAATCACAGAGATGCCGATTCGCACGGGACTAATATTATCACAGGACCTCGGTGTTCGGCGAAATATGGTAGGTCATTTGCGGGGGAATTTTTACTTTACAAATTACAGACATGACCGATTCGCACGGGATTAAGATCACAGACAACCTCCGCAATTATTACAAATTACTTGAGGTCACCAGGTAATACTAATCCCGTGCGAATAGGGCTTTAGAATGATTTCTGAAGGATCATGTGACCCTGAAGACTGGAGTAATGGTGCTGAAAATTTAGCTTTTCTATCACAGAAAAAAAAAAACATTTTAATTATTTTAAATTGTAATAATAATTCACAATATCACTCTTTTTACAGTATTTGTGTTTAAATGTTTAAATTTGTATAAAAATGAGCATAAGTGAGCATAGGAGACTAACCCAACCCCAGACTTTTGAACGATACTGTATACAGTAAACACACTCATATTTTCTCGTCTTCTATCTATCTGACATACAGCTTCATTAAAAGCTTACGTTTTTCCCTCAGGAATCATAAAGCCTCCCATTTCTGTTATTGAGGATCAGAGCCCTCAAAACGAAACACCAGATATTGCACCTGCAGAGAGAGAGAATTCAAAACCAGCACAGGAACAAACTGATCCGTCAGCATCAGAGACACACCACAATTGCCAGTCTGCATCTGATGAGGAACAGATTATCCAAACAACACTTGATCAAAATCATTCCAACCAGTCAAAATCAGAGAGACAGCAAACAGGTTCAGAACAGATTCTCCATCCATCATTTGACCAGGAACAGACTGGTCAATCAGCAACTTTGGGATTGAAGACTAAAGAGGAGAAGTGCCAGAAAATGCTAGCGCAATACCAAGGCACTAAACCTTCACAGTCGCATCACAGCGGTTCAGCCGCAGGTCCTGGTGCTCTCATCACTGAACTGATCTCTGAGGATGAAATAGAGACTATCATCCTGTCAGAGAGACCAGCATTAACAATTGATGTAAGTCCTTACACCATTGCTCACATCATTAAAACTTACATTTGTTTTTACAAGAAATTGCATGATTTAGAATTTCTTTGCAATGTATATTTGATTTATACAGAAACGTTCCATAGTGTTTTACTACTAACAACATTGTCTGCTTCTCCCAAGGATCTTCCAGACCTAGAAGATGAAGAAACTAGCCTGATACTCCAAGCAACATCACAGGTAAGAACAGGGTTAAAAAAAGAGAGCATATATAATTAGCATGTTATTTAAAGAGTTGTGATGAAAAATCACACTTTATTGGAAAGTTGTGGAGATTTACATTTTTAAATGTTACATTTTTCAGAGTGTCGTCCGTCCAAAGATTCAGGTCATCTCTGACGATGAAACAGAATCAGAAGCTGTTACAAGTTTGTATCACTGGCCTCAGTTAGACGCTGTGGCCCCTGACCAATCACAGCTGCTTTTTAGTGTCTCCACTAAAAGAACCTCAGTCAAGCGGCAGAGCCCTGACTGTATCAGTCGACTAGAGGCAGGGGATAACTTCCCCAAGACAGCAGAAACTAGAAAGATGATTCTAATTGAGGAACTGGACTGAGTCTTTAAGGTTGAACTAATGGATGAAACTATATTGTAGTGTTTCCCAACCCTTCAGTCCCTTTAGCACAAACCTTGGATGTGAATTTAAATTGGATGTCTGCCTGATATATAAAGGTGTTTAACTTTAAATGACAAAATCACATTAATAATTTCATTTAAAATAATAAAAAATAAAATATGAAGTCATTTTGCTTTTAAGTTTATTGCAGATATTATAAATGTATTTTGTTAAATAATTTTTTGTTTGTACTTTTACTATTTTGTTTGTATTCCAGAATTTATTTTACATTTTTTACACAACCTACATTAAATGATGTTCAAAACCATTCGATTTGAGAACAGAACATTAATGATTGCTATAGAAAAAATAGTTGTAAGAACCAGACCTATATTTTTGTCATAGCGAACATATCATTTGTCATGAATATCTCACCAAAGAGCTTACATATTAAATTCTGCATGAAGTCTATGCAGATATGTGCCTGTAGCGCTGTCATTGGCATCAGTTCAGGTATGTAAATGGATAGGTTACATCCGAAGCAGCAGGAGGAGAGAGAAACATGTCAGCAGCAGCTCTTCACTGACTGAGTGGCTGACAGAACGGGCGAGTCCTCTGAGGGTTTCCTGATTGGTTTGGTCAGTGCTGGGAACCAGAGGTGTCGTTGCAGTCACAGCTTGAGTGCGACTGGCACACATGTCGTAGAGGTTCCCAGCAAATGCCGTTTTCCGGGACTCTGCCCTCAAAGATTCCCAAATTTCTGCTGCATCGCCACGGCAACCTGACAACACACCACTCACACACATCTGGAAGGCATCCCATGACCTGTAGATGTAAAAAAAAAAAAAAAAATGTATGTAATAAGATTAAAAAAAAAAATACTGTAGTTGTATTTAGTGGAGGTGTTTTTGCGTGTGCATGTGCCTCACTTGCAAATGGAGTTGATGTCCTGTGGGTTATCATTCATGGGGCTCACACTGTCACCCAGAGTGACCAGACAGTCAGCAAAGCCCCTGTATACAGCACTACATGAAGGCGTTACTGCTGCACTCAGCACAGAGGAACAGAGACCTGAGGAAAATAAAAGCAATTCTAATGATATGATAAAGAGGACATTTTGGTAGAACTTCTGCACTAAAAAAAAAAAAAACTCAGGCCTGCATAAACAATAAAGGCATCTGATTGGGTCTAATCCTCAGATTCATATGGCGTGATGAATCCGATCTCCAAGCAAAAGGAAGTGAATTAAATATTTGAATGCTATGATTGTGATGCAGCCTGAATCATAGTCACACCATGTTCGTTCGTTCATTGGCTAGAGGAGAACTGGCCCCCAGACAGCCTGGTTTCAACCAAGGTTTTTTTTTTCTCTTCTACATTCTGTCATTCTGGCTTGCTTAGTTGGGGACACTAAATTTTCAACAATATTATTGATTTGACTGATCTGAGGCTATCGGATGGAACTGAACTGAGCTGGACTATGATTTCACTGTTTGCATCATTAAATCGTTATTTTCCTGTTGATCACTGTTTTGAAACAATCTGTATTGTATAAAGCGCTGTATATATAAAGGTGACTTGAATTGACTTGATTGTAAATGCACAATTATTATACTGGCATATATTGACAAAATGCTAATATTGACGATATATGTATAAATGTACAGAGAGTATATGTGGCTACATGGCAACATTCTATTGTCATATACTGTATGTCATATATTCTATACATGTTGATGAGTGTCTACTTCTCTTTACTGTTAGATGTTACCGTACGTCACATGGATTAATCTGAGGATTAGACCCAGAGCAAAAACAACATTTAATCTCACTGCAGAACAGCTCGAAAAGACAAATCTCCTCCATTTTTCCCTTTTCTCAACTCTAAACATTTGGTATGTTTATTTGAACAGAAATATAAATGATTCATACATTAAATAGTTGAGAAACATTAGATACATAAACTAAAGCAATTCCTGAGCCTAAAGAAAGTGTCCAAGTCTTATTCTTTTTATGGTGTGTGTGTGTGTGTGTGTATATGTGTGACCATGGCCACTAATTTACATTAATAATAATAAAAAAAAAGATAGAAGAATTTGAAAAGCATAGGCAAATAAATGTTTATGCAGCATGCATGATTTTAAATAGATAAACCAAAAATATCATATATTACATAAAATATCATATAAAATATCATTTAAAGTCACGCATAATGCACAGTATATTGTAAAATTTAAAAATAAAATCATACTTTAAACTGTATATACACTGTAGCCTACACTGTTAAAAATAAATATTCTTTATTGGAATCTATAGTTTCACCTTTAACATCCATATAACCTTTCCATTGCACAAAAGGTTCTTTATAGTGGCGAAAAGGTTTTATAATTTTTTATAAATGCATGCAAAACATTTATAATCTTCTTCACAAAAAAAAAAAGTTATTTTAAGAACTAATCAATAAAAGGTTCTTTGGGGAACCCAAAATGGTTCTTCTAAGGCATTGCTGCATTTATAGAGTGTATGATAATTGTGATAATGATAATGATGCACATAAGAGTGTATGATAATTGTGAGACACATTATAACATTATACACATTCAAATAAAAATAGACTTTTACTCACTGAGGCAGAATGAAATGAACAGCAGCAGATGCATTCCGTTGAACAGACAGAATTTTGAAATTAAGATGGCATACACTGGAACACCTTAACGTTTACACACTTTCACAAATCATCCAAACCTCCTTGAGCCTTGAGGTGTCCCATTCACCTTCCTATTTCACAAAAGAGTTGCAACTTTGAAGCCAACTGTTGAGCCTGATGGATAAAGGGGGGTTGTGAAATCTGATTATTAAAAGGGGGGGAAGCTGTTGGATTAAAGATCATTTCCGGCTTCAGCATTCATCATATCAGAAAAGAAGAATATACCTCCTATGGCAATGGTTCGATATGGCTTGGATTATTAGTCTCTCTCTCTCTCTCTCTCTATGTCTGTCTGTCACACTCACATAGCCTACATACACACACACACACACACACACACACACACACACACACACACATACAAACAGATGGGAAAAAATCCCAGTAGGACTGGCTTTTTAATTTCAGCATGGCACTGTCTAATACACACTCAGTGGGCAAGCCTCTATTTGATTGACATGCTTGGATTATGTCATTGCGTAAATCTAAGGGGAGAGGAGAATAAACACGGATTAGTACCTCTTATATAAAGCCATTACTATCAACTCCACTCTCATTTTTTCTGTTCCTGAACCTGTCATTGTTTCCTAGTATTCATCTTCCATGTTTTTTGGACATATGGTAGTAACTTAGAATTCTTTAAGTAGGCTACTATGTAAATTAAATGGTACATGACAATTGTAGGCCTAATCTTTCAGTGCCATGCAATACACAGCCAAGACAAGTGCAAGGTTTTATCATATGATGCCATCACTGTGAAACAACAGTGATTTTTATATTCGATTGCCTATGAACCTATAAACTACGCTGGAAACTAAATTCTTGATTTGGCCCTATATTGTAAAAAGCCTAAAGCCCCCATGAGCTGGCATTTTCATCAGGCCCCAAAAGCAACATGTATTATGATACATAATTATGAAATATATTATGGTAGAGATAGAACACAATGTAATAGAATGCAATTATAGTAGCCTAGGCTATATTTTGTGTTGGTTACTGTCTTGTTGTGTTGCACACATATTTTTACAACATTAAAGTCGCTTTCTAAAAAAAAAAAAACTACCATTAGGTGGGAGTAAAGTAGCATACTAACAGTTGAATGCATGACGCACTAGAGTTAGCGGAAGTGACGCAGTTTGTGTGGATGTGGGACTGACTGTCATGGATGAAGTTGGTTCACCGGCGCGCCGTCGCGGTGGTCCGGCGGGGCTCTCCGCGGTGCAGTTCGACACCATAGAGGGTCTGACAGAGCTGGAGGATCTGGAGCGAGTGTATGCGCAGCTATGTGCCGAAGAGGTAAATATGTATTAGATGAAACACAGTGTTCGTTCGTTAGTCCCTTTGAGCTTTATGACTAGTAAGGGTAGATAAAGGCTTTTCGGCTGTGTCAGTTCATTTATTATGAATAAGAATTTAGTGTGTGCCTGAACAGCGTGTGGATGTTGACTGTACATTGGCATGAACTGAATATAAACAAACGCACCTCCCTGACAGGCGGAAGTGGAGGTGGAGTTGGGCGCTCTTATGGGGCAGCAGAGCAACATCGAAACAAAGATGCTCGCCCTGCAGAGGATGGGGTGAGTGTATGTGTTATACCTAACCTATGCTTTTGAACTGAAAGATTAGCATAGTGTGGTGTTAAATTGTGTGTTTGTTTTTCCTCAGACCAAACTTGCAGCTGATCGAGGGAGATGCTGTGCAGCTTTCTGGCATGATCAACTTTACATGCAGCCTGGCAGAGAACGTCAGCAGCAAAGTCAGACAGCTGGACCTCACCAAGGTGGCCAACATACACATTCTCATGATGATATGAACTTCTGTTTATTAGACAGCATCCACTCAAGCTTTGCACCTGGTTTATGCGGTTCTGTTTCAGAAAAGGCTGTACCAAGCAATTCAGCGGGCAGATGATATTCTAGACCTGAAGTTCTGTACAGATGGTGTTCAGACTGCCCTGCGTAACCAGGACTATGAGCAGGCTGCCGCCCATATTCATCGCTATCTTTCTCTTGACCAGTCAGTGATTGAGCTCAGCAAGCAAGGTGGAGAGGGTGAGTACTTTTTGGGCTATTACAAGCAACTATTGCAATGAACAATCTGCTACACATAGTTATGCAAATTGTTAAATGTGATTTGTAGAAATAATATATGTAATGCACATATTGCTTAAACCGATATGCACAGATACTTAGAAATCAGATGCTTATTTTATTATCTCTCTGTATGCTATACAGGCAGTGCAGTTGAAGCTAGCCTTGAATTGCTGCAGGAAGCAGAGCGCAATCTGAAGGTGCTGGTTACAACTCGACTGGAGGAGGCGGTTGCCACAGGCGACTTGCCTCAAGTGGAGCGCTTTTTCAAGATCCTTCCTTTACTGGGACTCCATGAGCAGGGACTTGCACGCTTTGCTCAGTACCTTTGCAGTCAGGTAGGAGCATGTGTGAATGTCCAGCCTACATGACCAGTGAAACCCGTTGAGAATGCTTTGGTTCGGTTATTGGGGTTCTAGTGTTAAGACTTGTGTCTTTTGCTCGCTTCTCTTTCAGTTGGCCAGTAAAGCAGAGGAGAACTTACTCCTGGCTGTTGGCTCTGATCTTGGTGAACGCAGAGCACCGGTTATCTTTGCTGACACCCTCACTCTGCTGCTTGAAGGTAAGATCATCGCTGTTAACTTGGCAATATTTATCATGTTTAAATGAATCAAGATCAACCAGCCTTTGTCTGTATCTTTTAGGTATTGCACGCATTGTTGAAACCCATCAGCCCATAGTGGAAACATACTATGGACCAGGCCGACTGCACACACTCCTTGCACACCTTCAGAAAGAGTGTGACAAACAGGCTCAGAAAATAGTGGACAAATTCATCCAACAGAGAGATTACAACAACAAGGTGTGTGTAGTGTGTCTATACCACAAGTTTTTCATCTTTTAGATGCTACAAACCCCAAAATATGATCATTCTTTTGTGACGGACCCCCGTCCTAAAATTTAAAGGAATCTATTTTTTTAATTATTATACTGTATATTTTTTCTACTCACTATTCATTTTTCTATTTCTATTCATTTAATTATTTATTTGAATCTTATTATTTGTTATGTATTCATTCTTTTTTTAAACAGTTTTACACTTTTTCATGGACCCCCTGTCATTCCGTTGCGGCCCCCTAGGGGACCCCAGTTAAAAAAAACCTGATCTATGCTATGTGCTGTATCGGTGTGTTTATTTGCTGTACAAGATGTTTGCATCTTGAATAAAGTGCATTTTTATATATATTTATACACACATGTGTACTTTTTACATTTGTTTTGCAATAGTTTCAGGTTGTCCAGAGCAGCATGATGAGGGGCATGACTACAGAAAAGATTGAACCCAGGTGTGGCACATATAATAATTTATCATGAAGATTGTATGAGTATCTTGTGAATACAAGGTGTTTTATTTATTGTGTGTTTAATGTTTAATCTAGAGACTTGGATCCTGTGTTATGTGAGGTTACCTTAATGAACTCAAGAGCCGAGCTGTACTTTCGATTCTTGAGGCGGCGTATTGTTGCTGACTTTGAGGTTGCAGATGCAATGGCAGATGAAACTGTTATACAAGGTAACACCTAACTTTTCATGGGATGGTATAAGACATTACTATATAAAAATAATTTCTACATAACTGCCATCAGATGTAGCCTAGCAGTTAGCACACATGCTACTGCTCATTAAGCTGTGGTGCTCATTCAGGCATCACAATACTTCTTGATCCTATTTCTCCCCATCATTGCCTGTTGAGAACAAAATGTATGTAACTAGGGTATACAAATTTAGCATGTTGTTCAGTGTTGATTCTATGTAGTGAATATGTTGATTTTAAAAATGTATACTTGTACTCAACATTTGCTTGTATTGTTAATACTTGTTTTGTTGTTTCTAGAGCATCAGCAGAGTTTAGAACAGTTACTGAAAGATTGTCAGCTGAGCCGCGCTATGCAGGAGCTGATTGGCTATTACGTTCCCATGGAGGAATATTACATGAGAGAGTCCGTCAACAAGGTGCGCCACATATGCACTCAATAATTTCGTGCTGTCTTGTGTGAATGTACATTATACCTGAATCAGAGATTATTGTCAGGCACATGCACACTCCTATTCAAAAGTTTGGGGTCTATAAGATTTTTTTAATAAATGAAATGAATTATTTTATTGAACAAGGAAGTAGAGCTGCACAATTCTGGATAAATTGAACAAATCTGTTAAATGGTTGTGGGACCCCCTCGAAAACGAGATGATACATCTCAAGGGGTTTATCCTAATAATAAACAAATTTGAACAAAATGATTCAATGACAAATACATTTTTTAACATTCACTTGTCGCCACCTACTGGTGAAACGACGTAATTGATATAATCTTTATTTGAAGCACCAAGTTACTTTTAAAAGGTGATTTACTCCATTTTGATTGATTTCTTTGGCAGAATGAATGTCAAGTCACTTTTTATAGCGCTTTATACAATATGATATGATTTCTTCAAAGCAGCTTTACAGTGATCAACAGGAAAAAAAACATTTCAATGATGCAAACAGAGTTCATTTCACCTATAAAGCAGCTCTAAAAAGAAAATCTTGTCATTGTTCTACTGAAGTCAGTTCAGTGTTGATTCAGTTCTAGTAATGTCATCGTCCAACTCACTTTAGTTCTCAGTTCTCATAGGATGATTAATATGACTTTATAGGCAGTTGTCATGGACACCGCTGAGGTGGGTCAGCTGAGCTCCAGCATGGTGGACGATGTGTTCTACATTGTGAAGAAATGTATCAGCAGAGCTCTCACCAGCAGCAGCTCTGACTGCGTGTGCGCTATGATCAATCATGCAACCAGCGTTCTGGAGACAGACTTCAGGTATTCGCACAAATTTGGAATGTAATTATTTAATTATTGTTACTGATGATGACTAACTGCATGTGAAGAATTATTGTTGTGGTTGTTGAAGATTTAGAAATTCACATCAGAGAATTTCTGGAAACTGCATTGTTATTGAATATCTAATCATCCGCTATACCTTTTGCAGAGAGGTGTTAGTAAGTAAGCTGCGAGCTGGATATCCTGTCAGTGCTCTGCAGGACCTGCAGCGTGGGGTCAGCAGTGCCGTCAGTCTGATGCAGAGCAGTCTACAGCAGGGCAAGATAACAAACCTCACACAAACGCTTGGGATTGAGAGCCAAGAGCAGGCAAAGAGTGCCTACTTGGTCAGCATCAAGTCTTTCTATCGCACACTCTGTGTCATGTAGTGTTTAAGTATAATAATGATTATTTTGTTTTTCTCTCAGGTGACTCTCAATAATGTGGAGGTCTGCAGTGAGAATATCAGAACCCTGAAAAAGAATCTAGAGGTCAGTGTGATGCGACTTTCTTTCATCAAGGATTATTTTGTTTCTTCCAGCCAAACACCAGCAACTCTGTCATTTGCTCACCTCATGCCATACAAGAGACCAATAGGACATTTCTTCCATGTGTCATGTCACTTGTTTCTTGTCTGGTCTTTTGTTTAGTTTGAGTTTCCTGTTACTGTTTTGTAGTTCTGCTCCAGTTTCCTGTTTCCCTCATTACTCCCTGATTATTTGCACCTGTGTGTATTACCCTTTGTGTGTAGAAGCCCTGGTGTTTCCTGTGTTCATTGTCAGGTTTTGTTCATCCATGGTTGCATGTCACTCTGTTACATTCCTTGTGTTTGGATGTTTTCTTGTTACTTTATCATTAAAAACCTTAATCTCCATTTAGATCCTGATCTCCTTCATCTTGCGTTATACCATCGAACACAAAAAGAGAAATTTGGAAATCTTTACCATGCAATTACAGTTAATGCGGATAGTCGCTTTCTAGCCCTATAAACATAACATAAAAGCAGTCCAAATAAACTCACTTTTTGTGTCGCATGGAAGAAAGAATGTCTCTCAAGGTTCGAACGGCATGAGGGAGAGTGAACTAATACTTGAAATTTTCAGAAATGTTTGGGGAAGCGTTTCATCCAGTGGTAAAACTTAACCAACTATGCATAATACCTTGCATGGTTTGCTATATTTGGAAATGAGACATGCCAGTCAAAAACACTTTACTGATTGCATCCCTAGAACATGATGTCAGAGCATTCTTCTTACTAGCTTGAGTTGTTGTAATCAAGTGATAAACACTGGAAAAGTTTAAATCCTCTGGTCTTTCTGGCTTATGCTGACATTTGATGTTGTTGTGTGCATTCTGAATTGCTTTCTCTTCCTGTCCATCTCAGAGTGATTGTGCCAAGTTGTTCAGTCAGGGCGCAGGCTCAGATCATGCAAAGGCTAAGATTGACAGCTGTCTATCTGATTTGGTCACCACCTCTATCAAATTCAAGGACCTCCTCCAGGTCAGTGAGAATCTGTTTACACACTAGTGTTCACAAGTATGGGTCGGTAAGATTTTTTAAACGTTTTTGAAAGAAGTCTTTTATGCTCACCAAGGCTACATTTATTTGATCAAAAGTACAGTAATAACAGTAATATTGTGAAATATTATTGTAATTAAATATAGCTGTTTTCTTTTTTTAATATATTAATATGTAATTTATTCCTGTGATGGCAGGGCTAAATTTTCAGCATCATTACTCCAGTCTTTTGTATTACATGATCCTTCAGAAATCATTCTAATATGCTGATTTGGTGCTCAAGAAACGTTTCTTTATTATTATCAATGTTGAAAATAGTCATGCTGCTTAATATTTGATACATTTTTTTTATTTATTAATTGAAAGGTATCTAAGGTATAAAGGTATTATTTGAAATAAATCTTTTGTAGCCTACCAATAAATATATAATTATAAATGTCTTTACTTTCACTTTTGATCAATTTTAATGTATCCTTGCTGAATAAAAGTATTAATTTCTTAAAAAAAGATCTTACTGATCTTACTACAAAATCTTGAATGCTTGAATGTTTTTCTTACCGGTTTGTGTATGTGCAGGAGGGGCTACAGGAGCTTAACAACACCTCTATTAGACCACAAGTAAAACCCTGGATCAGCAGCTTCTTGTCTGTCTCACACAATATTGAAGAGGTATGAGATGATAACATCACCATATCTACCACTATTGACAGAGAGGAAATAAAAATGTCTGCACTTAAGAGTTTCCATCCACCTATTTTTATGTGCATTGGATGAATTCCAGTTGAATTTATGCGCAAATCCAGCTTCTTCTCTTTTTTTTTATGCAATATCCCAAAATGTGCATAAAATAGGTGCATAAGAAACATACATAATAAATGTATTATCCAAGAATAATGCATGAGAAAACATGCACATAAACTACAATGGAAACGCATTTACCGAATAAATTCCTCAATGCGGCGCACATCAAAAAAGATGTGACTTTGCGCGATGGGAAGGCATAACTGGACCGGTCTCGATGCACAGCATCTGAAACGCTGTTTTGGTTGTTCTAAAATGCCTGAGCAAAATCTGTCATCAAAGTGGTTCAGTATAATTACCTCCCAGAGCTCTTACACGACTGCGTTCCCAAACAGTAGAGATCCACGTCTAAAAGCAAGATAACTTTATTTGCGTTTCATCTGCGCGTTCAAGTAATTTTATTATATATGAAAATATTATATACAGTGCCTTCTCCTACTGCAGTAACTTCCATTTTCCTTAGTTATATTTAGCGGCAGTTTATCAGGAAGTTACTTAGTTTTTTTGGCTCACTGGATGGAAACGGTGCTTATTCGCAAATGTTTTAAGTGATATTCCAATTTTGCGCATAAGTTAAGTTCGCAACTATGGATGGAAACATAGCTAATGATAGGATGGAAAATCAGTTGTATGCTTTAATCCTATGATTTATAAATGTTATCTGAGGATTTACAAGTTACTTTCTTTTGTTGTCTTTAGGAAGAGTTCAGTGAGTATGAAGCCAATGATCCTTGGGTTCAGCAACTCATTGTCCAATTGGAGCAGCTCATGGCCGAATTTAAGGTACATTTATTTTAATCCACTTTACACATGCGCACACACACACACACACATCCATTCTAAAATGCCTCTCTGTAGGTGGGCCTGTCTCCAGTCATCTACGATAATCTAACTAGCCTGATGACCAGTCTCATAGCAATGGAGATGGAGAAGACAGTGTTCAAATGCACCTTCAGCAGGGTGAGATGTAAACACCCTGCACAAATGAGCACAACAGCTACGTATTTGCTTAAAAACACAGACATCCTAACTGTCCTGTTGATTCTGGGTTGTAGCTTGGTGGATTACAGTTTGATAAGGAGCTGCGTGCTTTGGTTGCATACCTCTCCTCTGTCACCTCTTGGACCATCCGGGATAAGTTTGCCCGACTCACGCAGATGGCAACTATTCTCAACTTAGAGAGGGTATGTGGCTTTTTGACTGGCATTTAAAAATGTTACTCATTGAAATCTGGTCTATGACTAAGAGGACAGTATCATTTGGAATTTTGTTTGATTTTGTGTCTTTCTTCTTGAGGTGTCTGAGATCCTGGATTATTGGGGACCCAACTCTGGGCCTTTGACGTGGCGTCTGACCCCTGCGGAAGTTCGGCAGGTCTTGGCTCTAAGGGTAGATTTCCGCAGCGAGGACATTAAAAGATTACGACTCTAACAAAAACACTTAAAACGTGGTCTCATTCAGGCTAACCTGAATGAATGTATGTTATCTCTGAACATTTGTATACACACAAATTGTTTTTTTTAAACACATGTAATAAATGTATTACCAACCAACATTGTGGATCAGATTGTTCTTCAGCTATTCTGAAGCTTACCTTATAATTGAAGGTCAATATCTTCTGTCCACAAATGTTTTTTTTTGTTGTTTTTTTGCTAAATACTGGAAAGTTTGGTTAATTTGAGGAGGCTTTACTGAGCACAGTTAAAGGTATTGCGGAGGATGTTTTACTTCCGGGTGGATCACCTATACTATTGGTCCTACTAATTGTCAATCATTCTGGTGAATCAATCAAACTTATTCAAAAAGTGGAGAGGGCGGGTCTTATCTAAAATTCGGAAAGATCCTCCGCTATACCTTTAATTAACAAGAAAACAGTTTCCTTGAATAAATGTGATGGCACAAGGCTTCAAATAGAAAAGTAGTAGATTTTTTTAGTGTACAATATAGCAATATATCCATAACTTGTGTCGTACAGAATCTTAGAAAAAAATATTCAGAACTAAAAAAAATTGTTGTTGTTGCTTAAATGTCATACCATAAAAAAAAGAGTCCCACAAGTTATAGTTCAAAAGCAGTTTACTTCAAACCATTCATATTTTCTAACTGCATTAACCTGCATGTAAAGAATCGGTTCACCTGGACCAGAAGCTCTGACCTGATGCACTCTGATATTAAAAAACAAACATAAACAAATGATAAGCAGTTGTTTGTTTACACACTTATATGAAGCAGTCTCTGTGTGCATGTAACATGATGTGTGGCAGTAAGCAGATCTTGAATCTCCTTCCTTCAACACACAAACAACACAATCGTGTATCATTAAATATAAAATGAGAAGGACCAGTCTGCTGAACTCATCTCAGTCCCCGTGTAGCGCTGTGCCTGACAGCTCGTGCAAACAGGTTGAACTCATGTATCTGCGCTCTAACACACACAGCCTATCTACCATTTCTGAGTCCTGGAGGAAGCTTAAATGAGAACTACGATGAAACTTAATTGTCGTCGCCTTGTCTTACAGAAGCACAGACCGTCCTATGCGTCTTTAGTCCGTCGTTTCTTTACGTTGTTTGTCAGAGTTTTCTCTTGATGATGGTGTTGGCGGAGATCAGGCGGTCCCGCTCGCGCAGCTCCTCCTGCAGTCGTGCCTCGTTGACCCGCAGCTGTCGGATGGTGTTCTTCATCTCCTTCATTTTGATCTCCATCAGCGCGATTATGTCCCGCTGCTCGTTCAGCTTCCGAAGCAGTTCCGCAGACGTTGTGCCGGTGGTGAGCGAGTACGAGTGATCCGCCCCGCACAGCGCGAGGTCGGCCACGGGGCACTGCGTGCTGTCCCCGGATAAATCTGAACCCGAGACCACCGCTGTAAGGCAGGAACCGTCCCCCGAAACGGTGAGGTCCACGGGCGCGATGTACTGGCCGTTCTGACCTATCTGCACCACGGTGGTGTTTTCGGTGTCCCCCTCTTCCTCCACTGGTGCTGACTCGTTAGCCGTGGAAACGACCGAGCTGATGATGGGCACGACCGCGGACACCTTCCTGCTCCTTCCCCGTCTACTCTTCCTCTCGTTCACCCCGCGCAGAGGGAAAAGGGTCGGGACGCGAATGGTGTAGGTTTTCCTGCCGCCGGGGAAGTGGACGCTGCAGACCCGGTGGCCGGTGGTGGGCTGGAAAGTGCTGAAACAGCCGCTCACCCCGGCCCGCGAAATGTTCTTCAGCCATATCTCTCGCTGAGTGGGATCCTTTGGAAAGGTGTAGAATCGCAGATCGCGGTCCCGGTGTGAGTTATTGTAGCATCCGGGCACGCAGCAAGTAAAGCCGGGCATGATTTTGTAAAAGATGCACCAGTAACACTGCAGTCCCTTAGAAGTTTCCCTAATTTTGTTTTGTTTGGTTCCTTCGTGTGCTGTTATCCAGACCAGCGGCCTACAAGCGGAACTACACGTCCCACAATACTTACGACTTCCTGTTTTGGTTTCAAATGCTAGTCGATAGATTTGCGTCTGCGCAAATATACGCCAGTTTGGCTTAATAATTCAAAACCAGGAGTGGTTTAACAATGTTTTAACGACTATAACTTGCACCATCTTTATAAATTATATTTATATGCTACAAATGGAACTAGATTTAAACCCATGCAAAGTACAAAGTGCTTTTGTTACAAGCTGTATTGTAGCACTAAATTAAACCTTTTTAATTTGTGTGTATCAGTTTATTAATAATTATGCCATCCCACAACATTTTAATTGGAAATGGTACCATTTATAGCGAGCGAATTTGAAACATTTTAATTCACAACATAACAAATAAAATAAACAGAAAAATACATAGGCTACATTTAAATAACGGCATCATCATGACATACTATAGTGTAACCTTTATATCACTGGGCAGTTTAAGGTAAATGGAATTACAGAGTCTTCAAAACAAACAAGAAGACCATATATATTGAATTAAAACAAACTAAAAGTATTTTATTTCAAAGAATGTGTTATTGTCAGGGAAATTGCCTTTTAATGTATGAAATATAGCCATCATATCAGTAGCAGCATGATCAACTGAGAATAGATACAAAAAGATATGATACATATCCTATATGTTAGCACTTCAAAATGACAACCACTAGCCTAATATTTCTAATCATGCTTGTAACATCATATTTAATAGAGTCCAAAGCATATACTCAAAGGTCAATCTAGGGTGCTTATCTTCATGATAAACCACAAACATTGTGTAAATTTGCTTTTGTACCTAAAATAAAGAGATTAGAGATTAATACAAATTTTCTTTTTCAACAAATGGTCATATAAACTAGTTTATTTAGAAATATGCAGAGGTGAACAAAGTATACAACTTCCTTACTTGAGTGAAAGTATAGATACTACTGGTCAAATATTCCTCCATTACAAGTAAAAGTTGTAAAGACCGATTTTTACTTCAGTAAAAGTACAGAAGTACTTGTTTTTAAAAGTACTTCAAAAGTAAAAAGTAAATGTCAATGCATTGTTTTATTATTGTTGCATTGTTGTATGTAATACTTACAGTAGGCTACCTTATGCCTCTGAATCTATGCCTACCTACCCTCATATCAATATCAAATTTATTTCTAGAACACAGTTCCAGTAGTGGGATTGAATGTGAGATTGAATAAGTGCACTCAATAACGTCCACAATGGTTTCAGATACCCAAATGGCTGTTCCCTCAAATAGTGCCCTATTTAAAGTGTTTTAGCATGAATATGTTAGCCTTACTGTTATCTATAAGCTAGTGTGCTCCAAAACAATGACAAAATTTGCATTTAGAAGACCAAACCCAACGTTGAAAATGAAAATCATGTTGATGTCAGAATCCAACGCCAGATTGACATTAATCTCCAACGTTGGACAGACGTTGAATTATGGTTGAAAATGAAAATCGGGTTGATGTCAGAAACCAACATCAGTCGGGTTCTGAGTCTGACGTCAACCTGACTTTCATTTCCAACCAAAATCCAACGTCTGTCTGATGTCAATCCGACGTCGGGTTCTGATGTCAACCCGACTTTAATTTCCAACCAAAATACAACCTCTGCAACCAAAATCCTGACTGACGTTACTACTTTCTACTCAAGGACCTTTAACAGAATTGTAGTGGAGTAAAAAGTACGATATTTGTCTTTCAAATGTAGTGAAGTTAAAGTAAAAAGTTTATAGTAAAAAGAAAAAATAATACTCAAGTAAAGTACAGATACTCAAAAAGTGTACTTAAGTACAGTACTCAAGTAAATGTACTTTGTTACTGTCCACCTCTGGAAATACTAAATACAGTTTAAAACCTAATTTGTGTCATTTTATAATATTCTAGAAAAGCTACAAATAATGAATCACAGTTTTAAGGAATGTAACATAACAAGGTGAAATCATGTGGTAACATGTTGCATGTTTTTAATATTTTTAGTACATTCACATGAATATCAATTCAATAGATTATGTCAAAATGACGTTTTGTCTATGCGGTCGAGAAGGTCAAGGGTTCTTCAGTATTTTTAATAAACGAGTTATATAATTGCTTATTAAACAATCTAATTAAGTTTTACAACAAATAGATGTATTGTGGATGGATTGTGTCAAACTGTTTCAGTTTGATAATTATGATATGATATGGGCGTGGCAGAAAAAAAAAGACGACAGTTTCACGCATGCGCACATCATCGAACATCTTAGGCGAAAGATCAGCCCACGGCACACAGCAATGAGCAGCAGTAAGATCAGCAGCAGCGCTGCAGACTTACACATTAAACAATGTAGCTTACTGTGATTTTAAGACGGACGAAGAATGCCCCGTACGTTGAGAGGGTGGGAGGTGTGACGGGTTTGTCCTGTTTTTCCTCTTGCTGTTGAGATAACATGAGAGCTCCGAGCCCTGAGCAGTGTTGATCAGAAAGAGAGGGAGGTGTCCATCTCCACCATCCTCTAGCCATCATCATCATCATCATCATCATCATTCTCCACAGCACCGCCATCGCATCCCAGGGCTTTGTGTTGCGGTAAGTATGAAACTAATACCCGAAGCGCGGAACTGGCACGAGCTCAAAACTCTGCGAGGAAGAATGTGTGTAACGTATTTGTGACTGCAGGGCTGGACTGGCTCGGCTAAGCTACAACCTTATGTATCCGCAGTGTAAGAGGCATGTTTTTGTTGGAAAGTGTCAAGTTTGTTGGTTTTTATTGTTCTTATTTTAAATATATAATATAACACATCTAATGTCTTTAAGAGCTAAACTTTTAAACTCAACAAAGAAGACTATCCGCCCGTCATCCGGGGATTATCGCGTGGAAGTGATGCTAAATTTAGTGTGCCTCTAAAATGGATCACAAAATTGATATGGTTTACATTTCTTTATTAAAAACATCGTAATTTGTCAAATTCACCCTTTCCATGTTCTTTAAGGATATTCTTGGTGGTCGTACCGTTTGGCTCACCTTAACACTTTCTCGATGTATTTACTTAAAAATAGCCTAAGTGTTTGCCAATAAAGATTTTCATTTAGCCCAACCAGGAACTACCTTGTGTTTAGTCCAGAGTGGAAAAACAAGTATGCTTTCTCATTTGCCTTTGCTGGGCAGGTGCACAGCCATTGGGATGTAAATTAAATGACAAGCCAGCTGGTAGATCAGCAACGCTGGTATCTGAAGGCTGTCACCCGAGCCACTGATAACAGTGGGTTCTTACAGCTCCTTATCTCTATTGTCTATTGATCGTGATACCCTGGAGTGGCCCTGAGGTTAATTTTAACTTGCTGCTCCATGCACTGTCTGGAGATAATTTTTCATCCCTGTGCAAATGTCAGTCAGTGAACTTTGATGTTTCTCTCTTTTTTCACAGGACGTGCATTTGTGTTGCAAGAGATTTACAGTCGCATTGTGGAATGAGACACCAACTGGCGTGTAAGTGTCTTCTGTTAGAATAATGTTGCCAGGCGTGGGTGTGTTTGGAACAGGGCAGACAGTACGTGCCCTGGTGCCGTTGCTCCAAAAGGAAGGCTTCCCTGTTCAGGCCGTCTGGGGCCGTACACAAGAGGAAGCAGAGTCACTAGCCAGCGAGTTGGACATTCCCTTTTCCACCAGCCAAACAGATGATGTGCTGCTACATCCGGAGGTCCACCTTGTCTGCATATTGACACCTCCTCCCCACACTCGGCAGATTGCGGTAAAAGCTCTAGGTGAGACTTATGCTGCTTGGCTTCTTATCTTGATTGTCCGTGTTGTCTCAGGGGATTGGGTTGGGTTCCTTCCTGAACTCAACTAGAGTGTTTACTGCGCTACTATTTACTTAACGTCTTGGCACAAGCCAAATTGGGCTTTTTTTTCCCCTGCAGGGTGATCAAATGTCACATACTCAGATCACAGTGAACCCCTCAGCACAGTTAAGATTATGTTGATAAAGCTCTTGCTTCAAGCAGAAACTTGTTAGGCTTAGAAAACTTGTTAGGCTTTTTTTCATCATTGTTTACCCAGTTTTGTTCTCTGTTGTCTCATTCTCTATAGGTATAGGTAAAAATGTGATCAGTGAGCAGGCAGCTACACTGACAGATGCCTGTAAGATGGTGACAGCGGCAAGATATTACCCACAGCTCATGAGTATCATGGGAAATTCCTTGCGCTTCTTGCCTGCATTTGTCCAGATGAAACGCCTGCTAGGAGAGGGGTATTGTGGGACCTTGCAGGTATTGTAATTTCACTCCCCCCTCCCTTTTTTTTTAAAAGAAATGAATTTCTTTATTTATATGACCATTTCTATAATGATATTAAGAAAATGACTGACATTTATAATGTTAAGATTTATATTTCCAATAAATGCCATTCCCTTGATATTTCTACTCATAGAATCCTGAAAAAAATTGTGTTTTCTCAAAAAGGTTAAGCAGCACAACTATTTTCAACATTAATAATAGTAAGAAATGTTTCTTAATTATCAAATCAGCATATTAGAATGATTTCTGCTGGACCATGTGATACTGAAGACTGGAGTAAAATACATGAAAGCACAAAACATTATTTTAAATTGTAATATTTCATAATATTACTGTTTTACTGTATTTTTTTGATCAAATAAATGCAGCCTTAGTGAGCATAAAGCATAAGAGACTTTTTCCAAAAACAAAACAAAAAAACATTTCATGTTTTTTGAAAGATACTTCTTCACGTGTTACATTATGACTTAACTTGGTCAAAATAATAAACTCATTGACATTCTCTCTCTTTTTCAAGGTATGTGAAGCACGAGTTTATGGAGGCTCACTGCTCAGCCAATCATATGGCTGGGCGTGGGAGGAGCTTATGGGGGGAGGTGGCCTGCATACCGTGGGCTCCTGCATCATTGACCTCCTGAGCCACCTCACGGGACGCCGGGCTATGCGAGTGCATGGAATGCTCCGGACTTTTGTACGTCAAGGTGGCCCAGCGGGAGGGATTCGTTCTGTCACCGCAGATGACTATGCTTGCTTTCAGCTGCTGATGAGCGGAGGTGTGGTCTGCAGCGTTACATTAAACTTCAATCTACCTGGCACAGATGTGCATGAGATCATGCTTGTGGGGTCATCAGGACGACTCATTGCTCGAGGAACAGAGCTGTATGGCCAACGGAGCAGCATGCAAGTAGAGGAGCTTCTTATGACTGATGGTGGAGAAGGTGTAGGGCCATCTGTCAGGGGACTGAATGGCATGGTAACTCAGCTCAGACTCTCTTTTCAGGCACAAGAGGACAGGCGCTCTTGGGTACGGCATCCTGTTTCCATGGCAGCCTCTTTTGAGGATGGACTGTATGTACAGACAGTTGTGGATGCCATCAAACGATCAAATCGCACTGGAGAGTGGGAGTCAGTGGAGGTCAAGATTCAGGATGTTGACCCAAACCACAACCACAACCACAGGACCCTGCCGAACTAACACTACACACATTGTTACATTCTATATCTCAAGACCAACCATATTAATATCAGTCACCTTCTTTTACAATCAAATAACCATGCTTTCATTTTAAACATGAAGTACCTGAGACTGAATACATAATTTATCGGAGTTAATGCGTACTTACTGCAAGTTTTAAGTTATCAGGGGAATTGGGTCGCAAAACACTGGAGATGCGTCACTGGATAGGAATTGTGGTTTCAGGGTTGTTTTGTTGCCTATTTCTTGTAACAAAAAAAGATGTGCAAAGCTTATCTGTGAAACTTTGTGCTTATTTTTATGTTATCAGTTTAAATTTGAGTCACAGGATATAAATGTGAGCCCCTCAAGTTTTTATATTTTATATGAGTAGTGAATATAAGCTTGTGCTCTGCTGAGGATTTTTTCTGTATATGTGCACACGAGAGAGCTTTTATGGCACTGATAAACTTACAATGCTGGACACTAGATATCATTTTCTGTAATAAACCTGTTGTGACTTATAGTCTGATGCCCAATGCATTGGACATGTTAATGGTTTTACTAAGCTGCACATAGTTTCTTGAATTATATTTTTTATTGCTGAATTTATGTCTGCACTGTTTAAGAGTGAGTGATGGGTTGATGTTTGGATGGTGTTTTTATTCATTGTTATAAGTTTAATAATAAACATTTACTTAATTTAATTAAATATTTTTACTTCTGGGATTTACACAAATGCCTGTTGATAAACAACAAATATTTACCTTTTATTTTGTTATTTTTAAACGTGGATATAACACGAATGCCTATTGGCATTGTAGAGGGAGCGCGAAAGGCTCCTTTCTGGATGGTAACCCTCGTCTGAACTTCTCGCGAGATTTGCATACTTAATACTTTGTGAATCCTGCACCAATGATAATAAACGAAAAAAAAAAAGAAAGAAATTGTAAAATGTAAATAATCGTAAAAGCAGAGGATTCTGAAGATATGTGAAGCTTTGTCCGTTGCTTTTTATTTATTTATTTAGATTTAGGGACAAGATTCAATAAATGTTAAAATAAAATTTAACAAAATCTTTTTTACACCAACAAGGTGTTTTATTTATAAAAGATCCGTATTTATTAATGTGTTGTTCTCTCTGTTAATCATAAACAGTCTTGACTTAAAAGACATTAACTTAAACCGTTTGAAAACATTGCGGATCAAAGGGACACAATAACTAACCTATTATTTTGTCTTACTATATATTCCATAGCATCATAAAACATGGGTAAAAAATTTGAACATCAAGTATTATAAATACGAACATTAAGGATAACATTCATAACAAATACATTAAGGGAAAATATATTCACATAATGTTTTTACTCTTGAATCATTTTGCTCAGTGACCAAAGCATCAGCAACAGAGCGCATGCGCGAGAATTTCACGGAGAGAAGGTTACCATCTAAAATAAGGCAATCAGTATTCAAAGTCGACTCGTTCGAAAATGGCGGCACGAAAGCGAAGTATAGTCTGGTCATTTTTCCAAGCGGAGGATGAAAGAAGAGTATTGTGTCTTCTCTGTATGAAGACGGTTTTGTATTTTGGTCACACAACAAACATGCTTCGCCATTTACGAACGAAACACCCGTCAGATTTTTCCTCGTTGGACAAAAGGAAGCCCGCGACAGATGCGGTATCCAAACGCAACGACACTGGTTGCGTGGAAGGTATGAAAGGTTAAATTATTGTCTTGTAGTGTTTACCATTATGTACACTGTCATGGTGTAACGTTACTGTGATATGTCTATGATACAACTGGCTGGTTATGGAACTTAGAATCGACACCTCATATATTTTCTTTGGTTTGTGATGTTTTCCCTTCCATTTTGGCCTAACGTTACTTTGCACGTGCTTATATCTTACCACATGTGAGTCCAGGAGCTAATATAAAGGCGCTTTATCGTTCAAAACTGTGCTCGATGTGATTGTGTGATTCGGTATCGACTCTTCAGTAAGAACGGCTTCGTTTTACAGAGTCTTGTGTCAAAGTGACGAGAGTATCGCTTAGGCCATGGTTTTGGGTGGATGTCGCAACGACGCCATGTTGTTTTTTTCAAACAATTGTCTATTATGTCGCTCAATGATAGAGAGCTAATTTAGCACATTTTATATGATCTCAAACGAATTTCCCCGACGGGAATCGATTCGATTCGACTCGTTCAGTCAAACGAATGAATCTTCTGAATCGTGTCGCTGATTTGGATCGGCAATATACGGCGCTTTGACTGAAAGAGCCACCCCGCCCCCTCCCGTCCAAAATGAACGGGACAGAAAACCTTCACCGAGAACGGCCCCATTCTGTGCTAAATATAAAGTCGTATTATACACGAATTATCAGTGATTAATAAATTATACATAATGTCATTTTCTAACATCTAATTTGTTTTGAGCAGTATTTGATCCGAAATTGTCACGTGATGTACCATCTGTCACATCCCCGGATGGGCGCGATTTTTTTTTTTTATATATATATTTTTTATATATATATATTAAAAAAAATCGCGCCCATCCGGGGATATATATATTATTATTTTTTTATTCTAAAATTGGTCATTGGCTAAAGCCAAGATTATTTGTTTCTATACAATTTTGTATGTACAAAAATGTATAGTAATAATGGATAGGAAATGTTTTGATGTACAACACCTGTTCATGTCTGTGATCAGCTTCCATATCGAACAACGTTATTATTTTTTACAAATTAGAGTCAAAGGTTTTTACAGAGGGGATTTTGGGATATTTCTTTTTATCACTCGAAAATACTGTCAACAGCCAGAAAAAAACTACATTTTCACAAATTCTTAGGGAAAAAATGTTGTATATTATCAAGCAAATTATATATGAACAAACCCCTCTGTAAAAACCTTCAGAATATAGATAAAATTGTAAAGTTTGGTGTATAAGTGCTACTGAAATGGAGATTTCGGACTCAAAATAGATTTGAGAAAACGGCCTTTAAAAATATGTACAGTAATTGAAATCTACAGACACAAATATATTAAGTGCTATAAAAGATACTTAAAGAGATACTCCACTTTTTTTGGAAATAGGCTCATTTTACAACTCCCCTAGTTGAACAGTTGAGTGTTACCGTTTTCTAATTCATTCAGCCGAACTCCGGGTCTGGCGGTACCACTTTTAGCATAGCTTAGCATAGATCATTGAATCGGACATGACCATTAGCATCTCTCTCAAAAAAAATGACCAAAGAGTTTTGATATTTTTCTTATTTAAAACTTGACTCTTCTGTAGTTAAATCGTGTACTAAGACCGACAGAAAATGTAAAGTTGCGATTTTTCTAGGCTGATATGGCTAGGAACTATACTCTCATTCCTGCGTAATAATCAAGAAACTTTGCTGCCGTACCATGGGTGCAGCAGGCGTAATGATATGACGCAGCGCCTGAAAATAGGTCTAATAGGTTAGACAAACTTAGTCCCGGTCACGTTGGAAGTTACTGAGCTGGGGACTCACTGTCGTCTCACAACAAGGACTGTTCAAGGCCTTTGTGTGTGGAGTTTGGATGTTCTCCCTGTGTCTGCTGGGGTTTTCTCCGAATTCTCCTGTTTCACCCACAATCCCAAGACATACCGCAAAATCAATTCAAGACACTAAATTGTCCGTAGGTGTGAATGTGAGTGACGATTTCAAGCTCAAAATCTCTAAAAGACCCGCCCAAATCATACACTGCCAAAAGAATATGATAGAATTCTATTGTCATGACAACTAAGGTGTATAAGTACAATTTACCTCCTAAAAACTAAATAATTATGAGAACAAGACAACAGGAAAATGTATTGAAATGAGGCAAATACTGTAAAAGAAAATTAGCAGATGACAAAAAAAAAATTCTAACCAAACAGGTTGAAACTATTAAAGCATGTAAAATATTTGCAAACGGCAGTTAAGATGTTACCCAAGATGCTGGGCTAGTCCCTGCGACCTTACTAAAGATTAAGTGGTTTGGATAATTCATGGGAGTGGTGCTAAAGTGTTCTTTTGGTGTGATTTGCTTGTTGGATTCCCTGACTGGAGATTTCTCTGCAGAATTATGTATAATGTAGTTTTTTCGCCGGGAATTCAGCTGTTGGAACACTATTTGAAAAATTAAAAAGTTGATATAATGTGGACTGATAGCTTCAGCAAAAGTATACTCCATAGATTAACCACTTCTTAGCTCAGAGTAGGTCTGTCTTTGTTTGAAGGTTTTTAAATTATCATTAAAAATCAGTTCCCTCATGGAAAAAATTGAATGGGATTTTTACTTTTGGAACCTGACTTTTGCACTCTAGTTAATTGTTACTTTTGTTGCACAGCAACGTTCGGTTTTGTCATCATCTAGCTGCGGGTGTACAAAGTTCAGTCAAATTGAATTAAGTGATGGGGCATTTTAAATAACCAATGCAACTTCTTTTTTCTTCCTTTTTTTTTCTGTGCCAAGTTACAGTGTTAATGGACGAGCAGCAGGTAGAGGTGGAGTCTGTGGGAGAAGATGGTGAAATGGATGGTGCCATCAAAGGGATCCTTCGTGCTGCAGCAGGAGAGGGGACAGCTGAAGCAGAGGTGGCTGATGAGGAAGGCGAGGGGCCTGTTGATGAAGGGGATGGGAAAGAAATACAAGAGGACGAGACCCCAGGTAATACTCGCAAGTGGAGCTCCGTGTGGGTGCACTATCGAAAGCTTGGCCAGGAGCCACGAGCCCTGTGCTTGCTCTGCATGGAGAAGATCCAGCACCGGAGTAGCACAAGTAACCTTATCAGGCATCTACAGCATAAGCATCCCAATGAGTTTGCACAACTTGAGGATCACCCACAAAAACGGCCTAGCAAGCGTAAATCAGAAGATCCGAGCCGACTTGCTTCCTCTCCCACATTAGCGGGCGGGACTCCGACCAGATCACACATTGTGCCACCTAAGCGTGATGTCCGTTTACCCTGCAGTACCAGCCTAGACAGATACTCGGGTATAGTTTGCTTTTAACTCTTCTCATCAATATACATATTTACAGTTTGTGTGAAAAGGATGTTGTGTCAGGGTTATTATAGGGAACTAAAACCATAAAAAACACTAACTTAACTGATGTTAACTGAAATAGAATAAGATATACAAACACTTTAAACTTATACAAATAAAATATCTCTTTTTCATTTTGTGTATCTTAATATTCTATAGTATATCAAATAAAATGACAAACACACCACACACACACACACACACATATATATATATATATATATATATATAGATATATATAGATATAGATATAGATATTTATCAGATTCTGAATCGGATATATCAACTGAAGTGCGCAGCTCTGTTGTTTTAAAGTCTGACAATGTTAAAAGTGTTCATTTTCTGATAGAATAATTCAGATATTGAAGTGTAGCAATAAATAATAATAATAATACCAGACTTTTTTGAGGCAAGAAAATGGTAATTATTCTATGCTGTTTATATAGCAGAATATATGATGGTCAAGTCACCTTTATTTATGAAGCACTTGTTACCATACAGATTTGTTTGTTTCAAAGCAGCTTTACAGTGATAGTGAGTTAGCACATGGATTCAAACCTTCTGACATGCAAAGTAAAGCATTCATGTGAAAGTGGAGCTTCAGCCTAATTTTTATTGATCATTCATGTGTTTCTCTTAAAACAGGCATGGAGATTCATGAGATAATGCATTGCGAATAAATCAGCATGATCAAAAACTTGCACGGTCATATTTTTCCTTAAAAGAACTAGGCTAGTCAATAATGTTAATAAAGGGAGGAATTTAATTACACTATTTCAGATAGCCCGTCGGGCAGGCCGGTTGCGCATTTTGGTAGCCCCGACTGGAAAACACAATAGCCCCGGGAAGTTGGGCTAGCGATTTTGCAAGCCCTGATGTGTGTGTGTGTGTGTGTGTGTGTTGTTTTAAGTTTTAATATCACAATTGAAATGTTTTCCTTTTAGGAGCTAAGTGGTCTGAGGGTGTGCGTATATTGGAAAGAGAGCGGGAGCTGACAGAGGCGTTGAGGCGTGTCCAGCAGGAAGAGGGGCGGAGCATACAGCTGCAGAAAGAGTTACTACAGCAGTTCCGTGAAATGGATGCTGAGCGCCGAGTGCTTCAAAATCAGAAATGTGAACAAGAGCAGGAACATGCAAGGTTGCGGAAGGAAAGAGAAGACCTCCAGAAGGAGAAGAATGAACTCCAGGGGGAAAAAGAGGAGATGCAGAAGGAGAGAGAGGAGTTTCTGAAAGAGAAAGAGGAGCTAGAGAAACAGAAACAAGAACTGGACTCCTGGAAAAATGCTCATGCACAGGGACAGACCTCTGGATTTTACAATTGTTGATATACTTCAGTATGTCTGTTTCACAAGGAAACAATGATTTCCTTTTTATGGAAATAGTTATTTCTTTATCCTTTTTATTTTTTACAAGATTGCTTTGGATTTGGGGAAAGGGGTTGTGGGGAGTGGGGGAAATGCCAGGGATGTTGTATTTTCTTTAGCTAAATGAAAGTTTACCTTAACCTTCCAGGATTTCAAACACGTACATGCATGCATGCAAATGATAGATTTCCTGCCATTAAAATAGAGATTAATAATGAGATGGCCTTTCATGTCAGATAACTAGAAAATCAGTTTTCATTAGATCTACTCACATGCTGTATATATTCATGTATATATAAGTGTTAACACAAAAAAAGTTCATGTTCGCTCCGAAATCGACCAGTGTGTGAATGTATTCAAATGTGTTTTTGTACATTTATGCACTGGGAATAAAAAAAAAAGCTATCAGCAAATTTCCTTCAAGTCATTTGGGCCATGTTTTTGTTATTCCTACCCTGGAGTTGATAATGTCATGGTTTTATTGTATAACTTAAGAGCAGAGTTTTGCTTAATGTGAAGGCTGACAAGATGGTACTGCATTAATATTTATTGTGAAGAGAAGTTCAAAATTATTTGTTTTTAGACATATTTGCATACTGTTGTCACTTTAACCCTGTCTTGTACATTTTACATATTTTTGAGAGAAAAACGTGAACCTCAAAAACTCATATTTACTTCTCAAAGCTTTCAAAAACATCTCAGTTTGCTTACATGGCAACAAAAGCTTAGCGTTAAAGACCGTTTTAGGTAAGAGAGGTAGGGAGAGGGGGGAAAAAAAGGTGGTTTTAAGAGATAGTTCACCCAAAAATGACTCACCCTCATGACTTTTTTTTTCTCTCTGTGAAACAAAAGGAATTTTTTTTTTTTTTTTTTTTTTTTTTGTCCATACAGTGGAAGTTAGTGGTTACCAAAACTGATTTAAACATATATTTTGTGTTCGGCAGGAGAAAGACAGTCATAGGTTTGTATGAGCAGTATGAACGTGAGTAAACAGCAATTTTCATTGTAGTCAAAACTATGTTGGAAATTATTACCGTTTTTTTAATTTAGTCTTGGCCTTAGAATGTCTCATTTTCAGCAGCAATAAAATTAGAAAAGGAAGCACGAGCCATTTCAATATATTGCTGCTCTTTCATATTAAGAAAATGTGAAAATCGTGAATTATGGCCCTTGTAACTTGCCGTAAAACGTCAACTGCTAACGATCACGTGATTTGTGTCAGTTACAACATGTCTGCAGAAGGTTAATTCGACAGTCACAACATTTTGCCGAGGAGCATTTCCACCCACCGCGTCTAATTTGCCGTCAAAATGCTGAATTTCTGTCCTCAGTGTGGTTCAAAGTTACAGTCCGGGTTCAAATTCTGTCCTTCATGTGGTGGGAGACTCCCAGAAGACGCAACAGAAGCTGTAACTTCACAGTCATCCGAACCATATCCTAACTCTGTGCTTTCGTCTTTGAGCGCCATGGAAGGTAAATATGGGTTTAGTTCAACCTTATTTTTATTACATTTATTCGATAGGTTTCTGAAAGGACTACAATTCGCTGATCAAAGAGGCAGAACAAGCTGATTAAATATAGAAAAGCATAGAGGCTAAATAAGAAAACCAAATGGTCATACCATGCGGTAACGACGTCTTAAGTAACTTAGATTCATGTCGTCGTCAATTCTGAAATACATAACTTACATAACATAGTCTACAAAACAAAAATATTTATTCATGTGAGTTCAGGTGACACCATGGTTTTGCAGTTGAGCTGAACACTGTTAATCTGTTGTAGGGGTAAAATCTTTGCGTGGCAGGGGGAGCTAAAAGTAGAGTTGTCTAGTAGTAATGGGTTTCAAAGTGGGTTTGATGTAATATCAGCATTTAATTGAATGATTGTCTGTGTCATCTATACGCTACATCTTTTATGATATCGGTTAACCAAAGATAAACTGGCTCTCTCAAAGTAGCCTAATCAATAACCCTGAGATAAAATATTGCTGCTTGTTGTTGTTTTTAGTAAATCACATGATGGTCTCTTTTACTACTAGCAGACGGGTTTAATGCACTAAAAAGTTTGGGGTCAGTAAAAATGTTCTGTTGTTGAAATTAATACTTTTATTTAGCAGGGATGCATTAAATTGATCAGAATGGGACTGGGATTAGGCTAACTGGGATTAAAGATATTTATAATATGACAAAATATTTACAGTTCAAATAAATGTTCTGTTGAACCTTCTATTCTTTAAAAGAACCTGAAAAAAGTGGTCCATTTCCACTAAATTATTAAGCTGCTCAACCATCAGCATTGATAATCAGAAATGTTTCTTGAGCCACCAAATCAGCATATTAGAATGATTTCTTAAGAATCCTGTGACACTGAAGAGTGGAGTAATGACTGCTGAAAGTTAGGCTCTTTTTTTCATTTAAAATATTTATAACTTTATTATAAATAAAGTTTTTTTCTTAATTGTTGTAATATTTCACAATATGACTGTTTTTATTGTATTTTTGATCAAATAAATGCAGGCTTGGTGATGCAGGCATAATAGACTTAGTTTCAATAACATTAAAAAATCTTCCAACCCCAAACTTTTGAATGGTAGTTTATGCATAATACATGTTCATTTATGTATTTTCCACCTGACTGAGCCTCCTTTTCTGACCCCAGTTGCTGCTTTTAAATGCATAATTGCAACACAGTAATCCACTTTTTTTGTAGTAGTAGATTCTGCTGAAGACTTCTCACAATCACAATCTGCACTGATTCGCCCACCTTTGCGTTCGACGCGACGAAAGACCTCGAGTAGCACAGCCATGGACTGTATAGGTGTGTCTGAGTGTTTCTGTAGTAAAGACAAGGGCTTTGTAGACTTGATATGATTTTTGTGAAAGACGACTGCTTTATTTCAGATCAGAAGTCTTTGCCGTCTTTGCCATCTTCTCGAAAGCGAAAGGCATCCCCCCTGGTTAAAGAGGAGAAAGAAGTGACAAAGAAAACATTGTCCATAGTAGCTCAAACCCCAGGTAGACACACTATACTGTAAATCGCTAGACTATATAAAATAGTATGTTTTATTATAGCCAAATGTAATGGAGCGGATGGTCATGTTATTTCACAGAGTAAACATAAAAAACTTTCATATTATTATTACTTGTATAGAAGTTTTCTGCTAAATGCAAATCAAAAGCGCTATAACATTAATTGTTGTGGGATTTTGTGTGAAAAACTTTTGCTTTATTCCAGGTAAGAAGTCTTTGACATCTCCTGGGAAAGGAAAGGCATCCCCCCAGTTTAAAGCACAAGAGGAGGTGAAGCAAACATGTTCGGTTACACTTCAAACTCCAGGTGAGATGCCGTGTACTGGGAAACTCTGGATGTAGTCTTTAAATTTAGATTTGGTATCTTTTTATAGCCGCTTTTCTTGCTTGGTCATATAGTGAATTGCAAATATGACTGCATTATTAATAATTTTGCACACTATTGTAAATAAATTGTATATTTATATTCACAGATTTTTATTAGTGTGTTGTGAAGTATTTTGTGTGCTGCATTATTTCAGATAAGATGCATTCGATGTCACCTCGAAAATGTAAGGCTTCCCCCCAGGTTAAAGACGAGGCGGCAAAGCAAACGTCTCCAGTTATTCAAAGCCCATGTAAGATGCACTGTATAGAGGGAAAACTGCTAAATTTACATTGAAAAATAATACATGATATGATATCTAAAAGTGATTACATCACATTTCTTTACTGTGTTTCATACAAAATTGCCAGATAGCATCATGTTGTTATTATTTGGGTTTTTAGCTAAATGCAAAGGCAAGAAGCGCGTGTGCATCGTGGAGCCGGTCCAGGAGGGTCTGGTGGTGTGTGACCAGTCAAGCAAAAAGTGGAAGCTGGTTGAACTTCTGTGGCAAACAGAATTAGATCTGACATATGCAGGTACGATATTTGACTATCAAATCCCTACGCTCCACATTAATGTATCCATCTGTGCATCTTAAATCCTTTGATCATTTTTCCTCAGATAGTTTAGACCAAGATAACAGCGATGCAATAAATGTGACTTATGCATCTTAATATTGTCTGTTTAATCTAGTGTGCCAGGCAAATCAGCACGCAGACTCAAATGAATGCAAATACGTCTTGAGACTGGTGAGTGTTGTGTTCACAAAATGTAGCCAATGTAGGAAGGAAATGAGGAAGGCCCTGATAACTTTAGGTTGTCTTCTTCAGGGTGCTAAAGAAGGACACCTGTTCAATGAGCAGAACTTCCATCTGAGAGCAGCCAAACCTGATGCAGGTCAGCTATTTTAGAACTGGCGACGGATATATCAAAAACTAGTGTAAGTATAATATAACTACGCCACCTTAATATAAAGTGTAACCCTTTCTTTCTTTTTCTTTGCCAATAGTGGAGAAATGGTTGAAATTGCGCAAATTGGACTTCCTTGGGATTCCATCATGTGTAGGATTTGGTCTCCATGAAGCATCTAGGTATGTATATTATACTACACTACCATTAAAAAAAATATATATACTTGTAATAAGCAGGGATGCATTAAATTGAACCTTTTATTTATCAAAGAATAAAAATTGTAAAAAGTTTCACGGTTTCCACAAACATCTTAGGCAGCGCAACTGTTTTTTAACATTGATAATAATAAAAAATGTTTCAAAATGAGAAATGAGTGCCAAATCAGCATATTAGGATGATTTCTGAAGGATCATGTGACACTGAAGACTGGAGTAATGATGCTGAAAATTCATGTTTTTCATGTCATGTTTTCTATTCGAAAAGGTATTTTTAAATTGCAATAATATTTCACAATATTACTGTTTCTGTATTTTTGATTGAATAAATGTGAGCAAAAAATACTTCTTTTAAAAACAAACAAAAATGTTACTGTCCCCAAACATTTGAATGGAAGTGCAAATATAATCACAGATGTCAATACATAGTGAGAAAAGCCTCCAAGTGAAGATATTTCAACATTCTGGCAGACTAGTAAAAATTGATTTGCCATTACAAAAATGGTTTAGAAGCCAATATATTGTTTATTATATTTCCATATCATTGAACACAGACTTAACATTGTCCTTTAGTCAACATCAGTTCATTTTGCAATCAAATTGTCAGTTTGTCCGATGAAACAGTGGGAGATGTATTCGCATGCAAAACGTTTCCGCACCCCATCTACTGTTCTTAATGTTAGTCTATGTACACGTGCAGACTGATGTCTTTGGTTGTTGCTTTGCATTTCACTGATTTCCATAGTCTTGTATCATGAGCGCAGAGCAACGCATTGAAAGATTGTATGTAAAGATAAAAACAGTTCAATAACAATGACCTCATTGTGGGATCTAATTGTATCCGTATACACTTGTAATCCCTGTAGGTTTTTAGTTTTTCCCAGCATGGGCGAACCACTGCAGACAGCCATAGATGAAGGCACCGGCTCTCTCTCTGAGAAAGCTGTTCTTCAGCTTGCGCTACGACTAGTGAGTGTACCATTGAACGACTTCACTCTCAGATTTGTTGTTAATGCCCTAGCTATGCCATTCTCTATGAAACGGCAATATATATATATATATATATATATATATATATAGGATGTGTATGTGTTTTGTAGTTGGATGCACTTGAATTTGTCCACGAGAAGGAATATGCCCATGCAGACATTCATGCAGGAAATATTTACATCAACACTGACAGTGACACAGAGGTCAGTAAGCATGTCTCTTATGAACTGAACGTGAATGCTTTATATATCATTCAAA
This sequence comes from Rutilus rutilus, assembly GCF_951802725.1. Taxonomy (NCBI): domain Eukaryota; kingdom Metazoa; phylum Chordata; class Actinopteri; order Cypriniformes; family Leuciscidae; genus Rutilus; species Rutilus rutilus. The sequence goes on from NC_140211.1 coordinate 20,442,279, forward strand.
CATTAAAGTGTTTGTTGTGTTTTGTAGGTTTTCTTGTCTGGCTTTGGTCACGCGTTTAGGTTTTGCCCTGGTGGAAAGCACGTGGAGTACCGACAGGGTAGCCGCACCGCTCACCAGGGTAACATCAACTTCATCAGCGTGGATTCTCACAAGGGGGCTGGTGAGCGTCAGTTGTTCATTGCATTATTTACATTATCCATGGCAGAAGCGAGTCTAATTTGCATGTCTGTGGGTGTTTTGCAGGTCCCTCTTGTCGCAGTGACCTGCAGTCTCTGGGTTACTGTATGCTGTGTTGGCTGACAGGCTCACTACCCTGGAGTCACATCTCTCACACAAGCTCTGTTGCTGCAGAGAAGGAGAGGTAAGCAAAACCGCGAAATCATGGAAAAGTTTTTTTTTTTGTTCTTTGCTTAAAGGTAAAAGGAAGTTGGTAATAACTTTGCAGCAAAATACTGTCAACGAACATCCTGACGCTACTGAGAGCGACGTTTAGATGAATTGTAAATATGTGCTGCACTTTCCTCTCAAAAACAAAAACGCGCAACAAAAATGACAGCGGTGAGAAAGCAGCCGTTAAGAAAGCATCTGATCATAGTGATATGGATATGTTTGCACCAGCTCTGCAATTCATCAGACATATGTCGATAGGTGATTAAAATTACACTGTTATGATGGTTTGATTATAAAGTATATTTGAGACTATATAGATTTGGCTCTGTGAGACTGCAGTTTGAATTAATCCCTTTTCATTGCATGACAGATTGACCTTACAGTACAGAATGGCTATTTCTGCATTATCCTGAATATTGTATAAGCAATTATTTCATGTGTCATCGAACAAAAGAAAGGCTTTCAGGAGTGTGCGTAACCATCACATCCTTTGGTTTTTCGAGTGAAACCAGCCCGACTTCTTCACATAAAAATCTGTCTGCAGGTGTTCATAGTAGAAACCCTAGGAAGCTGGGGAAGGTCTCATTTTTTTAAAGGTTCGTTACAAGCTGTTGTTCACACATTGGCAATCAGAAAAGGGATGAAAATGAAAATTCTTACATAGACCCTTTAAGACCCTTTATAGACCCCTTGGTCAGACCAGTTGTTAAGACAGTCTAAGACACTTGCCATTTTTTTTATTTTATCTTTTCTTAGAATTTTTCTGTCAACATAGTATCCCCTAGTACCAATCATAAAGACATTGCCTAAAAAATATTAATAATAATAATAATAATAATAATAAATAATTTTTTATACTGCTTCTGCAAATAGGTATAGAGATGCCTCATTAGAGGTTCATAAGCCATCCACCATATTGGAACGGTCAAAGCCGGTCTGTGAACACTCAAGAGCATCACTCAACACTCAAGATGTACAACAGACTTAAGCAGAAGATTTTGAAAACTGAAGATGATTCTGAAATGTTGACCGTTCCAAGACCCATTTCAAGCTTTTGAATGTGTCATCCACATACATATCTATGCTTTCTTTAGCTTACTCCTGAAACTTGTGTTTGCTGTGCTGTGGATATTGTTGGCTCTTTTATGAAGAATTGCTTGTGATGTTTCTCATTTATAAGTCACTTCGAAATAAAAGCATCTCGGTGACTAAATTAAAAAAGAAGGTTGCTAGTTTGATCCCCACAAGGAAAGAGCCGTGAGCTCTGGACAAGGTGCTTTACTCCAGGTGAACTGTCTCTTCAATGAATGTACCTTCAGACACTTCAAATACAAGTGTCTGATAAATGACTACTCAACTTAATCTATATCGCATGCATTTTGAATCATAAAAGGAACACAATTTCCATGAATGAAAACCTAATGCCTGGTGCTACAGAGGAAAGGGTGCAGTTATGTCAATGTTCTTCTATGTGTAATATGTTTTCTGCCTGCCTACAGGTATATTTCTGATATCCCTGGACTTCTGAGTTGCTGCTACAAACAGAAGAAAGCTTCAAGTGAGCATTCATTTTTCTATTTTAATCATCCTCATGTTTTTAATACCAGTGAAGGTATGTATGTAATATGTTTTTGTGCAATTTAGGTGCATTACAAGAATACCTGTCTACTGTGATGACCCTTCAGTATACCGAGAAACCAGATTATGCACTTCTGAAAGCTGGACTTCATGAGAGCTTACAGAAAATGGGTGGGAGTCTGAAGGAATCACTGAATCTGTAGGTAACATCTATTCCCATATTTAAACAACTACTACAGGATTATTATGGGTGTCACATTTCAAGTGCTTTATTGTTGGCATGAATATGAAACTGTTTCATTCTCACATATTTCAAAACTGCAACAGCTGTAAAAATACAAAAATGATTACAATATTGAAAAATAAATGATCACAACACTGCTGAAATTGTCCTCTTCGCCATGTCAGCAAGTTTTTAGTCCTCATTACTGGGAAATTTACAGTTGTAATTACGATTTAAAGATGCGTTCATGTGCAACTTCCAAGTCGGTAACTTGTATTCATGCTGACAGCCAGCTAGGTAGCTGAAATCTCAGTCTTACTTTTTTCTTTTTCTTTTTTTCACAGGTGAAACCATAATGAGAAGAATTAATAGGTGTGGAATGTGGCTTTGGTTATTTTATGGAATGTTTAAGAAAGCTTTTATGTTTTTAAAAGCTACTTTTATTGTGGTGATTGTATTACAGTGCAAACTTTGCATGCTTGTTTGCTCTCATAGACTGAGTTTTAATCAATGATTTATTTCATCATTGTCTTTTAACATTTTGAAATAAGCAATGTTTAGTTGTAAGGGTAACCTCACGTTTTTATTTTTTATTTTTGTTTGTTTTTTATACAAATAATTTCTCCCTGGTCTTGATATACTGCAACCATCAATCCAATCATTTCAATCCATCAATTTCAAATTTACTTTAGGAAAAGGACATGTTCATGTTGTAAGTGAAATATTTTTCCAATTTTTTTCTCAGGTTTTCATAAGTTGTATCGTACCTTGCTAAAAAAAATAATAAACAGCAGTACCCAAAACCTTGATTATCTTTTTATTTTTGATCATTGCGCACAAATACCGCAGGGTGGCACCAACGATGCGAATCTACATGATTGTAACGGAACCCAAATCGCCTGGTCTAATTTTCTACACGGAACGAAAATAAAGTATCAATGTTCAATAAGGGGGCGCGAAGAGTTTAACCGTTTGAATTCTTTTATTACATTTACACTAGTGGAAGATACACGAGTTTAGCAATGAATCCACCAAAGATAAAACGTCGCCGAATGGCGGAGCTGGAGCCGTGGATCGAGAAACTCATCCAAAACTACGGCCAAAGCCAGTGTGAAACGACGGTAAAAGCAAACGTTGTCGGCGTAAGTAGTTTTTATGGGGCATCACATATGTAGAATGTCGTGTCAGTACTAAACTTGCGGGTGTGTGTTGGTTAGGTGTGTGATTTAACAGACTCGCAGCGGACGGAGCGCACAGATGCCTGTATGCTGTTCCTGTCCGATGGGAGCGCTGTCATTCCCGCTGTGCTGAGCGAAGCCGCATGGGAGCGTCTGCAGGAGTGAGGGACCTATTAATCCTCTGTTATGACACCACTCACTACACACCTGAGCCCCTGTTTTTATCCAACTCATCAACCAGTGAAAATCATGCTGAAATAAGCTCAAGTTTAGGGCTCTGATCTTCTGCCTGTAGCCTATTAACTGCTGGCTTGCATTTTTGTAAATGCAGCAGAAGTGAATATTAGAGATCAGCAGACACTACTTTAAGTCTCAGTGTAATGATAGTAATTAAATCCAAATAAAAAAATGACTGTCAGAGTTTTGGTCTCTCTTTCTTCAGCTTGGAGGAGATGGAGACCTTTACATGCCTGAACAATGCTATTGTGTATGTACGCAGCTTTGAGCTGAACTTCGACATGAACCCTGATCTGGTATGTTATATGTCCATCTTTTGGTTCCAACCTCTAAACATTTTACGTTTGAGTGCTGATGCTTTGGCATGCTCCAGGGATAAACTGATATATAATGCATAAACACGGCCTATAATATTAATTCATGTCTGGTCTAGAAAAGTCATGTAAATTAATGCAATATTAAATATGAATGAATAAAGCAAATTAAAACAATAACTGATGCTACCAAATGTAGAGTTTATTTGAATGTTGTTGGCTTGATTCCAAACAAAGAAATCAGAAATCTTTATGTATTAGATGTTTACATGTTTCCTCTTTGTTTTTTTTAGGCATCTTGCCAGTTTTACTTGAAAGTCAATCAAATGAACACCATATGCATCGCTTCAAAGCGCCAACAACCCCCTAGCTGGCAAGTCACTGATCTCTCTAAGCATGTGCAATGATGTGTCCTAACTGCACTCATTTTCATTTATTTAACTATTGTTAATCTCTATTCGTCTTTCATTATCTTTCAGTACAACTCTCTCATCAGTCAGAGATCAGATCATAAAGACTTGGAGGTGTGTTGACCTTATTTATACAGCATGCGTGAACACGTACATGATACACAGAACTGCAGTGTGTTTTTAAGATTATGTGTTTAACAGTTAGTGTTAATTGTATTGCTCTCTGTCAGATCCCACAGGGAGGGTTCTGTAAGTTCATCCTCTGGTAGGTGTCAAACACTATTTCTCTTTGTCTTTCTTCGAATAGCTTGCATATACACACACACCTCTTGCACTGAACTGTAAATACCTGTAATTTGGATTCTTAATATCGTTTATAAAGAAAACACATGCTGCTTCACAGAAACGATAAAGATGTGCATTATGTACCTAATTTCCCAGGGGTCTCGCTCTCGTCTCTATTGGAGGTGTGGCACAATGACATTATAATAAATATTCTGAATGATGCAACGGAGAAAATAACCATGTCTGCAACATACTGTCCAAGTGTGGCGACACCAACTCACTGGCACCGAGAGAGGCTTCACTGGAGGGTAAGGCTGCTTCCTTGGCAACTTAAAGGCACCAGCTGTTGACCAGACAAATTTTCATTACGTGTGTGTGTGTGTGTGTGTTTTTTCCAGGGACAGGAGCAGTTCATTGTCCCTGTGCCTTTTCTTCTCATCCCGGAGGAACAGAGGGAGTTGATAACAGCTGATCCCAGTACTGTCTGCTGCCTAATTAATTGCTTTTTTCTTTTTTCTTTTCTTTTTTACCCTTTTTTCCCACCCCTTTTTATTTGGTTCATCTTAGGTCTGACAGAAAGTAACAATACCGTGTAATATAGTATAAATAATATAGATACATATATACATATAACGTACATTAATTCAGATTAAAAAAAGAAAACAGCAGGCAAGTATAGTTATACACACACACACACACACAAAAAAAAAATCAAATAGGAATTAAATATTATGTTTTATAATAATAATTAAAAAAATTAAGTAAAACATATAATTAATTAGTAAAAATTAAGTGGTTGTTGGCTCCTTAAAATATTCCAGAAAAGGGCTCCAGACTTTCAGGAAAAGTTTTGGCTTTTGTTTCATTGCGAACCGAATCTTTTACATCTTGAGAGCGCACAAAAGGTCAAAAACCCAATGGCGGTAAGGAGGGGGAGCTGATGTCTTCCGATTCATAAGAATAAGTCGCCTAGCCAGTAGAGTTGCAAAGGCTACACTGTCAGCCTGCAATGTATTTAAATTAACAGATTCTGGCAAGATACCAAACAATATTGTTTATGGGTCTATGTTACTGTGTTACAATACTGTTAATGGGTCTATGTTACTGTGTTACAACACTGTTTATGGGTAAAGAAAAAATAACAGAAAAGCACCTGAAGACTTTCCGCCAAAAATCAGACAGTTTCAGGCAAGACCAGAAAGAATGTGATAACGTGGCTGGTTCAGTTGTGCAGGGAAGGCAGGTTGGGTCGAGATCAGGGAATATTTAGTTTAATTTAGTTCTAGACCAATGGACTCTGTGCACTACCTTGAATTGAATGAGGGTGTGCCTAGCATTTATAGATGATGGGTAAGAATTAGATCCCAAATATTTTCCTCCAGCGTCAAATTCAGTTCCTCCGACCAGAGCGCCTTCACTGGACGCATTGAGGGGGACTGTTTTGTGTGGATTATAGTAAAGATTTGAGAAATAACCCCTTTCAAAGATGTATGAAGGTCTAATATATCAAGTATATTTTTAGTTGGCAAAAAGGGAAAGTTCGAAAGCTGCCTACGAATAAAGTTCCGCATCTGAACGTATCTAAATAGATGGGAGCTGGGTTGGTGACATTTTTCTTGAAGTTGCGTAAAGGATGCAAAATTGTTATCTATGTATAGTTGATCAACTGTAGATAGGCCATAGTTCCCTCCAAATATTACAAGCCCCATCCATCAAAGAGGGTGGAAATTATATATTGCAAACAGGTACTATAAGGGTCTTTAAGGTCTAATGCTAAACGTAATTGAGACCAAATCCTTAATGAATGTTTAACAACTGTTTTTTTTTTAAACTAAAGTGGTATGCTTAAAGGGAATTTGTACACATAATAAGGATGTTAAACTTCCAATAGTACCCACTGAGACTTCTTTAATTGCAAATCCTGTTGCACCCAATATAACAGATTCCTAATGTTTGCTGCCCAATAATATAGGTTTGAAAATTTGCCAGAGCCAGGCCACCCAAACACTTTGGTTTCATAAGATGATTTTGATTAATTCGTTTGGACTTATTCCATATGAAAGAAGAAATATTCCGTTGCAAAACTGTGAAAAAGGATTTTGGAATAAATATAGGAAGGCATTGGAAAAGATATAAAAATGTAGGAAGTACATTCATTTTGATGATATTCACCCTTCCTATCAAAGAAAGAGGGAGACATTTCCAGGACATGAAGAGAGACTTAACATGATTATAGAGAGGACTAATGTTGGCTTTGAACAGGTCAGAGTATTTACGGGTCACCTGAATCCCCAGGTATTTAAAACGATTTCTGACAACCTTGAATTGAAAATCTGAATCTGAAATCTGAAGGGAAGATAAGTTCAATGGGAACAGTTCACTTTTAGAGAAATGTAGTTTGTATCCTGAGAAACTACTAAAGACATCTAGAATAGAAATATAATAGACATATAAAGAGACCTTATGCACTATACCTGCACGGGTGATACCACAGACCTGTGCACTGGACCGTAGGGCAATTGCTAGGGGTTCATTGGCTATGGCAAATAACAAGGGGGAAAGGGGACGAACCTGTCTAGTTTGAAATACTCTGAAAGAACATTATTAGTACGTACAGAAGCTTTTAGGGGCCGCATATAAAATGTTAATGCAAGAGACAAAAGTAGGGCCAAATCCGAATTTTCCTAAGACCTGAAAAAAATAGTTCCATTCAACACGGTCATTAATTGCTTTTTTTCCATGACAACCCTTTGGGCATTCGACCAGATTTTACCGTGCATGTGGCGCACTATGCATATGTGTTTTTGTCGCAGGTGCAGGTAGTGAGAGTGAGACACCAAATGGCTTGGCCCCGCCCCCTGAAGAATCGCATCCAACCAGCACATCGATTGCAAACCAAACAGTGGCCGCTCAGGACAATATAATTGGCTCATGTCCAGATGAAGGACAGTCTACTCTGATACACACAAGACCAGGTGAGAGTTTACAAAAGAAAGTCAGTGCTGTTCTAGGTAGATGATGTGTTGTTAAACTCATCCCTCCTTCTCCCAGAGGTTTTGTGTGGTACAGGGGAGCTGTCTGGGGATGCAGAGAGCCCATGGGATATGTACACACAAGAGCCAGCTCTGTTAGCTAGATGTTCCACTTCAGACTCAAATGGTAATTTCCTCTTTATGCAAATGTTTAACATACACAGAATAACAGGACATCATTTTAATTGTGAAATGACTAACCAGGCCGATAATATCACTGAACGTAAACAACATGCACTCCAGGACTTTTTGTATTTTTTTTAATTAAAGTCAGCATGAAATGGAAGTTGTGATCATCTTTTTTTTTACCTATTGTGACGAATATCTGAGTGAAACAGCTTCTCAAACAAGAAAAATGTAGGGCGGGACTTCATTTCGTCCAGCGGGAATTGATTGGATCATTGTGTTTTACTATTGCTGTGATCTCATGTGAGTGACAGGTTGTCCCGCCCTCGTCATCAGAGAAGAGATGACGCTGCATAAGGGAGGCGAAGTTATTTTGTTTAAAGATTATTTGAGCACATGAGATGTGCTTGGGATAAATCATTTATAATAAATACTGCAATATTCCATAAAAAAAATTGTCAATTTTGATTTTGTGGTGCTTGTCAAGGAATTATGTAGTTAATTTTATTAAATTCTATTTTTGTGTTAATGTGTAAATTTATGTGGCTGTATTTATGGATAATACAGTCAGTCAGTCAGTTCTGCTCTGTGACAAACAGAATGGACAACTATGTTTAACTTAACTTATTTTTGTACTGATACAGACCCAGAGCTGGAAAGTCAATCGCTTTTAAAGGAAGTCCCCTCGTTGCCTATAGCAACAAGCACCCAAAACCAGTTCTCGAAGCAGAACTCAGGAGGGATGTCGGTAGACGGGATTACGCTCAGTCAGAGACCCAAGCCGACCCAGTTTAGTCCATCCCTCTCGACTGGTAAGTCTATCAGAGACCCCAGTCAGGAGCATGACAGAGAACGTGCGGTGAGTCCTCCCTCGTGGCTTGTCCACAATACAGCCCCACCCTCTGAACAGAGGCCCCTAGTGTCTCCAGGCGCCAGCCAAAACCCCTCAGCGTCTCCACCCACCAAAGCCACCAAAGTGAGTGGAAATGGTATTAATTATATTTTGCTGTATTCTTGCATAATATATGATTAATGCTGTGTATTGCATCAGAAATGTTGCTACATTGTCCCAACTGCCCCGTTTCAGGTGCACTCGGATGGAACGCCTTTTTCCTATTTGTATTGTCCACAGCCTCAGGTTACCACAGCCCTCGCCCATTTCCAGTGAGTGTGACCTGAGACATAATGATTATAATATGGTTTTTATGTGATGGGCAATGATCTAAGGACTTTGTCTTGCAGTGTAGTACAGTAAAAAAATAAAAAAGTGTGTGTATATATATGTATATATGTTAGTCTGCCTTTATATATATATACAGTGCTATGCATAAGTGAATACACCCATGCTAAAGTTGACTAAAAAGAGGAATAAAAAATCATATTTTGGAAATTGAACTTAATGCCTTAATTAAAAAAATTAGGAAAAATCCAACCTTTAAGGACACCAATTTTCTTTGTGAATGAATAATGTATCGTAAATAAATAAATGTTCTTCCTTAAAATACATGGTGCATAAGTGAGTACACCCCTATGTTAAATTCCCATAGAGGCAGGCAGATTTTTATTTTTAATTAAGGCATTAAGTTCAATTTCCAAAATATGATTTTTTATTCCTCTTTTTAGTCAACTTTAGCATGGGTGTATTCACTTATGCATTGCACTGTATATATATAAAATGTGTGTTGTTAATCGATTAAAAATGTAATATTAATTTATATAAAAATAACTATTTGCACATTTTTCAGCGATTAATCGCACCTAACACTAACGGTTTTCATATTTTTTTTTTTTATCTTTTCACATTGAATCTCCAAAATAATGTAGAAAAAACATAGACAGTATATTTAAAAAATGTGTTTAATGGCATCTTTTTACGAAGCACTCTGAATAAAGGCCAGTATCACTGATACTGATATCTCTAGTAAATGGATTTGTTTCTCAATTTTAGCCATTAATTATTGCCATTTAACATTACAGTATAATTGAAAGCTATTAATTTTAACATTTAATAGGCTTTAAAAAATATAACAATTTTAAATTTAAGTGAACTTAAAACAATCTTCACATAAACCTATTGTAATAAATATCACATATTGTTTTTGACCCATGTAACCTTGTAAACAATGTTTTAAGATTTTCATGTAGGTCTAACAGGTAAATATACAGAAATTGAATGATCAAACACTGCACAGCATAAATTATAACTACATAAATTATAAATTGAATATTGATTAATCCTTATTAAAGCTACAAAAGTTATATCGTCAAGAGCAGTGATTATTTTTATTTTTTTGTCTTTTGTTCTTTGATTAATATTAATGACACATTTTAAGACCTGCCACACATGACGTGACCCATCACATCCTATTTTTTATAATATATATATATATATATATATGATTGATATACAGTGAGGAAAATAAGTATTTGAACACCCTGCTATTTTGCAAGTTCTCCCACTTGGAAATCATGGAGGGGTCTGAAATTGTCATCGTAGGTGCATGTCCACTGTGAGAGACATAATCTAAAAAAAAAAATCCAGAAATCACAATATATGATTTTTTAACTATTTATTTGTATGATACAGCTGCAAATAAGTATTTGAACACCTGTCTATCAGCTAGAATTCTGACCCTCAAAGACCTGTTAGTCTGCCTTTAAAATGTCCACCTCCACTCCATTTATTATCCTAAATTAGATGCACCTGTTTGAGGTCGTTAGCTGCATAAAGACACCTGTCCACCCCATACAATCAGTAAGAATCCAACTACTAACATGGCCAAGACCAAAGAGCTGTCCAAAGACACTAGAGACAAAATTGTACACCTCCACAAGGCTGGAAAGGGCTACGGGGAAATTGCCAAGCAGCTTGGTGAAAAAAGGTCCACTGTTGGAGCAATCATTAGAAAATGGAAGAAGCTAAACATGACTGTCAATCTCCCTCGGACTGGGGCCCCATGCAAGATCTCACCTCGTGGGGTCTCAATGATCCTAAGAAAGGTGAGAAATCAGCCCAGAACTACACGGGAGGAGCTGGTCAATGACCTGAAAAGAGCTGGGACCACCGTTTCCAAGGTTACTGTTGGTAATACACTAAGACGTCATGGTTTGAAATCATGCATGGCACGGAAGGTTCCCCTGCTTAAACCAGCACGTGTCAAGGCCCGTCTTAAGTTTGCCAATGACCATTTGGATGATCCAGAGGAGTCATGGGAGAAAGTCATGTGGTCAGATGAGACCAAAATATAACTTTTTGGTCGTAATTCCACTAAACGTGTTTGGAGGAAGAAGAATGATGAGTACCATCCCAAGAACACCATCCCTACTGTGAAGCATGGGGGTGGTAGCATCATGCTTTGGGGGTGTTTTTCTGCACATGGGACAGGGCGACTGCACTGTATTAAGGAGAGGATGACCGGGGCCATGTATTGCAAGATTTTGGGGAACAACCTCCTTCCCTCAGTTAGAGCATTGAAGATGGGTCGAGGCTGGGTCTTCCAACATGACAATGACCCGAAGCACACAGCCAGGATAACCAAGGAGTGGCTCTGTAAGAAGCATATCAAGGTTCTGGCGTGGCCTAGCCAGTCTCCAGACCTAAACCCAATAGAGAATCTTTGGAGGGAGCTCAAACTCTGTGTTTCTCAGTGACAGCCCAGAAACCTGACTGATCTAGAGAAGATCTGTGTGGAGGAGTGGGCCAAAATCCCTCCTGCAGTGTGTGCAAACCTGGTGAAAAACTACAGGAAACGTTTAGTGATGTAGTACTCGAGTCCGGTCTCGGACTCGAGTCCGGTCTCGAGACCGATTTCTGCTTTCTCGGACTCGACTCGGACTTGTTCTTACAAAGACTCGGTCTTGACTCGGACTCGACCCTTCAAAGACTCGGTCTTGACTCGGACTCGGCATAGGCGGTCTCGTCCCATCACTAGTCCACTAGAATACATACCACTAGAAAATTTTAATTGACTGTTCGCAAAGACCCGCCCCCCTTAGTTACTGTCGCTATGTCCGACAAGCTACACCGTTCTCACGCCACACCATGTTCTCACGCAGTGAAAAATACATCGCGGAGCAGAGAGGAGACTGACAACACGCTGACAGACAGGACAGACCAGGTTACTTTTCGGTTACTTTTGATATTAAACATATTAAACAAAGTCTCGCCTTTCAAACTTGGTCATTTTTTAAAAGAAATTTAAACAATAAATACCGTTTTGTGGCTCTTAAATGTGTAGTGACAGATCGCTGTAGAGCATCAGTTAAAGGCAAGCTGCTCGTGAACCGATCATCTCTTCCTTCTAGTTAATTTATAGCCTCAAATAAACATGAACAAACATAAGAAGCAATGTTGTTTTAACCACGGAAAGGCGTCAGTACACTCTGTGTTTCAAGTTCAAATCCTCCCATGTTAACCAACGGACTCGGTCTCGACTCGGACTCGACCCTTCAAAGACTCGGTCTTGACTCGGACTCGACTGAATTTGAAAACCAACGGACTCGGTCTCGACTCGGACTCGACCCTTCAAAGACTCGGTCTTGACTCGGACTCGGCATAGGCGGTCTCGTCCCCATCACTACGTTTGACCTCTGTAATTGCAAACAAAGGCTACTGTACCAAATATTAACATTGATTTTCTCAGGTGTTCAAATACTTATTTGCAGCTGTATCATACAAATAAATAGTTAAAAAATCATACATTGTGATTTCTGGATTTTTTTTTATTTTAGATTATGTCTCTCACAGTGGACATGCACCTACGATGACAATTTCAGACCCCTCCATGATTTCTAAGTGGGAGAACTTGCAAAATAGCAGGGTGTTCAAATACTTATTTTCCTCACTGTACATGATTTCTGAAGGATCATATGACACTATGATGCTAAAATTCAGCTTTGCCATCACAGCAATAAATTACATTTTATAATATATTAAAATAGAAAATAGTTCATTTTAAATTTTAACAACATTTCACAATTTTACTGTTTTAATGCCTTAAGTATTTGATCTAAAAGTATATGCCTTTAGATCAAGATTGGGGGAAACAATTTTGACCTCTTGTGCACCTGTAGGAAATCTGAACTGAGCATTAGCTAGACCAGTGGTTCCCAATTCCAGTCCTCGTGACCCACTGCTCTGCACATTTTGTATGTCTCCCTTATTTAACACACCTGAACTAGATCATCAGCTCATTAGGAGAGACTCCATGAACTGAACTGAGTGTGTCAGATAAGAGAGACCTACAAAATGTGCAGAGCAGTGGGTCACGAGGACTGGAATTGGGAACCACTGAGCTAGACAGTGGTTGCAGCAGTACAGTATGCAGAGTAAAACCAAACCCACCTAGGTTTGGTTTAAAGCTCTAATATTTCAGCTTTTTCCTAAGCACTGTTACCCTTTTGATCTAAGATCTATTTGTTGGTTCTTGGTTTCTATCTCTGTGCGTGCGTGCGTGCGTGCGTGCGTGCGTGCGTGTGTGTGTGTTTGTGTGTGTGTGTGTCTAGGATCCCAGGGCATCTCATACAGTGGGCGGTGCGTTATCTGGGGACATCTGACTGTGCAGATGTCAACGCTAAAGCTGGTTCATAAGCAATTACCTGTTACCTCAAATGACTCAATGCTAGTTTTTTTGTTGTACAAAACAGGGTTTTTTTGTATTTAAATATTGGATGTAATCCAAAAAAAACAAACAAAAAAAAGATTTTCCCCCATAAAACCCTTTGTCAATGTATGCTGCTTTCCAAGTGTAAGTGAATTCAGTGGTGTCAATTGAAATAAATGTTAATATTCAAATACTATGATGACCTGTGTCACAGTTTGTATAATTTAATCACAATTTTACTTATGTAACCATGTTTATCTCTTTTAAGCCATGGTCTTAATGCTTTTTACCAAGCTGAAACTTTGTGACAGGTTTGTCAAAAATAAACGAATGGTGGGCCTGCTGCCAAAACAAAAGACACAAAACTGCAAAATAAAATAAGGATTGTGATTTGTTTTACACAATGATGGAGGTTAATACTAAATTATATATCTAAAAAAGATGACCTGTTGGTCATATTTGTGACCATTATTTGTTATTACAAATAAATGTCATTACAGAAGAGGGATCAATGAATATGCACAACCTACATCGGTAATAGTAATGGTGAATCAATGTGACTGAAAACTGGAAAAGAACATTTAAGTATGTCACAGGTAGTCAAACATGCCCTTATTATTATGACTTATTTTTAAGTGTTTTCATTGTTATAAAGATATGAATGATCATTGAATACAATTTTTGGTAGTCAACGGTATTAAAAACGAAAAACTTGAATACATAGATCGTTTTTTGGACATGATAATTTCAGAGGAACCTGTTCCACAGCTGACCTGGGGGGCAGTAACAACCCAAAAGCGTCTCTGACTGAATCCGCACGAAGAAGAGCAAAGGAAAAGAAAACAAAAGTCCCCCTGTGTTTATTTCCCTCATGGTCTTGTCATGTCACCTAAAAAACGACAGAATGATTCCGAAACGGGAAAAAAGAATAAGAAAGAGAAACGAGGTGAACTGGCGGTAATTAACTCGGATATGAGGGATCAAGCTGTCCGGAAATGCATGACAGACGCATGGCAGAGGAAAGAGAGCTACTCTAATGGTATGTATGCCCACCCACGTGACACATTGAGCTTACATTACTTCAACAGTCATTTATATAGTTACTGTGAACAGAATCCATTTGTTTTTTAGAGGTAAAGCAAACTGGTTTGTCTATTTGTCATGTCTGTGAATCCCTCCTTTCTCTGGTCTCTGTCCAGGGAATATCCACCTGGATTGTGAGCCCTTCCCTCACTGTCAGATCACTAATTTCCTGCAGAATGAGAGCTTTGTGGAGAGTCTGCGGGCAGAGCTTCTGCAGCTGAATTTCAACAGCAAGTCAAATGACTTGTACAAGTTTCAACAGGTATCAGTCTGATTCATACTTATATTTTGTAAAGAAGCTGATGGTCAAGTACTGAAGTCTGTTTCTTCTGCAGTCAGATGATCTGAGAGAGAGAAAAGAACATCATGTCTCGCAAATAAGGTACGTCAGAGTTCAAGTGGGCTTCTGTGTAAGAGTTTCTGTAAGACTTTTACTCATGTGTTGTTTGTTGGGATCTCAGGTCTGTGATTTTTGGGGAGTTTCGTGAGTGGTTGTCGGAGGTGCTGCAAGTGGATCTGGAGACGACTGTTGATATGTCCTGTGCCAAGTACGAGCATACGGGTAAACCATCTAACAACTTCTCAACCAATCACTGGAGTGTAGACGTGGAGATGATGTGCAGCTGGGTTTCTTGACGTCTCTCTCCCTCCCTGCTCTTTTTGCAGATGTTTTGCTGTGTCACGATGATGAGCTGGAGGGACGAAGAGTTGCATTTATCCTCTATCTTGTTCCTCCCTGGGGCGTGAACGATGGAGGGACACTGGACCTGTTCAGCACTGATGGTGTGTGATTAAAAAAAAGAAGCAAAAATAGTGTCATTTTAGCCCCCACACTGCATAAAAAAATATTTTCTTACTCTGTTTTTTTTCTTGTTTTCCAGTAGAAATATCTAAAGATTCTTAAATCAAGACATAATTCCTTGAGAAGCAAAATGACTTAAGAATTAGATCAAACTGATCAAAATCAGGTGAGTTTATGCTTAAAACGAGAAGGTTTATTTTTCTGCCCCCACTACCTGCAGATAGATTATTTATTTTTTATTTTTTTTTAAGCATAAACTCACTTGATTTTGATCTTTTCAGAAAATAGTCATTTTGCTTCTCAAGTAAATGGATCTTGATTTAATTTTTTGTTATTTGTAATACTGAGTAAGAATGTTTTGCAGGAAAAAAATGTGTATTATTCAGCTTAAAATATTGCATAATCATGCATGGGGACAATGTTAATTTAGTTAATTGTTTGTTTGTTTGTTTACTAATTATTATTCTGTATATTTCACAGAACACTGTCAGCCAGTGACTGTTGTCAAGTCTCTGCTTCCTTGCTGGAACTCTCTGGTGTTTTTTGAAGTGTCCCCTATCTCCTTCCATCAGGTAAGCACTAAGCAGAACCATGTTAATTTAGTTTTTTGTTATACTATTATAGTACTTATTAATATTTTGATTGAATGTCCATTCATAAATTATTTACATAAATGATTTTTTAATGAAATGATCTGCAAGCTTAGGTGGCAGAGGTTCTTTCTGAGGAGAAGTGCCGCTTATCTCTGAGTGGATGGTTTCATGGCCCTTCCCTTCCAAGGCCCTCACGCTACATTGAACCCCCAGTTCCCCGTCATACTCATATCCCCAGAGATGTAAGTCAAGTTAGCGTGACAGTGTGTTTTTGTTGTGTGACATGGCCAAATGACCAAGACTCAACTTATATATCCTCTGTCTGAAGCACATTGTGTTTATGTATTATAGGAGAGTTTGCTATTTGAGTGGGTGAATGAGATGTACCTGGATCCACGCTATCAGGCTCGGGTACAGCAGGAATTCGAAGATAATTCAGAGATTTGCTTGCCTAGTTTCTTACAGGTTAGTCATCATCATCATCATCATAATTATTAATTACACAAAAATGTTCAATTATATTCAATGAACAGTTGTACACATACAAATGTACATCAGTGAATGGCTATGCACTGGTACATGGTTAGGAATTGTGTGTTTGTGTTTGTGTATGTGTATATATATATATATATATATACACTTTTAAATAAACTGTGACAGAAGAGGCTTTTATAAGACCCTTTTTGTCTGTGCTGTTGTGGAGGTCTATGTATAATTAATGGAAATGAGAAATTCCTGTAGATGTGAATTTTAGTGACATCCCACTAGAGGCATGTAGGCAAGTAAGTTTTAAATAATTAAGTGTTTAAGTTATTTATTTATAATTTTGCACATGTAAGAGTCACATTTGCAGACACTGCATGGAAGAATATTCTTATATTGTGCCATATGGACAATACCAATAGAGATGGATCTAAATTATAATGAAAATGCTACTATTTTTCATATCCGTTAATGGTAACACTTCACAATTCGATTTCAAGTTGTTAACATTAGCATTTTTTTATTTAAGTTAATGTTAAATTATTATTATTATTATTATTTTTTTTTATCAACATGAAATGGAAATTCATCTATTTTCTAAATGCATGTTATTGATCTTATGGTGAGTTATTCATCCATACATCCGTTTAATAAAAAAAAAAAATTTGACCTCATTCCACGTACAGTGGGGAGAACAAGTATTTGATGCACTGCTGATTTTGCAGGTTTCCCCACTTACAAAGCATGTAGAAGTCTGTAATTTTTATCATAGGTATTCTTCAACTGTGAGAGACAGAATCTAAAACAAAAATCCAGAAAATCACATTGTATGATTTTTAAATAATGAATTTGCATTTTATTGCATGACATAAGTATTTGATCACCTACCAACCAGTAAGAATTCCGGCTCTCACAGACCTGTTAGTTTTTCTTTAAGAAGCCCTTCTGTTCTCCACTCATTACCTGTATTAACTGCACCTGTTTGAACTCGTTACCTGTATAAAAGACACCTGTCCACACACTCAATGAAACAGACTCCAACCTCTCCACAATGGCCAAGACCAGAGAGCTGTGTAATAACATCAGGGATAAAACTGTAGACCTGCACAAGGCTGGGATGGGCTACAGGACAATAGACAAGCAGCTTGGTGAGAAGGCAACAACTGTTGGCGCAATTATTAGAAAATGGAAGAAGTTCAAGATGACGGTCAATCTCCCTCGGTCTGGGGCACCATGCAATATCTCACCTCGTGGGGCATCAGTGATCATGAGGAAGGTGAGGGATCAGCCCAGAACTACACGGCAGGACCTGGTCAATGACCTGAAGAGAGCTGGGACCACAGTCTCAAAGAAAACCATTAGTAACACACTACGCCGTCATGGATTAAAATCCTGCAGCGCACGCAAGGTCCCCCTGCTCAAGCCAGCGCATGTCCAGGCCCATCTGAAGTTTGCCAATGACCATCTGGATGATCCAGAGGAGGAATGGGAGAAGGTCATGTGGTCTGATGAGACAAAAATAGAGCTTTTTGGTCTAAACTCCACTCGCCGTGTTTGGAGGAAGAAGAAAGATGAGTACAACCCCAAGAACACCTTCCCAACCGTGAAGCATGGAGGTGGAAACAACATTCTTTGGAGATGCTTTTCTGCAAAGGGGACAGGACGACTGCACCGTATTGAGGGGAGGATGGATGGGGCCATGTATCGCGAGATCTTGGCCAACAACCTCCTTCCCTCAGTAAGAGCATTGAAGATGGGTCGTGGCTGGGTCTTCCAGCATGACAACGACCCGAAACACACAGCCAGGGCAACTAAGGAGTGGCTCCGTAAAAAGCATCTCAAGGTCCTGGAGTGGCCTAGCCAGTCTCCAGACCTGAACCCAATAGAAGATCTTTGGAGGGAGCTGAAAGTCCGTATTGCCCAGCGACAGCCCCGAAACCTGAAGGATCTGGAGAAGGTCTGTATGGAGGAGTGGGCCAAAATCCCTGCAGCAGTGTGTGCAAACCTGGTCAAGAACTACAGGAAACGTATGATCTCTGTAATTTCAAACAAAGGTTTCTGTACCAGATATTAAGTTCTGCTTTTCTGATGTATCAAATACTTATATCATGCAATAAAATGCAAATTAATTACTTAAAAATCATACAATGTGATTTTCTGGATTTTTGTTTTAGATTCCATCACTCACAGTTGAAGAGTACCTATGGTAAAAATTACAGACTTCTACATGCTTTGTAACTGGGAAAAGCTGCAAAATCGGCAGTGTATCAAATACTTGTTCTCCCCACTGTATATGCCGAGGTTTCCATCATTTAGTCCAAAAATAAATTCGCCTCTTTCTTACGACCGACCGCAAGCTTGCATTTAGAGCTGCCTCCATACAATCAACAACCAATGGATTGAACCAAGCCCTTCATTTTTTTTCCCTATAATTTTTCACTCAGATGTACGTCACAATACAGAGGATCTGCCTCTACTTCTGTTACATTGCAACTTTAACATTTATATAAATTATACAAGTATGAACATGAATCTAGATTATTAAATGTTGTTGTTTATTGTTAGTTTAAGACACTAAAGGCATCAACTAATGAAAGCAAATTGAATCTTATAGTAAACTCTGTTCATATGAATGAATATCTGTCTTTATGGGAAACTGTTACATATTTCCATACACTTGCATGCATCTATAATGCTAATATCCTGAATTCAGGAGGAGAAACTGAGGCAGGTGCGCAGTGCATTGCAGTCATCTGAAATCCAGTGGGAGAGGAGGGGACGGCCCAATAAGAGGTGAGATCCAACCCACCCGTCTTTTGTGTGATAATATTTCAACTATTAATTTCTTCCTGTCTCTTGTTTTATTTTCTGGTGGTGTCATGTGATTTGTTAATATGCCTGTGGACTAATGACTGTCACTGTGTTTAGGTGTTATGGCTGTGCTGATATGCAGAGCTTCCCAACTTGTGTACAGGAGTGCTGGGAACTCCTCTCCTCTGAGCCGTTCTTCATCCTCTTATCCAACCTGACCGGCCTCAGTCTACACTATCTGTGCATCAACGAGGATGAGAGCGAAGATGGAAAGAGCGAGACAGAAAACAGAGATGGAGAGGAAAATACACAAGCAGGGGGTTCCAGTGCTGATGCTGATGCTTCGTCAGCTGAGAAGAAAGACAAAGGTGATCAGCGTGTGCATGTGTTGTTTCTGCAAAGATACATTTTTACATCTACAGTGATTTACATGTGTTGTATTCATGCAGGACCGCCTACTTGTGTAGGAGAACTGCGTCGCTGGGCACATGGGGACTATACGTTGTTACATGACTGTGTCAAAAGAGAGTATGCATTGGATCTGCAGCTTCACATGGGCTGTGCAGGTATGTAATCTTGATATGTATGTGCGTCTTTACTATTAGTGTCTTCAGTATGATTGAGATCAGAATTGTATTAAAAAGACTGAGGTAAAAAAAAGTGAACAAAAAGTGCAAGAGCATGAGTCAGAAATCAGTCTGTTTTTTCAGGTTGGAAGTCGGAGTTTGGGGGATATACGTCCTATATTGCACATGATGAAGATGAGGAGGTAAGTTGTTTTCATTTGAGCAATTTGTTGTTATAATTTATGCAGATCCAGCAGGACTAGTGCAGATTTGTATTCTGTTGACACTGTGTTTTCTTTAGCTCCTCACAGTGTATCCTGAAGATAACTCCCTCGCTCTGGTATACAGAGACAAAGACACCCTCAAGTTCATCAAGCATATCAATAATAACAGCTCCAGCCACCTTTCTTCCCAGAATACCACAGCTTTCTATGACTTCTCTTTTAACTACTATGAATGATGAGAGAAAATCGGATGTTTGACTGGCTGACTGATTGAATGTGAGTTGTGAAAGCAAAGTGCATTGGCTACATTTCAGATCAATTTGAGTTCAATATACACAGACATGAGTTTGGTATTCAAGAGGCACATTAATTTTTGAATGTGCAAGTATTTCAATCCCAACTACAAAAATTCTGTTACATTTGATGCTCAAAATGAAATGTAATCATTTAGTTGTTAAAAGAGCAACTGTGCTTTAATGTCAATAAATGTTTAATAAAAAGCATTTGAATAATGACATTTGCGTTCATTTGATTGTGCCCATTTTGTTATACCATAGAACTATAACGAGCGAGTTCCAAAAGTCTAAAAACATTAGTGATCGTTTCCTTTTTCATTCTTTTCCAATTTAGAGAGTTTACCAAAAAGAAAACTCACTCTCATTCCTCATTTATGACTTTCTTTCTTCTGTCCTTTCATTCTAAACCTGTATGCACTTCTTTATTCTGTGGAACATAAAAGATATTTTGACAAATGTCTCATTGTTTTTTGTCCATACAAGTGAAGTCAACGGGCTTCAATGTCAAAATATCTTTTGTGTGTACAAGTTTGGAATGACATGAGGGTGAGTAAATGATGACAGAATTATTATATTTTGGGTGTAATACCCTTTAAGGCAAGGCAAGTTTATTTATAACACATTTCGTACACAGTGGTAATTCAAAGTGCTTTACATAGAAGAAATTAAAATAATCAAAAGAAATAAGAATAATTAACAGTTTAGAATAAAAAAATACGATAAAATACAGTACAAACAGTCAGACGCACAGTGGCACAGTGCTCATTCAGTAAATGCACAGCTAAACAGATGTGTTTTGAGTCTGGATTTGAAAGTGACTACTGTAGGAGCACATCTGATCTCTGGAAGCTGGTTCCAGCTGCGGCTGGCATAGTAGCTAAAAGCAGACTCTCCTTGCTTTGAGTGAACCCTTGGTATTTCTAGCTGATGTGATCCTAATGATCTGAGTGATCTGTTGGGTTTATATTCAGTGAGCATATCTGCAATGTATTGAGGTCCTAGGCCATTGAATGATTTATATACCAGTAATCATACTTTAAAATCAATCCTAAATCTAACTGGGAGCCAGTGTAAAGACCTGAGGACTGGTGTGATGTGTTCATATTTCCTGGTTCTGCTCAGAATCCTGGCGGCAGCGTTCTGTATGAGCTGCAAATGTCTTATGGTCTTTTTGGGAAGGCCAGTGAGGAGTCCATTACAATAATCCACCCTGCTGGTGATGAAAGCATGAACAAGGTTTTGTAAGTCTTGACTGGAAACAAAGCATCTAATTCTTGAAATATTTTTCAGATGATAGTATGCTGATTTAGTTATTGCTTTGACATGACTATTGAAACTAAGGTCTGACTCTAGAGTCACACCAAGATTCCTGACTTGATGTTTAGTTGTTTGACCCCTAGAGTGAAGGTATGCGTTCACCTTGAGAACTTCATCTTTGTTTCCAAACGCAATGACTTCAGTTTTGTCTTTGTTTAACTGAAGAAAGTTTTGGCACATCCAACTGTTGACTTCATCAATGCATTGGCACAGGGAGTCAATGGGGCTGTAATCGTTAGGCAATAGGGCTAAGTAGATCTGTGTGTCGTCCGCATAGCTGTGGTAATCAATTTGGTTCTTTTTCATTATTTTAATACAAACAATTTCATAAGTTATATTTGAGTGCAGTTTAATTGAAAAATGCACATGATTTCAGTTTCAATTATTATATTTTTGGTATTATACTTTTGACAAAAGAACCTTGTAAAAATCCTACACAAGCCAGTAGAGTACATAGTGCTTAGTGTGTGAATTACATGATCTAATCATGTGCAAAGAGTGCTTGAGAGCATTACTTTAGTTTTGTACAGGTCCAGGGGTGAGGCTCTTTGTGTGTTTTGAGTGTGTATCTGTAGAGATTTGGACAGTTTGTGATGAACGCTGTGATCACTTCTTGTGAGACCACACAATAACAGTGAACCTCTTGGAGCTTGATGCATTGCTTTGCTAAAGCTATCAACACACAGTTTAGTTCAGAAGACGCAGTCGTCTGCAGCTCCAGAAACTCTAGCGTGGTTGCGTAGCTCTGCCCGACTATCTGAACCTCATTCAACAGCAATGTCCAAGTAAGCAGCCGAAGACATCGAACAGGGATGCTGGGCTGCAGTACCCCTGGGACGTGCAATTCGGGTAGGGTGTGGTCCAGCTCAAGTTCCACCCAGAGACCTGGGTGTCTCAGTTTTAACTCTAACCATATCTGGTCACAGAGAGGCAGGGTGTATTTGAGTGAGCGTTCGCAACGGAGCTCTAGTTTCTTTAATTGTGGTCGTTCTGGCAACATGAGATCTTTAAAGACGTCTTGTGATAGACTAGCCTGAAAAACTCCAAGAATATTGAGTGACCGGCAGGACCTCAGCACTTGCCTTAGGGTCTCCGCGTTGACGCCACACACCAGAGAATGATTGTTGACATAAAGACTTCGCAGAGCAGGGCAAAGCATGGCAACGCTCCTGACGAAGGAGTCGCTGAGGGTGAAGGGCACACCCTTTAGGTCAAGCAGGGTTAGGGACGACCCATTCGTCAGTATGTCCACTAAGCCTTGCTGCAGGTCCTGACCAGCATAAAAGAGGGGTGTGTTCCCCACACAACAGATGGAAAGTCCTTGCAGCCGCCCATCACCCTTGGAAATCGCCTGCCGCAGCACCCACAGTGCTGTTTTGCGATTGGCTGGATCGGTCAGACTCATTATCAGTTTCAAATTTCTGACCAGTGACAGAAGAGCAGAATATCTTTCAGGGACACTGGTTCCTGATTCACACCTAAGACAGAGATAAAATATGTAAAACAAAGCATGGCAAGTATAATCTCTTAATGCCGTTTATTTTTTTGTTATTATTACAATAAGTTTGTGTTGTTGCAGTTTATGTGACAAAATTCTATGACAATATAGTCGTGTATGGCACAAAGTCTTCACTAATGACATAATATGCTTTTATCAGCATATAACCTTTGGTCAAATATGAGGGCACGGAGAATAAAAAAAATCACAAGAGATCTCGATTCTCTTTAATCACTAAATTGTTTCTCCTCGACAGCAATTTATTAGCAGATTATTATGAGAAATTGAGAATTTTACTTAAGTCACCTGCTTCTCAAATGTTTTTACATCTCAGAAATCTCACATTAGTTTCCAACAATTTCAGAAGATCTCAACACTGTGCTTTGACTTGCCAAGATATCAGTCTACAACCAAAAGTAAGAAATTAATATAAATTCAAACATTTCTCATCAAATTAGACTTATAATTTAGGGTTGTCTTTCTAGTTATAAAGTCAACTCTGTAATGTATTATTATTTCTCCTGATAATTCTTAGGAGAAACATGAGACAAAGTTGATACTTGCAATATAATTAAAATCTCCACTACGTTTCTCAATATACAAAAGTGCAACATCTTGGTAATAAAATGTTTCTCTAGGAGGGTTTTGCTTGTATCTCATGGATTCTTACCTGACTTCAGTATCTTTCCATGAGCTTGGATGTGTCATGATATTAGACCAAGCCTTACAAACAGTAAATGCGTTGCATTTGTCCTGTAAAGGCAGGAAAGAAAAAATATGTGCAAGGATCTCTTCTGGCAGATCCATTCCCAATAGAGCCCAGTCAGCCGCCAGTTAAAATACGCTTACAAAAAGGTTATCTGATATCATAACAAGAAACACCTCAGATGATTCTGCTGTCTGCTGCACGCATGTCTGTCAGACTGCAAAAAAAAAAAAAAAACGTTCTCAAACTTCTGTACTTCCTCCTGCGTCACGAGTTGCGTTGTTAAACACGGCGGTGGACACAGATTTTGAGCTTTTAGCCAATCACCATAGAATGTGCGAGACATTTAGCCAATCAGATCCTTTCATATTTTAGTGGGTGTGTCTTAGTAGCGGCCAAGATAGTGCATCGACACCTCGAAAGTTTCCTTCGTGTATGTTTACAGGCCTGTTTAGACTTCCTTACCTTTCAGACAAAGTTCACCAAATCGTTGTGTAAGTAACATGTAATGTATATAACAAAGCGCAGGTTTTATATTCGCTATTATGTGAAGTGGAGGTAAGCAGGGTTGTGTTATGTTATGTTAAACTTTTGTTCACGTGAACAGTAAAATGTATAAAAAATAAAAGTCACGAGACGTGCGAGCGAGCTTTTGTATAGGTTTTATACACTGACCTCTCAAAAATGTTAATTTAAAAAAATAAAAATAATTAAAAGTTTGTTGTAATGTGACGCATCACATTAACTTACCTGTAAACATGTGCATCGCATTTCTGTAGCAGTCACCAACGTCTGACCCCATTTATTTAACAGTGTCGACCATCAAGCTCGCAACCTTATAAGGAAGTGGTTAACGTTACATGCTGGAAACACAAAATAATGTTTTTTTTTGTGCTAGTCTAATTAGATCTAACGTTACAAGGAGTTCTGCTTTGTTTTCACAATTTCTTTCTGTGTGTGTTTTACAAACTGATTTGTTTGTTCACATTCACAGGACTTGAGACAAGAGTTTGATCAGAAGATGGACAGTATAGACACTAAGGTACATTGTGTTTAATTTTGTGTCTGTCCAGTTGTTGTTGTTGTTGTTGTTGTTGTATGTGAATTAACAATGTGTGTGAATGATTTCATCTTCATCTGCAGAGGTTAAATGACAGCAACACCAATGATCGTGAATTTTCAGGGTGTACTGTACTCTTCCTGGGGTGTAGCAGTCCAGAACACAACCTTCTATCGCTTTACAAAAACGAACAAGGGAAATTCGGTGTGTTCAAGGTTATTAAACTCACCCTTACAGGTAAGAGTTGATAGTAGTGGCCACCAAGTGCGTATCAAGTTAATCAAATTATACCGGAATTAAAAGAGTATGGCGTTTTGTGTATACAGTAGATTTAACAACGTATTTGGGTTGCAAATGATACAATTCTAATTGTCTTTGATCCAGATTCTGTTGGTGGACTGGAGGGGTACGAAATCCTAAAACTGCACGATGCTGATCCCTTCCTTGGGGTGGAACTTAAATTCATGTCTGTGCCTCCCTGTCAGCGATTCCTGGAGAGCTATGCATGTGGTTCACTCGCTCAGTTTCTGTCCCAGCATGCCTCACGTCTTCTTACTCTTCTTGATGGGGTTGTCATGGAAACACAGCTCAAGGCAGGAATACATACACTGGACCAAAACCTTCAAGACCTAGAGACCTGTCTGGATCACATACGCCAATCGCAGGTACGTGTGTAGGTTTATGGTGATCTGATCGCCAGGCTAGCTTTGTACCGGTCTTTACTTTTACGAGCAGCTAATTGCATGAAACTTGCATGTGCATCTTCCGTTCTGCGTGAAATATTCACAATATTAAAATGCACTTTATTCTTCAGTGCAAACACTGACAGTCTCACTGATGGGGCTTTATGAGCCTCTGATATTGCTATAATTCACAACTTCAATAATGACAGCACTTAAGAAATATTAATTGAGCTATTGGCCTCTGATATTGCTATAATTCACTGCTTCAATAAGGACAGCACATAAGAAAATGTTAACTGAGCATGTTCTTGACATTTTCAGCTCTGAGAAGAAACTACAGGTTCATAGATCGAAGATAAGTTGATTTAGTCATATAAGCATGTTTCAAACCACTGCCTCCATGTCACGTTTTCTATACTAAATAACTCATGTGAATGTTAAAACGTATGTACTCTTCTTAAACCAGTTTACTATGGTTTTGTGGTAAATGTGGTGTTGGAAACAACTGTGTAGTGTCAGCAAGTTAAACAATTTAAATTGTTACAAGTAACAGTATTGTAATCTTATGTTTCAATGACAGTGAAAACAACTAAAAAGCTTCATTTTGGTGCAGTGATTCTCAGCTGGACATTTCAACTGGGGATTCAACACAAAACCAGATTGACATGCAATCAAACACTGAAATGTATTCTTAACATGGATACAACAAAAATATAGGTGGAAATGAATAGAAAAAATGTGTTAGTTTTATAGTTAGTAAAATAGTTGCCTTCTAAATTGATGGTTAAATGTTCTTCACTGCAGTGTTTTTTAGGATAAGCGGATGTCACAACTGTCGAGCTTAATTTGTGCTGTATAGTTTCATTGGATTCACTTGCTGGACTTGATGTCAAAAACAAAAGGCATGGGAAGCATTTGCTCCTTTTTAAATGTCGACAAGCACATTTATTTTTCTATACTGTCAATCTATCTACAATTATGTGGTTGCATTTTTATCATTTGCATTTAGCCTGTTTTTTTTCTCCTGTCAGAACATAACTACGATTCAGTTTCTGTATTTAAATTGTTGGAGATGTGAAGCTCTTTGATTTAGATTTTTTCAGGCTCACCTGCAAGTAAACATTTGGCTAATTATTCACAAGGGTTTTGTCAAACCTTTTCATTCCCTATTTTACATTTCACTAATGTAAAATCAGAAATGCTTGTTGCCGGACTGAGATTTCAGAGTTTGTTGCTGAAAAACCAAACAAATGAGACTAAAATAAAACACACACCACTGAAGTGAATTCTGAAATGACTTCTCATGAGCCATCTAATGCCCAAACTAGTCAGGTCTAACATCAGGGGTATAAGCAAAAGGCCTCTGACTGCTTGTATTGTCAAGTCACCTTTATTTATATAGCACATACAGTTTTTCTTCAAAGCAGCGTTACAGTATTAAACGGGTAAATAATGATCAGTGATGCAAACAGAATTCAGTTCTGCTGTAAAGCAGCTCTAGAAAGACAATAGTGCCATTGTTCAGTTGAAATCAGTTCAGTGTTGATTCAGTTCAATAACTGTGTAAAGTTCATCACTTATGGAATGGGTTCAGTTCCTCTATAAACATGATGTCATCATCCAGCTCAGTCCAGTTATCATCCGATAGTGTCAGTGCAGTCAAATCAATAACATCGCAGAATATTAAATGTATTGCTCTATAAAGCCGTCCTTCTCTGTCCTGATATCATCATGGACTTTGTGTCTGCAAACATCTTTTTTCTTCAGCAGAAGCATGGTGGTATCTGAACCAGTCTGAAGTATCAGTCTTGCTCTGATGAAAACAGTGAGAGAATATGTCTTTATTGTGAAGCCCCCAGTGGAATTAAGTTCAATCTCTTTTCTTTGAACTAAACAGCTGCTGGGGGGAGCCTTACCTTCTATGGATGTAAAAAAATAATGGTTCAGAAATGTTTTTGAATACTGTGCTTTTAGTTGAATTGACAGATGATGTTTTGTAGCCTGTGCGTTTGCGAGATGATGAGGTCACACAGTTGGAGCAGCAGCTGCAGAACAGCTACGGTCCTCCCAGTCAACCAACGCAGGAGCTGCCCAGGAACTGCTTTCTGTTTCAGAAAAGAGTTTTCGGTGAGTTTTATGTATTTAAATGTATGTGATGCAGCATTACATTAGTGTTTAGCTTTTGTTTCAAAATTTCACATTTGCATTTCTATGATCACAGTTTAGTTTTCACGTTCAAAATGTTTGAAATATTTTTTTTCTCCTCCATCCCTATCTTAGATGATAGGCCTTTGACTTCAGCAGACCAGCAACGGTTTGCTGCTCATGTGGGACGGGATTGGAAACGAGTGGGACGGGCTTTACAAAAGAACTGCCGTGCCTTAAAAGGCCCTGCTATCGACAATCTGGCCTATGAGTACGAGAGGGAAGGGCTTTATGAACAGGCCTATCAACTGCTTGGACGTTTTATCCAGTCAGAGGGCAGGAGTGCCAAACTGAGCCGTCTTATCAGTGCACTAGAGGAGACCAAATTGACCAGCATGGCAGAGATCATGTTGGGCATTCAGCCACGAGATTGAGACTGTAAGAGAATGAATGAATGGTGTGTGTTGTTTTTGTACGTGCGACTGTTACCAAGACATATAGCTACATTTGAAGAGTGTGCACTCTCATTTTTGTGAATTTTTTTTCATAATGACCTTATCATTTCTATCTGTCTCCTACTTGAAATTGTTTCAAACACAATCACCTGTCATCTGCTCGAAATTAAATGCATTTTAAATAAAGGGTTTTTCATGCATGTTTCATGCATGTTTCCAGATTTGTCCTCCACACTGTCCTGTCTCCATCTTTATCTTAGAGTCATTATGTGCATAAGAGCAACAAACGGAAGATGCTAAAAACGGCATCACTTTAACTTCAAGAACTTTGAGTTGCCCTCAGCATTGAAGGGAGCAGTGTTATTGTTAGAAGGCACTTAGTGTAGCAGGACCGTTGCTACAGCAGAGCTAATATGGATCGACTTTTTATCGGTACGATACATGAAATCACGCATACATTAAAGACAACTGGAAACGCAGAGCTTGAAACCACTTCAAAAATTAAATTCTGTTATGCATATTAAGGATATTACTGAACTATAGATGAATTTCATAATAATGTTTCTAAATCAACTGCTTTCTAGTCCAAAGGCATGCTTAATCTGATTATAAAACTGGTCCTCTGAGTATAGGTCAACTATATTGATCTCATTTTTTAAAAAAGACTATGAAGGATAAATATGAGATGAGGCATTATTAAAGAACCCTTGTGGAATGTATATTGCTTTTAGAAATTAAATCCTGAAATCAATATTCTGCAGTTCTATAAATAAACACCAACCTTACAATAGGGTATTACTACTTAGTTTTTAGCTGATAAGATTGAGGATTTCCGGTTGTGTTGTGTTTTTTTTTTTTTTTTTTTTTGGGAAGAAAAAGGTGTGGGTGTAATGAAGTTGTGTCATTAGTCAAATAATCAGTTGGGCAAAAATGAAAAAAGTCAACATCTGGATCTGATTGCGTTCTAATGTGATATGAGATGCCATTATTCTTAGAAATTAATTTTAGCTTAATGGTATCTATTGAGGGCGTTCAGATTAATGAAATGGATGAGGCCTTTCTCCATTAAAGCATTATGCAGACCTGCCATTAAAGTATTACATGGTTAAGAGATCATATTCATTTTAGTTATGGGGATTTAGCAGCTCCTAGTCGTTTTCTAGAGTGAAATCTAACATTTTCATTTACGAAAAACCTGGTGATTAAATACCAGAGAAAATGTTACTCAACTGTTCCGTTGTTACATGCCTGGTCGCATTTGTTAAATGTTTTATTTAGGATTTCATTTAGCAAAAATGTAGAGATTTGCTTAGTTTATTTCACTCAAAATATAACCACTACTCACATATGATTATGCAATGATATTTCAACATACTTGTGACGTTACAGCTTATGGAGGAGGGTCTGTGATTTTGTCTCCACCCTGGTAATAAAGATAAAAGCATGTTAAGCAGGCTATGTGGCTCGATATTGCTCTCATCTTAGTAAAGTAATCCATCAGAGTGACCTGTGTGTGTGTCACTGGTGTGTTCAGAAAGTGAACAGTCCTTTGCAGTTAGGTCTGGGCTTGGCATGAAATCAAAACTAAAGTTATGTATTCCATTCTCCCCTCCCCATGGGCACATTTCAAAGAATCAGTCAGATATTCATCTTTACCTAGAGGTCTATGCATTTTTCTGTTATGTGAATTTTCCGAATATTAAAATGCACTTTATATTCTTAAGTGCAAATAGTGACAGTCTCCCCAACAAACCCGAATAATAATACAGTTTCTGAGTGTGAAATGATTATGTATGTGCATGCATTTATTTTAAAGTCATGAGAGAGGATAGATTTCCAGAGATTTGCACTAGTAGATATTAAAAACTCACCGAGTGATCTCATCTTTCAAAGCATTTCACCCATATAACAGTTGCTGAAGCACAAACTCTTAAAGTATTATTATGTGTTGAAATCCAACATCAGAACATCTGGCTCATATACCAGGGGTTAGGTATTAGAGAAATCCACAGGAATCTTTTAGAGCTGTAAGACTATGAGTGTGTGGGGAGGATTGGGTTGGGGATGAACATTTTTATTATATATTTAAATATCTGTGCTCCATTGTTGTGGATGCTTTTTTTGTGATATTGACATTTTTGAATGTCTCATATACACACAGGCTATATAAACAATGATCTGTCCCATCATTGTGTTGGTGCATTTAAAGGGATAGTTCACCAAAATGAAAATTCTGTCATCATTTACTCACCCTCAAGTTGTTCCAAACCCGTATGAATTTCTTTCTTCTGCTGAACACAAAAGAAGATAATTTGAAGAATGTCAGTAACCGAACAGTTGATGGGCCCCATTGACCTCCACAGAAATTCTTCAAAATATCTTCTTTTGTGTTCAGCAGAAGAAAGAAATTCATACAGGGTTAGAACAACTTGAGGGTGAGTAAATGATGACAGAATTTTCATTTTTGGGTGAGAGTCACACACAAATGCATTTATACAACAGTTCTGTAGACAAGTAATTGATATTACTAGCTTTTTTTTGTTTTTTTGCTAAATGAAGAAAGTTTAGAATGAGTCTAAAGCATTTCGTTTTTGCATGTTTCAGAGTCCAAGTGATGCACAGACTAAAAGCCGGTCAGGAATGGAATATGTGAGTGGACAAGCAACCCAGAAACCCAGCTCAAAGCCAGTCAAATTAAAGGACTGGACCTTTTCCCAATCTGTAATAACTTAATAGTCTGGGAAAAGAACATGATTGTTTTATTAACAATTTAAATTAAAAGTAATACTAATTGTATTAAATAAATTAAGCCCCTAATAAGAAACACTTCACAAAATTATTGAAAACAAAGCTATTAAAATGTTTAAAAAATCGAGATTTTTCTTTTTATTGAAATACAAAATATTAGAAACATCCAAACATGGCACCCATATTACCATACTGAAACAGCCACGCTGAGGGGGAAGGCTCTGCACAATGCACAATACATAAATAGGCCTTCCTGGCTGCTGTAATACCACAAAACATAAAAAGGTTAGTGAAATGAATGTGCAAAAACGTGGGAAATATCCAATATGTCTACAAATATATCATGCATGCAAGCTCAGTGCATTTTATTTCGACTGCCACAAAACAGATGTGGCCGAGCCCTGCTCCTCCTGTGACGTCAGCGCGATGAGAGGGGTTTGCCCCTCGCGCATTAGGAGGGAACTACAGGATGAGACGAGCTCGTGCAGGCTGTCACTGCCGCCGCCCAATAGACACCCTCGATCCGGAGCGCGAGCAGGACGACCTCCTCCCAACCAAGAGGCCGGAGTGTGAGCCTGTTCCTGACCTCAATTCGGCTTGGATGCTTTAGCAACATTCGGCAGACTGAGCAAGCGAGAAAGGAGAGAGTGTGGGACAGAGACGGATATTTAGGATTCAGCTCTCGCGCGTCCCGACTCCCGGTCTTGCAATGGGATGTACGTTAAGTGCCGAGGAGCGCGCGGCTCTGGACCGGAGCAGAGCGATCGAGAAAAACCTGAAGGAAGACGGATTAAGCGCAGCCAGAGAAGTCAAATTACTGCTGCTGGGTAAGTCGTGAGGTTTCAGTGGCCGATTTGCAATGAGTGCAATGCATTGAATAAGGATGCTGCAGGTAAGTGTGTGTGTGTGTGTGTGTGTGTGTGTGTGACAGCACTGACACAGCCTGTGTCTCCGCAGGCGGAGGGGAGTCGGGGAAGAGCACCATCGTCAAACAGATGAAGTAAGTGCGTTTTTTTTTTAACATACTCAGTGATTTTGGGCCTTTTTTTGGGCGGTTAAGGGTTGGGATCTGTTTGTCTCGCGCTGTTCATTGTGTGGTAGTGCTGAAACACAAGCTTACCCCCCCAAGAGACAACGCTTTGAGTGAGGGAGTGAGTGAGTGAGTGTTAGGCTCATGTGTGCAGTGAAGCTTGAGAGTGCGCGTGTGCCTTGTCGTTGTTTTTGCCGTCCTGGGCTCCAAAGATCCTTAATGTTTCACGTTTTTGTCATTGCATTTAATCTAGGACCGGTTTTTGTGTGTTATTCCATGTTATGCATTAGGGCCTTGTGTTCATTTTGCCCTCTGTGTGTGCTTGAGAGAGAGAGAGAGAGAGAGAGAGAGAGAGAGAGAGAGAGAGAGAGAGTTTGTGTGTGTGAGGCATTAGAATCTTTCTCTGTATTAATCTTAATGGGTTGCTTTTAGTGCTTGATCCCTGCAGTCTCGTTTAGCGTTATCCGCCCATTAAACGGATTTACCGGGACTATGCCACCTAACCTTACATTTTCATAACTACAGATGCACATACATATACAATCATTGCATTTTTTTTTTCACCAAATGCATTGTTTTATTAAATACCTAGTTAAATAAAATACCATTTTACAGATATCATGCACCAGCATCAGTTTTTATTTCTAAGCACACACAACTAAATCTCAGAGCTTCAATATATTTTGAGGTTATAAATACACTAGTTGCATTTTAACTTCTTTATTACAGTTATACAGTTATTGCATGGTTACAGATTAACTTGTGGTTTAAAATATTAAAGTGACCAACAACTTGTGCTACGCAACCTGTAGAAGCGCAAAACAGATTATTGCATAATCTCTAATCGTACTAATTTTGCCACCACATATCCCAGTCATACAGATATATGCGCAGTATTGTGTCAGTTCTGTTGACCTGTCGTGTTTGTATGGTGCGTGTGTGTCTATAATGGCTTTTCTCTGTTGTGTGTTTGCGTCAGGATTATCCATGAAGATGGGTTCTCCGGAGATGATGTAAAGCAGTTTAAACCTGTGGTCTATAGCAACACCCTTCAGAGTCTCGCCGCCATCTTGCGAGCTATGGAAACTCTTGGTATAGAGTATGCAGACAAAGACAGAAATGTATGTATACACACATGCAGCGCACACTCTTGTGAACTGACTTTAGAACTACACAGAGATAATGGAGCGCAAGTGGTGTGATAGAAGAAGATTACCGTAAATATTCAGATGCAATAAATGTTTTATTGTTTGATCCTCAAACATTTTCAAAGCAATTACTGAATCCAAAAGTTGTTCAAACCTCTTGATTCTTATTAATATAATTGTATTGACACAACCATACAAGAAAACAGAACACAACAGTTAATGTACCTACTGTTAATGTACCTGTGCACGCTTGTTTTGATTTGCAGTGTTCTTTAATGTTTGCATTAGATTTTCCTGGTGATTGACCTCACCTTGTATTACCCAAACCCTCCTTCTCACATGATGCACTGAGTTACAGTGACACCTAGTGCATGAAATTAGGATAAATCATTGTGGTTGCCAAAGTAGTGCACATCCCTCTAGTGGGTGTCCCTCTACACACTTATATGCATTAAACAGGATGTTTTTAACCTTTTGCATATGTTTATAGGCAGATGCTAAGATGGTGTTTGATGTGGTCAGTCGAATGGAAGACACAGAGCCATACTCAACAGAACTGCTGGCTGCCATGATACATCTTTGGACTGATGCTGGAACTCAAGCTTGCTTTGGCCGTTCTCGAGAGTATCAGCTTAATGACTCTGCCCAATAGTGAGTGTTATACACACACAAATCCAATGAGATGGTGCAATGAGCATGTCACTGTCAGGTGTGACGTTCAACACCCTATATGTCATAATACGTTATTTAAGAATGCACATGGCCGCTCTGTGTTTCAGTTACCTAGACAGTTTGCAGCGCATCGGCTCTCCAGATTACCTCCCCACTGAACAGGATATTCTCCGAACCAGAGTCAAAACTACTGGCATCGTTGAGACAAATTTTTCCTTCAAGAACCTTAACTTTAGGTATCTGTTAAGTTATGCATTTCTTGTGAATTACATGTATTATTTAAAATTAAGATTTTTCTGCACCTCCTAAAAAGGTACAAACTCATATCTGCATAATATTAGTAAATATATAGAGCTGAACCTCAGCTGGTTCATCAGTACATATATATATATTGTCATATCACCCAGCCCTAAAACTGCTTAGTGTAAATTATAAGACATTATAAACCTGTTAATTTGAGTTTCTGCAAAGCTGCATTGAAACAGTTAATTGTAAAAAAAAAAAATTGCTATACAAATCTGACTTTACTCATATCTTTAAATTCTAAAAGTTTTTTTTTTTTTTTTTACATTTTAATTATAAAACAAAAATACTGGGAATATTTTGTTGAATAAAATATAGCACTCAGATGTTAAGTCTTTATAATTGTCCTCAAAGTCAATTGGAAAATTAAGATTTCTTTTCATTCTCTTTTAGATGGGACTTTGGGACAAATCTTTGGTCGACCTATTTTGTTTCTTAACATGCATTATGAGTTTGGACTTGATTTGATAGTGTTTTGTGTGTGTGCACACATGCGTGTACATGGCTTTACATGTGTCCTGAAAGTGTGTGATGTTCCGTCCCCAGGCTGTTTGATGTGGGGGGACAGAGATCAGAGAGGAAAAAATGGATTCACTGCTTTGAGGATGTGACAGCCATTATCTTCTGTGTGGCACTGAGTGGATACGACCAAATGCTCCATGAAGACGAGACCACGGTGAACTACTACACTCAGATCATTTAGACAGCTTGCATATTCACATTATGACATTTAATGGTAAATTAACTTTAAGCAATAAGTTTAGGTTCTCTAAACCAATCCCTTGATGGTCAACCTAAAATTGATTTGAATCACCAAATTACAGAGGAATCATATGTATGTTCTATAAAAATATATATTTTTAATATAAATTGTATTGATTGATTTATTTATGCTAATTATTCAGTTCCAAAAATGCAAATATGTTTGATTCAGTGTCTTCTCTCTCTTCTCTGCAGAACCGTATGCATGAGTCTCTTATGCTCTTTGACTCTATATGTAACAATAAGTTCTTTGTTGACACGTCCATCATCCTTTTCCTCAATAAGAAGGACCTTTTTGCAATAAAGATTGTAAAATCTCCCCTGAATATCTGCTTCCCAGAATACACAGGTACAACAACCATGCACAAATCTATACAAGAAATTCACAGATATGAAAAAGGCTTGAAAACTCTGTTTAGCAACTTCTCATCATCGTGTCTTCATCTTTCCGACAGGCCCAAATACATTCGAAGCCGCGGCTACGTATGTACAAGGTCAGTTTGAAAGCAAGAATCGCTCTCCTAATAAAGAGATCTACTGTCATCTAACCTGCGCTACAGACACAGGAAACATCCAAGTGGTCTTTGATGCTGTTACTGACATCATCATCGCCAATAACCTGCGTGGCTGTGGCCTCTACTGAGCTCCGACTCCACTTGTTGCCCTTCGAAATGGTAACAAGTGACTGAACTGACACCCCTGTGACATTGGCCAAGGCACTCCCTTATTTCATTTCACTCTGTCAATTTTTGTCTTTTGTTCAGAATATGTATCCCTTATTTTCTTTTGTAGTTTGTCAGTCCATTGCTGGAGTAAATAACGTATGGGTGTGCATGTATAGTGTAAAATGAGTGTTCGGCCGGGCATAGATGCTTTCAGCATGAGTGCATGTGTGTGAGTGTCAGTCACAATGAGTGAGAGTGTTTGTCAGGTGATAACACACAAAGGTTCTCTGCTGTGTAAGAGACTTCCAAGTGCTGACATGATCCTAAACTAAACCCTGAAAGGATCTGTGGCTCTTGTAGGCTTTTCTTAAGATCCAGAAATGTCTGTGACTGAGAGCAAGATACAAGGTGAATCATTTAGCAGAGCCGAATGTCATTTCAGAAACTGATTGTTGTCCAGGGGCAGCTCTTAAGCCAAAGTTGTTTGAGACCTGGCATCGCCCCTTATTGGGTCTCTGCTCACTGGCTTCAGGCTGTGACATAAAATGCCTTTCAGCGAATGAAGCCTCTTACAAAGTGTGATGTTGACAACATTCTCACTCAACATGAGCACAAATAGTTCAAAATCTGTTCATTTCTGTATAAATTATTCTGTAGTTTATTTATTTATATAATTATAAGCGCATGTATTTACATATTTTGTATCGCCCCACACTTTGTGCACCCTATCAATGTCGGGCTACGAATACAAACGAACTAGCTTGCAGACTTTAGATGGAGAACAACGTAAATATTAAGACTGTAATTCAGACTCATATATAACTGAATTACTGAACGAATGAGCTATCGCTTCTTTTTATCTCTCTCTCTTGAACTGATGACGTAATGACGTGTGAGAGTGTGTACAGATGCGTGTGTGATGCATGCACACTCTTTATTCAACCATGACCTGTTACTTAACCCAGATTTCTTTTCCCGTTTCCCTCCTCTTTTTCTCCGCTGTGGATGATTTTTTTTGTTTGGTGCACTGAATGTTCTCCTTTACTCCCTTGGGGTAATACTGCACTGTACTGCTGGGTTTAGTCTTCTGACCGACCAATGAAATGTTTACATTAAAAAAGAAAACACTTTAGCACCAATTACTGGCTGTGCGTTGATTTGTTTGTCCCTCCCTTGACGTGGTTAGTGTATTTTAACCTGCAGTTATCAATAATTATAATTACAGTACAGTAGTAACATAAATAGATCAAATAACATCAGTGTGAAAGAGAAGAATATTATAATATCTCAGCAAATACAGAACGCTCCCCTAAAGTTCACAATATGGGTCCCATTTAGTTACTTTTGTAAGAACGTCCTGGGGACGTTTTTTAGGCTCTTTCTGTAACCAAAACCAATTGCTTCCCAGAACTTTACCGGGAGGTTGATTTTAACCAAAAACGAACGGTAACCAAAATTGTTTGCTGGGATGCCTGGCTTTCCTTTTATATTTGTTTAATGCCCACATGACTACAGAATGAGACCCCAAGTTCATCCATCAGCGCGCTCACACTCTTCATATGACGTTCACACGTGATAGTGACGCACGAACGAGCGATTCCATTTCCAGACAGATTTTTCCAAGAAAGCATCATACGTTCGTTGAAATTAAGGTGGGAAAATGGACCCGTGTGACTGTTCTAAAAGTAAGTACATAATCCAAATATAAATATGTACAGTATTTAATCTAAGTAATTATAGCAAGAAATGCGGTGGCGCGCATGCATCTTCTGGAAATGTAAGACCTCTGTCTGTTGTAGATGGATCTTGTAACTGCGGGCAAAACTGCAAATGCACCAACTGCGCGTGCGCACATAGCAAGAAAAGTGAGTCGAATAACTAACGCTTTGGATAATTAAACATCACTTCACCCAGAATTCTGCAGAATTAAATCAATTTTGCCCTTTTCGACCCGGTAGGTTGCGGAACTTGTCCATCTGAATGCAGTAATAAGGGCACGAAGGGCTGCGAGAGCGCGCGCAAGGACAAGGAGAAATCGTGCGACACAAGCTGCTGCAAATGAAAGGCTGTGAAATGCGCTGTGACACTGTGCTCCTTTAACAATAAAATCAATTCTATCGTGTACTCATGCATTTGTTATGATTATTTATGAGCTAAAATGATGTATTTTGAGTTGTTTCTTATCCACACAGGATGCACTCATGAACACTAAATACACAAAATAGAAAATAATAGCAGGTCTACTAAATGGTAAGAACAGTGCAGCTTGTTGCAAACCTCAGAAAATTCTCACAGTTCCTTTCTCTTGCATGGTGTCATGCTGCTTAGCAACATTTAAATGCATAAAGGTGTGTGCTTTCTGCGTTAGTAACCTAGACCAAGGGGGTTCAAACATTTGACGTCAATTGGGGCCTCCAAAAATGATGATCCCCTTGTGAGGGTCCCCATTCCTAAAATTTAAATGCAGGTTTTGTATGTATACATTTTCTATTTGACACTGTGTTGACAAAAGTAAAAATACAACGTGACTTTTTTTTTTTTTTTTTACATCAACTTTAGATATTTATTATCAATTATTTAAAATTAATTTAATAATAAATCCAAATGAGGATGTTTTGTTGTATCACATTATCGAAATCATGAGTTTTCTGACCTTAAAAATAAATAGCTTCAAAATATCAATAATGAAAAAAGAATAGTGACAGTTGGAGATAAAGGTACAATAAAAAAAAAAAACACATTCTTGGGTGATAACGTAAGTAAGATGCTGAACAAACGCATAAACTGAGACAGGAAATGGTGTTTTAATGTTAAGAACTAACAGACATTCATTACTCGTATGTTGTCAGTTAATACCAGTTCGCTTCCAATCAGGATTAAGAGCGTCACATTAGCCACGCCTCTGTAATGTGACGAGCCAATGATATTACCGCACACACTTGTCACGCAGAAGAGCTTGAAGAGCCGCTGTCAAATGACTGACGTGTTTCTATTTCATTTGTTTACAAGATCGCGAATTATGTTATAAACGCTTTTGTAGTTTGAGTGTGTAGCAAATGTCTGTATGACATTTCTAGTCGGAAACCACAACAGTATTTTTCATGTTGTCATCATAGCGGCCATCACACGTCTTTGTCTGCGGAAGTAACGTTAGTTTTTGTTCTCCAGTGTCCCAGTTAAAATAATAACGGTTATTTTTTACTTGAATGGACCTTGAATTGAAAGGTATGACAAACTCTTTTATTATTATTATACGTTATAGCGTGCCACGAATGAATGCACCCTATTTGTAATAGACTGTCCCAGCCAGGGTCAGTGACCGAGCACATGCAGGTCAGTATGTTCGGATTTGGACGCCTCTCCGCAGAGGGGAAAATCGGAATCGCATCGGGGGTTGTTTTTTTCTCAATGCTCATGTCCAGAACATTAATCTCGGAGCGGGTTGACATAGGCACGCGCGCTTCGCTGTTTCGTGTTCAGTTTCTCCTCTTCATCAACTCCCTGCTGCTCCTCGGCTCGCTCTACATCTGGAAACGCGTGGGGAGGCGGCTGTGCGGAACCAGGGGTGCTCCTTCTGTCCCGCAGAGATGTTGGCGTCTTCTTGTCCTGCTCTTTCTCACTCTCGTGCACGGGAGCTACCTATGCATGTTTTTCCTCGTGGATACTGAGCCACACTGGTTTTCAATTTTGAGTTTTTCCTGTTTGGGGATTTATGTCATCCTACTGTTCTTCCTGTTTGTTTTTGGCTGCCTAAACCGCCTTCGCAGGCTTCTCTCCCGCAGGCGAGGTGAAGAGGATGCGGTCGCGAGCGCATCAGCCAGCCAGACAGTATTGGCATTGATAGTAACAGCAATACTGGCAGTGTATGGGTTGGTAAATGCAGCCCAACCTCCTCGAGTAATTGAGGTGGAGATCCCAGTAGAGAAGCTGCCCGAGTCTTTGAACGGGCTCAGGTTGGTGCTTCTGTCCGACATACATCTGGGACCTACAGTAGGCCGCTCCAAACTGCAGCGCATTGTGACTATGGTGAATGAGCTGAACCCAGGTAATTACATCTTGTATCAGATGTATCAAATATTAAAGGGAGAGCTCATCCAAAAGTAAATCTATCATCAGTTACTCACTCTCATGTTATTCCAACCACATATGATTTTCATTCTTCTGTATTGAGAACGTTGGCAAACAGTTTTGGTTCCTATTGACTTGCATTGTTTTTTTTATTTTTGGTTTATTGGTCCATACAATGAAGTCAATGGGAACCAAAACTGCAGCATTCTTCTAAATATCTTCATGTTCAACAGAAAAGAGATTAGGAATTGGAATGAGGGTGAGCAAATGATGACAGAATTTTTTATTTTTGGGTGGATTATCCCTTTAACATGTGCCTGACATTTAATTGTACTCTTTGTTGCTGTAGATGTAGTGGTGATTGTCGGTGATCTGACTGACTCTCAGGTGACTCGATTAAGGAGCGCTGCAGAACCACTGGGACAGATGAGGGCTCGACTGGGCTCCTATTTTGCAACAGGTCAGTCCTTGTGGCTGTATGACATAAAGGAAAATTATTGTTTACATATAAATAAATGTTTTTGTGCACATTTTCGCATGCATTTTTGTGACTTTCAGGCAATCATGACTACTACACTGCTGATGTTGAAGGCTGGTTTGAGCTCTTGCGCTCAATGGGGATTGAGTCTCTTCACAACAGCAATGTGAAAGTGTTCCGCCCAGAACGAACTCAAGACTGGATTTGCCTTGCCGGCATTGATGACCTCGAGGCCCGCATGTTACGGTTAGTCCACAGTGATATCATCTCAGGCTCATTTGAATGTATGCAAATCTGGTGCGTGTGCATTGCACTGGGCTCATGTCAGTAGTGTTGTTTTGGTTAAAGATACCCAGGCCATGGCATGGATGTTGAGAAAGCTCTTAGTGGCTGCAGTGCAGAGAGCCCCATTATTCTTCTTGCACATCAGCCTCATGCTGCCAAACAAGCCCTCCAGCAACGGCCAGACATCAGCCTGGTTCTCTCAGGTATGTAAATATCAGCTAAAATATTTTGGTCTTACAGATGCTTTTTTTTTTTTAAGTGAAAATTTAAGAGCATACTGCTTATGTCCTCTACTGACCAATAAAATGCAATTTTGCATTTGTGTAGGTCACACACACGCTGGTCAGCTGTTCCCCCTCACCATCCTGGCATTCCTGATGAATCCGTTTTTCTGTGGACTCTACCGTGTCTCCGAACACACCATGGTCTACGTGACCTCTGGAACCGGTTATTATGGCATTCCAATGAGAATTGCAAGCCGTTCAGAAATCACAAACATTATACTGAAACGTGCTTGAGAGCACTCGTACAGTGCAGGGATCAAACACAC
Source organism: Rutilus rutilus (assembly GCF_951802725.1). Lineage (NCBI taxonomy): Eukaryota > Metazoa > Chordata > Actinopteri > Cypriniformes > Leuciscidae > Rutilus > Rutilus rutilus. The sequence continues at coordinate 20,483,086 of NC_140211.1, forward strand.
ATGCTCATCCATACATATTCATTACCTCATGCTGTCACACAATTAAACATGCATTGCATAGCAATGCATGTATAATTCTGTGATGCATCAGTCACATATACCAGTCTGTTCAAGTTTGCGCTGATTTGCTTGAGCACAATCTTATTTATTATTCAAATGACACACTTAGCAAGAGGTTTTAGTTGTTTGTCATCTTTTTTTTTTTAATGGGTGTGGTATTGTAATTTGTTTGCCAAAACATGCTAGAAATTCAAGCACTTTATTATGAGAATATTCACGTTCCAAAGTGCCAGTTTTTTTAATTACGTTGTATGTATTTGTACCGTTTCACCCTTTTAATTACAGACCATTTTACACACTACAGCAAAGCATCAGCCTCAGAATTTATCTTTTCTACTTCTTTTATCCAGTAAAAAAGCCTTCATATTACAAACATGTTTTTATATATTTGCAAATGTACTTACTGAATAGAAAACCATCAACACTTGTGCAGTGAAAAAATAAAAGATAAGAAAATATATTTGCAACTGAAGATACTGTATTTAATTGGTACTACATTTTTACACAAGTGTAGACATTTTGATAAGCAATGCATGCACAAACAATATATTCACTTTTACAATTTTATTTCCCTCAAAAGAAAATAACAAAAACTTTAAGATCCTGGCAAACCAGTCTATTTCTCAGGTGGAGGAGCTTTCCTCTTCACAGCCCTCGTCAGCGCTTGCTGTACCACAGGATAGAGTTTGTGACAGCCGTCCAGGCAGGTTCTCACAGCATCAGTCAGTGTGTCTTCCCGCATCTCCCCGTCCGCATTCAGACCAGACACTTGATTCAGATTGGGAAGCAGAGCAACGGTGACACATCCCCGATTCTCCCCGTATCCCTCCTGCCAGCTCCCACACTCCTCTGAATGTGATGGGTCAACGAGGCACGTGTTTCCATTCTGTCGCAGCGAACAACCCAACACCACATCATACATTTCAATACCGCCATCCGCCAGGGCCATAGAGGCGCAGGTCACCGCATGTGCAAGAATCGAGCCGTCATTCTCCAGAACGATGACATTAACCTCAATCTGCGAGCGTGGGTATCTGTGGAGGCAAACTCCTGGCTGCAAACTCTCGAGCAGAGTCGCGGACAGATCTCGTTCCTCGCTGCCTTGGATCCAGGCACCCCGTTTCGAACAGGAAAACGGCGCGAGCCTGAAGTCGCAAATAAGGCGACCGGTTTTCATGTCTGTTTCGTCCTTACGTTCAATTTCTCTCGGTCCGTACACCGAGCATATGATCTTGGTGTTTCCAGCCTCGAGGTACGCAGAGCCCTTCGCCTGGCTGACCAGCCCGCAGCGCGCAAACACTGGCCGCACATCTCCATTCCCTCGGACGCCCTGTCTACTGCTGGCCTCGGGGACTTTGTCTGGGGAAAGAAAAAGCAGCGGGGACTGCGACTCCTCCGGTCCACGGATACGTCTTGTGTCAAACGGCATTTTCAATAAACCCACGTGTTTATTGAAACACAACTTTTCAGGAGCGAAGAACGTTCAGTTCTTGTTCTATGAATCAACTGTATGGGACAGGACACTGCTGGTTTTGCTCTACCGCCATCTGTCGCATAGGCGTGACATGACACACAGCGGGATTTCGAGATAGGGCAGTGTGGGTTGTTTCATTTCAAAGTTATATTTTGTTGCACATAATTCACATTTTCAAAAACCGCCTCACACACATATGTAACAACACTGAGTTTGTTTGTGAAGTTCTATTTCTTTGATTTGTTTTTAGTTTAAATTTGCTTTGTGGAGCGCCACATCAATTTTTATTGATAGCTTCATATTTCTAGATTTTTTAAATCCGAATTATAGTATGCAGTGAATAAGTGTTATTTAATTTATTTCAAAAAGAAAGAAATGTAGGCTAAATAACGCGAAAAAGTATAACGTCACAGACACGCGCCTCAAGTGAGCGCTGCAAATGAATATTTGCTCAAAGGGTTCGAACAGGGTCACAAGACGAGCACTAATTGAATTTAGCCGCAGTGTTTCTCGTTAGAAAATAACACCGTCCTGACGTGAATTCCTGCTATTCTAGACTAAAAGCAGCTCTCATTTGATAAGGCAGTTGCTGTCACTCATGTGTGAAATCAGAAGCACATTCCTCTTAACATGCATCTGTAGAGGAGACATCATTTAGACTCGGAACCCACCGTTTCAAACGCTAGCAAGGCTTTACAATATTTCTCACCTTGGGATGACATTTTTAAGGGGGTCTTACTTGGGACAGCCTCACTCGCTATAGCCTACTAAATAGCGGTTTTACCGCAGACAAGTGCGGATGCATTGGACTCATAACGCTCCATTATTAGGCTACTGAGAGAAGCTTCTTGCATTGTTTTTGTCTTTACATACTGAGCATGGAGGAACTGGCCCGGGAGAGTATTCGCAGCATCAGTCTGCTATCCAAACCTGCACGGGGTTCGGACGTCCCGCGGCTGGGCTCATTTGGGGCCATTTTCATCATGCTTAAATCTGCCCTCGGCGCGGGACTCCTTAACTTTCCATGGGCTTTTGAAAAGGCCGGCGGCGTGAGCACAGCCATCAGTGTGGAGATGGTGCGTTGTTAACATTCCTACAAATAAGACTCAGTTAGGCTACTTTAGGGCAATAGCACAGGTATGATCCTAAAAACAATCAAAAAACCTTGTCTGAGTGACCAGCTAAGGCCAACAAACAAGCTAAGGCTGGTTTGTCATAGTTTTGTCCAGCAGAGAGCAAAGTAGAAGTGATATTGTTTCATCTTAATTTTAGATTAAGATTTAATGTAAAGATTACTTTATATTAAAGCAAATGTTACATATTCTTAAAGCACTGATAACTTGCCCTATATTATGGTTTCTTGTATAGGCTATTTTTCAGTCAATCATCTTTTGAGATGTAGAAATGCATAGTTTATATTCTGTTATATTCTGTCTGTATCTTTCACATTAGAGTGAGAATGTGATGCTGTTATTCACAATGTGCCACTAATGAAATGGAAGGCGGTAGGTATTTCAGAAAAAAAAACCGGTCTTTAATGATCATGAAACCCTTTAGCAAAGAAAGATCCCACGTAAACCTTACACGGAAGTGCTAATGTGGATACAGCTGAAAAAGAATGTGTAGATTGTGGGGTTTAAAGCAATTTAACATCTTTCTCCCTTTCTCAGGTGTCTCTGGTATTTCTGATAAGTGGGTTGGTCATTCTTGGCTATGCCTCATCAATCAGTCGGCAGAACACGTATCACGATGTGGTGCGAGAGGTGTGCGGACAGAGGATCGGCCATCTGTGCGAGATCTGCTTTGTTTTCAACCTCTTCATGATCTCTGTGGCCTTTTTGGTGGTTGTGCAGGATCAGCTGGATAAATGTAAGTTGCATGTGTGTGGTTCAATATGAGTCAGACTCATTATGATTCAGTGTGAGGAACCGTAACAGACAAATGTGTATATATACACATAACAATGAAACAAAGAGATATTTTTCCCCTTGTTTGTGTGTTTCAGTGTGTCTGTCTCTGTATGAGACAGTGACGGGAAACACAGAAGGAGAGATGCCATATCACTGGTACACAGATCACCGTTTTGCACTCTTTCTCATGTGCTTCATTATCGTCCTTCCACTCTCTATTCCCAAAGAGATCGGCATCCAGAAATACACCAGGTGCGTTGAAAGCTGACCATAAATCTGTGTGAAATATTTTTATACCATCAGCAAACACAGGTCTGAGTGACAAGGACTGCATAGTTCCTTTGCTCTTCCACTTCTGAGCTGCTGTATCTATCATTATCTCTGATCTCTTAACGTTTCTTTATGTTTAATTGCCAGTGTAATGGGAACTCTGGCTGCTACATACCTGAGTGTAGCTGTAATTGCAAAGTATTATTTAAAAGATGAGCAGACAGCAGACCTCACACCTGTGCACAGTCAAGGGTGAGTTTAGCTATATGCACACGTTTGCCGTTAAGTTGTGTGCAATGCATGCATACATTGTTCATATCAGTGGTTTATTCTGGTTCTTGTGTTTGTAACAGATTGGACTCATTGGCCTCCATGTTCAGTGTGGTTCCTACCATCTGTTTTGGTTTCCAGGTCAGATTCTATTTCTTTCTTTACATCACTGGTGCACTATTTGCAACTTTCTCTGTAGTACTTTTGACCATTAGGATTGCTCAAAGCTCACACACTGTAATCATTATTTATATTACAGTGTCATGAAGCTTGTATTGCAATCTACAGCAGCATGGAAAACAAAAATATTACACATTGGGTTTTCATCTCAGTCACATCTATGATTTTCTGCCTGCTTATTTATACTCTCACAGGTGAGTCAAATCACTATACTCTATGATATGCACATATTTGTAGAGCATTAGCTACCTGTATTATTATAATAAATATTTTCCAGTGAGTTTTTGTCTTAAACTGAGAGACTTGACACTTGGTTGCAATATGGCAGGTGTGTTTGGTTTTCTTACATTTGGACGGGAAGTAGCCTCAGATATCCTGATGTCATATCCTGGAAATGATGTAGTGATGATTATTGCTAGGCTGCTGTTTGGGATTTCGATCATCACCATCTATCCTATAATTTTGCTTTTGGGAAGGTACTGTAAACTACAAATAAATGTGCATAGCTCACTGCACACACACACTGTGTATACACACTCATGTGTCAATGTCTTGTTCACAGGTCAGTGATTCTAACACAGATATTGCGCTTTTGGGAAAGACGGGCCATAATGACGTCTGTGTTTGAGAGTCGGTGCCGTCTGATACTAACGCTTCTCTGGATCACTGTGACTCTTCTCATCGCCATCTGTGTACCAGACATGAGTGAGGTCATCAGCGTAATCGGGGGAATTAGTGCCTTCTTTATATTTATCTTTCCTGGTGAGACACTCAATGGAACAATCACAATCCCACCAACTCACAAGCATGCACACATACTCTACCATTCAAAAGTTTGGGGTTGGTAAGATTTCTTAATGTTTTTGAAATGATGCTCAACAAGGCTGCATTTATTGGATAAAAAATACAGTAAAAACTGTAATATTGTGAAATATTATTACAATTTAAAATAACCTTTCTATTTAAATGTATTTTAAAATGTAATTTACTCCTGTGATGGCAAAGCTGAATTTTCAGCATCATTACTCCAGTCTTCAGTGTCACATGATCCTTCAGAAATCATTCTGATACACTGATTTGTAGCTCAAGAAACATATCTTTATTCTTTATTATCATCAATGTCAATAATATTGAGGTTATTTAATATTTCTAAGGAAACTGCAGATTCTTTGATGAATTTAAAGCATTTATTTGAAATAGAAGTCACAAATAGACCATGAAATGGCATTGACCAAGCTGACTTTTTGCAGGACTGTGCCTCATTTTTGCCATGCAGACAGAACCTATAAATCCCAGGATGAGGTGCGTAACATCTATGTTGTCTTATGTGTAAAGAAACCAGAGGAAACAGCCAGGAAAATTAAATTGATGACCACATTATTTTTCATCATATATTGATGGCACTTCTAAGCATTGATTTAAATCACTTTCTCTGTCTTATACACACTTTCCCTCTATCATTTTGTTTGTTTCTTTCAGAATCTTCTTGACAGGTTGGGGTGTGGTCACTGTCATTACTGGAGCTTTTATCTTTGGCCAAAGCACAACTATAGCTGTTATGGAGTTGATGCACAAGTTTTAATCTTCTTCATCATAATTTGCAATATCATTGCCTCAGAAAAAATGTCTATACATTTGATTGATGGATGATAAACATTATGATACTTCAAACTGAGGATGAGTGGCAACTATACGTACTTTTAGAAGAAAATGTCTCCACAGTACTGTTACTGCTCAGTTTTATTTATTTATTTTTGTGTGGCTAAGACAATGCACAGGAGGATTCTTGCTTATATGCTGTATTTATTATATTGTGGACAAGAATACATTTTTTTTCAAATGCATTATATGGGAATGACTGTAAACTGTTTGGATAATAATGGAGAGTATGAATGCTAATGTTCAACACAGTAATTCTTAATATTTGTAATAACTTATTAAAGTGAATTAACATTTTGTCTAAATGTGAGAGAAATTGAATAAACTATGAAGATAAAAACACATTTTAAATGTCTCAGGGTGATAGACCTATCGTTGGCTACTGTAATCAAGAGTTTAAAAAATAGGCTTTCAAAATAGGTTTAAATGTGTGTCAAGTTTCATAGGACAAAAGGATGGTTAAATAATGGTGGTAAGAAAAGGAAATCAGTGGGTGCGGTAAGAAAACTGATATGACTCCGAAACACACGAGGTCACATGACTAGGAACCGGAAGTAACCTTAGCCGTTGTGCTGAACTCTGTTTCAAGCGCTGCGCTGAACCCTCTTAACCTATTTCGAAGAAAACGGGTACAATAAATGCTTCCATAATTGTTGTTCTATGTTGCTTATACGAACCGATTGACAGCCGTATGACTCTCATGGATGGAGTGTGTTGATAGCGTCTGAGGGTGAAGTGGTAGTTATTGATTGAATTAGCAGGTTAGCCGAGCTCCATCATGACAGTGGCGGTGTTTTTCGGCTGTACGTTCATCGCTTTCGGCCCGGCCATCAGTTTGTTTCTGTTTACAATCGCCCGGGACCCGCTGCGTGTGATCTTCCTCATAGCAGGGTGAGTATCAGGGCAGATGTGCGGCTTAGTGTGGCTGAAAGTCCCGTGATACAATAACGTTACAGCACTTCATCTGGGCTGAGAACTGCCCTTCACTTCTGCTGCTTTAGTGAAATCACTAGGATCTCAAGCTTATTTGGAATACTATTAAAACATGACAAACTCACGCAACTTTAATGAAGAAGTTTTGAAATCTTAAGATATTTAAAGGAATAGTTCACACACACACACACACACACAAAAAAAACACTACTGTTCAAAAGTTTGGGGTTTAATTTTTAAACAAATTAATACTTTTATTCAGCATTAAATTGATCCAAATATTTCACATTTTACTGTATTTGTGATAGAATAAATGCATCCTTGTGTTGTGAGCATAAGATACTTCTTTCAGAAACACCAAACTTTTGAACTGTAGCATGGGGAACAACAGGGACATTTGTGGCTGTGCTGCTCCTTTAAGAGCGCTAACCAGCAATGGAATGGGGAAGCCCTAACTTACAGTGTTTGTAAGATGATTGTGTTTGTTTTAGGGCGTTCTTCTGGCTGGTGTCTCTGCTGCTGTCCTCTCTTGTGTGGTTCATCACAGTTCAGATCAGCAACAAGAACAGTGCCACTCAGCAGAGAGGGCTGCTCATTTTTGGAGTCGTGCTCTCTGTTCTGCTTCAGGAGGCTTTCAGATATGGTTACTACAGATTGCTGAAGTAAGAATTAACCATCCATTTTGCTTGTTTGAAAGGAGATGCATAATCAATAAGCCTAAATATAACAGGATATCGTGTTCTTGAGCATTAACTGCATTGATGTAACATTTAAGTGGCATGGCTGTGTTTTGTGTTCGTTTATATGCTAGTTTACACATCAACGCAAACAAAAATTCACCTTTAGGTATACACATTTCTTTCTCTTCTGTGGGAATGGAAGCAAAAATATTTATGACGACTCATGTTGCACTAGATAGATTTTTGTCCAATCAAATGCTCTCTAGAATCAAAATGTCCCTCACCTGCAACTGACCAATAAGTAGTGAATCATGGTTCATGGCTATGACATAACTAAACATAATTTCTAACCTCAAAACCTCCCAAAAAAAAAAAAAAAAGAAGAGAAAGGCGGTATTCAAAAGTTTGGTGTCAGTATTTAAAAAATTGAAAGAAGTCTGTTATGCTCACCAAGGCTGCCTTTGTTTAATTCAAAATACACTATAAAGAGTGATATTGTGAAATATTATTATAATTTAAAATAACTTCAAAATGCATTTTTCCCTGTGATTGCAAAGCTGAGTTTTCGTAGTCATTACAGTGCGTGCAGATTTATTAGGCACGTTGATTTTCTGATCATATTTATTTTCCAGTCTCATTTTACTCATTTAAAACCACCTTAATCTTAATAACTACTATTCATTTTGTATTTAATCATTTATAATTGTTCATGAAGGCTGGAAATTAAAAATGCCTAATAGTCTGGTGTGCGTAATTATTAGGTTCGTTTTCTTTTACCGATGAAATAAGCCAAAAAAGAGATTTCACTCAGACTGAAAAGTCCCAAATAATTTTTATAAGGTCCCATATTGTCAAAACTGACATTTCCTGGCTTTTTTCATGATAACAGAGGTCTAGGGGCTATGAAACTACCATGTAAGTTTCAAAACAGTCAATCCACAGACAAATGCAAACAGCCTGCATAAAGTAGCTGTGCCTTTTCACAAGCCGTTGTGACTTCCGTATAAATGTGACGTCAGAACTGCTCAGTGTCCACCCGGAGCACTGCCCACTGTCAGGAAACTACATCATTGCACAGGCTTCCGAACAACATTAATATAAGAGAACAGTGGCTAATGTTTATTTATTCAGAAACGCCACAGCAATTTAGTTCAAACTTAACCGTCTGTTCTGCACAGTTCACAAGTGACTGCTTCGTCGATCAGGCTCAGTTCAGAGCCAGAAAAAAGTAACATTGTAAAAGAAATTGTAGCACGTCAACTCACTGTATCAGTAGGAAAGCAATAGCTACATAGATTACTGCATTCGGTGTCTGTCTGCTAACGTTACATATTATAAAGCAGTTAAGTGTTTCAAAATCAATGTATAACTAGCTATTAACGTAGTACGTACATATTTCGGAGATTTAAATCGAATTTGACCAAAAAAAAAGTCTTGAGTTTCTTTACAGACAGTTTAAATTTGCGTTAACGTTAAATCTGCGTGCAGCATTGATGTAATGGTAATCATAATACTCTTACAATAATGCCGAAAGTGAGGTGGTTGTTTGTCTCCTGTCGTCGCCGATTCAGAGTCTGAATCCGGCTCGAACATTTCCCTCAGCAACGTCCATCATTACAGGTGTTTTATTTACCTTGCTTGTGAGCATCAACATGCCACTGCAGGCTACAGCATGCATGACCCTAGTTACCTGTGGTTGGCCTGGCCGTGCGTCACTCAGAAAACAACAGGCCAATCAGAAGAGAGGCTCATGAATATTAATTAGACAGGCCAAAATCGACCTGTTCTAGCAGAGCTCCTGAGAAAGGAGCTATACAAATATATTGGGATGGTTTTTGGTACTTATACCGCAAATATATATTCTTAATGACATCACAACCTAAAATAAAACTTCAGAAAGGTGTACAATATGGGACCTTTAAATGCCCATGAGAAGGATGCAATAGTAGAAATTGCAGTTAAGGCATGACCATTGGACAGTGAAATTCTCATTGGGTCAGCAGGGTCAGACAAAAACAGGTGGAGAAGAAAAGACACATGTTAACTGCAAAAGAATTAAGGTGAAGAATTAAGTGTGAAACCATCAGGGACCCTTTAGTCTCCAGCACCACCATTTTCTAGAACTTCAACCTACCTGGAGTCTCCAGAAGTGCAAGGTGTCAGGATCTCAGAGACTTAGGTTAGGTAAAGAATCCTAAAAAATGACCCCCACCTAATAAGAATCACAAGCTGAAGTGTAGTAAAATACATGAAGACTGTTTTATTATAGGCTTTATAGACAGACTGATTGAGAGTGACTCTTGAAGGACCAGTCCAGCACCACATCCTCTTGTACCACTGTTTGAAGAATTCATCTTCCAGAATCTGGCAGTAAGTTTTGGAAGTCAATTTTTAGTCCATCTCCTACCCTGAAGTCCGTTTGGCAGAGATGGACTAAAAAAGAACTCCCAAAACTTTGGTGGCGCTGGAGACTAAAGGGTTCCTGATGCTTTCACACTTAATTCTTTATTCTTTTGCAGTTAACATGTGTCTTTTCTTCTCCACCTGTTTTTGTCTGACCCACTGAGCATTTCACTGTCCAATGGTCATGCCTTAACTGCAATTTCTACTATTGCATCCTTCTCATGGGCATTTAATCATTTTTGACTTTTCAGTCTGAGTTAAATCTCTTTTTTGGCTTATTTTATCTGCGAAAGAAAACGTGCCTAATAATAATTATGCACACCTGAATATAAGGCGTTTTCATATCCAGCCTTCATGAACAATTATATATCACTTATAAATGATTAAATACAAAATTAATAGTAGTTATTAAGATTAATGTGGTTTGAAATTGGTAATGTGTGACTGGAAAAAATCAACGTGCCTGATAATTCTGCACGCACTGTACATCAGTCTTATGTGTCACGTGATCTTTCAGAAATCATTCTAATATGCTGATTTGATGCTCAAGAAACATTTCTTATTATTATCAATATTTTTGTTGAAACCATGATGCATGTTTTTAGGACAATTTGATTGATAAAATCCAAAAGAACGGTGTTTATTTTGATTTTTTTTTTTAATGAAAGGATTAACTTCTTTAAAAAAGTCCTCATCAGGTTTCATGGTGTCTTTAAATAACTAAAAGATTACGTCAGTGATTCACATTGGCATTCAGTGTTGGTGTTGCGTAGGAGGGTGGTTGTTAATATCTGTTCTCGTATCTCTCAGGAAAGCAAATGAAGGGCTGTTGACGCTCAGTCAGGAGGACACAATGCCCATCTCCATGCGGCAGCTAGCTTATGGTAAACGTCCATCACATGCCTCTCCTAGTAGTGCAATAAACAGCCGATGTTTGTTTAACTGTGTGTCACTGGTTTGCAGTATCAGGTCTGGGCTTTGGCTTCATGAGTGGTGCGTTCTCTGTGGTCAACATACTCTCGGACGCCTTGGGTCCAGGAACTGTCGGTATTCATGGTGACCCTCAGCATTACTTCATATCCTCAGGTAATGAGATGGCAGCTTGTGATTAAACCCAGAGAATGATATCAGACGTTCATGGTGTGCTTTTCCTCCTCAGCCTTTATGACACTGGCCATTATCTTGCTGCATATGTTCTGGGGGGTTGTTTTCTTCGAGGCGTGTGAGCGACAGAGATGGTGGGCTCTTGGAGCTGTGGTCATCAGTCATCTTATAGTATCATGCCTGGTAAGTCAACACACATCATACAGTAAACTTTTTCAGCTGGACCCCTAAGATGTAAAATATTTTCTTGAAGTATCCCCTGAGATTTTAAGTTAATACTTCAATAATTCAACGTCACATTCGCATGTTCATGGTTTTCTGACGTTGGTTAATGGTCACATGACATGCAAGTAAACATAAAACTTTTTTAGTTTGTGTTATTTTAGTTTTATTATAGTTTAATAATTATTTAGCTTTTATTGCAGTGTACTTTTTTTTTTTATAAATATTGCTATGTAGGTTCAATTTATGTTTATTTTAGTTTTAGTTAATTTTAGTTTTTTAGTTAATTTAGTTGATTGCCAAGGCAACATTTCTACGTTTATTTTCAACTAATATTTATTTATTTCAATTAACTGAGATGTTTTTAATAGTTTTAATTTTAGTTAACGATAATAGCCCTGTTTTGATTTGTTTTGATTTTAAAATTATGTATAGGGCTGCACATATATAGGGTTGTTTATTATTAATATTATATTGTTTTCATTGTTATTATAAAAATATATAAGACATATAAATATTACAGTTGTAATTACAGTTGTCCTGTAAAAAATAAATAAAAAATGTCATAAATATAGACCTATTCATTTTTGACACTGCAAATTAGTGCTAATATACCATATTAATAATAATATTTTTTTTAATTGTGTGAATGTCTAAATAAAGTAGCACACCCGATGTGCCCGACACCGTTCATGCCCGAAATGCATATTATTAAACTTACTGCACAGTGCACATACAGAGATGTAGTTGGTGAGAAGCAGCATTTACTGAAGCTGAAAACACAGTAAGCTGCACGTTTAACACAGTGCCGCTCTTCAATCTGAAACATGCAGCGCAACAGACTATCTAAATCGCAGTCTTTGATTTTATACTTGCACCAAACTGGCACTATTTCAGTTTATTTCAATTAGTAGTGCAAGTGCAGCCACATTTACTTATAATATAATTTTACATTTGATTCAATTATTAGCTTTTCATCAACTTAAGAAACCCTGCACTAGTAATGCATTACTCAGAGAATCGCAACAAACACGACTAATACAGCTGACTCTATGATCACAAGTGCATCGTGTGAGACATTGGTTCTTTCTTTTTTTTTCACCCCCACAGACATTTGTGAACCCACACTATCAAGGCAGTCTGATCCCGACCTACATCATACTGTCTGTCATGGCGGCCTGGGCGTACTTGTGTGCTGGAGGATCTTTGAGGAACCTCAAACTCTGCCTTACCTGTAAAGATAAAGACTTCCTGCTGGCCAATCACAGGCCCAGATAACCCATCAACTACAAACAGGACTTACTCCAAAGACCGGCTCACTGAGCCAGTTGGCCGACGACACGGCCAGCAGCCCTGGACTCTGGGAGGCTTATGGTCTAGGTAGTTGGTTGCCGAGTAACAGGAATTTCAGATCAGTCTGCAGATCTTGCACTTTCTGTAATTACCTCCTCTTTTGTTTTCTGTTCTGTACCTCATGTTCTGTGTGTGAGAGAGACACTGAAACCATGTAAAAGACAAGAGATTGTGTGTGTGTTTTATACTAAAGAATTATGTCTAGAGCTGCTTTCATATGTGATTCTTTCCTCTGTAGCAGATTTTAAATGAGGTCTTGTATAGGTTTGGCATTTAAATAGTTTATTTGTCAGGGTTTCTCCCTTGTATTTTGTTTAACTGTCCAATTAGGTTCAAATCATCTGCTAATATCATGTCATGAGTCTTAGAACAGATCTCGAATTCTCTGGAGCGTGGCGTTGGGCTGTCCTTTTAATTCTGTAATCTTGTCTTTTAAAATATCCTCCTCAACCCTCCCTAGGGCAGCAGTTTAATTTTCCAGTGTATCGCCATCCCAGTGGTACTTAAATGCATTTAAATTGCTTGGGCTTAAATGAGCAATGCAAGGACCACGAATGATTTTAAAACCTAAGTGGGGTCAGTACAGTGGTATCGGTTTAGATGTCACTTTTATTGGACTCATATGCTTTTAGTTTCCTTTTAAGACATATGACATTATTCATTAATAAAGTAGGTTGAGCTTGAATCCATTGTAATTGTATTCTTTCTTTCATGTGCATTTTGTTCTGAATAAAAAAAGAATTCTGGGCGTATTTGTAAAGAAGCTGGGAATTCATTCCTGATGTATCAAATCATGATTTAACCCCCCAATCTCATATAAGATTGAGTTCTAAAAAGGTTTTCTGAATTTCTGAAATACGAGCTAGAGCGTTTTTACTAAGGCTGCATTTATTTGAATGGGTAATATTGTGAAATATTACAATCTTAAATAACAGTTTTCTATTTTTATATATTTTAAAATGGAATTTATTCCTTGGTTGATTCAGCTTTGCCATCACATTACTCCAGTATCACGTGATCCTTCAGAAATCATTCTATGCATGCTGATTTGGCGCTCAAGAAACAGTTCTATGTATGTGTTGGAAATGGTTGTGCTGAATATTTTTGTGGAAATTATGAAACTTTTTTTCCTGAAATTTTTCAAGATTCTTTGATAAATAGAACTCAGAAGAACAGCATTTATTAAAAAAAAAAAACTGTAACAAAAGATTTGTCATGTTTGATCAATTTAATGCATCCTTGTTGAATAAAAGTATCAAATAAAAAAACCTTACTGACCTTACTTTTTTTTTCCCCCTTATTTACATTTTTTAATTTGTGACCAATAATATATCAAAAATGCAGTTTCAGATTCAAACATTTATTGCATCTGACATAAGAAATCTGGTGTAGGCGATTCAAAAAAATTCAAATAAATACAGATACTCATGTAAAACAATTTCCTAATGAAGCATTATACACAATGTACAATATTTGTATTTTTTGTCATTCTATACATTTTTTTTTTTTTTTAAATAAAAACACTTTCATGCAGAATATCCTGAAAAAAAGGCAGAGCCAAAAAATGAATAGTGGCGAAAGACTGTGCTTTAAAGTAAAGAGAAAGAATATACAATCAACACACGTGCGAGTGTGTACATGTGTGTAAACAGATTGTGCGGCCCACCCAAGCTTTGCTTAATTGCTAAGAAATAAAAGGTGAAATAAAACCACTTGATTATGTGTTTAAGATGTATATGTAATCATAAAAATTATAAAAGCCTGCACCGAATACTAAACTGAGTCCTAACAGTGTACACTGTTTATGTGTGCACGTAAGGTCAGTAATCTGTGTCAGACCCCTCTGCATTGTCCACGTTGCGGGACAGCATGTAGTTGTCCATGTCGATAGAACGGCAGTTATTAATAGCATAACGCAGCCTCTCCGCCATGACGGGTTGGCTAGAGTAAGGTGGGAGACGGAGCTGGAAGAAGCACGTCTGAGAAGTGGGAAGACTGTCGTACGGCTGAAAGAGAGCAGAGACAAACATTAGTACATAAACTCAAATGCCTGTTCATCCATAAAAACACGGCGACATTCTTACCCGGTCCACCTTCATGATCTGGAACCTCTGGGATATATCAGCAGTGTTAGCTGGCAGACGTGAGCGTCCCGAGACGAAGCGCATGAAGAGCACTCTCTCCTCGTTGGAGAACTCCTCCAGTGTCTGCCAGAACCACTGGACCAGCTGCTGCTGCTCATCCACCTCCCGGTACCGGACCACCTTCTTCAGAACCTCCACGCTGATCTCCGGCAGCCCGCAGACCATCTGCTCCAGCTGCCGCGCTGTTAGTAAGGAGAGCAAGGGGACAGGCACGATCCAGGACATGCCCTCTCGCACCGCCCCCACCTACCGCGCCAAACAAGAGATGAATAACAGGATCAGCTGACAAGACAGTTCTAGGTGTAGATACACTCCCACATATTTGAGGAAAGCATACACCCGTTTTGACTTCAACACACCTGGCGATCGATTTCATGCAGGCGATACTCAATGGCACGCTCTACATACTCCTTCCTATTAAAAAAGGTCAGTGGTATGCTGTTTCCTCCAGGGATGATGGGAACCATTTTCCCATCAGCACTTTGGCCAACAAATGAATCCAGTGGAATCATCTATTAAAAAAGGGGGAAAACAACTTTTAATTTACAGAAACTATAAATACTAATATAAATATTACAAACCATATGTATAATAATAATAATAATAATAAAAATAATATTTGTTAAAAAAATTATTATTATTATTATTATTATTATTATTATTCAATTCCATATTTTTTAACAACTGAATGTTCTAACTTTTTATTAAAGGGTTTAAACTTTTTATTACTGCTGAATTTGTGAGACTTTTCTAGTCATTTGTTTAAAGAGTTTTAAAAATATGTTTGCTTATAATTTCGTTCTGCCTGATAAAATATATTACATCTTGAAATACTGGAAATATTTATATTCATTGGAAATATTTCCATGTCTTTGTAAAATTTCAGTTATTTTTTCATGACTTTTCCAGGTTTGTTTCCGCCACAGAATAAAACATTTTAAAAGATAATTGCGACTTTTGATCTCACAATTGCGAGTTTACATCTTGCAATTCAGACTTTATTTCTCAAAATTGTGTGATATAAAGTCAGAATTGCGTGAAATAAAGTCGCAGTTGCGTGTTATAAAGTCAGAATTGCGAGATATAAAGTCAGAATTGCGAGATATTAAGTCAGAATTGCGTGATATAAAGTCGCAATTGCGAGAAAAAAAGTCAGAATTCTGACTTTATAACACGCAATTGCGACTTTATTTCACGCAATTTTGACTTTATATCTCGCAATTCTGACTTTATATCTCGCAATTCTGACTTTATAACACGCAATTGCGACTTTATTTCACGCAATTTTGACTTTATATCTCGCAATTCTGACTTTATATCTCGCAATTCTGACTTTATAACACGCAATTGCGACTTTATTTCACGCAATTTTGACTTTATATCTCGCAATTCTGACTTTATATCTCGCAATTCTGACTTTATAACACGCAATTGCGACTTTAAGTCAGAATTGCGAGATATAAAGTCAAAATTGCGTGAAAAAGTCGCAATTGCGTGTTATAAAGTCAGAATTCGGACTTTTTTTCCTCGCAATTGCGACTTTATATCACGCAATTCTGACTTTATAACAGAATTGCGCGTTAATATCTTGCAATTCTGACATTTTTTCTCAGAATTGTGAGATATAAAGATCTGTAAAAGCCTGACTTTTTTTTTTACCTCAGAATAGTTTATATCTCACAATTCTCACTTTATAACATGCAATTGCGACTTTATATCATGCAATTCTGACTTTATATCTCCCAATTGTGTATTATAAAGTCAGAATTGTGAGATATATACATACTTGAAATTCTGACTTTTTTTCTCAGAATTGCATGTTTATATCTCACAATTCTGACTTTATAATACACAATTGGGAGATATAAAGTCAGAATTGCATGATATAAAGTCGCAATTGCAGGTTATAAAGTCAGAACTGCGTGATATAAAGTCGCAATTGTGTGTTAAGTCAAAATTGCGTGATATAAAGTCACAATTGCGTGTTATAAAGTCAGAATTATGAGATATAAACTCGCAATTGCGAGAAATATACTTGAAATTCTGACTTTTTTTCTCAGAATTGTATATTTCTCGCAATTGCGAGTTTATATCTCATAATTCTGACTTAAGTGACTTTATAACCTGCAATTGCGACTTTATATCACATAATTCAGAGATAAAAAGTCAGAATTGTGAGATGTAAACTCGCAATTGTGAGAAAAAAAGTCAGAATTGTGAGATTAAAAAGTCCCAATTACCTTTTTTATTTTTCACTCTGTGGCGGAAACAAGCTTCCATAGTTTTCCAAGGCTGTGGGAATTCTAGTTCTTAAATAAAAATCGAATTTGTTGAGAGAACAAATTAAAATAAGAAATATGATTTCAGCTTACATAAGCTTTAAAATAAACTAAATGAAATATAAACCAATATTTAGTAGTTATTTTAAGCCATCTTGCGGGGCCTGTCCCCCAGGTTGAGAACCACTGAGTTAGACTGAGCACATGTCCCCTATGAGAAAGAAGACCGTAAAAACGAGTATTTTGTGAGCGTCCACTCCACCTCATGGAAGTTCTGCTCTGTGATGCCGCTGTCCTCCAGGTGCAAGATGCTGTTGAGTGTCTGTACGTAGAGCAGATCCACTTCCTCCAGATCCTCAAGGGTGAGAGGAATACAGCACAGCTGCTTCCACACCATTGGAGCGAGATGCAGGTCTAGAGGCTTCTTCGTGCGGATGGCCACTCCCATCAGAATACCCAGAAACTTGAACTGCAGCAGGTGCTCTTCCAGACAGGCTGAGGGATTTAACAAGAACCTGAGGACACACAAAGTTCAAGACGACCTGATCAGTTTATTAGTTTAGTGGAATACATTATTCAGACGTTGGTCTGTGGCCACTCACCGGTCTCGGTTGTAGCCCACCTCTGCTGAAGCGTTGGGAGAAGGGATAAGAAGGTCCACCACTCCAGTCTCCAGCTCCTATACAGAACAACATGCCACAATTAAACACTCTTTCATTTTTCATAATGCTTGTCATTTTGAATAGAGTGCTGTTGATAGTACATTAGTTTCGCAAAAAATCCCATATACCGCAAAAAAAGTTATGATGCTCGCATGAGGTGGTTTTTCAGGCCATTCGAAAAAGGAATATTTCGCAAAACTGCAATGGAAACAGTTTTTCACATTTAGAGGTCACATGGCATACGTAACAGTCAATCATTCTTTAAAGATGACACGTTATGTTTGGACAGAAGACGAGACAAGAGTTCTTTATTAAACTCATAAAAGATAAAGGTATTACGGGAATACTGGATTCTAAATAACAAAGAAATGCCTCAATTTATCAAGACCTTGAAGCAGATAGGAGGGAGAAACACCCAGAAACACCTCATCCAGCTGCTGCCAAGTATAAGGGACTTTCCTTGGAAAGGATAGTAGGATAATATACCTACGTCTCCTTCGATTAAAAATAATGGCTAGTGCGGTGGCTGGGATATACGTAAACCTATCAAAATCCGTTGCCATGATTTTTGGAATGACTTATCGCGAGTAAAATAAATAAATGTTTTTTTGTCCAAAAAAAAAAAGTTTTAGTTGCATAACATCAGTTAATGGGAACGCCTCAAAAGTTTTGCACAAATCTGTAATGGAAACGCAGCAACTGATACCAATATTGCTACTGATATTCTTTATAAAATGGATTTTTTTTCTTTCTTATTTTTGAGGAGGAAATTAGTAATTATATCCATTCAACATTAAAATATAATTAACAGTCACCATTTTTAACATTTAATAGGCTTAAAAAAATGTTTAATTTAAGTGAACTTAAAACAATCTTGAAATAAACCCATTGTAATTTCACATTTAGATGTGCCTTTAATATATTGTGTTTTATATAGTGTATATGTGACCCTGGACCACAAAACCAGTCACATGGGTCAATCTTTTTGAAATTGAGATTTATACATCATCTGAAAACTGAATAAATAAACTTTCCATTGATGCATGGTTTGTAAGGATATGACAATATTTGGCCGAAATACAACTATTGAAAATGTGGAATCTGAGGATGCAAAAAAAAAAAAAATCGAAACATTGAGGAAAAACGCCTTTAAAATCTGTAATTTTGACCCATACAATGTATACTGCCACAAATATACCCGTGCGACTTATGACTGGCTTTGTGATCCAGGGTCACATATGGTACTTTTATGATGTTTCTGTCTTTGTCAATATCAGCTCCCTCTGTCTAAATAATAATTTTATTTTACATTGTGGACCCTCCTCGGTCGGCCGCTCTCTTGATTTGTGGAGCCGTTGAGCAGAACCCAGATAGTGTGAACAAATACTGTAACACTATCCAAAGGATGTGAGGAGACATTAGCATAGCTCCTTCAGCAAGGGGAAAAAAAGGACGCTGCATTTATTGCATTAAATCTAAAATATTAACTGAAGAAATTGACGCATTCTTTTCGACAGCCCTAGTTAATATAGCCCACAATCAGGATCACCCTACCTGGCACATCTCCGTGATGGTGTCGTCAAACACCCCTCCAGCATCATCTGCCCCCTCCCCCACCAGCTTGACTTTCCAGGCTCGTGACGGCAGCCTCAGATCAGATGCGTTCAATTTCACAACTTGCCTTGCGATCTGCACAAAGATGGGTTTACACTTCCTCCCTCTGAGAAAACAAGAGAAAAAAATAAGATGTTAAAATGAAGATATTCTGCCTCTAATGAAAAGTGGGCAAAGATTAGGAATTTAATTTACAGTGTTCTGGTTACAATTCTGTACAAAACATGACTGACCGTGTAGATATTCTTTTGACTGTGATCTGTGGGCCGTAGTTCTTCCCCTGCACCATGGTTTTACCAATGGAGCGCACCATGGGCAGTGTGTAAACTCTAGGGGCCAGCAGGGGCCTCAGCTGACCCTGGACTATACCCCACGTACCTGCATTATAGCGTGACGTGCAGCTCTGAAATCGAAATGAGTCATGATGGCAACATCACAGACAGTGCTCATGGGGTTTTGTCCAACAGACTCAAAGTAATGCGATAAATCGATACAAATATGATTTGTTTGTGAGTGTTTGAGTGTGTGTATACCTGGTTGTTGGGGCTGAGGTTCAGCAGTCTCCACGAGGAGTACATGAGGTCAGAGAAGTGGTAGAGAAGGCGCAGTCGGGCTCTCAGAGCCTCCATACTGACCTCTCTTAGGGCACTGTATTGAGGAGGCACACACACGGGCAAGCCCAGCTGCAGAGGCACTGATGAACCTGAACACACAAACCATTCATCTCAACAACTGATGATCACACCTATGTTTGTTTTTTTACATAATCGGGGTCTTTATATTATATTCGGTTAATAATATAATTATATTATATTAAATGTTTTTCTCCAAAACACGTTGACCACGATTATTGGCCCCCTTAGAATTTTTTACGAGTAAAATATTTCTGAAGTATATTCCCATTAATATTTACCTTTTTTTTGGCACACCAGGGTGACTAGGAACATGAAATTTTCTGGCTATGACTTCTTGTTTCACAGAAGTATAAATATGAGGAAACCCAAAGGCCAAATTCCCTTAATCATCCATCACAATGAGTAAAACCAAAGAATATAGTTCTGATGTGCAGCAAAATATTGTTGAGCTTCACAAAATAGAAAGTGGCTGTTAGAAAATAGCTAAAGCATTGAAAATTCACATTTCCACCATCATTGCAATAATTAAGAAGTTCCAATCAACTAAAGATGTCACAAATCTGCCTGGAAGAGGACGTGTGTCTATATTGTCTTAATGCATGGTGAGGAGGTTTGAGTGGCCAAAGATTCTCCAAGGATCACAGATGGAGAATTGCAGAGATTACTTGAGTCTTGGGGGTCAGAAAGCATAAAAAATATATATCAAACAACCCCTACATCAGCACATGATGTTTGGGACCGTTTCAAGAAAAATCCTCCTCGCTCCTCCAAAAACAAACTCCAGCATATTCAGTTGTCAGACACGACTGGATCTTCAAAAGGGAACGGATTCTATGGTCAGATGAAACTAAAAAAAAGAGCTTTTTGGCAGCAAACACACTAGATGGGTTTGGTGCAAACAGGGATAACAAGTACCCCATGCCCACGATTAAATATACGGCTGGATCTTTAATGTTGTGGGCCTAGTTTTTTGATGGAGGTCCTGGACTTCTTGTTCAGATACATGGTATCATGGATTCTATCAAATACCAATAAATCTAAACCTTACGGCCTCTGCTAGAAATCTTATAATAGGCCGTGGTTGGATCTTTCATCAGGACAACGATCCAAACCAAACATCAAAATCAACACCAAAATGTGTTACGGAGCAAAAATGAAGCTTCTGCCATGACCGTCCCAGTTCCCTGACCTGATGAGTGGGCTGAACTGAAGAGAAGAAGCACCAACATTCATCTGGGAATATAAAGGATCTGGAGAGATTCTGTATGGAGGAATGGTCTCTGATCTCTTGTCAGGTGTTCTCCAAACTCATCAGGCATTATAGGAGAAGACTCAGAGCTGTTATCTTGGCAAAAGGAGATTGCAAAATGTATTTAATAAAATGGTGCCAATATTTGTGGCCAACGTGTTTTGGAGAAAAACATTTATTTCGTAATGTAAAAGGATTGAAAGTGCGGGGGAAATCACTTCAATGAAAGGTTCGATTTTTGCAAATTTTTTGAATGAAAGATCAAAAGGATAAACAATGCAGATTTATTTTTTACAGTTTTTTTTGATCATATTTACCAGGGGTGCCATTAATTCTGACCACAACTGTATATGCTATACTATTGAATAATAAGAATCATCTTCCAATTATAAAAATATCAATAATAATATAGTGGCCAAAAATGATGTCAGGAGGGGATATTTGTTTTTAACAACCCTACAAGTTCGATTAATAAATATAATATATATATATATATATATATATATATATATATATATATATATATATATATATATATAATATAATAAATATACAATATATAATATATATACACATATATACATACACACATATACATACATATATATATATATATATATATATATATATATATACACAGTGCAATGCATAAGTGAATACACCCATGCTAAAGTTGACTAAAAAGAGGAATACAAAATCATATTTTGGAAATTGAACTTAATGCCTTAATTTAAAAAATTAGGAAAAATCCAACCTTTAAGGACACCAATTTTGGGGTACTTTCCATAAGATCATCTCTCAATGCAAATCAAACTAGCTTTTAGGCTAACTGAAATAAAATCATGCCAATCTCTAGGTATGGTGAAGGCTATGTGATGATGTGGGGCTATTTTAATTCCAAAGGCCAAGGGAACTTTATCAGGATGCATAGTATCCTAAAAAAAAATATAAAAAAATACTTAAAAATAAAAATCTGCCTGCCTCTATGGGAATTTAACATAGGGGTGTACTCACTTATGCACCATGTATTTTAAGGAAGAACATTTATTTATTTACGATACATTATTCATTCACAAAGAAAATTGGTGTCCTTAAAGGGCTGGATTTTTCCTAATTTTTTAAATTAAGGCATTAAGTCCAATTTCCAAAATATGATTTTTTATTCCTCTTTTTAGTCAACTTTAGCATGGGTGTATTCACTTATGCATTGCACTGTATATATATATATATATATATATATATATTTTAAAATGTTAAATATGAGGGAAGAACAAAACACTAAACTTGGTTAAGGTATTTATCTGACAAAACTATTTAGCAAAAAATGCAAACTAAAGCTATACGTTTTATTTTACTATGCAAAAAAGAAAAAGAAAAAGCTCAAAAGGAAAAACATTAACAAAATCAGTTATTTATATTTTGTCTCTCTCTCTCTCTCTCTCTCTCTCTATATATATACACATACACACACACACACACACACACACACACACACACACACACACACACACACATATCTATCTGTCTGTCTGTCTGTCCTAAAATTAACACTCGCCAAGCACGCAAAATTTCTATGAATCCAAAAAATGCATGAACTTGAACAAACGTGAACGATGCTCGGGACAGTTGACGAGCCAGCACTGCATAATCACGAAAGTTTAAGATCCTTGCCAATTTAAATATTCAAGTGCAAGAGGATGCGAAAGGAAGCTCATTTCGTTACTCGCTGTGTGGGAAGTTGTGTGTTCGCACACACCTTCAGCGCGTGCCCAGAAAGCTGTACACGCTCAGACAGCGCACAAATACAAAAACTGAACTCCCTTTCACATCATCTTGCACTTGAGTGGACAAATTCACAAAATTATGTAAAAGAATTGCGAGTATCCCAGTAAACATAGTCAGTTATGTCTTAAGTGAACGTAAACAGTTTAGAAACTAAACGAGTGTAAAGTATCAGTATATTACATCTGTGCATTCGTTCTTAAAGTTACATCAGCTTATTCATAAAAAAATAAGCCTAAGCAAGCCATTGTGTATGTGTCTGTACCTGGAGCACGTGGTGGTACAGGCGGTGCAGTCCATGCTGCACTGTGGCAGCGACCTGCAGATATCTGCTGGATGTTTTTGCCTTGTAAAGCACTGAGGAGGGTCGGCTCTCTGACATGATTGGTGTGGCCCAAGCCCAGCTTAAAAAAAAAAAAAAAAAAAAAAATATTTTGTTGCAACCTATGTTATTGTTCAGTTATTACATAAAAACAATGGAAAATGGGAAAGATTACGAGTTTGTTAGTAAACACAAACCTGTCCCTCTGAGTTGCTCCCCCAGGCGTACACCTCTCCAGTTGAAGAGAGTGAAAGTGTGTGCTCGGCCCCGACAGCCACATCCTCTATAAACACATCTGTTAAAGCTGGGACCTGCTGAGGCCGGTTATGATTTCGTGCTCGACCCTCCGGCAGACCAATCAAACGATCTGTTACATTAAAGCAAAAACATTAAGAAACCCAATGGATTTGATGCTTTGACAGTTTATAGAAGTATACAGTTTCTCCCTGAGACAAGTATGCATCCATGTCTGCACATGGCTTACCCTGCCCAAACGTGAACACGTTTCCATCTTTGGTTAAAGCAACAGAGAACTGTGTGCCACATGCCACCTTCTTTATTCCAATTCCACACAAAACATCCACTTTCTGTAAAATAACAAACACACACACTTAATTTAGTAAAAACCAAGAGTTTATGACATGTAATATGCTTAACTGCGTATTCTTGTGAGGGTGTTGTCACATAAATATGTCAGTAGTGGTACCTGAGGGGAAGATTTGGCTGTAGAGTTTCCCAAACCCAGTTTGCCATAGTCTCCATCTCCAAACGCCCAGACGGTCATTCCATCAGCCGATACTGCCAAAGTGTGATTCAGCCCACATGCAACCTACACACACCGATGTTAAAATGAACATCAGTTAAAATTGTATATATGTGAAGTGCCATTCAAAAGTTCACATTCTAGGATTCAAAGTCTAATTTAAACCTGCAAATAGACAAAGTTTCAGAATTGAATTGATTTAAAGCAAAAGAGGATAAATGAAATGACTTCATGAAATGAATTAAATTCCATTAATACATTTTATTATATGATTACTAATATATTATAAATTAATACATTATATGTATAGAATGTATATATTTTTTACATTTAAAAAAAAAGGAAGTATTTTCACAAGTGAACTCAGACTTTTGAACAGCACTATAAAGGATGTATGAAGTGTGTCTGTAGCTATTACTCAGTTTTACCTGGCCGACCTGGTGGCCCTCCAGCGCGCTGACTCTTTCTGGTAACTTTTTGTTAGAAGTGTTTCCAAGTCCCAGTCTGCCATAGTCTCCATTACCAAAGGAAAAGAGCTTTCCATCTGCAGTCACCACTGCTGAGTGCTTAAATCCACACGACATCTGCACAGGAACAAACACCATTATTCATCATACACACCTTAGAGGAAGAAGAAGAAGAGGAGAACTGCCCGCTGGAGAGGCATCTGGGTGTATTAAAGAGTGAATGTGAGAGGTGTGTTTCCGACCTGGACCACCTCCTCTCCCTGCAGCGCTTCTATCTGCCGCGGTCTGCGCTGTCTGTCGCTGTTGCCATGGCCCAGTTTTCCGTAATCTCCATCTCCCCAGCTGAACACCTCACCACTCTCAGTTAGAGCCATCGAATGGCCATCAGACCCACAGGACGTTACCAGCTGGGTCACCACAAACCCTGCACAAAAATGCATCACATCACTGTTAAAGCTTCCAGGGTATTGTAAACATCTATAATGAAAGTCCTTCAGAGTTTGTGTATGATTGCAGCATGCCTTGCAGGGCAGATATAACAGTGAGGACGTGCAGATCGTCTGAATTTCCTTGTCCGAGGCGGCCGTAACTACCCTCTCCACATGCAGACACTGTCCCGTTAGCTTGGATCACAAATGTGCAGTTCTGCCCACACACAACCTGACAATACAAAAATGATAAATTACATGAATTTGTATTTATTTGAATTGTACGACAGCATATTATAAATATCAAACTTTTGAAATTTGAAAAATAAAAATAAAAATAAATTTGTGTACAATCATACCAGTTGGGCCTGAGAAAAAGAGGGAGCAAGAGTTGGCACCATAATGTTTCGCCCAGCCTCTGCAAGCTGCCCATGCCTGCCAGCACCCCATAAAAACACGTCACACTTCCCTCCGAGGTGCCAGTCCTTAAAATTCACAAGAGATATTCAAATGTTTAGGTTTTTTTTGTGCAATTTTAATAACAACAACATTATACATGTTGATAAAAATTGAGCAATAAATCAGCATATTAGAATGACCACGTGACACTAAAAAATTAAGTAATCCTCTTTGCCATCACAAGCAGAAATTACATTTTTAAATATTTTAATTGTAATATTTCACAATATTATTGGTTTTACTGCATTTTTGATCAAACAAATGCAGCCTTGGTGATAATATGTAAATCGATTGACATAAATATATATTTCTATCCCTTTTATTTGCTTTCACCTCTGGTCTGGAAGTGGCCCAAGACATGATCTGCTCATCTATCCCAGACAGCCACTTGCTGTTGTCCTGTGTGTGACGAAAAGACTGTGACCATCATCAACAACAGTTTATTTTTCACCATCAAATCATTAAATATGGCAGTCTCACAGGACAAGTGCATGTTTAATCGCCCTCACCATGAGCAATGCCAATTTGTCCTTGGCCACGGGCTCCAGGTCCGGGACGATGAAAGACTCAGGAAAGGTGTGTCCGCGCACAAGGGCCTCGGCCGTTTTGACGGTGGTGGAGAAGCAGTGAAGCCACGCCCACTCACTGCTGGCCCAGGAGCCGGGGAAGGGGGCGGGAGAGGAGCCAGGCTCAGGTGGGCAGTGGGCCAGATGAGGTGGGACAGGAGGATGACACAGTAGAGCGTCCAGCTGCAGACCCACCGCCAGAGACGCCAGACACTGCATGTAAGGACTGTGGACGAGCTGCTCCCCACACACCACATGAGGCTGAAACACACCAAAATAAACCAGGTATAAGAAACAGAAATTACCTCAACAACAACTTTCCATGAATACTATTTGCTAAAATTATATCAGTTTTGTGTACCTTCTCATATGCGTACTGCTCCTGAAGCATGATGGGAAGTCTCTCCAGGAAGGCTCTCATGCATGGAGCCATATTCAGTCCCACAACACCCTGCTTCTTCAGCGCCGTGCGGCAGGTTGCTAATACGTGATTGGTTGCCATAAACTCTGCTGAGCTATTAACGACCAGCACATCCTGCAGAACAAGCACAGACTCCAATAAGCAACATCTTTTCTAGATATTTGATAAAAAATAAAATAAAAACTCATCAAAATGAATTAAACTTTCAGGATTCTTTTACCTTTGAGCGATTGGAGCAGACAGCTACACCCACGTCAGGGATCCAAACTGTGTTGTGAATCGCTCCAGATCCTGCAACTACTGTCTGCAGCACTGATCCATCCTACACGTATAAACATACACACAAACGTATCATCATGAAAACACTATAAAAGTTTGTTTGTTAGTATTGTAAGTTTAGCCTGTATGTGTTTATAAAGTGTGCGTCCATGACAGACACTGACCCGTAATGACCAGATGTTCAAAAGTCCACCAACCCCACCGGACACCAAAGCCAGCCCATCTGGACTGAATGCTACTGTCCGCACAGGACTCATGTGACCCCGGAGCTTGAACACACACACTGCTCCTTCACTCCGCTGAGGTTCTAGCTGGAGAGAGATCAGGGAAGTCACATTAAAAACACACAAACGTCGTACATTCTAAAGGATAGGGAAGAACAGATAGCAAAGTATAATTCAGAGGTTTTTAAATTGCTTAGATGTATGGACGCATTACCATCAGTTTGGATTTGGATTCTGATTCCCACCATGCATCAGGGCAGGCAATGCTGGACTGAGAATATGACGAAGGGTCCTGCGGTACAGTCCACACAGATACAAGGCCGTTCTGACAACATCTGTGAGACAAAGAGTACACGTTTTAATTACCATATTTCTTAATTTAGGACATATTTCACAATGCACACATTTTTATGAAATAAATAAAGTGATTACAAATACTACAAAAAAATATAATTACATGCTAGTGAAACATTGTGAAACATCTAATTGGAAAAATAATGTACATTACAAACTTACCAAAAAATAAACCAATAACAGTAATGTTAATAATAATAGAATTAAAAGAATGTTTATTTGTTATATACTGAAATATCTACTCCTTATATCCCAAGCAATGGCACTTTAAATAATAATAATAATAATAATTTTTATGCAAACTACCCTTAAAAATTTGGGGGTCGGTAAGATTTCTTTTTCAACATGCACACATTAAATTAATCAAAATTACATTTTAAAATATATTAAAACAGAAAACAGCTATTTTTAATTATAATAATATTACAAAATTACTGTTTTTAAGGTATTTTTAATCAAATAAATACAATTATTTGATTAAAAATCCTTGTAAAAATGACTAAATGTTTTTTTAGTCAATAATCCAAAAGCCAGTGGAAAAATCCTACTGGGTTTTTGATGAGGGAACTAGGGTGATGCTAACTTCCGGGTTACCCAACAAAAATATGTCATCCCTGCACCACTCTATTGGATTTAGCACTCTTATGTATTAGCGTGCACACTGTTTGTCTGGACATACGTGGCAAACATGTTGAGAGGTTTAGGTCCAAGACCAGAGAGGTTGCACCAGGCAACAGCATTGACAACAGCAGGGTGGGCGATACTTTGCAGACATGTCCAGCTTTGGCCCAAACCTGTCCCCGACCCCATCCACAGACGCACAACTTCCTCTTTAGCACAGCTTATTAACACTTGCCCACCTGGAGCCCAGCGCAATGAACTGATGCTTTCCTACGGTCACAACACAAAGAGAGAACAAAGATTTGACTGTCAGTGAATTGATGAAGGCATGTTAAATTGCTTCTTCACACAAGGATTTTTACAGACAAGAATGTGTGAAAGTACTGTATGTGAATGCTTGTTTATATGCGTGTCAGTTTATGATGAGTAATGATGACTCTAACCTTATGGGCATCAATAACCACCACAGATCCATTCTCTAAAGGCTCCTTAGAGCCAATCAGAAGCCTTCCATCAGCATATCCAACTGCAAAGGGCCGGTCCTCACTGTACCATGCGATTTGCATTACAACCACTGCAGAGATCAGCACCAAACATGGATACACACATGAAAAAAATGCCCCAAAGAAATCTTGTTTACAGTTTCACAAAGCTAGAACAAACTGGGTATAATCGCATGCAGTAGTATGGATTTTGTAAATGTCAGTACCGTCTTTCCTGAAGCAGTGTTGGAGTTCAGTTCTCTGCATATCAGAATCATCAAGAACCTCGAGAAGTCCCAATGTCCCATCCATGCGACCCACCAATAGCAGCTCTCGAGGCTCCCCGCCCCACAGAGACTCCGCCTCCTCCTCCGGCCAAGCTAACGATGAGACCCAATGAGGCTGCAGGTCCAATGAGGCCTTCCCACCTTGTGCGCAAACACATCGTGATGCAGTGATATTAAAATTTTGGCCAATTCTGATAAGCCAATAAATATTTTCTATATTCAAATATAAACAATTTGTTCCATTTTGTCTAAATAAATGAAAAACAAAACACTGAAAACTACTACAAGTGAATTTAGGCATCACATTATAATATACAGTATGGAAAATGGATATTTTGCTAACATTACTTTTAACAGTGTTATTAAATCTTTTTTTTTTTTTATATATAATCTAAATGTAAAAATAGAGCAAATGAGTAGCACAATTAAATATCCAATATCAACCAATACTGATAAATAAATAAAATCAAAAACTTAAATGTTGGCTGATAACTGGTATGGTAGGTACCAATATAAAGTAAGATTTTTTTTATTTTTTTTCTCTCTTATTCAGCAAGAACACATTAAATTGATAAAAAGTGACATTTATAATGTTACACAAGATTTCTAAAACAGAGCAACTGTTTTAGACATGATAATAAGAAATGTTTATTGAACACCAAATCAGCCTTGGTGAGCATAAAACAAACAAGTAAAAATGTTATGGGTAAAATGGGTATAAACAGTAGTTTATATGGTGGTGATGGTGAGCAACTTACCATTGACTTGCCAAATGTTCACCATTTTCTCCATGGCAGCAGCCAAGTACTTCCCACTGACACTCCAGGACACTGGAGCTAAGTTTGGATCACCTGGTGACCCCAGATTATTCATACACTCCTCCGAAGTATCATCTCTGAAGACAGACACAGAAGGCCATAAACATCACCTTCCAGACACAGGCCTAATTAGGAGAAAGAGAGGAACTCACGCTTTGTTAAAGACACATGTCTGCTGCAGGGTGTACTGGTTTTTGGTCACGCTCCAAACGCGGACCGTCCCATCATTCCCGCTTGTAGCCAGAAATCCCTTTTTACTACACCACCCACATGTGATCACCTACAAGAGACCAAATGACTCAGCCATCCATCAAAAACCATCCAGTGCGGTTAAAAGCAGCAAACAGCGCTGTGGGAATCATACCCTGCTCTGGTGGGCCTCGAGTCTGAAAGTGGACCACTTCCGCAGGTCTCCTGCCACGTCGGCGAAGGTCTGTGGGCGGCTCTGATTGTCTCGGTCGTGAGCCGCCAGTGTGCGCACCAGCTGCTGCGCGGCCCATTGGCGGTGCTGCGACGAGAGTCGAGACGAGAGGCAGCACGCCGCCAGCGCATTTGCCAGCTCCAATGGGCCTACAGCAAGGGGGGTACAGGAGAGGTGGGCATAGAGAGGCGACATTAGCCCTGTGACGACCGAGCAGAACAAAGCCAGGCCGCGAGCGAGAGAAACAAACACACGTGCACACAGACGGAGACACACACACACACACACACACACACAATGAGAAAAAAAAGTGAGAAATTAAAATGGTGGTGATTGGTGGCAAAGGCTGTGGTTTTCGAGCTGCAACACAACAAAGCTTCATCTAACAAACCCTCTGCTGCAAAAACAAACAAATAAAGCATCAGATTTACAAGATTTAACCAAACAAAACAAAAAACTAAAAAAATGACTGGGAAAAAACTCAAATAAATAAATAATGTGGTGGCAGTCTCAAGCGGCTAGCAAGACGTTAACTAACCTCTCTTTTCCAGTTCAGCCTTGTCATAGCCGTGTCGAAGCCTGGCACCTTTATCAGCAAGCAGGGCAACTAGTGCCTGGGTCACCACAAAATTGGGTGATGTCACAAGCTTGTTCTCTTCTGCCACTCCCCTCAGGAAACTGGGCAGAAACTTCCTCTGGATTGGATCATCTACTGTGGTCAGATTCATCCCGGTGGCAGCTGATATCAGATTCTAGAGGAAAAGAGAGGCAGGATGAGACCAAAGATTTACAGTTTTTCGTCATCTCTTTGTTTAATAGATATTCATGAGAAGATCTGGCTACCTGTGTGCACAGCTGGACCAGGAGTTTGGCAG
Source organism: Rutilus rutilus (assembly GCF_951802725.1). NCBI lineage: Eukaryota > Metazoa > Chordata > Actinopteri > Cypriniformes > Leuciscidae > Rutilus > Rutilus rutilus. The sequence goes on from NC_140211.1 coordinate 20,513,756, forward strand.
CGCTGGGGCTGTTTGATGCCAGACAGCCGACGGCGGTACTGAGGTATGCTAAACAAGAGATGGGTTTGGTAGGCTTACTAGCCCCTCGTGGGCGTTCAGAGGATCCGGGACCTAATGCAAGGCCTGTGGACAGTCCAGCTCTACCTGCTGCAGCCAAACACATCAGACGCACCAGAGTCCTAATGTCTGTCAAGCCCAGAGACTCCAATCCTGCTGCTAAACTGCAACTAGATCCACTGAAGAGCAGAAATATGAGTTTAGACATGTATGTATTGATTGATTAACATATGAACCACGATTCTATTTTCTACCATAAAATAATAATGTGATATTGTCGGAACAAATAAGGCGGCAGTCAACTGCAAGAGCAGTGCAGAACCCGGACAGTTTAGAGAGGTCAACGGGAAGCATTGAGAATGAAGCTTAGTTGGCCACAACAGTTTCTATATCAACATCTTAACAATATCCTCGTTTCCACCGCAGGAACTTTCCCCAGAAACTAGGGACTTTGGAAGTTCCAGGTAAAAATGTCTCCCTCAGAAAGTCCCTGCTTGCGAGGTAGTACTTTTCAGGAAAGTTCAGGAACTTTCGGGGGTTGGACTTGGGCACTGAAAATTGGTTGAGTTCATGCCGCACTTTGATTGGGTGATTTCATCCACCATTTTTTTTAAATCTGTTGCATTGCGTGCAGTAAGAGTTCTTTGCTATTCGAATCAACAATGGAGTTACGACCGATGAACGACGAGGTTCAGGCTTTATTAAGCTTAAATTCAGAGGATGAAATCCAGCTGGAACTGTAAAGTAGCACGCAGTCCTACGTAACCGGACTAATTTGCCTAATCTTCATGGTACTTTAGACCTCAAAGGAAATGCAAACAGGAACAGGTCTGGGGGAAAAATTGTTTCAGTACACCTGGAGTTTTTATTGCGATCTTGGCACCTCTTATGTGTACAGGTGCTTTTTACACATTCAATGTGGAAACGAACAATACCTGCTTGTAAGAGCGAATGAACATATCATGTATCTGAGGCTAAATTTATGAATGCAAATTAAAGCAGCCACATCAACACTTACCTAACTGACAACAAGGACAGTGCTCTCATGACCATTGTTCTGGCCAACAGGACTTGTGCAGCTGCAGTGACTCTTTTCAGAGCCACTAGGCGATCAGCAGACGTTTGGAGACCTGATGCCTGCTCCCCCAAAGACAACCGACCTGATGAACTTTTATCCACTGAGCTCTGGCAACCTATAGACAGAGCATGTTTTACTTAGTCAAATCCATAGAGATACACATAAATACAAACATCTTAGACAATATCTGTAAAATGATAGGCATTTTTACACCATTAATCAATGAGATGCATTTAAGTCACTAAATTGCATTGGTGTTATTATTGTACCTATCTGCAAGAGAGTCTCCTCCATGCTGTTGGTGGCAGTGACCATGGCAACAGAGGCTCCGAGAGGGTCGGTGTCGGGAAAATGGACAGCCTCAGGAACAGGTCTGCGCTCACTAAGACCCAGCGGAGCAGAGAGCAAATCGAACTCCTCCTCGCCCGTCAGACGCTCTGCATCGTCTACATCCAACATGTCCCAGTCCTCTGCAGGACAAAACCACATGTACTTAGACACATTTACCCTGACACATATCAAAAGTAGTGGTTGTTAATAATTCTAGCAAATTTCTTTTTGTTTTTTTCTGGGTATGGTTTTGCTTGTAGACACTTTTAATACCTTCATACACGCAGTCTTGCTTTCCCAACAGGTCTGGGGCTTGACCTTTATACCTGAAAAACCGAGATCAGTGAAATACGTCAGATTCTTGTGAATTCGGCTATGATAACGCATGCCTGAAAACACACTGCTCACCTCTCAGGCAGTGGTCCTTTGATCTTGCTCTTCATGTTGAGGTATTTCTCTCTGCAGCTGCCACAGAGCAGGTAATAGGGATTCCCGCTTCCACACTCCCCTCCGAACCAGCCGTCAACATAGGATCCATTGCTGCGGTAACCCTGGCGATTGGCACTGCGACCGCAGCCCGGGTGGCTCTTCTTCATGTGCTGATTGAAGCTGGAAACGCTGACCCCACACAACTCACACACGACCACCTCATCGCGGTCCTCCGACTCGCACACATGCTAACACACAAGCAAAATGAAACAAAACTGTGGTCAGATGGAAGAGTAAGTTGTGCAACAAACATTTGAAATGAAATGTAAGCCAGTAGAACATGGATCAGGGCTGAAGCATCCCATTATGCATCTGCTGCTTTCATACTGTGCCAGTAAAGCATGCACCAGTGTTAGTGAGTGTGCGAAAGCTGCTGTGCCTCAGCAGAAGTTTGTCTGTGTCCAATATGAGAGCGTGAGTGAGCAAACTCTATGCGAGTACATTATGTGCATCTCAGAACAAATGTGTTGGGGTGTGTTTGTGTACAGCCGTGCAGGGGTTAAAGGTGAGTAGTAAAGCAGCGGCAGCCCCAGGCTGCTGTCACACACACCCATGTTGGCCAGTCCAGTACCTCCGGGATCCACATTCCCAGAATGTCGGAGTCGGATGCCAGCTCCTGGGTGAACATGGCCTCCATGGCTTCCTGATCCAATTCCAGCTCCAGCTCTTCATCCAGATTGAAGTCGTACAGCGCCCCAAGAGGCCCAGACTCCTGTTGCAGTCCAGAGCCTTCTCGACGGGCTTGAGTTCGATGTGCCTGAACTGAGCGGTACAGTCCAGCTACACAACAAAACACAATATTAGTGTTGAAACAACGGTTACAACTTAATGTTGTCAAATTGTATTATACATACAACCACATATACAAATGCATCCATTTTCCAAACCGCTTGTCCTCGGTACGGTCAAGGTTATACAGATTATTCATACATTCAAGAAATTAACACTTATTTTGTTCAGCAAGGATGCATTAAACTGAGCAAAAGTTAAAGTAAAGACATTTACATTGCTACAAAATATTCAAATTTCAAATAAATGCTGTTTTTTTTTTTTTTACTTTCTACTCATCAAATAATCTTAAAAATGTATACATATTCAACAAAAATATTAAGCAGCGCAACTGTTTTCAACAACTGTTGTTAATAATAAGAAATGTTTCGTGAGCACCAAATCGTCTGAAGGATCATGTGACACTGAAGACCGGAGTAATGGCGCGATGGTCCTCAATGCAGAACATGAAATCCAGGGGGAGGAGTTGGATCCAGATCCAACTCCTCCCACCTTACATGTACCTAAACCTACCCATCTCCACCCCTTAATCCCTAAACCCACCCCTAAACCTACCAATCTCCACCCCTTATATCTGGATCCAACTCCGCCCCCTGGATCTCGTGTACTGCATTGAGGTGCTCACTGGTAATGGCTGCTGAAAATCAGCTGTACCATCACAGAAATAAATTACATTTTAAAATATATCAAAACTAAAATATATAAAAATTGCAGCCTTTGTTTGTGTCCCTTCTTTCAAAAACATTTAGAAAATCTTACCAACACCAGACTTTTGAACAGCAGTATATATACACAAGTCCTTTCAGGGTCAGTTAAACCAGCCACATTACACAGGGCTTCATTGAGACTGATTAGACAAATAGTTGAAAACATGTATATTTGCAGATCCATAGAGTGTACCTGCACGAGCTAGTAAGGTGCGTGCAGCAAGGTCAAAGCGGTGTTTCCTGCTGGCTGCAGAGCGTCCTCTGGGAGTGGGGCCTGCAGAGGCAGAAGCCGAATCTTGATCAAGACCTTCAGGACTGTAGGAACAGAGAGGTCACAGTGTTCATGTTGTATTGCAAAACATTATTTTGGCCATTTATCATTCTAAGTACACTGTACCTAACAATATTTTTTGTTATTACATTGTAATAAATAAAAAATATTGGGGGTCTTTAATTACTATGTAATAAAAAAAATTATTGGAGGTACACTGTACCTAACAATATTTTTTGTTATTACATTGTAATAAATAAAAAATATTGGGGGTCTTTAATTACTATGTAATAAAAAAAATTATTGGAGGTTAGTAATTAAAACTTAGTAATTAAAGACACCCAATAAGTAAATGTCATGTCATTCATTCTGTAGGTATTGTACCTGTCACTGAATCCCTCCTCCATCTCTGCAGCGTCAGCATTGGGGATGTCTCCCGGTGAGCGCAGGTAACCCCTCTCTGTGCTCTTACCCCCTCCAGCTGCCCCAGAGCAGGGGTCCGAAGCCTCCTCAGAGTCTGCAGTGCCCGGATGGTCGATCATCCACATTGCAAGTACAGTGATGTTTTGAGCATCTGCCTCAGCACGTGCACCTACAGACCAATACAGAACATACTCTGAACGTCTGATATGATATATGAAGAAATTCTGAATCAGACATAACATATCTATGAGAGTATCTATAAGTATTTGTCTACCTGTTGCTTCCAAAGCTTTCATGATCTGTCTGAGTGAGAATCCCATTTCCAGCAGTGGAACCGCGATGGCAGGAGGAGGTGGAGATGTGGAGAGACGACTGCTGGGGTCTGATAATGCTTGGAGTGAATAAACATTTTCAGAATACATTTTTTTTTTTATATATTTTCAGCATAATTTGAAAAGTTTCCTAGTATTTTTATTTTTTTTATGTTTTTTGAAAGAAGTTACTTATGCACATTGCACACTAAGGCTGCATTTATCTCTCTTTTTTTAATCTTACCCGAAACTTTTGAATGGTTGTGTATCGCAACTTCCACAAAAATATTAAGCAGCAAAATATGTTTGCCTCCTGTTCGTTGTGAAAACGAACCTATGCCGGTCACATAACACCATACACGCGCCAAATTAGCCGGCAACTTTTCTCGGTTTACAGATATGAAAAGACATGCACAAGCATTAGTGACAATTTCCTGCGAAAACCATCCTGACAGGTCTAAAATATAAACACTTATAACAGGCTTACCATAGTGAATCAGGGTAAGACAAAAACATGTTTTGGAAGAAGGATTGATGATATCTTGAACAAAATAGTATTACATAGCTGTAATTATGTGAAATATTATTACAACTTTGACTGTATTTTTGATTAAATGAATGCAGCCTTGGTAAGCATAAGAGACTTCTTTCACAAAACCTTTCAAAAAACCAAATCCAAATTTTATAGTGTCATATTTTCATATTTTAGATGTGTTTTCAGACATTTGGACCCCATTTTATTAATTAAGAGAAACATATTGTGAGTGTGTGTATTTGTACCTGTCCTAGTGTTGGTCCTGGCAGGCTGGGACTCTGGTGATGTGAGGCTCTGTCTCCGGCCGTGCTCATCCGATGGCGAGGTGGGCAGCGATGAGACGGGAGGGGTCTGAGCTCTACGTGCCGGCAACAGGGTGGTTGTCGGGTAGCTGGAGAACATCTGCCTGCTCAGATATACACATGCAGATCAGTTATGACACACAGGTTGAAAGATTCAATGTTCACACACTCTAAAAAAAAGACATCCGTTGGGTGTGTACCTGAGCAGGCTGAGGGGCATCACTCCAGGTGACTCAGAAGGTGGTGCAGTCTCGGCATCTGTAACAGGTGTGGTTGCTGTGGTAACGGGTGTGGTTGCTGTGGTGGTGTCCTCCAGTGAGGAGCTCATGAAGGAGGTGCTGCTGGAAGCTGAGGGGGAGGTGGTGACCGGAGTCTGAAACTGTTGCTCTCCCTCTAACTCCTCACACTCTGTGTCCACTAAAAACAAACACACACACACATTCAAATACTTTATGAAGAGAAGTGTGTGTCCTGGGAAAGAGAGTGCAATCTGTGATCTAAAGATGAGTGTAAAATAAAGGGGTTTTGCTACAATTTTGCTGTTTTATAGGAAAAAAAGACGAAACTAACAATTCTCTACCCATTAGACTAAGAATAATGATCAATAACGTTCTAATTCATAGTACTTACATTTCACTCGCATATGAGAGTGACTTGAGGATTTGAAAACAAAGTCCACTAACGGCCTATGGAGTATAATTTCGGAGGCAGCAGAATGCGGAAAATTAGGTATACCTGGGCCTTAACTTCCTTTAAATTATGTGACTTTACAATAATACAAGAATCGTTGTTTGTGCCCATCATGTGTGCATTATGTAGAAATTTCTTAAGCAACAAATAAGCATATTAGAATGATCACACAATCATGTGACACTGAAGACTAGAGTTATGATGTTGAAAATTCAGCTTTGACATCAAATTTCATTTAAATTAAATTAAAATAGAAAAAAAATTTTTATTGTAATAATATTTCACAATATTATCATTTAAAAGCAGCGTTGGTGAACATAAGATTTCAAACTTTTGAAAAGTAGGGTTATTCGAAAACTTTTGAAAAGTAGTTAATATATGTGGTTTACGTATATCAGATATGTTTTACGTTTTCTGATGTACCTGGTTTGGAACTCTGGCCTTCCTGTTCTTCAAGCAGGCTATTGACCACTAGTTTGTAGATCATAGTCTGCGCCCGCTCCAGGTCTGCCAGCCCAAGCGCCCTTTTGATGGGTGACCTCATAACTGCCCGCTTCACCATGTGTCGCATCAGAAACTGCAGAGCTGATCGCAGCTCTGCCTCCTCCTGACACACGCTGACCCCAGGGCTTGCACAATCCGCATTATGGCCGCTATCAGGCGTCACTTTGGGGATCAGCAGCAGTTCGGCGTATTTACTACAGCTAAGTAGTACACTCAGGGTCTTCATCGCTCCCAGATACAAATACGAGAGCTGTACCGCATGCACCTCCATCTGTGCAGCCGCCTCCTGTGAGCTTCCCCGTGTCACCACCATCTCCTGCAGTCTGCGGCGTCCCTCCGCTGGAGTCTGCTGTGTGGCGTCCTGTGTGTAGGCAGCCAACTCGCTCTCAGAGCGAGAGTTGGGCGGTGCGCGAGCTCGAACCTCGTCTAAGCTGTGAGACACACGCAGGTCTCCCGTCCCTTCTTTTGGTTTGGTGCGCGTCTCGTTCTCCCGTTCTTCCTGGGGTTCGTGCCGGTGTCTCCGTTCATGCCGCCGGTTAGAGACGGATTTGGAGCTGTCGTCCTGCAGGCTGGCAAGGGTGGTGAGGTCCAGAAGCAGAGCCGCAGTGAGTCCGCGGAAACGAGAAACGTCAAAGGGAAGTGGCTCTATCGGCTCCAAGTTGTACAACGGCGTGTCACTGGGCGACCAAAAAGTGGGGAAGCTTCAATAAAAAAAGAGTGACAAACCAAACAGAGAGAGAAAAAGAGACAGAGAGAGAGAGTGAGGGAGCAGGGAGGAGGGCCAGGGAACATGCAACATTATGGAACTAATTCAAAGGAAAAAGTCAAAGAAATGATTAGGGAGGACGAAGAGTGGAAAAAGAGTCTAGGGATGTGCGAGACTAGTCGACTAAACAATATTGCTGAAACTTACTTGACGACAACAGATCTTATAACAATATCCTAACAAATAGAATACCCTTAAATAATGTATAGTTGCCAGTACAAGTCAAGCTTTTCTTGCAATTTTGCCACCTCTCATTTGAAGAGGTACTTTTCATACACGCTTAAGCACGGACGTGCAAGCGGTGGCTGTGGTAACGAACAACGATACTTTGACGTGCTGATTTATGTTAACTAATATTGATTTAAGGAATTCGTTTTTTTTTATTCTGTTTGTTCTTATTGGTCCTGCAAAGCCTATTGATTCAGTTGATCTTAATAAATATGTCTACAATTGGCTAACGTTGATTAAGTGAATGCTTAAAAGGTTAGTTCACCCAAAAATTCTGTCATTAATTCCTCACCCTCATGTCGCTCCAAACCCCTATTAACATTGATCAGCGAACATATCAGAAGCTCAACCTAACCTGCTTGACGCGTAAGAACAAACCTCAAAGCTCAAATGTGCTACGTAACACATGAGAAAGAACCTTATTGATTCTCGCACATCAAGCAAACATGCTTGAGCTTCCGTTTACCACAACTGATGCGTGCGCTGATGAATGTTTATATTTGAAAAAGCCTAAATTAAATCTGTTAGTCATATAAAGCGATCGTGTCTCTTCGGAAAATATGGACTAAACCTATTACTAAATTCATACTATTAATTCTACTAAAACTCAATTCATATGGTTTGGTTTTACGATCTCTTTATGAACTTTTTTAGGGGCCAAAGTGTCAGTTGTGTAGCCATCAACGGAGGAACAGAAAGCTCTCAGATTTCATCAAATATATCTTCATTTGTGTTCCGAAGATGAACAAAAGTCTTATAGGTTTGAAATGACAGAATTTTCATTTTCGAATGAACTATCCCTTTAAATTTAATGTACAAAGATCAAAATGCACAGCACATGTATGATTTTTCAACTGCATTGAGTATGGGATTTGACTGTTCATTCGTAAAGTAAGTAGGCTATTTTAAATGGATCGCTAATACAGGCTTCTGGGTGTTTGTTAGACTAGTAGGTTACAAAATGTCCATTTAATCGTTCATGAAATTAGTTGTGGCGCACATCCCTTAAAGAAACCAAGAGAGCCCCAGATACAGTACTGTGCAAAAGTCTTAGGCATGTTAATATATGAGATCAGATCATACCGGCTGTTGTCTGACTCCTTGTGCACAAATCTCACTGGATTATTACAATTAATGGCAAAAAGAATGTTTGGAAATGTAAACTGATATTTCCTACTGACACACTACAGCAAAAGATATAAATAACTGGGGGGGGGGGGGGGGGGGATATTAACATGCCTAAGACTTTTGCACAGTACTGTAGAAAGAAAGAAAGGTTGGAGTCTAGACCTCTGGGGAGCAGGAACAAGGTAAAAGCCTCAATATAATTTTTAGAGATCAATAAACCATGTAAACAGATAGCCATCTCTCACCTGATGGTAATCTCCGCCTCATCCCACTGCACCTTAGCTGACGTGCTCCCCTCCTTCACCACACCCAGCAGAGTGGCGTGTCTCCCCGTCTGCTTGTGCACACACCGTCCCCCCATCCTCAACCCACCATCTACTCCCCCTATCACAGCTAACACCGGCCACACCTGGTGGCACAGCGTCCACAGGTGCGCCTCCGACAGCTCTGCTGCAGTGTGCCGTCCACTTCTTCCTCTCTCCTCCTCTCGCTCCTCCTCCTTCTCATCCTGCTCCTCTCGGCTCTGTGCCGAGCGGCTCTTGCGCAGTCTGGTGGCCCCTGCTGGAGGAGCTCCTTCTCGCAGACAGCCCCTGATCTGCTGGAGGCGTTGGAGGATGCTATGGTTGATGGTTTGGGTCCAGTGCTCCGAGCGGTGTAAGATCCGGACCAGCTGAGTAGTGGCTTCAGCGAGGACAGTTGCTACAGGGCTACAGATCGGGTCGCCAGGTAACAGGTCACGTGGTGTGCCCCTCATCTGCATGTCACAGATTTTTACCTGCAGGGTAGGGGACCAGTTAAAACAATACAGAAAAGTGTAGAAATTTGCCAACCAGTCTACATTTTCATTGTTGTCACTGTTATGGTAGTGCTACATCACTTTCTACAGCACCACAGCAAAATAAATCAATCATATTTTAGTTCTGAATGTGACTTTGCAGTCTGAACTGAATATAAGATAAAGACAGTGTAGTACAAAATAATGGCAAGAAAACTTTTCAATTAAGCTTTGCAGGCAAAATCAAACATCCAATGTGAAGTGTTTTGATTTAAAATGACTCAAATTTATCAGAGTTAATATCATTATTTAAAAGTAATAAATATATTTTTGTTAATTAAAATAAAACAGAAGTATTACATGAAAAACTTCAAATGAAAATTAGAAATGTTGCCTAGGCAACTAAATGAAATAAGTTGAAGCACTAAAATTATTACCTGGAAATAAACAAGAACTAAAAGGTCACTAAAAATGAACCAAAAGGAAATCTGAAAATATAATATATATGTATATATAATTTGTTTCATTCCAAATCTAATAAAAAAGTTTTTTTATACTTTACATCACGAATATCATTTCTCTAAGGTGAAGAAATTGAAGCTTAGACAATAATTATAATGTAGTCTGAACAGTTGAAAATGGTGTCTATCAGTGTCATTTAAAGATTCAGATTGTTTTATTTAGTGCCATGTCAGCATTCAAGGCTATTTTCATGGCAAAATTTCAATTACAAAAATACAAATCTCATATAAATACATTAAAACCAAACAAACAGCAAGTCATATTATACAAGATTTTCTAAATTAACATATGATAAGAAATCCAAAACCTTTTCAGGCATAATGTGTCATTAAAAAAAAAAAAAAATCAACATCAGCATCTCTGCATCCTACCTTCTCCCCTGGGTTGCTGCTGTAGAACATGACACAAGGGTAGAGCTCTGTAGCGTCGACATCTTCAAAGGCCAGTTTGGGTTCCTGCCACATAAAGCCACATGGTTTAGCAAATAAATATGATAAAAGAGTTAAATAATGAGTGTTATAGCTCAGCTATTGACAAGTTGGTAAAATGGTTAAATATTTGTCTTCATGAGTGGGCTGCACCGCACCTCTCCATTCTTGCCAAAGGACACAGTCCTCGCCTCCATGTCCAGCACACAGGTGATGTAGTCTCCCTGTGTGTAGCTGGACAGCGTGAGGGTCTGTTCTCCATTATGGTAAAGGTTGCCACTGTATGCGCGGTAGAGCCACATGTCTGCTGTTGTGCGGTGGTTAAAATCATGAACGGGCCAGCGTGAAACACCCACGCACGTTCCCTCGTTTCCCCGATTCTCCTTCACGATATAGAACTGGATAAAAAAAAAAAAAGGGTACATATACTTACATAGCCTGACAGAATGTACATATTATGCTATCAGCTTGCATGGATGTGTGTGTGTGTGTGTGTGTGTGTGTGTGTGTGGTGTATACATAGACTTCTGTTCAAAAGTTTGGGGTAGTTAAATAAAAAAATAAAAAAATGAAATTAATACTTTTATTCTGCAAGCACACATTAAAATGATCAAAAGTGACAGTGAAGACATTTATAATGTTACAAACGATTTCTATTTCAAATAAATGCTGCTCTTTTGAACTTTCTAATCATTAAAGAATCCTGAAAAAAAGTATCACCGTTTCCACAAAAATATTAAGAAGCACAATTGTCAACTGTGATGATAATAATAAGAAATGTTTCTTGATTCTTGAGCATCAAATCAGCATATTAGAATGATTTTTGAAGGATCATGTGACACTGAAGACTGGCGTAATGATGCTGAAAATTCAGCTTTCCATAACAGGAATTAATTACCATTTAAAATACACAAAAATAGAAAACAGTTATTTAAAAATCTTACAGATTTGGAGATTTTCTTGTTATCTTTCATATTTCTAAAATAAAGATATAGTTAAAAATAAAATCTTAACCCCAAACTTTCAAACAGTACTGTAAAAGAAAGTGTGTAGAACCTTCCACTGGTAACAGCCAGAGGAAATGCCAGTGGAGGCCAGGCCGTAACCTTTGCCCCCACTGCCATGTGTCAGTCCCTGTCCGCTTTCCACCACACAGCACTGAGCCTTCTCAGGGTCAAAGGTCACTTCCTGGATAGGCAAATTTTCTTCTTCCTCCTCTGTTTCACCCTAAAACAACCAGAAAGGCAATTTGATGGCATCTCAGAAAGGTTAATGTTGAGTATGTGTACATTTTGAAGCAACAAAACCTTGACAAAAACACTTGACTGACTTTATCTCCCTTACCTGTAGTTTGAGTTCTTGCTCTCTTTCTTTTAGCTGGATGGCATGTTTTGCTTGAGCAACAGGTGCCTCCCACATACAGTCCGAGAGCAGCGAGAACAACCTCTCCACCACCTACCACACAAAGTCAAATTAATTTAATTTAGCTCTGCTACACATATTAAAATGTGCTACACACATTTTATATATATATAAAAAACACAATTCTGTCTCTGTGGAGTCAGACCTGGGTCATCTGATGGTCCTCCACACTGCTCTCACAGGCAGGAAGTACAGCTTCCAGAACATGAAGGGCTAACAGCCGTGTCCTTAAATTACCAACCAGTGGAATGCCTGAAAAACACACAAATTCAACTAATTTAACAACTAACACATAAACAAGATGATGTTGATGATGATCGAAGACGAAGATGATGAACGGGACACTGCTGTATTACCTGAACAGCATTTCTGAGCAGCAATGTTGAGAAGGACTTCAGTCCATTTAGGAGATGCCATCTTGGACTGGATCGCTTTGGAAGAGACGACGCGCCGTAGAAACACCAAGAAGTCTCCAAGGTGCAGCTCTGCGGTGTGTGTCTTGCGTAACAATGCTACACCAAAATAAAAGCAATATATAAAACCATAACATCAATTGACTTAGTGAGCATGTGGTTGTTTGGAGCTCTTAAGTGTCCTACCTCGAAAATCTTTCTTCTGAGCATCTGCACAGTCGTCAGTCTTCTCCTGCAGTTCTGTACTTGCACTGAGTGTGCTTCCAGCAGCCTGAGCCAGCAGAGTCTTCAGCTGACTACACAAAAGATCCAACAGGGACTGGACCACCTTAGGACTCAACCTGTCCGCATATGTCCTGATGAAAAGATAGGGGAAAGCAACATTTTGAATGCTGTGAGATTCTGGCACTTTTGTTTACATACCAGGTCTGAAGTTCCCTAAAGAACATTTAAATCATACAGCATTGAAGGTTCAGATTGACTTTGAAAAACCAGGTGAGTGAGTGAACTGTTTTGTACCCGGTGCTGATGGCTAGTATCTGTAGCAATCTGGTGCTGGCCACTTTGAGGGCAGTGCTGAGCTGAGAGCCTGCAGGCTTGTGCAGGAGTTGCAATGTCTGTCCAAGCAGGGTTTCCGTTCCACAAAGCTGTGAGAGAACGTCCAAAAGGCCACTGGAGATGGCTAATGATACATCGACAGGCTGGTATCGCACACTTAAAGCGAAGACTGTCACCAAAAGCAGCCTCTGCTGGGCCTCTGGAAACACACACAGCATTGTGAATATATGTTCAGTATAATAAAATATGCCACATACAATTACTATAGTGTATACATTACCTATGTGGTGCTTGTTAGCTTGCAGGGCTCTCTCTAATGTGACTGACAGCTGCTGATATATCTTATGCACAGCTGTCTGAATGTCCATCTGTAAACTTTTCTTGGCTGCTCTGACTCCATCCTATAAGGAAAGACAAAGAACATGCAGATAATAGCATAAATGATAACATACCTTTTTTAGCATGAGAGGTCATTTCAGTTCTTCCATGCCCAGTTTATAGGACAAAATGTGTTAAAGCAAGAAGACCGAACTGCTCAAATCCATTCTGATCTTCTCTTTTTTTTCTCAATAAGGCCTTATGCTTACATACCCCAGTCTAAATTAGCTCATATTAAGCCAGCATGACCTACAAAGAAGCTCAACTATGTTCAGAAACTCAATCCGTTGCTTGTTATTCACTGATGATGGCCATAAATACATTTTGAACGGTATGCCATACATTCAAAAAATATTTTACCAGTACCTGTAAATCTGAAACAAGTCAAAGTTTAGATCCATGTCACAGTTACCTGGTAATGGTGTAGTTGGACATTCTCCCCCTTTGGCCCCCCATTACACACGGCACCCAGGCCGAAACATCCCGACAGGAACTGCAGTCTGACTGATGTTAGCAGAGAGGCAGAGTGAAAACTGAGGCTTGTGCGTCCAGCTCCACCTCCAGAGCCTGCTTGACTGCTTTTCTCCTCCATCCCAGAAATCAACACCACAATCTGATGAAGGGCCTCCAGACGCAACTATAGAATAAAAGCATAAGATGTGTAGGTGGAAGGCATCTGTAGTAACAAAGACAAATAAAAATGCTGAATGCACGTACCTCTGCTCGGCTCTGCTGCTGCTCCATGGCTATAATAATGGCCTGTGGGCTGGTGGACACACTCTCTTCTGGTTCCTTAAACGCAGGAGCATTCCCAACATCTCCACTGATGAAGTTCACAATGTTCTCGATGAGTGCATGGAGCCTGAGTGATTGGCTCAGATCGATGTCTGACTCCTCGTAGGACTGCGGAGAGCTGTACAAACACTCACGGGCTGAGCGTCCCCCAAACCAATCAGCAGAAGAGTCAGGAGAACTGTAGAGAAAACCTTGAAAACACAACACAAAATCTGTTGAACAAATTTATAAAAATGGGTAAATAAGTATAATTTAAATACATGTATATTTACATTTAATTTATATATACTAATTTAAATGTGTATAATCTATATTTAAATAATAGTTGTTTTTCTGTACATTTTCTGTAAATTGTATTCAATAATGTAAATTATTCAGTAAAAGGATCAATATGATACTTTCAACAGAAAACATTGAGTTTCAAATTCTCAAAACATTCCACAAGTCATCATCCTTTTTTCACATTTCAGTCCTGATTGTAAGAGAAAATCTGGGGAAAGTATGATATGGTAAAATCTGCTTAATGGATCTAATATCTAATAAAATTCTAATAAAAATGTTCCATTTATTAGTAGCCAATAGCGTCATAAATTCCCAGGCATAGAGGCAACAGTCGACCAAAAAGATGTGTCCCAGGTGCGGTTGACTGTATAATAAAAAAAAAGCCAATTAATGTCTAACTTATTTAGCTATGACTGTTAACACATACAGAAAGTATATATATATATATATATATATATATATATATATATATATAAAGTTCTGAGGAATTTTTCTGTGCTTTTTTATTGTGTGAAATTACTATTAAATTTCTGTGGCATGTCTTGAATTTTGGAAGAACATGAAGATGCTTTAAATGTATGGACTCATTTAGCCAAGTAGAAGAAAACAGACTTGACGCAGAGCTGTCAGAGACACATTACATGTGTACAGATAGACTTTAGCACAAATATACAGACACCAATACAGTGTGTCCCACCACTAGAGGGTCAACGTGTTGGGGGAGGGGCTGTTACCTCTTTTTTTAGGAGTAAAAGCTAAATCCAGATCCACATTCCTCCTTGCATTCTGAAAATGGTCACACCGACAGGTTACATAACTGCAATTTAAAAGCAAGAAAATCAAATAAGGCAGTGTGCATGTGTTACAGATCTCACCAGTGAGTATCCCTCCTCATCAGACTCTGGCTGGGAGAGATCTGACTCACTCCTGGATTTTGTGAGTCTATAGCAGGGACTGCTCTGGATAGACCGACTCTCTGCTGACAAGCTCTCACTCCTAAACACAAAATAAAAATGGGAAATAAATGTTACATTTCCTGTGAGTGTGCATAACACATAATCATGTCAATAAAAATCTGACCTAAATTTCATATTAATACCACTAATGAACAATGTTTTACGATTATTGAAATGATAGGTAAATGCTGCTTTTAAGCTAATTGCAATTGGGTCAGCTTATAAAGGTGCTTCAAAAGTAGGACAGCACACAAGGTCTCTTGCAACTGGATAATATGAAATCTTAAAAAGTAGGTCAGGCATTCTTGGACCGCACGAGAGCGCTGGAGAGGTAAACGAGTTCAGTGAGACATTCAGACTCCAAGGATAAGGGTTACATATGAAAGTTATGGCACGCTTACGCTTGTTTAACTTGTACTTGTACTTTATAACGATGACGTCACTCACCTCGGCATAAACCCGCCTCCGTCCTGGTTGACCCCACCAGTCAGGGGTTGTTGATTGCTGAGTTGAGCGAGCGGCGTGCTGACGGCCAGCAGGAGCATTGCACAACGGTGGATGACGGCATTGCACGCGGTGGTGTAAAGATCCTGTCCCTCCTGAGCAGTTGTGCTGCTCCTGCGCTCGGGACCGGGCTGAGCCGGCTCCTCCTGGACGCTCATGCTTCCGGTTTGATCTCGGTCCCTTCCTCGCGCTGCCTCCCGTGCTGATAGGAAACATTGAAAGATTTCTGTGTCCGCCAAGACATAAGACACAGAGCAGCCGGGTTAGGGAAGCAGCCAAGAAGCATGAGGCTGTTAAAAAAGGGCCTATGGCTGGATATTACACAATGTCATGTGTAACAAATGTGTAACAAACAACCATGGATAACAACTTCGGGGGTTTTATTAGTATACATTACTGTTCAAAAGTGTAAGGGTAAGATCTTTTTTTTTTTCAAAGAAATCAACAAGGATGCATTAAATTGATCTAAAGTGAAAGTAAAGGCTTTTACATTGTTTCAAATTTTATTTTTATTTTTAAATAACATGTTTTTTTTTATATTTTCAAAAAAAAAATTATAATAAGAAATGTTTCTTGAGCGCCAAATCATCAAGACTGGAATAATGATGCTGAAAATTCAGCTTTGCCATAACAGGAATAGATTACATTTTAAAATATATTCAAATAGAAAACAATTATTTTCACATATTTAATAATATTTCACAACATTGCCGGTTTTACTGTATTTTTGATCAAATAAATGCAGCCTTGGTGAGCACAAGAGACTTTTTTCAAAAAAACATAGCAACCCTAAACTTTTGAACGATAGTGTATATTGTGAGGTCTATTCTAAAACAGTGCAATTTACACTGTCAATCCAATTACTAAATATATCTTTAAAGTAATAGATGAATACATTTAAATGTTATTATTTATTCACCCTCAAGGCATTTGAAAGAGGAGGTAATTTGTGAATAATAACTTAAATTTTGGTCTGTTCCTATCAATCCATTGTTGTGTAAAAAAAAAATCTGTTTATTCCACTTAAAATAGCGGCATGTGGTTCAGGAATGATAAGAGGGTAAATAAACAATTACAGAACATTTATTTTTAGGTGTAATAACTTAAGTTGTCAGGCAGGAAAATGTAAAAGTACATAAAGCGTGTGCAATTGTGAATGTGTGACAACTTTGCACCATGCCACACAGCCAACATCAGCAGCACATACACATGCCCTTCAAATGTGTCTGAACTTACTTCCTGCGGTCATGACTTCATGCTCTCTTTCCTCCTCCTCATCTTCCTGCTCCTGGTGTCCTTCCTCCCTTTCCCTCTCTCGGTCTCTCTCCTCCAGTTCAGCCTCCTCATCTATAGTTCGGGTGAAAGAGTGTTCCTGAGGGTCCATCTCCACCGAGTCCACGTTATCAGAGATCTGCACACAGGAGGAGAAATTACCTTACATATAGTGGGATTCAAAAGTCTTCCAAATTTTTTTTTAAACTCTGGAAACAGAAACATTAAATAAATAAATAAATAAATAAATAAACAAACATTTTATTTTCTTCTTCGTTATTCTTTTATTTTTGTTTTCATAACTTTTGTTTTGTTTAAAAGTGTTTAAAAAGAGTAATTTAGACTGCTTTTCCTTTGTGGCCCTTCAGTGCACTTCTTCATAATATCTTCTTTTGTGTTTACAGAAGAATGAAAATCATTTTGGGTTTAGAATAACATGAGTTGTGGTTAAGCGGAGTAAATATCCTTTTAAAACAAAGTCTGTTCCAGTTCGCATGCTTGCCGTCATTAACACAAAAGGGGTACATGGCAGATGCTAAAAAAAGTTTTTAATCAAACTGTAATGCTGATAATATCATCTGTAATGGAAACATACTCTGCGTTCTCGTGATGATGAGCGGGTCTGGATGAGCTCCATGTTCTTGCAAGCCAAGAGGCGATTCCGCACCTTATACACACTGCGATACACCTCTGCCAACAATTTACATGGCTGATATCTGCAGGGAGAAAGAAAACGAGAGAGAAAAGCTTTAGTAGTGTCCACAGTGTAGCATTCTCCATAGTTATGTAGGATATGATGTCATACCTCCCCTCTCCACATGCCTGTCCCAGCAGCCCTGTGTGTTTCAGCAGGACAGCAAGTACAAATCGGGATAATGTGTCTAACAGAGCCTCATTCGGCAGTGACGAACTGTCCCAATCTACACAAACACACACACACACACACAAGACTAAAGGAACAAGTAACGACATCAAAGATGTTCACTTGCACAAATGCAAGTTGATAATGCTAATGCCAAAAATCAGGATTGTTTTTACCAATAACTTTATATAAAATCCTATAACTTCATAGTTAAGAAGCCATAAAGGTCTGGTTTATGACCAGCTGTAACATAACAGTAGTTATGGTAACCTCTAGGTAGTAAGTGTGGGAAAATAATGCACCTCATAACAGCAATGTACACTCAAATATTACTTAAATTCAACATTTAGATCCCGACTTCTTTCAGAAAAACAAATGTCTTTATATAAAAGAAAAGACAACTGACACACAAAGTCCAAATCAGATGCAAGTGTAGTGAGATTTTGGACCAATGAGATTTCAATGTGGGTGGATCTACCCAACACCACAGAAATAGAAGCCATTACAAGGTTTGCATAGGTTAATGTGTGACTTCTGAGACTGTGCAAGCACTTACGCAAGTAAGGGTAATCATCAGTGAATCATTTGTAGTAATCTTTCCACAATCCTCAATGTATGTTCTGTGTTTGTGTCCTACCCTTGCTGATGGCATAGTCCTGCATGTTTGTCCACAGGCTGTATGTGGGCTCTTTAGTTGATCCAAGGGCCAAATCGACCAGCACACTCATGTCAGCATGCAACTGACAGTCAAACGGTCTTTGTTCCTCATTTCCACACAGAGCCACCTCCAGCAGAGAGCTGATACACGCATCTTAAAAACATATACACACGTTCAACATCAACATGAAATGGCATTCACAACCTTTATAAACTTCCATAATAAGCCAAATTTCAACATAAAACAGGACATTTAATGATAAAAGGTAATTCAATGTGTGTGCGCGCACGTATGTGTGCGTGTGCATACCAAGCTGGGGTATTTCAGTCTCTAAGCCGTTACTAAAAAGTGGTGTTTTGAGCCAGTGGGTAGTGTGCTGTTCCTCTGGCGAGGGTGGGGCTCCCTGAAGCATTCCTCCAAGACAACGTCCCACCAGCAGCGCAACGGTACGCTCCAGATCCACCAACCACACCCAGCACTGCGCCGGTCCTGACACGCACAATGGATCAACTAGATCTGGAGTGCCTACAGGAAAAAAGGAAAGGAAACATTTTCTCAATATAAGATTTGTGAGTGAAAAAAAAATAGTCCTAATTCAAAACAATATCACAGATTTAAAGCTAAAGAAGAGATGAGCGGCTCTTGAGTGATGAGTGGTTCTCAAAAACGGGGCCAGGGCCTAACAGGGGGCCTCAGCAAACTCCCAAAGGGGCACACAAGACTGTTTAAAATGATTTAAATGTACATCCATACATATATTAATAATGTAATCATCTATCTAGCTATTCTATCTATTTATGTATAGTAACAAAGTATGCTATAATTAAAAATAGTTCATTAAAATACACCATAATTTAAACAAAAGTATCTATTTATCATATCTGTGCATATACATACATTTAATATCTACAGGTATTTTAATCTATTTATTAAAATCTTTAAAGTGTTTTGGACAAGTGGAGATTAGCGATAGACAGTTGATGAATCGACCCATGTGGGATTTAAACCTACAACCAGCTATCACTTTGAACTAGAAAGTTCTAGATAGATAGAACTAGATAGAAAATTGTTTGCCGCCACACAATGCACACATTGATTCTTGCCAACAAGACAGTGCTACAGTACTACTGATCTGAAGATCTGACCGAAAAGTTTAATGTGACAGTCTGACCATGTAGTGGCCACTGCAGCTCCTGTTCCTCAAGGAGTGTGGCGGCAGGCAGGAGTCTGTTGAGACGGTCCAGTGGGGGAAGCAGGTCTAAGAGGTAGCTGAGCAGTGGCCGTGCCACCCAAACAGGCAACAACAGCAAGGATGTCACAATCTGACACAGCATACTGCCCGCTGCAGACATGTAGATCACATCTACCAAACACAAACACAGGCAAAATTAGCAGGTCCATTTGCATATAGTTATGAATGAGTTTAGCAAAAACGTGTGTATATCGATATACCTCGTAGCTTCTCACGCACACTGCCGTTTCCAGAGCTTTCTCTCAGAAGAGTTGCAGAGCGATTATAGATATCTGTGGCGTGAGGTAATAATAACTGCAGATGTTTATGCAGGAGCGCAACACTACTGGAGCCCTGAAAAAAACACAGATGATTCACATACTGAAGGAAATCATACTCCTCTGACCAAAAAAAATACATGGCCTTTTTGAGATTCTAATCTCTCTCCCTCTAATTTTTGTTTGTTCATGATATGTATTTAGTTGTGTAAGTACCTCTGTAACACAGTTGATATGGCAATAGGCCAGTAGTTGCTTCTGTAAAGAGCAGAGCAGTTCATGGAGGTGAGCTGGTTGGCTGCTATCAGATGAAGATGTTCCCTGCAAGATCTTATCACTGTTCTTCTCCAGCTCTCCAAACGCCTGGTCCTGTGAGGTTAAAACACACACACACACACACACACACGAAAACAGGGTGTTGTTGAAAATCGTAGGAAAGAGCAGTTGGACCACAGTTGAGAAGATGATCATCAGTGAATATGAAAAGGTTGCACTGCAAGTGTAATACACAGATACAATACTGACACACATCCAATGTATCTTCTTGAATCTGTTTACATTCATTTAGGACAGTGTTTATAAGTTTACCCAGTCAAGATGCACTAGGCTGACAAGAGTACTAGTTTTATATTTTTTTGCATGCCCCTGTTCTCAAAAATATCCTAACGGGTTGACATTAACCACAGGAAAATATATATATATATATATTTTTTTTCAAATATGGGTTCATCAGTATATAAATATGATATCTGTACTGCAAAATAAGGGCAAGAAAACGTGCATTTCTACTGAGTTCTTTGTAGGTTGCATGCAAAAACAGGGAAATGTATTGATTCAGGAACAAATGACTTACAGTATGAGTTGGTTCATTTAATGAATCATTAAAAAAAAAGACTAAAAATAATTACTGGTTTGAATTAGTCTGGTGAATCCTTTACTGTATGAACTCACTGAATCCAAGAGAGTGGTTACTGAATCAACATCTCAATCATTTTCTGAACTTCATTATTAATTTCAGTGATGCCGGTCTCAAAATGAAGCAAGTTTTGCGTACTAAAAGTGTGTTAAACAAAGTCACCATTTATTACCTGCAAATTGTTCCAATAACAACATGCATTTATAGACACACATTTGAGATTTTTTTAATGAATGATAATGTAATATAAACGTGGAAATCAATACCAGAGCTAAAATATATGCTAAAGACTGACCGTGTAAAATCCCAGATTCCTGAGTAAAGTTTTCATGAGGATCTCTGCCAAATGTGTGTCAGGATGTGTATCAGAGTGAGTGCCAGGCACAGAATCAGAGGGTGGAACGGAAGGCTCAGAAGTATCTGGAGGACAGCTGTAACCCAGCAGAGATGCCACATGGGTGTGATCCTGCAGACTAGTGAGTATTATGTCCAGCTGCATCCTCTGAGACAGAGAAAGCACACACATTCTTAGGAGCATGACTAACAGATGTTTCTGTAAAAAGTTAAGCAACTTAAACTGCATTTTATTTTCATACAGGCACACACATGTACCTGTCCTTTTGAGAGGCTCTCCCAGCGGTCTGGTCCTTGAGGAAGGAGCGAGTGCAGTAGCTCCATTCTCTCTCTCAGAGGAGGCAGCAGCATTGTGGCTCCCACGGAGAGAGTCTCAATGACAGCCTACAAAACGCAACTTATTTTCACTGATCAGAGAAAAACACAGGCCACAGTAAACCACCACAGCAACAAATATGTGGCAAAACACATGTATGCACAGACCTCCTGGATTTCATCAGGTACTGACGCATCCATAAGTCTGAAAAGCAGATTGCGGAGTGGCCTCGCTTGCCGTCCCAAGATACTGGTGGCCACGCCCCCCGCCAGCGCTAGAGCCAAGTGGTTGGACAAGAGCCGTAGACATAGTTTCAAGAAGTTATGATGCTCCCTGTTGGCCCAAAACAAATGTGTGCAAGAAGACACACTCTCAATATTTAATAACCTTCAGGATGGTTTAGAAAATCAATTGAAACTTGATCGCAACTAAAATCACATTAGCAGCAGTAATCTTCCAGTGATATTAATGCACTTAAAAACAAAGCAGGCTCCACTCGTCTATGGTGGTGGCAGAATACACACTTGGAAGATGGGAAAGGCAGTGGTGGGATCTCGTTGTTGATGCCGTCACAGTATCGCTCCAGAAACGAGCGGAGGTGAGAGAAAGTGCTTTCTTCCAGGTCCACACAGTACGGCCTATGCCAGGCCACCACCTGCCTGTATATACACATAAGATTATTAGCATAGATATAGGAATGTTGAAAAGTGAGTTAGAAGAAAGAAGAAAAACAGAACACGACAAAAAGGCTTCAACAAACTAATACCTAAAAGGCACAAATGCATTTGAAATATATTGTGTCTTCACGGTACAACAAATGCATTTCTTTTTTAACAGAAGGTTATGAAAGGATTCAACGGGTTTGCTAACCTGTCTCTCGGGAGGGCAGTCCATGCCAGGCTGTGGGATGTGCCAGCAGAGATCTGCTGAATAGCCACACCATCTAAACCAATCACCTTCTTGGGTTTGGTGATGGGACCGGTGGAATTCCCTTGACCGCACTGCCCCATGGAGTTATTACCCCAGGCATACACTTCATTGTCTTTATCAAAAACATGCACAAAAAAAAAAAAAAAAAAATTATCTGACCATTTTTCCTAATACATGTGAATTGCACATGTTCTGTTCAAGTACACAGCGTCAAATTGTGTGTGACATCATGTGTGAGGCCCCCACGCTTCACCTTATCTGAGTCTGAGTCAGCACATACCCTTCTGCTACTAATCTGACCCCCCCCTCCCCCCCTATCTCAAACTACAGTTCACACAACCCAGTACAGCTCTAAAAAAGAAGACTCACAAAACCAACAGCACCTAATCACCAGCCACTGATTACTGAGTTTACAATACACTGAAAGTGAAAAGAATATTTGAAGAGGATCACAAACCTAACCAAACTCTAATGATAATTTACTGTAATTGCAAAAAAAAAAATATATATATATATACACACACACACACACACACACACACAACTTAAACATTTGTAAAAAATTTGCTCAAAAAAAATATATATATAATATAAAGTACATCAAAATAAATAGGATATAGTGATAGTGTGCTATCACAACCTACTGAAACCTACTAAACATTTATTCAATATTTAAAATTATGAATAGAAATAAATAAGACCAAATATGTTGCAAAAATTGTGTTGCGCAAAGGCTCTCTTTTCCATCATCTTGGCTCAAGCTGAACTAAACATACCACAGCCTAGTGGGGAATGAGTTTAGGGAGGGGGGCGAAAAGCACACCGTTGTAGGGCTGCACTTGTTTTATAACAATAATTTATAAACAAAACAAGCGAATCATTGTGAAACAGAATGTGGTGTAACAATCGTATGATCTTTTTTTCATAACTGTAGGGTTGCTGCACATTTTAAAGGTTGTATCAGCGATTTCAGGCCCAAACATAAATGATCACATTCATCTAATCTTTCCTAACGATCCGCTAGCTGCCCGCCCCATAAGCATGCCGTCAAAAAAACGCGTCTCTGTTGGCAGCCTAGGCTCTGAGATCTGCACACAAAAACAGTTGGTTTCACCAACCACTCAAAACCAAAATAAATAGTGTTCCAACCAATCACCGACAGCGGTGGGTGTTGTGAGGTTTTCGCGTGCAGCCGTCATAGGCAGCCGTGCACGAGCGCAAAACCTCACAACATGTTTGGGCTTGAAATCGCTGATACAACCTTTAAATCAAACCAGTTTTATGGTGCAAAACTTGTAAGAGAAGAAGCCTTTTTTGGAGTTTTGTTTGTCGTCTTTTGAGATTCAACCACCTTCCCATAGTACCGAATGTCTTGCGGTATAAACTGCACTTTGCTACATTGCTGTCCGTAGTTGTTGCCAACCATCTCTGAAACCTTCAAGCCATTAAGTGTTAAATTTTGGCTTCCCCATTTCGCTCGAATTTGCCCGCTGTCTTTTCACAAGCAACTCCCCCTCCCCCACTCATCTCTGGTGAAGCCTGCACTGTCACTTACATAAAAAAGATGTACATAACAGTCAAGCTGCAACCTGGGTACTACCAAAGGCTTGGTGTTACACCTCCTAAAAGCCTATATTTCTCAATCAGATTTAAGACCTAATGCCTAGCAGAAAAAAACTAATAATAAAGACTTTTTAATGCCCTGCGGGAACCCTGATTGAAAATAAAAGTAAATTAATTGTCCAGCCCTATACGGAAACATCTCGTTCTCTTTAGGAATGCTGTTGCACTATCAACCACTTAAGCATACCAGATAGGGCCATTTCAATCCAGTGGGTTTGCAGTGATCCCTTACCATGTGATAAAGCAAGGCAGTGGCTGTCTCCAATGGAGATGTCTACAACTCTGGTTGTGGCAAGTTCCTCGATCAGCTTTGGCCTTAAAGCTGTGGCCTCGGATGAACCGCAGCCAAGACACGCACCACAGCCCCAAGCATACACCTGCACATTACATATACATAATAACTGGTGTTTTTATAATGAATATCCACTGCATTAGAGTCAATACAGTCAACATGAACTCAAATTATGCCATTAATTTGTGGCTTAGTAATGTGTCATACCTGACCAGTAGAGGTGAGAGCCAGAGATGACTGGCTGCCAGCACATACTTTGCGTATGAACATTCCCTGGAGCGCCTCTACCACCTTGGGTTTATACACACGATTGGTGTCACCATGACCCAGTTTACCTGCAGATAAATGCCAGCAAGTTCACACAGAGTACAATAATTATACTGTATGTTGACTAAGAATTCAAGAATAAGATTGTCTCAAACAGAACAGTAGAACAAGTGGCACAGGCCAACTCAACTTACCATTGTCTCCGCCTCCAAAGGACCAGACTGTACGTCCATCTTTAGACAGCGCAATGGTGTGGGAGCTTCCACAGGACACCTCACCTACATTACTGATGTCTTTAACTAGCGTGGGAATGTTCCTACTGTTACTGTCACCATGACCTACAAGTGTAGACAAATGTAATCAATGATACAAGCATACATTTAATTTATTTTCCTGCATTTATTTGACCAAAATACAGTAAAAACAGTAATATTGTAAAATAATCTTACAATTCTAAATAACTTTTCTATTTATAATATGTTAAAATGTAATTTATTCCTTTCATGGTAAAGCTGAATTTTCAGCATCATTACTCCAGTCTTCAGTGTCACATGATCTATTGATCATTCTAATATGCTGATTTGCAGCTCAAGAAAAATTTCTTATTTTCATCAATGTTGAAAATAGTTTCTGTGCAAACTGTTTTTTAATATGTATAATAAATATTTATATACCTAATCTGCCAAAATCGCCCTCTCCCCAGGTGTAGAGTTCTCCATCCTCACTGACTGCAGCACTGTGTCTATAGCCTGCTGAAACACAAACCACCACCTACAAACAAACACACACACACACACACACACAGCAAACATAAATCATTTAAACACACAGGTCCATTTAGAGTGCCCAAATAGCTCAAGTGATGCATAACTGCATGAATTCAGTACCTTTCCTTGTAGAGGGCCCTGTATTAGTTTGGGGTATTTCTGGGTAGAGCTGTTGCCATGACCCAGTTTGCCATAGTCTCCATCACCCCAGCTGAACACCTCCCCCTCAACGGTGAAGGCTAACGTGTGGCCGTCTGAGCCTTTGGATGATGATACTTTCTTAATGGCACGGTGAGGTTCAAATGTCAGCTTTTTAAGAGTGGACTGGTTGTTTGAGTCGCCCAGTCCCAGGCGGCCATAGCTGCCCTTCCCACACGCTCGGACTGAACCATCAGAGGAGATGACGAATGTGCAGTACTGGCCAGCTTCAATCTAAAAGACAGGAGATGTGGTCACCAAATATCCACTGAGGGCAAAAATGAGGATACTAAAACAGTAAGAATAGTTAATATGAAGATGCTTACTACCGTTTGTGCATCACTGAAGCTGGGAGCTAGTTTGGGCTGGAGGATTTTCTCTTGAGTGCCCTCTACAAGCTGGTGGCTGCTGTTGCTGCCCCACACATAGACCTCACAGGTCTCAGATACCATGGTCGCCTCACCTGCCTGGATGCTGTCTGGACTCGCACAAGTTCTTGAGTAGTCTGAAGCCATGCGACACACCTATAACATCGGGAAACCGATTTGAAACAAAATGAGAGTAACAAACACATTGCTTTTAGAAATAAGAGTAATAATAATGCTAAGAATTGGCATGATATAAATGACTAACATTCTATTTTTAGATACAGCAGGACAGATTTGTTGTGCAGCATGTTATAGATTGCAGCTTAAAGCAGCAGAAACTCTCTTTTAATTGTGCACTAAGGCAGTTGAAACTGGATTTTTGGGTGACAAAATATGAGAGCAAATCACTCACAGCAATAATGATATCATGGACAGGTATAAGGAAAATATATATGTGGGTTTCTTTTAAAAGTCTGCACTGTAATAATTATTTAATGTGTTTGACAGAGAAACAGACCTATAATGAAAATTATGGCAATGTTTGATTGTAAATGGCAAATATTTCAAATTTACAATATTTGTAAATGTAAATATTACAGCTAAAGTGGCCCTGCCAAGAGCAGTGAGTGGTTTCTCTTTTTCTTATCAGTGTTGTTATTTGATTTATATTACTTAATTACCACGTTTGGTATGTCAATATAACCTAAAGGACTCTGTAATTATTAATAGCCATTTACTTTAGTTTTCATTCATTTTTGTAGTTTGTGAAGTACTTTATGAGGTCAAGGAGAATATTGTGCATGCTCTCTTCATTGATGCACTTCATTGAGATTTAACAAGTAAAAATCATTGTCATGCTTAAAGGTATAGTGGAGGATTTTCTTTTTCCAGGTGGATCATCAAGACTATTGGTCCTCCTAGTTGTCAATCATTCTGGTGATATGTTTACGTAAGGCCGTCGTACGTGCTCGTCCCTAGGTAGTTTTCGCTTTCTGCGCATGCGCACTTTCAGGTGTATATGTGTGGTGAGCAGTTTATATACTGTCTATGGTGGTGAGCTACGGTTTCAGCCATTCATTGAAGCTCGCCGTTCTCACCGGGTTTTTTCAAAATGTCTGAGGGTCGCAAGAGAAAAAGTGTCTACGAATTGTATGACAAGAAGAGAAAGGCCTCTGAAGAAAGAAACAAGACCAGAGTGTTTTTGGGAGAATATTTCACACGCTGGCGTGTGCTAAAAGCACAGGTTGGGCTTTCCACTGATGCCTCAGTCGCGAAGTTTCTACTCGACAGGTAAAGTTTGGCATGCTATTTGGAGAAATCCATTTAAAATCACTGCTAGTAAAAGTTAATGTAAGCTATGATTAGCGATGCTAGCCCTGGCACAAGTCACGCACCGACAGCAACAGAGTGTGCACGAGGAGAACTAGGCTCGTGCATGCTCTCTCGTGCACACGTTTAATAGGCGTTCCCTCTCGGGAGCAGGTAGAGTGTTGCGCATGTGCATTTTTTCAAAAAGTGGAGAGGGCGGTTCTTTTCTAAAATTCAGGAAAATCCTCCACTATACCTTTAAGGTGATGTTTAGTCCAATCCAAAAATAAGTTTGGCTTAGGGGGCGTCATAAAAATCTGAAATCAATAGTATATAAAAAAGGGCAGATTTAGCGGCAAACATTTCTGTTAAAATGATCCCACAAGTCCCCATTTATATATTATTGTTTCGTTGCTAAATTTATTTAAATTTATTTTGGTCCACATTTCCATGTATTGTTATGGTAGCACATTGAGCATTGGCAGCAGCTGCTACCTTTTAAGGATGAGAAAATTAACAGAAAACAACAAAGACTCTTTTGTGTTGATGAATTAGGCCTACATCACCAAACATTACAACCATTTCACTCTATTCTAGGTCATAAACAATTGCTTATTTGGACTCTTGAGAACTTGAAATAAACTGAATGTGTAAAGTCCTTATGAAAGACGTCCTACATTCCCAACAGAATAAGAGTGATAACATTCAAACAGTTTTGTTTTCTTAAGCCTATATATATATATACTTAAGACCTCTAAATTATCATCATAATAAGAATCAACATAAAAGCAACCTAACTATATTGTTAATAATATTTCAAGATGAACACTGAAGCAAGATTAGGTAAGGTTAACTTGATCATATTAATCATATTGATGATACATTAATCTAATTTAAGGAATGTTTATTTGTGCATCTCACAATCATCACTGTATTGTATAAATTGCCTATTTTTGCTCAGTTTAGGCTACAGAATAAAACTGGGTATTTTTTCCTCCTTGAGTATAAGCTCCATATTCTCCATAAAGACAAAAGAGTCATAAAGCCTGATGTATCAAATATGATACTCAATTAGGCTATGCAGTTTTTTGAAAAAAACATTTTGCCTAAAGGTTCAATAAACTTCTATTTCGAAATATGTGATTTTTCTATTTTCTGACTTTTATTTCATATGTCAGGCTTTACATGGTTAAAAGACTATATCAAAATACACACACTGTAATAACATTATTATTTCAATGAGTAATTTATGCTTAAAAAAAAAAAAAAAAAAAATCAAATGGCATGGCCTCTTCTTATCTATACTATAACTAGCCTATATTAATGAGTATGTTACCTCCTCAAACAAACAGAGTGCAGCCTCATATAGGGAACAGAGTCCATCAGGCGTGCGTGTTGGTTCCCTCCACTGGCTACGATCAGCAGATGAACCCTACAACACCAGACATCCAGTCATTTCACAATATCCAAGATTATGAAAAACACTTGTGTAAACAGATTGGTGTTAGTGTATGAGAGTTTTAGTGAGGACGTACCAGTGAACGTCTCATCTGCATCAAAATGTTCATGAAGCAGTCATATCCCATCAGCCCCTCCTGGCTCTGCTCCAGGCTGCTGACACCGGCTGATGCTGCCAGGGCCATTTCAACCCACTCCAGCAGGTAGCGCAGTGACCCTCGTTGGGCTGCCAAGCCCAGCAGCAGCTCACATGCCAGCCTCCTCCCCACCACATCAGCCCCGGAGTTCCGCATGGTCACCCCTTTCAGAAACGTGGTGACTTGGGCCAGGCAGTCCAAACCCATTGGAGGAATCTTGCTCTCATTGGCCAAGGAGAGTGGTGGAAGAGAGCCCACCACTTCAATGGCTGTGGTGATGACATCGTTGCAGAGGTTGATCCCTGGACCGGCTGGAGGAAGCGTCCAGCTTTGCCTGAGCAAAGCGAACAGCAAGCTAAGACCTGTTCGCACGCCCATCTCGATGAGGGCGTCTGTACTAGAGCGCGGCCTCTCGTTAACTGCTTGTAAGTCTGCAGAACCCAGAGTATTTTCAGTCGAGTGCTGTTGCTGTTTGACCTTGCCCTTGTCATGGTATTTGTTGGAAAGTGCATAAAAAACCCGCTGCAGGACCAGCAGGCGTTTACGTAGGGCAGTGGCGAAGGGCGAGTCCGAGCACACTGTCTTGGCCAGAGCCAGCTGACTGGCCAGCAGTGCGTCAAGATAATGCTCCTGTTCATCGCTGGACAGACACTCTCGCTCAAAGTCCGGCAGCTGAGGGCCCTTCAAACATAGCACCTGCTGAGGGAGAAGAACCACCTCCTTATTGGCCAGCAGCTTGCCATACAGCAGAGCGACGCCTTCACGGGTGGAGATGGACTCGCTGTCCTCAGCGATCCAGGAGCTGTTGAGATGCTCCAACCATTTTAGTTTTACTGGTGGTATCATCACAGCCATGGTGCCACCTTACACCCTCACCCTCACATCTGAGAGACAAAGAGGTACAGTGACTTAAGGGACACAGATACATCAATATTTGATACAGATAAGACAATAACTATAATAAAAACATTCAAAAATCATACCGATCCCAAATGTTTAAATGGTAGTATACAATATTAACTGATAAAGACCAATTAAAAACAATCTCTAACATTGCTTCAAAACCAATATTTAAACCTTAACTGTAAACCTGTTAACCTTAACCTCTAGCTCTATAAGTTTATCTCTCCACATTCTTGTATACCAAGGTCCATAACCAAAGATTAACAATACAAAGTGATGATGAAATATGCATTCATCCTAAAACCAGTTTGATTCTGAGAAATGGACTTCAGAACTAGAAAGTTCATCAATTGTAGATGATGTTTTGATGACACATACTTGTCATCATCTTTCTAATGTTCCTAACGATGAATACTTCCAGCAAGATGACAGCCTCTGCCTACTCAGCATGAACACATGTAGGCCTATAAATGTAGGTCTTGAGTCAACCCATTGATTATTAACTCATTTATCTAGTCAGCAAACTTCCATAAGCAGGTTGACGTTTGACTTTTTTGGGTCTGATCTTCTTTTAACTATGGTTTGTTGAAAACCTGACCAAAAGTATGACACTAATGAAAGAGACATTGCATATCTAATGTATGCATGGTTTACACCTGTTTACACCCCCCTTTTTTTGGTTCTATATAGACACAGAATTTTGATTATTCTCCACAAGTAGGCCTACCTGGGGAATATATAAGGAACCTGGGTGTATTATTCCAATCTGATCTACCCTTCAGCTTGTCATAAGGATAAAACAGTCTTGCAAGTTCTTACAGCCAGTTATATAATATGACATACTTGACTCTTTAAGTTACAGGTTGTCAGCTAAAGCATAGTAAAACAGCAAAGGAGGTTATTTTAAGCCATTCTTCTGCTCCGAACATTATCATATCTTGCTAATAAGCACTTTGATTGTATGTGAAAATTAGGGCATGCATTTCCACCCAGCTGTTTGCGTTGCGATTAACGGTGTTGGGCTTTGACAACCTTGTGGTTTGCTTATTCATTCAGCTGGCTAAACCCATCTTATCACATAGCTTGCCTTGCATAGCCAGCGTACGTAAAATACATTCTCGAGGAACATCTGTCAACTTAAATTATTATACGACATCTGCAGCATATTTTATATGTATTCAAAAGGAGTGTAACGTTATTTCTATGCTAACGTCTGTGAGTGAAATGGAACTTATAGGCGTTGTTAGCTTGTTAGCATGAGAACAGCTAACAGACCAGTAGAAGCCAACAAGCTAAGCTAATCCACTACACTGAGATGATTCTCTAACGTCACAACTTATGTTGTGGGCCTAGATTGAATTATCACATTGATAGAGCCTCAAGTAAAATAACCGACTGTCTTGT
This sequence comes from Rutilus rutilus, assembly GCF_951802725.1. Classification (NCBI taxonomy): domain Eukaryota; kingdom Metazoa; phylum Chordata; class Actinopteri; order Cypriniformes; family Leuciscidae; genus Rutilus; species Rutilus rutilus. Next base: position 20,544,939 of record NC_140211.1, read on the forward strand.
GAGTAACTTATAGGACTATATAGCACAGGTAGCCCGGCGCATTAGCCCGGCTGTAGAGCTGCTTGTCGGTGGTTGCCAGGCTGTGATCAACTCCCTCCGCCACTCACTTTACATGAGTCAGCTCAGCTGCTGATATTTCACATTAAAATCATGCACCCAAACAAACATCTGCCCCATGTACAAGGCATGCATTTGACACAAATGCTGCAACAAACACAGAGATGCCAATTCAGAAGATTAGGCTAAGCATAATGTCACATTTGAAATGGTTTGAACCTGTCGGCTGTTGTGGTAATAAAGAACTGAAAAGGTGAGGCTGGAGCTTACCATAAACTGCCAAAGGCCTATTCAGTGAATGAGCGAAAGTGGCTTTCATGGTGATTAATGATCCCTCGGCACCTGCATGTGACCGTGCATGATAGAAAAGACTCGTAATCGCTGGATTGAGGATCTGGTTAGGCTGAATAATTGAGAGTTGGGAGTGAGCAGAGCAGTGCTCAATCCCTCAGCTACTGTGAAATAAGCAGCAGGCTCAGTGTTCAGTCCCTCCCTATCATTCATTACCCGCTGCACAGAAAACAGCGCTCACTGCACTGAGCGACTATACACAACCATACCTGTCCTTTAGAATAAATATAGATTGTGTAATTTATAAACAATATTGCTAGTGGTGTCCGTTATTTGAAATGCGCACACCCTCAATGCAAAATTCACACTACGCTACAGTGACCGTGTTATTTTTGTATTATTTACATACTATTATACTACAGTATATATCAATATTTAGAATTAGCCTTTATTTTTATATTTTCAGTTTATATTTATATCTTCATTTAAATGTAAGTTGTAAGTCAAGTTGGTATTGTTATTGTCATTTCTATTCGTTTTCTTTTTTTATGGTATTTCTAGCTTTAATTATTATTATTATTATTATTATTATTATTATTCAGTTTCAGTAATTGAAGTAGGCTGCTTTAACTTGCAATAATTTCCCTTAGTTGTCAAGGCAGCATTTCTAATTTTAGTTGAAGTTAGTATTTTATTTATTTATTTATTTATATTTCAGTTCAAAATACATAGGCTACATAGACTAAATAATCAGTTAAAAATGCATAGGCTAAATAATACTGGCTACATTCAACCGCTAAACCTAAATCGGGTCACTGGATATTTACACATTTTGATAATGAAACCAGTCAAACTTAATAATAAAAAAAATGATAACAACAACATTTTTGTTTTTATCTATTTAAAACGTCACAATAATGTATCATTTCAACTCGATTATTTAATGTAATTAAATAAGAAATTAAGTTACATTTTTAGTGGGACAACATTCTACAGAAAGAATCAAACAAAAAGAATGGTTTAAAAAATTGGTGGCTGCTGCACACGTACAGATAAACACTGTCCAGAACTATCTGAGTACACACAGCACTGCACGTGCAAGCTTCTGCAGTCTAATAAAAGGTGGATGTGGTTGTGTAACAGAATTGGCACACGTTTGTTCTTTAATTGCAACAAAACATTCGATCATCCCTGACCTGTCCAACCTTTATAAGGGACAGCTAAACACCAGTAAGTCACTGCCCTCAGAGTTATCTAACAAACACATTATGAGGCCTTTAGATGAAACTAAACCTACTTTTCATGGACTACATGTCTGTGGGTTCCAGAGGAAATAAGATGTAAACGCTGCCCCCTGTAGGACTAAAATAATAAAGCAAAAACAAGTTTTTTTTCGTGCTGCTTTGTGGTATGCTGTGTAGAGACTGGGGACTCGGGGAGTGGGGAGTGGAAACCACAAGCGTTGTTGCAGCAGAATGTCTTGTGCTGACGTCTGTGGACACTCTACTTTATTACTTTGTAAACACATTCTATTGGAGTTGAAAATGACACACTTCCTAGGGTTCTGCCTTTTCTGATAAAACCATCCACAAATTGTTATTAAAAGGGTTAACAGCTGCAGCATATGAATGAAAAACTCTGTTGCTCAGGAGAAAAAACAAGTCAAAGTAGCATGACAGTTTCATTTAAGGATCCTGGTCAGTGGTTTAGCTTTACAGTTGCACTTACACAGCACAATGTGTCCTTTCTATATGACAGCATGTGACAATGACAAACACATTGGGGGAAAACCCAAATAAAAACACTGCAAAAACTTTTTTATCAAGAGAAATTGAAAATAAAGAAATACCATGTACCCTACAACATGCATGCATTTAAATTGATCAGAATATAGCAGTTAGTCCTTAAAAGGATGCTTTGCAGAAACCTTGCAAAGAATGAATGCAACATAACACTGAAAATGACAATGTATCTAACATACTTTGAGTATTAGAACAATTATAACAAGATAAGTGCCAACATGATGCTAAAGCTTCAATGCAACTCACCAGTAATGGACACAATGTAGCAGAGTGATCATATGGTTATGGAATAACCTCCTTTAGGGGTTAACAGCTTCTCCCAACAGTTCACCGAGAATCAGTTCCAGTAGTTCCAATAGTGTAGTCAATTGTTTAAAAGAGTCTGCACTCTGATAGGTCGATGAGTACATGCTGGAAGGGGCATCATTCCACTAAGCATAGCAACTTATGTCATGCAGACATAACAATCAGTATTTTTTAAACACAATATAAAATAAAACACTCATTCCTCTGAAACGTTCCAGTAGATGGCAATTGAAAAAAAGGAATAAAAATGGAAATTGAGGCATATTCAATAAATTAGCAGGGTTTAATCAAATAAGCTTGTTTCACTTCCCATTTCAACCTTATTTAATCAGATCTGGTAAACAAATAACCAAATTTGGACACCATGTTCTGTTAAACAAATAACCAAATGTGGACACCATGTTCTGTGTAAACACAGCCTGAACAAATTACAGCTGATCACTTATGTAGGCTATATAAAGCACCATGATTTTAAATACGCCTAATACATAATATAAAATCAAAACATAAAATCATAACATCTTGCTTTATGATTTTACATCTATTTTCTATTTTTAATAGAGCAAAGAAAAAGACAAATAATTAGTTTTGTGGCACCATTTTCCCCTCGACTTAACAGCAGTAATCTTAAACTATATATCAGAATCATTATATGAATGGTGTTTCTGATCATTATATAGCATCTTCAGGTTGAGGGTCTCCTCAGGGTAATTAACAACTGCTTGGCATCAGCTGGAGAAGGGCAGAATCACTGGCTGTACAATCTCTGTGCCACTCTTCTCATTGGCCATGAACATGATTATCAAGTCAGCGTAGGTGGAATGTAGAGGCCCCATGTCTAGATCTGGTACTCGGCAGCCCCCCATAAGAGCATTCATGGACGACCTGATGGTGATGGCAACATCCGTGCCCGGGTGCTGATGGCTCCGCAGAGGGCTGGAAAAGCTCATCTCATGGGCAAGGGTGAGTTTTAAACCAGCCAAGTCCAGATCTCTGGTCCTGAAGAAGGGAAGGGCGGTTGACCAGTTACTCTTTAACCTGGGAGGGACCCAGATTCCAACGGTGACAGGAAAAAGCGGTCAAGAGCCTGGGCAAGATTTTTGACAGCTCCATAAAGGACACAGCCGCATTCCAGCATACCAAGAGCGACCTGACTGCCTGGCTTACAGCGAAAGACAAATCGGGGCTTCCAGGAAGTTCAAAGCCTGTCCTGCCAAGGCTACTCTGGCTCCTGCTAGTGTACGAGGTGCCAATGACAACAGTGGAGGTTCACGGAAAAAACATCAATCAGTTTCTCTGGAGATGGTTGGGGCATGGGCATTCCACCAAACTGCAGCTCCCCATCAGCGGCCTGGTGGAGGAGTTTAAAGTTGCTCGAGCCAGGGAGGATATGATGTACCGAGACTCCTCTGACGCTAAAGTTGCAACCGCAGGAATCTTCGTGAAGACTAGAAGGAAGTGGCAGGCCCAGGAAGCTGTCGACAGAGCGGAGGCATGACTGTGGCACAATATTTTGGTGGGCACTGTGGCGGGCAGGACTGGGCGGTTTTCCCAAACCTTGCTTTGACAAAACCCATGGAAAGCTGAAGCGTCAACTGGTACAGGATGAGATAAGAGCAGAGGTGGAGGAAAATCGCTGCACCAAGATGGTTGGTATGTACAAACAAGGAGCCTGGACCAGATGGGAGCATGCAGAATCTCACAAGATCACCTGGTCAGAGCTCTGCTATGCATTCAATTTCACATCCAATCAATTTATGATGTTCTCCCCAGCCCGGCCAACCTACATAGCTGGGGAATGGCAAACACTCCAGCGTGCCAACTGTGCAAGAGGAGAGGCACCTTGGAGCACATCCTCAGTTGCTATTTGAAGGCAAAGTGTGAAGGGCGAAGCAGTGCTTCTAGAGCAATGGTTGGAGCCCGCTGTGAGCCAGTTGAGGTTATATATATATATATATAATTTTTTTGAAATTATTATTATTATTGGGTCAATCCATCTCAAGTGGTCCAATTGCAAATTTAGATTTTTTCTATTTTTTTATAAAAAAAACTTGGTTTAACCACAGCGGCTGCCAATATTTGGGATATATGGAAGTTTAGGATCTCCAGTGCATATTTTAAAATAACAATAAAAAACTGGTGACTTCGCAATACCAATACATAAGAGGTAATCACAAAAAAAATTAAGGCAAATTTAAAATAAAATAGTCAGGCAGCCAAATAAAAACATTTGGAGCACTTTTATGACCCTATTAATATATATATATATATATATATTTTAAAAACATTAATTAATGAATACAGGGTTCCTACACATTTTCAAATAAAATATTTCATACTTTTCCAGACTCAAATTTCCAAACCTCTCTAGATTTTTCAGACCATATTTAACATAAATTGTTCATTCAGCATTAAATTTGATATATAGTAAAATCATCTGAAAATACTTCCTAAGGTTTTTTTCATTGGTTTTCTCAAAGTGATAGCATGCACTTACATAATGACAAGAAACCTACAACGGTTTATAACCTGCATGTATTCACCTCTGACAAATCAGTTTGATACTGTAAATGTGGTTTGATGTTGCACGATCACCAACAGCAAAGTACAGTCTGAATTAAACATTCAGTACAGTATGAATTAAATGATCATTTACTCCTTTATCTGTTGCTGGTAATTTGTTTACACATTCGTGTGCCTTTAATTCATTCAGTCATGCTTGACAATCACCAAACGATCACTAAACTTTAGCCATGAAATCACTCAAATAATTTTTATAAATGATTCAATTTAAATTTTAGACAACTGAATAAGGGAAATAGTTTGGAAATTACTCAAATCAAATTTCATACTTTTCCAAACTGCATAATAAACCTGTTAATATATTACTTCAGTTGATATTATGTTAGGATGACTGTCTATATCTTTATACATAATCAGAACAGATGCAATAGTTTTATATTTAATGTATAGCTCTCTCTGACTGACCATACCTGCTTTTATTCAGATCTATATGTCCCAGCGCAGTATCTTCAGCATGTTTACCTCGCCAGTGTTTATATAACGATGTGTCATCAGTGGATGGTGGGTTATTAATATGTCATCTCTGCTGGTCCAGGTTGCTGCCGGTCAGCAGGTCTCCTCCACAGGATCTATTCAGCAACTCTTTCAGTGCTTCATTGACATCGGTATTAAACACGCTGCTAAAGCTACAGTTTGGGAAGGTGACCTGGAATGAACCCACCACTTCCTGTACCCACTGCAGCTCGGCACAGAGCTCCTTCTGCAGGGCCTCAAAACGTGTCTGCCTCTCCTTGTATCGCTCGCTCACTCGGCTAACGCTGCCATCCACGCTCCTCATGTCTTCGTGAACGCCCCGTCTCTGGGCTTCGACTTTACGAAACTCATAACGAAGCTGGGACAACTCGTGTCTGATGCTTTCGCTTTCTTCTTTGTACCACATCTCCTTCTCATTGTAAATGGACACTAGTGCATCAATGTCCTCCTGCAAGGAGTCGTGGGCCGACGCCAACTGGCAGAAAGTGCCCTCCATTGCTGACACGTCCTCTTCCACCTGTGCGAAGCGTTCAAAGTTGATGTAGGTGTTATTAGGAGGCATGCTGGAGTGGGACTTGATGGTGTACTCTTTAAGGCGCTTCGTCTTCAGCTGCCTACGCTCTCTCTTCCTCTCTGGTGCTTTACTGCGCTCGTCCTTATGCTCATTAGACTGCCGATAGACAATGGGGTTAAGATTGAGAGAGATATTTAAAGATTAAGAGAGAGAAAGCATGAAATAGAGGGAATATCAAAATGCACGGTACTATAAAGACAAGAATGGTAACTATAAAGATGACAATAATGATGACTATATTAGCAACCACACCAAAGCGCAGTAACGTCTGCGACTTCAAATGCTCGAGCTCTTTAAAGCAGTATGGACTCTGTTTTGGAATGGGATCCATACTGCTTTAAAGAGCTCAGGCGTTTAAAGTCGCAGGCGTTATTGTGCGTTGGTGTGGTTGCTTATATTGGCTGTCAATGTTTTTATGCTTCATCAGATGGAAAAAAGTTATTCCAATTATATAATTCCTCTGTGTTATTGTTATTGTTATAGTTGTGGTGTGGTGTGGATGGTGTGAACTGTTATTTAGTTTTTAAAACTAAATCTTTAATTTGTTATCTTTACTGATATTGATATTGATATTGATATTGTCCTTGGTGTGACTGTGAAAGGGCCTTAAAGGAGAACTTGGTAACTTTTTTAACTTAATAAAACTGTCTAGAAATCATTTGGATGGTTAAACAACCTGTTCTGGTAATATTGGTGACTTTCCCCGCTCCCCCCAGCGTTCCCAGGCGGAAAACCAACCTTGCAACTTGGGGACTACCGTCCCGGTAAGACAGAAATTGGAAGTCTCGTGAGAAGCGAAAACAAGAACGAGCGCGAGCGCGAAACACGAATTGCTTTACGGCAATTCGACATAAACACACACGCATGTATGCTGTATTACCAGATTACCCACCTCGGTAGACATAGCTCCACACGATACAGTTGGCTTGCTCCGATCATAACAAACGCACATGAGCAGCGGTAGAGAGGGGGAGGAGGCTGACGCAAGTGAGTTTTTTACGACCGTGTTGTGAAATATACGCCCCACAGCTGTAGGGGGAGCTCGTGGGGAAAACATGTGACAACAAAAGGGAAAATCAGCAAAGAAGTGACTAAAGTGCGCTAGAGTTGCCGAGTTCTCCTTTAAATGCCTTTCAGGTAAACAATCTCAAGCTGATAACATACCTTGATCCAAGGGTGGTTCAAGGCATCTTGAATTGTAAGTCTCTTTCTGAAATACATAATTGAGATGGTAATTAATGCCATATTACTTAAAAACAAGCATCATATTTTGTCACAAGCTCAAAGCTCACACTCAAATACACATGACCTCAGATGATGTCTGCTCACTCACTTGGTGTCCTTTTCTAGCAGTTGTCGTATAAACTTCTTGGCAAGCTCACTGGTGTGGCCAAAGAATTCATCATCAAACTCATAGTTCATGGCTGAGATGTTTCCCAGGGTGTCTTGCTTCGTTTCTCCTAGGAAAGGAGACGCCCCGCTCAACCTGCATTTAGAAAGCATATTAGCAGAACATCGCTAAAATCACAAATTATTATATTTATAGGCTTAAAAAAAATGGTGTACTTACAGAATATATGTAATAACACCAACACTCCTATAAAAGGAAAGCACTTAATTATTTGAAATAAAAAACAACATCAAATTATTGAGATATTTTATTTAATATACATAAAAATTTTTATCTTACCACATATCTGCTTCCAGTCCCAGTGGTTCATAATTCACAATTTCTGGAGCTGAAAAAACGATATGTAGTATAAAGAGGAACAAAACAATAAGAATTTAAAAAAGTGTGTTAGAGGTTAGCGTTCACACAGAATGTGTTTTTGCATTCCACTGTGCTGCTTTTCCATTGTTTTTCATATGTGAACATGAGCTAGAATGCCGCTGCATTACACAGCGCTCTAAAAATGCAGAACTGAAGTTCGTTCCACAACCCTGCGTCTCACGTTTTTCAACGCGAAAACATTTTCTGTGTGAATGGCCCCTTAGTGTGCACGGTTAAGGCTGCAGGCTTTAGGGTTTAAACAGAACATATATCATACCAACAAACTCTGGTGTTCCAAAGATGTTTTTAAATTCAACTCCTTCAGCAATCTTGTGGGCCAAGCCAAAATCAATGAGTTTGATCCGGGGAAGTGGGGCGTTCTTATCCAGAAGCATGATGTTTTCAGGCTGCGAACCGTAAAATAAATTATAACACACAGGAGCACACCCACACTCATATGCACACAAAGACACACTGTTCTACTGACAGAGAATTCTTCAGTGTTCCACATCTGTCAGCGCAAATATGCTGTACTGTAATAATCTGAGCAGTGTTATGAGACCAGTGGGTGTACTGTACCTTCAGGTCAAAATGAGCAATATTCCTTGTGTGTAAATAGTGAACACCCTCAAGAATCTGTTTAATAAACTGTGTAGCTTCCTCCTCACTTAAAGACTCTTTCTGTGCCAGAAAGTCGAAAAGCTCTCCTCCAGACACCCTATAAAAATACATAATCTCTTCTCAATAAGCATAGGCAGGTGAACTTAAATATAATATAATATAATATAATATAATATAATATAATATAATATAACTAAAATATGCACTTAAAAAAAAATGATGCAAGCGCAAACTAATATAATAATTACATCATTTGTATTAGCATTAATACAAGCTTTACTCACAGCTCCAAAATCAGCACCACATCTGTCTTGTTCTCAAACACATCATGTAGCATGACAATATTGGGATGCTGTATCTGCTGTAGGATGTTGACCTCTCGCTCAATCTCTTCTCGGAGCACACCTCGCCGGCTAGCATTACTCTGGCGTTTCTTTATGAACTTAGCTGCAAAATCCCGGCCTGAGCACTTTTCACGACACTGCTTAACAATTGCAAACTGCCCGCTGAAAGACACATGAACTGTTATAAAACACACAGACAACAATTTCATATTATAAATAGAAATAAATAACCATATACAAAAGCATATATAAAGGAAGGCATATATAAAAGGTATTTCTAGAAAAGATTTTCAGATTTGAAACTACACTGTGGAATCACAACAGTCTTAAATTGAGACTTAATACAAGCAAGGCACCATAATGCATCTTGTGAGTGTAAAGGAAACATGGGACATTAATTTAAATTAGTGCTGTCAAATTGATTAATTGCGATTAATCACAACTAACATAAAAGTTTTTGTTTACATAATATATGTGTGTGTGTGTATATATATATATATATATATTATATATACTGTATACACACACAGACATATATTTATACATATACATAATAATATATATATATATATATATATATATATATACACACATATATATTGTGTAAACAAAAACTTTTATGTTAGATGCGATTAATCGATTTGACAGCACTAATTTAAATATATGATTTATTATTAATAGAATTAATATTAATTATTATTATGAATATTTTATTAAATAGTATTAACATAACTTATTGATTAATATTATTAATAATATATTATATATTATTTCATACTATTTTTTCACACAGATTGTTAGTTGTTGTTATATTCAGTTTATATCAGTACTCAGTTACATTGTTGATGTTTTCACACTGTTAGAGCAGTTTTAATCTCTAAATTTTCACAAGCACTGTGCTGGGATGAAAGTTTTGGGTGGGGCGAATGACTCAATATGTCCCCCTATACATGGCACCTATGAATGCATCTGTGTAATGTGTATCATCACCAGTGTTGCCAGACGTATGATAATTATCATATTTGTACGATAATTTTGACCTCTTACGATCAATAATGAAAAAAAAAAAAAAAACATAATGTACAATCATTTCAGAATTGTGAGACACTTCAAATGATGGTCGTTGTAATCATAGGGCTTCTATACTCATTGATCTAGCTGTGGATTCTACGTCTACCGTGAGAAGAACGTGAACGTGGTGTTACGCATGTCTTCCATCTCATCTCAAGTTATGTCTTCTCTGGCAATCATCGTGGAGAATGACTCTCTCGTGAGCACAAGCTAATGTACTTTTTGCATATTGTATACAAAGTTCATATCATTAACATGTCATTTACAATAAATATATGTACGTTTGACTCATGTACGATCATTTTCTTCCAAATACTATCATTTTGAGCTTCTGGTATGATACTTTGACATTTCCAATCTGGCAACACTGATCATCACATAGGCTATTGCAGCAATCAGCAAGTAAATCAATAAATCACTAAGTAAACAGCAAAATTCTTACCTTCCAAGTTCCTCTCCAATATCATAGAAATTCTCAACCTGCTGCTGCTTGAACACAGCCATTGTGATCTTATTTAAAACAAAACAAAAACTCTTCTTAGATTTACTGGACTCATATAACAAATAGTATACACAAAAGACTTACAATTGTTTAAAGAACAATATAAATTATCTGTGCATGTAAGTCAAAATGGCCCTTTAGGCTACTATAGGCTACAATAAAGCTGACCATACATAGTTTGTTGTGACCTAAATATTTCATTCATGATGGAGAGACAAATTTAGATCTTAGGCTACTCAAGTGTGCAAGATAACGACGAGGCCTCAACTATATTTAGCCTAAATTTATCAAAGGAAAACGGGCGTCTAAAATGGAAAATGAAAAAACAAACTCACAAAATGCAAAGTGGATTTTCTGACTTACAAGATGTGCTTCCCATGCTATTAGCAGATCTGATGTACCTTTTGATGTTATGTTAAAGGAGCTCATCTTGAGTAGGGCTGCACAATATTGAAGAAAAATGCGATATGCGATAACTCATTAAATAATGCGATATTCGATATGCGATACGATAATGCTTAAAGTGTGTAAAATGAACTTAAATTATCTTTAAAATATATTTAAAATTATATAACCTACATACTGTGTTTCACATTCTTTTTGACAAGAAAACATCCCCGTCCCCACAACTTCTGAAAGTGAACAGCAGTGTTTTACTGTAGCATAAGAAGTGTTATTTTAACATCAGTGTAAACCACGGGGTTCAGGGTTTCAGGTTATCCTACATTAGGTTTATTTAACAACAGAAATTGAATAATCAAATGTAAAAAATAAAACACTGCTTAGTTTTTTACTGTATGAATTAAAATATATATATGCTACTGATTCTTATTAAAGCTACATAAGTTATTCAGCCAAGAGCAGTGAATGATTTTCTCTTTGTCTTTTGTTCATGACCCCAGTTATTGCAAGTCGTTGCGATATGCATATTGCGATATACATTTGCGATATTTCGAAATTCGATATATTGTGCAGCCCTAGAAAGAAGCATTTTTACCTGACAAACATGACAGCTTTATCTAGCCTACTAGCAGTCACCCTAAATAGGTCTGATCGTCACAACACCGGATTACCATATGATCTCAAAAAGACGGTGTAGGCTACTGCACTTCTTTAGGCTTTCGAAAAAATATTTAGAAATATTCTAGTTACACAAGCACGAGCAGACATTCTGTAATAAAAAAAAAGTAACATTTAAGAGCTTAACCAAAGAGTTTTTGTGGAAAAAACATTAGTAGCCTACAAGCAAGCACAAGATCTACCTGTCATCACCAACAAATATGTTACGTTCTGAATCCTTTCATGCGTTTTTCACAGAGGACAGCGCACTCGTGAGTCCCAGCAGCTTGTTTCTAAAAGTGGACACGCCACCTGTTGAGCTCATGCCTGAGCGTAAAAACGACAACACACTGACAGGCTTGTCCCATGACTTTAAAAAATTAAAGTTCCCAACATAAAGGATTCTTCTGAATGATGTTGTCACCTGCCCGTTTAGTCGCTATGTCGCTCACTGCAGTCAGTTTCAGTCAGATTAATCAATGTTGTTCGTTGTCTCACTCCTCTCTTCTCTTTACTGCTGCTGACATGTGCAAAAAATTATCACTTTTAACACGTGGAAAATAGCCTAGTTGATTTAGTTTTTGCTGAAGTAATGAAACACTTGCAAATAGGCTAGTTACTTTTAAGTAAATATAATAATAAAGATCATGTCATACTTTTAACCAAGATTTATTTAAATAAGACATTTAGTTGTAGCCTACAGTAAAAGCTATCAAAAATATTAAATTAATTCAATAATTTAAATGTTCATCAGAAGAGGTGTATTCAAGTCATTGTTTGTATGATTGCTATAAATTCAAGACATAAAGTAGTTTTATGATCTCCTCCATGTGGATTTGATTTGGATACTCCTTTGTTTCGTCATGCAATTTACACAACCACCGTTACAGAAGAACGAACCTAGATTGGATAGGCTACATTTTTTTGTAGCCTTAATCTTTCTTTTTTCCCTCTTCCCCCTCAAAATGGACCTACCCGCTATCCAACTGCTATGCCTGGAGTAGAGAGACCGTTCAGTGGATGACCACACAAGGGACTCTTTAGAACTGGTGTGCCTAACTTACTACCTGAACCGTTCGCTCTGCATTTTTTACCCCAACAGTCCAAGGCACACCTGCCAGTGAACGGTCCTCTGGGATATTTCGCCGCGTATGTGGAATGGGTGCTGGTGAATAAAGGATCAGCATTCACCATCTGCCCCACTGTGGATGACATCACTAGCCCCACTTCAGCCCCAGAGCCCAGCCACCCTCCGCCTCCACGATTGGCTCCTCCCTCCCTCGGCTCCTGCATGACTATCACCCTTACGGCTCTAGCGGGCTCCCTCGTCCCTCCGGCTCCGTCTTGTTCAGACGTCACTCTGCCTACACTATACGGACTTCCGGGTCTCCGGCTGCGCCCTTCGGCTCCGTCGGGCTCTACCTTCCCTCCGGCTCTGCTTTGGTCTTCAGTCCCACTGGCTCCGCTCAGTCCTCTGGCACCCTGGCTCCCCCTCGGACACTCGTCGCTGCAGCGGTGCCTCGGTCGCCTGAATCTTCAGTGTGGACCCATCAGCTCTCCATATCCGCCTGTGTCTTCACCTCCATCGCCTCTGTCTCCGTCTGATGTCCAACTGGTTAAAATGGCTCCTTCCTCCGTCGACTCCCCTATGGGCCTTCATCCTGGCTGTTGTCTGGGTCCCCACCTGGCTTCCCCTGCTCCTGGCTCCTCCCTCATGTCATCTCCTCTCATCTCGTGTCCTACCCTTCGTCTGCTACACGTCGTCCTCCAGAGCTCCCTCCTTGATTGGACTTTTTATGGCATGGGGACGTGCCTTCCGGGAGGGGGGACTAATGTAACATGTAGTTCTATGTCTGTTTAGTTTCATTGTGTTTTGGTTCGGTTTTCTCTATTCTGGGATTCCCGAGTTCCCTGTGCTTATTAGTTTCTATAGTTCCTAATTTACGCACCTGTTCTGTTTTCCGTTGAATACTCCGTCTGTGTATGTAAGCCTTCAGTTCATTCAGTTCTTTCTTCAGTCTTGTTTACGCTTAAGTGTTTTTCTATGTGATCGTTTTTCTCCTGTGATCTCTTGCATGTGGTTTTTGATTTGTTAATAAAGACGGTTTATTTTGGACGCTCCTTTGTTTCGTCGTGTTATTTACATAGCCAACACTGTCATATTAGTTTTTAAATTTTATCTAAAACACTTACTAAAGATGAAATGCAAATATAGAGTCAATAAATATTTGGTTGAAATGTCTTTATGCTTTGAGGTCAATAATCAACATCATTGAAATGACTTCTATTAATTATAAGACTCTGAAACTTTTCTTTTCCCAGTTGAGTATATTCACTTATGTATTAATACTGTATAGTCTATGGAAATGTGCAGCGGTTGGCCTAGTTCCTGATCCAATCTATATTTTTAATCTTTAATATTTATAAGGATGGCAACTCTGGCGGAAGAACCATCCAAAGATAATGCAATGAAATCACATTACCTGTAAGTTGTTATTGACTAGGCAGATAAACTCAAACAATAGAACCTTTTATACTCGCGAGATTTACGTATGAGGAAACTAGGCAAATGAAGTGTGCCATTCTTCCTGTCGCAGTGAATGAGTGATGAATTTTTGAAGATGGTTTATTGGATGTGTGCAGTGCACTTGTGAGAAGCTCACAATGGAGCAGATAGAGGCAGCTATGTACCAGAAGATGAAGATATCTGAGAGATTAAATGAAAAGCAGATGGAAAGAACGGAGGGAGATCTCACCACGGATAGAGGACAGAGGGAGCCCATCATTAAGTGGTTTGTGGAGACTCAGGCTGTGCTCATCCTGTGTGACGGAAGTTTTCCACCCTGGTTCCAGGGCTTCATCTCCAGGCAGTAAGAACTAATGAGAAATAAGAAGTTTGGTAAAAGTAACTGTTTCACCATGATCTGTAAAACCATCTGAACGTATACTGTTCGGGTGCAGGCGACTGAGATCCAAATGTTTATGATTGTGTATTGAGGCAGTTGCACTGGTACACTGTGGTAACTGTTGCTGTTTGCAGTGAAGCAGAAGATCAGCTCCGAGACAAGAATGTTGGTTGCTTCCTTATCAGACTCAGTGAAAAAGCCAGTGGATATATTCTTTCATACAAGTAAGAATAAAGATTTCTCTGTAACACTTTACCATAAGATCTAATTTGTTAACATTATTATTATTTGCATTAGCTAACATGAACTGCAGAATAAACAATATAATTTTACAGCATTTATTAATCTTCTTTAATGTTAGTTCACAGCGCAATAACAAATGTTAGCAGATACAACGTTTGGTTTTAAAAATGTAAATGTCAAAATGAACAGTAGCTAAGTTAATAAATGATGTAGAAGCGTTGTTCTTTCTTAGTTCATGTGAACTAATGTAGTTTACAAACAAGATTTTGTCATTTTTATTAAATCCTAAGTATATAATGGCAAAAAAACCCCACAATGTACAGTTTGAAGCTGCTGTGTTCCGAGTTGTTTCATTTCTCTAATGCTTTATGTTCACAGAGGACAGGATCGTTGTCGCCATTTTGTCATAAATCAAACCAAGACTGGCATGTTCATAATTTCTGGTGATTCCACCACACACAACAGTCTCACAGAGCTGATCGATCACTTTAAAACCACACCAATCCAGCCTTTTGGAGAGTACCTGACTTCATACAACACAGAGATGGATTCTGTAGGAGAGGTAAAGTCAACCATTTTTGCATTCTTTGTAAAGGTGCACTCAGTAATTGTTCCTTATTAAAAAAAACTTTTACCCATAAAGAAATTGATACTTTTAAAAACTGTTTAAAGTCAAGTTGATGCATATTAGATGAAAAATACATTTAATCATAGCCTATTATAAGCTGTTTTATTTGACATGCTCCATATTAAAGGAACACGCCGACTTTTTGGGACTTTAGCTTATTCACCGTATCCCCCAGAGTTAGATACGTCCATACATACCCTTTTCATCTACGTGCGTCCCGTAACTCTGTCTGACGCACCCACCGCTAGCCTAGCTTAGCACAAAGACTGGAGGCAAACGGCTCCAGCTAGCATACTGCTCCCAATAAGTGACAAAATAACGCCAACATTTTCCTATTTACATGTAGTGATTTGTATAGTCACAGCGTGTACAAATAACAAGGTCACATGAGACACAGCCATCTTCTAACCGTATACATACTGGGAACTATATTCTGAGAAGGCGAAACACTGCTACTTGGGCGGAGGGATTATACAAATCACTATATGTAAATAGGAAAATGTTGCCATTATTTTGTCACTTACTGGGAGCAGTATGCTAGCTGGAACCGTTTACCTTCAGTCTTTGTGCTAAGCTAGGCTAGCGGTGGGTTCGTCAGACAGGGTTACGGCATGCACAGAGATGAGAAGGGTATGTATGGACTTATCTAACTCTGGGGGATACGGTGAATAAGCTTAAGTCCCAAAAAGTCAGCGTGTTCCGTTAAGATCACTATAGCTAAATACTATCTCGGTAATCTTTTGTTATTGGACAGTTTTGCTTGTGGAAAAACTAAATCATTGCTTACTGTGAATAAAGCACTTCTATAAAGGCATCAGAAAGGAAATTGTTTGCTTTAATGTCTAGGTGTTGGGCATATTGGCCAGCACAATATAAACAAAGAATTACTAAGTGCACCTTTAAATACATAACAAATAGAATACTAGCATGTCAAGAATTGTTTTACAATGTCTGTACTTTTGTGTTTCTTTCTTCTAGGATGCCACAAATGAGGTTTATGATGTGGTTAAAAATAAGCCCTGGGTTAATTCAGGAGTGAGCGTTAAGGCTCTAAGAAGTTTATGGGAACAAACTAACAATGTCCCGCTTAGCACGCCTCCCGTTCTGTCTTCTAAAAGTGGCCGGAAACTCACAACCTCCACCTCTATTGACAGGAACAGCCTGTCCCAGGTAACCATATCAGCTGCTTCCTTGGTTACTATCTCTCTGGTAACCATGGCTAATTCTGTGGCGTACATGATTTTTTTTACATATGTTAAAATTCATGTATGTACTGTATGGCTTCAATCATTAGGGTATGAAAATTCCACCGGTGCCAAAGAAAAGTGCACCACTTCGGAATTCCTTAAGCGCTGGTTTTCCAGGTAAAAATCCTTCACATGAACAACCCAGCTTTTCAGAATCAAGGACATCTGGAAGGTCAGGTGGAGACGAAAGAGTAAACGGCAGAAGTGATATCATAGACACTAATGGCTACAACCCTCAGTCAAAGTGGCCTCTCCACCATGAAAACGATCAGTCTGTAACCTCTAACTCTTGTAATCTTATGCCCTCCACCCCTAAACAACATCCCTTACTTCCACCCAAAACAGCCTCCTGCTCTTACGCTGTCCTCCAACTTAAAAAACACCACACTGGAGCTGGCCGAGTGCCACAAACTGACAAAGTAGCCCTACAGCCCAATCCACTCTACCAGGCCTCGTCCGTGGTTAACTCGGGGCAGAAGGACCAGCCAGGGCTAGTGTATGACAACCGTGCAAAGCCCATCGACAACATCCTTTTAGCAGAAAACCACTATCAAGACATACTTGAACAACGTGACAATGACACCTATGAACACATGCCTGAGAGCAACACCTATGAGGACATTCGAGTGACAGACAGCAATACATATGCAAGTTTGGATGAGATGCAGCCACACACACAAAACATCCTGGGGAAGAAGGTGAGATGAGACCTGACATAATTACAAACAAATATACATCATTTTTGCATTAATTTATGTTGTGAAAAAAAAATGCTGAAACTGTTGTTTTTAACAGAATCATAAGTGGTGGAAACTTCGTCTGGAGAACAAGAAGTCATAGTCATCATATTATTTGAAGAAACACCACAGTTATAGGTGAATGCAAAAGCTACACATTTAAGTTTAGAATTATAAAGTCATAATTTTCATGTTAGTGTGTGCAGTAACTTCAGTACAGTATGGCTTCCACAGTTGCAAAATGCTAAACATTGTTAATGCAAATACAATGGTACAGAGATATTATTATGATAAAACATATTTGGAAAATGTATTTGAATACCTGCTCTGATTATATATATAGTTTTTGTTGCACTCCTGCTGTTTTTCTGTCTTTATCTTTCAATGGTAGATTACATGAGCACAGCACAGCCTGTCACATTTAAACCTAGAGTTTCTGTAAACCCAATCCAGCAACTCCACACTGTTTGTAGTCTTTGTCTACACATTAGAACCCATAACACCACACAGCATAACTCAATAAAGCATTGAGATAATATTACAGTAAGTGCTCTGTATGAGGTTAGTATTGAGTAGATTGATTGCATTGTTCTTGTCTCCTTTAAAGTGATGTGTTCCCCCATTTTATATTCATGCATGGAATAAGCTGTAGAAGTAGAAGCAGTATAGAATATAGACCTATACAAAACCATGCCTTTCTGTCATGCCTATTTTGTGCCCTCCATTATACACCATCCACTGCAATTCAGTTAAAGCTTGTCTATGGATGGTATCTTTGAGCCACTGAGCCATTTCCACTGGGTTTGGACTCTAAATATTGATACATTTACAACCTCATGATGGATTGGTGAGCTGCATAACAGCCTATTATGCTATTTAATAAACTATGCTTGCATTGTTTTAGCCATCAAAATGACCTGCCCTATGGGCGTCACTGGCTGTAATAGATTAATGTGTAATGTTTAAAGAGAGTTGATGATTCATTTCATGATAATTATATATGCTTCATTATAGAGAATCATTACAGAAATGATCAAGTGATTTCGTGTCAATTATCTGGTTACACACACCAACCTCACTTTCTGAACCAGTGAAACGAACTATAAGTATGCTGCATTTTAAAAATCACTATAGGCTATCTGGTATTCTTACACGATAGGCTGGTTCATCTTTAAAAGTTAATTGCTGTCGCCAGACAGGCCCATACCAGATTTTCAAATCTGCTGCTACCACTTTTTTACATTTCAGGATAGATTAAATGCAAACACGTCCAAAGCACTGACGCAATTCGAGATTGTTTACTTATCATCAGTCCCGTTGTTGCTCCATAGTGTTGCTCCAGAGAAGCGGACTATCTCCTCAGGGACTCTACGGCGGTGAAGTACCGGTCTCCTCCAGCTGGCGGTGACACAACCACAATTCACACTTTATTGTTTACAAACCTTTTTTTCCCCCAGTATTCTAGTTTATCAGTTATAATAAACTTGGTAGCCCTCATTGTCATTAAAACGTTTTTAAATAAAATTACAAATATATATAAAATTTGATGCCATAATAATTTATTAATGTTTTTATAATAGTAGGCTGAAAGATGCTACCTTTGGCGGAGAATATTAGCATATGGTGGATTCAAGGGAAATTCGGGATAAACAAATGGTTTGTACCTAATGATATCATAGCTAAAATTCAGAAACCATGTGGTTATTACGACAAAGTAAAATTACACCACATTATGAATAATCTGAATCAGAAAGTCAGGTATTTTCCCAAATGTAAGTAAAAGTAAAGGCTGTCTCAATTCTGAAGCTGCTTCATTTCGTGACCCCGGAAATCGATCAAAGAGCTGCACAACGCGAACAGAGGAAACTCCCAAAGTATTTAGGAAAAGGAAAAATATACGGTTGCATCCCATGCGGAAGTCTTTTTTGCCGAAATACCTGACGGACGCATAAATTCACCACCTCCTTTACATCTGGGACAACCATGGACACAACTGCTTGCAGTTATACATCTGAAACTGCATACATTTCACATATAGGCCTACTTCAACAGTGCAGTGCATCGTTTAATTAAACATTAAAAATGTATCACTGAACAAATCAGTGAATTGATCTTAATAGTGAACGGGTTTAAAATCCCCAGCACTAGCACAGCTTTTTAGACAAATCAAATAATTAATATAACCATATCACTTACATATCAAAATACAAAACTTTGTTGAAAGAAAAAAATGCAAGATATGAACAAGCTTCACCAAGAGTACAGTAGCCTACGTTTTGTTTTACTATTTTTCAAACCAAAAAGTAACTCAAGAATATGGAAGCCTAAATTCATAAATTTAAACATGTTTTCACTTTTTTTTATGAATACGAATCACATTATACTAAACGGTCCATTACCTTGTTCCATTAAGATTTATACAAAATGTTTTATTAATTTACTCATTTAGAATTAAATTATTCATTCAGTTTATTCAATTCAGTTTGATGGAATTTTACTATAGTCTACAATTTAAATTTAAATGTAAAGAAAAATTCACATAGGGAAATAAATCGTAGGGTAAGCAACTAGGAGGTAGGCTAAATAGGAAATAATTATTATTAAACTATAAAATAGTATAATAAGTATAAACTAATAAATAAAAACTAATAATTATGACAATAAAAGCAATAGGCCTATATTATGATTTTTTATGTCATAATTGTGACTTTTGATCTCATAATGTTTTATTTCTTTATGGCCATCCTCTTCATGGTAGCAGGGACTTTTTAAGTCATCATTATGAAGTGATCATTATGAATTTTTTGTGGGGAAGGGAAAGGGACTTCCACACTAGCACCTACTGTCGCTCTTGACGTTTATGGCTTCGCGATGGCGTCACGACAGACACGCCCAGTCTTTTCCTCACTGCTGTGTGCAGAAAAGTCAGGAAACACAAGTTCAATCGCATCTTTTATGTACCGTTAGCCGAATACCGCTACTCTGCTACCGATCCGAAGCAAGGTAGCCAGGCAGGAGAAACAGGAAACATGGCGAAAACGTATGACTATCTGTTCAAATTGCTGCTCATCGGAGACAGCGGGGTGGGCAAGACGTGTCTGCTGTTTCGATTCAGTGAGGACGCGTTTAACACCACTTTCATCTCCACTATAGGTCAGTTTAACACTATGACTATTTGAATTGTATGTATACATTACAGGAATGTTTACTGTGTAACGTTAGTCCTGCGGGAGGAGAAATAAGTTGTTATAGAGATACATGGAGGTTTACATACATGTGACTGTCTGTTGGAGTGACAGGAAGAGGCCGTGAATGTGACAGCCCGTTTACTGAGCTATTCATCGACATGTTTATATTAGCGTTTAAAATGACAAACAACCGATTTTCCATGTCAGGATCAGTTGGCATACTACTTTTATATGTAATTTGAATAAAACGTGAGAGGATGCTGTGTTTATATAGCTAGCATGATGGCAGCCTGATTAGCTGTTCGCTAGCAGTGTGGGCTGGACTGCACTTTCGTTTCTGTGGTTAGAGAACGTTTAGGTGTTTAGATGAGTAGTATGAAGCTGCAGACTCGGAGCCTGCTGCATCTACAGTCCCGCACCCAGAGTCCCGCATTCTCAGACCCCTCGTTTTTCGAGACAGCGCCTCCTATCAAATTAGATCGGATAAACATGTGAAGAACTTAAGCCGAAACGTGAGTATCGTCAATTTTATTTAGCGAATCATACCTCATTCGGTTTCTTTTTTAATCAAACTACTTTATAGCTCATCGATACACCAACATATGAATAGTCCATTTAATATTTGTAAAGTAGTTTGTAACAAAATTTGAGCCGTTAATGTATGTTTTTTCGCCTTTTTTCCCAGAAAATATTTTGATAGCTTACGTTAGCCTTTAACCTTGGACTTTTGGTAGACAAGCCATTGTAAAAATTTGATTAAAATTAGTTGACATTAAAGTAGACCAATTAAATACATTAAGTGTGTTAATATCAAAGAATGTCATCATTAATTATTTAATCAGATTCACCATTTTACCTTTTTTTTAATTACCGGACCTTTTTTCCTAAAACTATTAAGTTGAATTAATTAATGCCGGAGTAATTATTTTACTTTATATAATTTATGTAGACTACTTAAATTTGTTATTATAAAACGTAGTATTAAAATGAATCAATATTAATTTAACTGATATGAAGTTGTTGCCAGCCATTTCCTCCGTGGCCCACTTATCACCCTAGGTAGGTATGCTTGTAATTTGCATTTGCAAAAAAATATAATTTATTATTACACAATATTTTTGATAATGGCATTCATCTTTTATTTTAGTGAAGTCGAGGAATTTGACAGAGCGATTGCAAAAAGAAGGAATATTCGCCTACCAGAAATTATTTTACCTTATGCATTTACATTTTACATTTATTCATTTAGCAGACGCTTTTATCCAAAGCGACTAAATGAGGAGTTTTTTTTTTTTTAATGCAACTGAAGACGAAAAGTAAAGTCAATAACACAATTCTTTCCTTTTTTCTTTCCTTTGTCCTGTTTACAGCAAGATGATGCTTAGGTGATCGTTAAATAAAGTACAGAATTGTTTATTATTGGTGTTTTGTCTATTCTTATTTGAGTTTTGCTTCGCATTCAAAATATCAAAAAACAGGTTTTGTAATGTTAGCAGGTATAATGTTAATTAGACCATTATTGAACTGAAAGAAAAATTGGAATTTGAAAAAAAAAAACACATTGTAGCAATACAGTATAATATCACATAATATTTTTCAGAAGATAGTTCAATATGCAATTGCGACTTTATTTCTCAGAATTGCGACTTTATATCTCGCAATTCTGAGAAAAAGTCACAACTCTGACTTGATATATTGCAATTGTGAGAAAAAAAAATCAGAATTGTGAGATAAAAAGTCGCAATTATTATTATTTATTTATTATTCAGTGGCGGAGTCAAGCTTCCATAGTAATTGTATGCCTTCCATCAGTAATTTTCTTTCAATTACACCCACGCTCAAAAAATAACTACTGGGTAATTTGTTAGTCAGAGAACACAATGAGTTTTTTTTGGCACATGCATTAAGCAGGGAACACAAATATTTTAAATAAAACGAGACCGTATTGCATCCTATTGTTTTCAATGGCATTTGGATAAGGGTGTTATACGATTTTCCGAACAGCAGGAGGCGCTGTCTCGAAAAATGAGGGGTCTGAGAATGCGGGACTCTGGGTGCGGGACTGTAGATGCAGGCTCCGAGTCTGCAGCTTCATAATGTTGGTTTAGATTCACACTAAACAAAAGGTCAAGGGGGCCAGAGCCAGCACTTTACTTGGATAAGATTAAAAAGCGGATTTGTGTGCAGTCACAAGTGAATTATATAAAATATTAGAATTTTTTTTTTTTTTTTTTTAAATACACTTTAACCTTAAAGTTGGCATGAAATTACAATTATTTTCATGCCAACTTAACGTTTTCTAAACTCATGTTATTGATTGTACTGTGAACAATTCATCTGTGCATGTTTCATGTTTCATTCATTCAATATGTTTTGACCTCAGAATGTCTTAACTGGACCTTCCAGTGAAACGACAGCCTTTTCTCTGGTGACGTATACACGACTTCTCCAATAATCATTAAGTCTGCTTAAACTTCGCCCCAGCAGACGCGTGTTCATCTGCCCTCCACTATTGACTGCAATGCACACATCTCAAAATCCAATCTGCAACCGGTGAATTAAACCAAGACCCGCCCTACATATTTTCTTTTTTTTTTGATAATCTGATTAGTCATAATACAGGAAGATGTGTCACTACTTCCGTTTCATTGCAACTTTAACACTATTATTACCTTGAAGCAGTAAACTGTTGAAGTCATCTGACCTATAGTGTTATTCCGGGATAGGAACCCCTCAAAATAAGAATGTGCAAAATCATTCGTCACAAGCAATTGTACACATACATGGACTTGTTCACCAGGCTTATAGTTCTTGAACACGTTATTTGTTGTGATATTTTTGACACAACTTTGGGAAGGCTCGTCTCTACCGTGGACCAATATGTCATTTCCTGTGTGAAACCTGTGCGAGAGTTCCTTGACCTTTTGTCATTGTTATGCCACAGACTTCCCCTATTGCCATGGACAATACTGCTGTGTCACATCCCGTCCCATGTCCTGTCCGAGCTTTCACTGGTGGCAGGATTGTGTGCCTCAATACACACACTTCCAAGTTTTCTCATAATTGCCATAAGCAGAGGATCACATTCTGATGCTACCAAATGTAACAGTTTTACATGCATTGTGTGTAAAGCCTTTTGCAACACTGAAGTAATTTAGTTGGTCAGGCATATGTTAAACCATTCTGACCTTTCTACACATTCCATATCCATGGTTACACCATGAAAACGTGCTAATGGGTCGATTCCCTTTTCAGTGGAAAGAGTTGTGATGTGTTCTGAGATGAGTCAGTTTTCACAAAGTGTCATAATAGGACTCCAATGTGCGAATACAAGGTACTGAGATACAGTGTTTAACTTATTTCTAAACATTATTTGCAGGAATTGACTTCAAAATCAGAACAATTGAGCTGGATGGGAAGAAGATCAAGCTTCAGATCTGGTGAGAGAACGAGTCTGCATTATACATTATAAAGCAGAGATGCCCAAACCTGTGGAAAGATTTGGCCTGCCGTGGCATGGGGAAAAACATGCCATTGAAGCATATCTTCATTTGCTGGATTCATCTACTGGCTTCCTATTATTGTTTGAATGTGGAATATTTAAGTACATTTCATAAAAAAAACAAAAAACATTTTATAATATAATATTGTTGGAAATTATGCAAAAATGTTCGGCCCACAGCCCTCAATCAAGTTTTGATTTATGGCCAAGACTGGTATATAAAGTATCATTGTATACATACAATATTTAAAATGTGTGTTTTAAATTTACCTTAAAGGGATACAGCCGGACAGGAGAGGTTTAGAACCATCACCACTGCATATTATAGAGGAGCAATGGTAAGCTATAATGCCTTATTATTTTGAGTAAATAATGCCGGATATTCTTCTGCATGTGGTTACTATTCATAAGCTATGTTTTTGTTTTTCTTTCACTTTCACAGGGAATTATGCTGGTGTATGATATCACAAATGAGAAATCATTTGACAACATCAGGAACTGGATCAGGAACATTGAGGAGGTGAGAAACAGAGCTGATGCTGGAGAAAATAAGCATGAAGTTTTCATTTCGTTTTGTGAGTCTGTCATATGGATTCACTTCTGTCTGTTTTATCAGCACGCATCATCAGATGTGGAACGGATGGTATTGGGTAACAAATGTGACATGAATGACAAGAGACAAGTTTCAAAAGAAAAAGGGGAAAAGGTATGTATAATTAATGACTTGAGATTACTGAAAAATCTATTTTCTGAAACAAATCTTGCTCAAAGGAACTGCCTGAACAAGCTGTGTGTAAAATGCTGATGTGTTTATTTAAACAGTTCCTTTTTTTTTTTTTTTTTGCTACAGCTAGCTATTGATTATGGAATCAAGTTCTTGGAAACCAGTGCAAAATCTAGCACAAATGTTGAAGAGGTGGGGGAAAATTGTCTAATGTTGATCTAATTTGATTCATACCATGTCATACCATCCGATCGAGTGTCATATCTCTGTTTTCTTCAATTCTAGGCCTTTGTCACTCTTGCTAGGGACATCATGACCAGACTAAACAGAAAAATGGTGAGAATGCTGATGTAGAAAATGTTTATACATTTTTTTTTTTATCAACATCATCAAAAAAAAGAAAAGAAAATTGATGCGCTTAGTACTGCTCACTGACTCAAACACGATAGTATGTTAATATTATTGAAATGTGGCTTTATCTCTGACACTAATGCTGAATGGATTCTTGTTTGCTTGCATCATTGTGTTTAGAATGAGAATAACCCTTCGGGTGGAGGAGGAGCAGTGAAAATCACAGAGAGTCGGTCCAAGAAGCCAAGCTTCTTCCGCTGCACTCTGCTCTAACCCAGCAACTCCTGCAGCCTCAGTGTGTGAATGACTTCAGTCATTTCTTTGTGTGTTTGAGCTCGGTGTGTGTGTGTGTGTGTTTATGCGAGAGTTTACAGTACCACTGGACTTTCAGCTGTTAGCTGCTGCTGAGAGCTCTGGACTTTAGTCTGCCTCATCTAAGGCCTGAAGAAAGTATGCTAGATAAAAGACTCTTGAGCTGTTCCCAAAACATTTCTTTTAAACCAAAATATCCATCAACCTTAACCCTCCTTGGGCCAGTCACAATTTAGTGTAGCCTGATTTAAATTTGATTTGATTTTTTTTTCCCTTTAAAATGTCAGTAATTAATTATATATAGACAATTTATAGTTACATTGATTTTAAAGTGCTTTGTTAAAGCACAGTTTAATGAAGGAAAGAATATGAAGAGATTACAGATATCAAACATCTGCCATTATGCAGTTTTTGGCAATAAAGTAGCGAATGAAGAACCTGATAGTTTGACAGCTAAATATTGGTTAAACTGAAAGACATATATATAATTTTTGTTGTCGTTGTATGTTTTTTATCTACTTAAAGAAGTTTTTAGTTACTGTTCCAAAGCAGCAATAAACTGTTGAATATAAAGCAGCGTTCCACAGGTTGTAGTCTTCCCCGTTTCCCTGACTTTACGTTATTAACCTTAATTGTAACAGAGACCAAAGTAAAAAGAAATCAAAACTGTGATTAATATTAAGTCAAAATTTCTCTTTCTTTTTTGGTTGTAATTTCTCATATATTACATATTGAGCATGAAAAGAGAGCGAAAGAATGAAAAGAGAGGGCTAGGACCCTTTTCCTAATGCTTGTTGAAGCAGCAGCAGCCAGCTAGGCCCTGTATATTAGTATATACAGTATTACATTTACTAATGGTATTATATTTTTATACGTAAGCATCTTTTACTCACCACTTCATATAAAACATGTTAACCTGTGCTTATGTGAGATTTATTTGTTAATACTTATTTTTTAAACTCATTTAAATGTCGTCACAGTATTCTGTACATTGTCTTTTTTTAATTCCCTCTTTTATAAGACTCTTATGAGTGTGAAGTCATGTAGTGTTTACAATAACCACACTGCAACAATATCTTTTTTTTAAGTCGTGCACTGTTATCTGTGTGTGGGTCTCTCGTAGAGCCTCCTCACTTCATAAACCACTTAAAGTCCTGCTTGTGAAGTCAGCCACTCAAAAAACGAGTGCAAGATTGCACTAGCTTGATTGTGTTCAAGTGTCCTCTGAGCTTATTGGGCTTTTACCAGGCCCAAATGGAACCTGCAGACTCTTATCGCTGATTTCAGGGGGGGACATCCATTGAAATTCTGCTGAATGGTTTTAAACATGGTCAAATTTGTTAACCAGAGCTGAGAGTACTAAACTCTTATTACCTTTGAGCATATCAGACGTTCAATTTCTGCGTAAATCTGCTAATTCTCCCATGTACAGATTCCATGTGGGCCTGTTACAAATTCAAACTGAAACGCTGAGAATCTACAAATTTCAGAATTCACAGTCACTTAAGTTACTCAGAACGAATGAATGATTGATTCTACTGTTTATGTTTAAGGGTGTACGATTGCTCGAGTTCCATTGGCTGTTTTGTATCTGTTTGATAGAACCGCTGCTCGGAGGTGTGCCATATCCACTTAAAGGGATAGTCCACCCAAAAAAAAAAAAATTCGCTCATCATTTACTCACCCTCATGTCATTCTAAACCTGTATGTCTTTATTTGTTCTGTGGAACACAAAAGAAAATACCTTTGGAACAAGAAATGTATTGTTGTTTTTTGTCCATACAATGGAAGTCAATGGTAACCAAAACTTTTGTGTTCCGTAGAAGAAAGTAAGTCATACAGGTTTGGAATAACATGAGCTTAAGTAAATGATGATATATTTTTCATTTTTGGGTGAGCTATCCCTTTAATGGCCCTGTAGTCATGTTTTTGAATATGCATGCAGGCACATTTGCATATTTTTCAATGAAACAGTGACAGCACTCAACCTCCCATATGAGCATAAAGTCTTACTGACTATTCAATGCAAGCTTTTGTCCTATTTTATAACGTCTTCCTTGATTTTCTTGTCTGTTCTATAATATGTCAGAATGTCTGTTCTATAATATGTCAGAGTTAACTGATTATGTAAAAAAGATTAAAATATCTTTTCTAAGTTATTTACATGTGCCCGGTTTTTTTTTTTTTTTATGGTGCTTTTTCATATAAGATAATATATCATTTATATGATATTATAATATTTTTCTGCTTTATTTGGAATGGGAATTTGGAAAGATGTGAAGTTGTTGAATAATAAGCAGCATCACTGAAAGTTAAATTTCCCTTTATTTTGAAAAATGGGATATTTAATATCTACAGCACAGAGGTAGACCCTTATTTCCCTTTTCATTACCAGGTTTTATTACGTACCTCATAAATATGAATGAAGTATGCCTTTTAGCTAAGATGTCAGTGCATGAGCATAACTAGTGTTAGTTAGAAGCGTATTCCATACGGGAAAATAAAAAAAAAAAACAGCACTTAATCTGCTTCTTTAAGCTTGCACTCCTGCGATTATCTTAATAAAATTATGTCTCTCTAGAGGGTCTGGAGTTATTGGTGTTGACTTCAAAGGCCCCAGCCAGGTCTTTCACACTACTGGCTGCTCGAGGTTTATCCAGGACGTCCCCTGTGGCCTTCACCTTTCGTGGATTAGTGTTCAGACTCTTAGATCTGAGTGAGGGGTACATCCTGTCCTCTGCTACATACAAGTGATCTGAGTCTGTCAGCTCTTCTCTCTTCTCTTCTCCCACCTCTGTTTTGGTGCTTTCGCTATTTGCCTCCGTCTCATTCTCGTCATTCTTCTTCTCCTCGCCTTCCTCTTGTTGCGTTTTTGTCTTCTTGCTCTCCTTAGAAGCTCCTTCCTTATCTTGGTCCTCTATCTGTCTTGATTTCTCTGAAGATGTCTTGGGTGAAAGGCCGAACGGGGAGGGATGAACTTTGTAATCGAAGCGTGGAGGCCAGCGACCTAGCGTTGGCGATCTGCTTGCTTGATCCTGTAGGCCGTGAGGCTCCGAAGCCCACGTGTTTTCCGAATTGCCCAACCTCGACTGTGCAACGGAGACATACAGTGTACTGCTTTGGGATCTGTTCCCGTACGAAAGCGAGTTACTTTGAGTTTCAGTTGGGTACTGCCTCAGGGACTGCGCCCTTTCCAGTGGATGTGCCATTGCTGCGTCTATCCTAGCTTCTAGCAGAATATGTGGGTCTTTAGGGAGATGAGCGGAGGTGAGTTTTGGGGATTGAGAACTCTGGCCTCCGCCTTGTGACTCACAGGGAGAGATGAGGATGTCCACACTGGAGCTGGAGCGTGACCTCTGCCGAAGGGGGACCACTTCCAATGTGGGACCGTAGGATGAAACATGTTGAGGATTTAGAAGGAGCTCGCCGCTGCCAATACTGCCACGATTCTCTGTTTGGCCCTTCCTGTCCCCTGACATCTCATCACCACGGTCCTCGGCATCCAGGTGCCAGCGGTACAAACTGTAGCCGTCAGCACTGTTGACACTGCCGCGACGAAGCAGGCCGGATTGGTCGACGGCCACTGTGCTCCCGGATCGAGAGCGGACCAGCTCGCAGCGGTCGATGCCGGCCAGCCGCTCCAGCGCGTGCATCATGCGGCCAGAGAACTCCTCCAGCTGAGCCAAGCGCAAGTCTATTGTCTGAAGAGAGGCTTTCATGGAGTGCTCTCGTTCATTCACCTCCTCCAGGCGCATGGACATGTTCTCGACCCTGCAACAGCAAGAGTTCAAATGGTTGTTGTCATTTTAAACTCAATTGTTATTCTAAATGCAGGGCTCAACAATAAGAACGGCCTGTTTGCCCAAAGCCAGTGTGCGAGAGTTTTGGGCCAGCTGACAGAACTGTCACTGGATCTTTTGGGCCAGTGCTACATTACCGGTGAACATTTTACATTCATTGATTCAGTACTTCAATTTTGTATGCTTTTTAAACTTAAATGTGATGGATTCTACATCGTTGTTGCATATTCTGCTTATTTGTCACCAAAAGAAAGTTATCAATCTGGCTAGATGTCAAATCCTGGATTTGGTGAAATTGCAAAAATAAAAATAGATCATTCTGCAGCAGAAAAAACTTGTTGAGCCCTGAAACTACATTTGCAGGTGCAGTTGTTGTTTTCCATCCAGTACCTCTGGGACGTGATTCGGATTCGCTCATCATTGGAAGAATGCGTTTCGTCCTCCTTCTCTCTAAAGTACTCCTCCACACACTGTTCCTCAAACTCATACAGACCCTTCAGTTCCTCCAGACTCAGAGTCAACTCTGAAAAAAAGAAAAAAGATGATAATAGCCAGTTTTTAAATAAGTTGCTATACCATTGATAGACTGAAGCAGTAAAAACGAGTAACAGGAGTAATAACTCAGCCCGCGGTCTCTCTCGTCCAGCTCCCCTTCTTGTTTCTTTCTGCAGCGGCAGCACAGGCGCTTCAACACAATGTATATGTGGCTAAAGATGATGAGAGGAGGAGGAAGCACTGGTCTGTCATGGAACGTCATGATAAGCTGGTAGCGCTGGAACTTCCATATTTGGTTGGAGATGGATTTCACTTCAAAGAACGTGTTACTGTGAAGGGAATGAGTTCTCTTGATGAGTTGATAATGAATAAATGAGAACATAATACAGTGCTACGGCTCACATCGCTGCTTTATGTTACAGGGTAAGCGTTATATTTCGTCTTTGACTCACTTGAATACAGCAATGAGCAGGTTGACCAGTAGGATGTTGGCTACCAATAGGTAACAGGCCATGATGGCAGGTGTGAGCCAGGCCCCAGGTATACACGGAGGGAGCTTTTTTCCATCTTCATCATACATATTTTCACCACAGGGTGCTGTCATGCATAACAGAGGTTAAGATGCAATCATGACGTAATTCTACAGTGTTTGATAATTACACTGAATTGTGGGTATAGTGGAAGAATTTTACACTCACGATTAATCTCCATCGCATAGACTAAGAGAATGTAGAAAAGAAAGAGAGAAAGCACAGATAAAAACTGTTTTAATCATTTCACAATCAGCCAACTATATGTTGGCAATATCTTACAGCGCATTATGAAGATTAGTTAAAGAATTTTATACATCTCTTTTTAAGTGAAATTAGAAAAGATACACCACTGTTCAAAGGTTTTCGGCCAGTAAGATTTTTTTGAAAGAAATTAATACTTTTATTAAGCAGGGATGCATTAAACTGATCAAAAGATTTCTATTTCAAATAAATACTGGCATTTTGAACTTTCTATTCATCAGAGATTCAGGGACAAAGATTATCACAAAAATATTAAGCAGCACAACCATTTTCAGCATTGATGATGATAAGAAATGTGTCTTGAGCAACAAATCAGCATATGAGAATGATTTCTGAAGGATGTGACACTGAAGACTGGAGTAATGATGCTGAAAATTCATTTCAAATTACGTTTTAAATAATAATAATAAAAAATTCACAATAGTATTGTTTTTACTGTATTTGTGATCAAATAAATGCAGCCTGGGTGAGCATAAGAGACTTAAGTTTGCACTGACCCCACATTTTTGAACGGTAGTGTACTTCATGACATTCAATAATTTATGTTTTAAGTCATTTCATAACAATACTTTCACATATACATGTGTACCATATAATGGTACAACTACCATTTTGTGTTTTATATGTCCTTTGTTATACTGTTATAGATATTATTGTTATATATATATAAAAAAAAATATTACTTAATGTAATTTTTAAATATGAACTACTATACTATTTACTATACTATTTATTTACATTTATTCATTTAGCAACTTGCAAATGAGAATATACAAGCAGAAGAAATGTAACCAAGGGATACAACAGTTAGTGCTACCAGCTACCACACATAAATACCAGAGTAGCAGAATGCTTGAACAGAAATGTAAAAGTAAAAAAAAAACTTCAGTCAACAACTATGAACAATTAGAAGACACAGCTACAAACCTAAAACTCACAAGCGGGGTAGGTAAAGACCAGCACTGTCACACACTCAGTCCATCACACATGATTCAGTAGAGGGCGAAAGCCACGGCAGTGTGAATGGTCACATGATCAGGAGATGAGACACAAATCTTTCTGCAGAGTTCACAGATACAGAAAGGGTGGAATGGAGACCAGACGTATCATCCACACATGAATCAGGAAACAGAATCTTACTATGAATTCTAGTCTTACGGTCTATCGAGTCAGCAAACACTTCTCCATAGATCATCCAGTAGGGCATGTAGAAGATATTCCTCGCCAGACGCCACGTCGGCTCCTCGTCCGGGTGCAGGATGGCCTGACGTGCCACTCCGAAGCTCATGAGAACCACCAGCATGATCACCACAAAGTACAGCATGTCAATCATCTGCACACACACACAAATAAAACACCATTATTGTTAGGAAAAACAAACAAACAAAAAGCTTTTGAGCCATTCATATTCAAAGTTTTCATGTTAGTTCTCACCATTTTACCAATCATCATGACATACGGTCCCAAATACTTGTTAACTCCAAAGATGTCGAGGACACGAATGTACCAGAAGATGATGTCCACACAGTAGATGACGCGTCCGTAGCCCAAGTAAGGCTCATTCTGCAAGCGCAGTAAAAGCCCCATCAGGAATGTGGTGATGGCAGCCAGATCAGTGATATTCCAGTACTCTTCAAGCCATACGTTTATCTTCTGTTTCAGCTTTCCCGGCTCTGACATCAGGATCTACACACAAGCACATGCGTCCAATGAAGGAAACACAAAAATATAACGATATAGCAACTTCACCTACACTAGTACTTCACCTGTCTAACTTTCTCCAGTCCAAGAGTGATGATGTAGGAGATGACGATCCATTCCTGCAATGATGGCCATCTCTCCATTTTCACCAGGATGATGTAATTATACAGCATCAGGTATACCAGGTAGGCAGTCTGAGTAGATACATAATAATTGTTTTGTTTTTTCTTCAGTTTATGATGTTATAAACATGTGCTACAACAAAATTTTGACTTCACATACCGTATTGAACCAGAACTTGGTATACGGAGCGTTAAAGAAGTAGTAAATCTTCTTCCCAACAGGCACTCGTTTCTGTCTCTTTTTACCATCTTCCTCATCACCTTTCTTAGATGCTGCGTCCATGCTCACAGTGCCATCCTGGCAATAAACATCCATGATGAGAGTTCCATAAAAATATACAGAATATATTACAGTATATTATATCTACAGTTCAAAAAGTTTGGGGTCGGTAAGGTATTTTAAAATGTAGTTGAAAGTCTCTTATGTTCATCAAGGCTGCATTTATTTCATCAAAAGTAAAAAATGCAATTATAGTAAAACAGAAATATTGTAAAAATAACTAAATATTACAAATAAAAATAACTAATAACTTTTCTATTGTAATATATTTTAAATTGTAATTTATGCCTGTGATGTCAAAGCTGAATTTTCAGCATCATTACTCCAGTCTTCAGTGTCGCATGATCCTTCAGAAATCATCTCAAATACCTTTATTATTATTATTATTATGCTACTTAATTTTTTAAGTTTAATAATTTAATTTTGTGACGCATTTTTCAGGATTCTTTGATGAATAGAAAGTTTAAAAGAACAGCCTTTATTTAAAATCGAAATCTTTTAAAACATTATAAATCATTTTTTTATTTATCCTTGCTGAATAAAAGTATTATTTCTTTCTTAAAAAAATTAACAACAAAAAAATAATAAAAAAACACAATGGTAGTGTACATATATTTACCTTGCCAGATTTGTTATCATCCTCTTTGTCTTTGAGCTCTTCTTTGTCTTTGGAGTTTTGGTAAGACAGATCATCTCCAGTTCGGAAGTCAAGGAGAAGGATGGCTGGAGGAAAAATGATTCCAAGGATCACCTAGGAATGATATTGAATGATAAAAACGTTGATATATAACACTTAGAGTCTATGGCTTATAAATGTGGTGTGTTTATTTTTTATTGCAGACCTTGAGTCCATTGCTCTTGCCCACCCGCAAGCATCCCATCCACATGTCAGTGAGCAGCATCTGGCTGCAGGTGTGGGCTATAAAGTCTCTGTGTTTTGCAGCCACAGCCAGTTTCAGACAGGTGGAGTTACTCCAGTTCTTCAACTCATATGTCAACAGTTTCATGGCCACCTGTTCATCATGTTTGTATGACTGATCTAGCAGCTCATATGCTAACTGACCAAATTCCCTGAGTGTGAGAGGGAGAAGAGATGTTTTATGTGAGAAGTGACTGTGTGACTGCTTGATTTAGAAATAATAGTGGGGGGAAAAAATAGTTAAAAATAGTTATATTGTATTGTATTGTATTATATTCTGTTCCATGCAACCTAGTACTGTTTTGCCCTTCCTAAATAAAATTATAGATAGACTATACTATACGCAAGATTTTTTCTTAAAGACATGTATACTTTTACTCAACAATGAAAGTGTCAATAAAGACATTTAAAATGTTACTAAATATTTCCATTTAAAATAAATTCTGTTCTTTTGAACTTTCTATTCATCAAAGAATAATGAAAAAATGTATCATGGTTTCCACAAAAATATTAAGCAACAGTTTTCAACATAACAATAATAAATGTTTTTTAAACACCAAATCGGCATATAATAATGATTTCTGAAAGATCATGTTACACTGAAGACTGGAGTAATGATGCTGAACACTCAGCTTGCCATTTTAAAATACACTAAAATATATTTCACAATATTACTGTTGTACTGTATTTTTACATGGCCCTGTAAAGCCCTGGTGAGCGTTAGAGACTTCTTTTTACCCATCATTAAAAAACATTAAAAAAAACTTACTGGCTCTAAACAATTAATAATATAATATAACAAAATATAATAATATTCCTCACTTTGAATTATTGTCCAGATCTTGTGAGATGTCGTCTACAAGTTCACTCCGTGAGGATTCGTGCGCCATTGCTTTATAGAGTTTACATGCCACCAGCGCCTTCGCCATGGCCTCCTCTCCCCTCTGCCAGAGAAACAGCGCCATCTTCTGCCGTTTCATCAGAACTGCCCACACCATCAGCTCATGGAAGGGGTACTGGAATCGACTGACCTCTGGGTCATCAACGTCAATATCGATTTCTTCCTCTTTCTTCTTCTTCATCTTCTTTTTGCCTTTAGGTCTTGGGTCATCGTCCTGTCAAAAACAGAAAGAATCGGTTGCAAATACAAGTTTTAGCTACCAGTCACAAAGCGTTGGTACGTGCAAACATTCTGAATACATAAGGTACATAAGGTTTCAGTTTTTGATTTTTTAGTGGCTTACCTCCATACCCAGAAGTTTCAACGCTTTGGGCTACAAGAGAACAGAAAGTGGGAGTCAGTCAGCCACTTGTTTGAGCTTTTTTGAATATTTAAAGACGCATTAGAAAATAACATTTTAAATTAGAAATACAAACAATAGAAAATCTTTATGCTAAAAAAAACTGCATAAGGATTATTTTATTTTTATGCTTCTGTTAATAATTTGTGATAGACCATAGCAAAGACAATTAATTAGTACAGTAATCGAAAAGTTATTTGTACATTTTTCTGTTTAAATTTTTAAACTAATATAGTAAATATTTTGTAAAATAATATTATTCCAGAACCCAGATCTAAAAATTTGAGATTTTTGCAGCCAGTGGAAAAACCCATATTGGTTGGCCACTGTTATATTATTACTAAACTAAGCTATTATATTATAATGTGCTTGCAGGAAAATTTGATTGTGTGTTTTCAGATATACATGAATGTATAAAGGTATAAGGGGTTGGTGATAACTCACTCTTTTCAGTCCATAGAGGTTATTATAGAGTGTGCGGAAACTTTTCCTAGTATAGTTACACCGATACGCCCCTCCCATGAGGTACTCCAGAACCAAGCCAATGTCAATCAGAGTGATCTGGTAATCTGGTGGAAGGTTTCCCTGGAAACATTAATGTCATAACACCATAAAATAACTGGTCCTTCTATTGCTGCACTTCTGGCTTTGCTTATGCTGCCGAAACTACTGAGAGAAAAATAAAACTATTGATGCAATGCTCTCACAATCACACACACACAAACACTGATTCAAACGCACACTTGCATTCATTCACACACTGTCAAGAAGATTAAAATCTTATTCTTTAGAACAATAGGCCATAAAAGAAAGAAAAAAACAGTGTGTTTTAACTCATGATAATCTCAATGACAAGAATGATCATAGCACATATTATGAATAATAAACTTTACCTTTTTTACATCTCTGACCACAAAATGCAGTGTGTTGATGGGCCCTAACCTCTGAATGACAGAAAAAAAAATCATACATATAGTTCACTGAAAAGCTCATCTTCTGTAAAACACACAGATGTTTGTGGGCTAAGAGCTTTCTCCTCAACAACAGATTACATAAAACGATATGATAATGGATAATACTGAACACACGACTGACATTTTCAAATCATATTGCTTAGAAAAAGAGGAGGGGACTGGTGAAAGCTCTAATAACTGGACACGTGGTTCACATTCGTCAATGGTTGTACCGTTAAAATATAGAATGCACTATATAGAGAGCACAGTAAAACACTGCGGTTACGTGACCCTCTAATATTCCATTAATTGATGATTGTGTGCTAACTGTGTTATAGAGCTCTTCCAGCCGTGGGATTGTCAGGAAATGGTGGATGTTGACTCCATTTTCAATGAGGAGCTTCACAAAATCCACTCTGTCAAGCACGAGTGCGTCCATCATGGCCTGCTCCAGAGAATTAACCTATTTTACACATCAACACACACAGAAAAATAGCCTATTACATTTAATTCACCAGAAAGAACATACAAGTATAATTACTTCAGTTAAAACACACACACACATCCCTGTTTATTCTGCACTGAGTAAAGCACATGCTTATGGAAGCTTGTTTCCGCCACAGAATAAAAAATAAAAAAGGTAATTGCGACTTTTTAATCTCACATTTTATATATCGCAATTCTGACTTTATAACACGAGTTTATATCTGGGTCATTCTATGGAAATGTCCATTTTTCTGTCCCTAGCCTTTACAGAAATATTACACTTGAAAAACACTTTAGGGTTACAATTTCTTTATATTTTAAAATAAAACAATATGCTATTTGAACAATTACACCTTCTTGAGCCATCAATGTGGCAATATTTGTTTTTTAATTAATTATATAGAATTCCAAGCACCACAGAAGTGCTCATCCCCACAGTCATGTACAGAGGGAAAATGCTTTATTTTGAGGTCAATAACAGGTTTTTCTACCATTTAAAATACAATAATGTATACATAACTATCAAATATATTATGTAAATGACATAAAAAAACAAAATGCCAACTAAATATTATAAAATGTATAATGAAAGTAGTGGTCCCCTGGAGTTGTGTCACTGGTGTTACCATAAAAAAAAAAATCTCTTATTTTGAAATAAAAATCACACTGATGACATCACTTGACTTCCTTCTTCCAGTTTCAGTTATGCAAAATTTTCTCATTTATCACATGATTTCATATGAAGCTTTTAGTTGAACTCACTGGTATGACCTACTTCATTGTTAGGGAATTGTAAAAAATAAAATAAAATAAAAACTAGAATAGAAATGGATTAAACTACTTAATTTAGTTAATATACCATGATTGACAACATGTGGTTTGATACCTTGCAGCAGCCATTTTGTAAAATAAATTTTTCATGTAAATTGTCACTGCTGTTACTGTCATTCACTCACATTTATAGATACACTTTATTAAAAGCTATTAATTTAGATTGTCAAATGTAACAATTTAGTCTAATCTACTTAATTATAGTTGAAGAATAAGGATATATGGTCTTATGTCATTGGTGATTCATTGTGTCACTGGTGTTACTGTTTTTTTTTTTTTTTTTTTTTTCTGTCACATTAAATAAAATGTCACATGTGACATGATAATAATTTTACATCCATTTAATTCTGCAACACTCAAAAGTTAAGATTTAAAGGATTGCATCATTCCCTGATTTTAACTGGTTTTCAAATATTTTCATTGTTATATCAAATACATGGTTGCGCAGATGACCTAACATCATTCAAGCACACTTTTAACAAACCTGATTAAAATAAATAAAACATAATCTCCTTATTTGTAGCATTATTTTTATTTTTATGTAACTCTGACTACAAAAATAGAAATAATATTGTCAAAAAAGTAAGGTAACACCTAAAAAACAACAACAAAAAAATGCACAAAAAGTCTAATAATGTGGTCTAAGTTTAAATGTTAGAAAAAGAAATACATTTTAAGACATCTTGCCATACCAAAAGTGAACGTTTCTGTAGAATGACCCATCTCGCAATTCTGACTTTATATCACGCAATTCTAAGAAATAAAGCCAGAATTGCGAGATGTAGGCCTAAACTCGCAATTGTGAGATAAAAAGTCTCAATTCTCTTTTAAAATGTTTTATTCTGTGGCGGAACAAGCTTCCATACATGCTCACTTACTCGACATTACTAAAAAATAAATTACCCAGTTAAGCAGCTCTAGTTTTCTGGGGTCTGTCTCCTCTGGAGGCTCAGGTTTGGATTTGGCACCTTTGCCCTTCTTGCCCCTGGCAGGTTTACCCTTGCTGGCGCGGGCGGCGATGGGGCTCTTTGGTTTATCCTGCTGGCTTGTGGACGAGGTGGGCAGGGACCTAGCAGTCTGGCGAGGTAATATATGAAAATGTATTGAAAAAGGCAAATGTATTATTATTTTTTTTTTTTATAATTTCATTTTTCTATACTTTCTATCGACGAGTGAGTCTATAGGAAACCTGTGTGCTATGTGCCCCATAACCCGAGTACCCAGCTGTGCATAGCGACACCTACAGGCCAGTGTTGTCCGTGGACGAAGATCTGACTGCGAGCGATATCCACACGGTTCCAGGCCAAAGCCAAACTCAGCTGGTCTGGAGCTGAAGCATTTGTGCCTGATAAACCCAAAGAACAAAATGATCCAGAATCTTAATAGAATAGAGCTTAATAGATTTAGTGAGAAAAAGCTAGAAGAAAATTGTATAAAAAATAATAATATTCTGATACAAAACAAATTTCATGGCTATTTTAATGTTCAGGATTAGTATTGTAAACTGTGTGAATGTGGTCTGAACATGATTTCACCTTTCAACAGAGCAGTTAAGATGGCCATCTCAATATCCTGCTGACCCTCTGAAGCCGTGCGGAAAACTGTGATCTGTTTCAGCACAAAAGGTCAAAACTGTGTGGAATGTATATATTAATATAGTATACTATACATAGTACATAAATATAATTATACGCTACCATTCAAAGTTTGGGGATGGTACTTTTTTTTATGTTTGGAAAAAGTTTCTTATGTTCCCCAAGGCTGCATTTGTTGAAAAATACAGTAAAAACTGTAATATTAAATAAATAAAAACAGTTTTTTTATTTTAATGTATTTAAAAATCTAATTCATTTCTGTGATGGTAAAGCTACTATTACTCCAGTCTCTGTGTCACATGTTGCATCAGAAATCATTCTAATCTACTGATTTGGTGCTCAAAAAACATGATCAATCTTGAGCTGCTTAATATTTATATAGTACCGTGATACACGTTTTTTTCAGGATTTTGTATTCTTTATTGTCACTTTTTAATCAATTTGATGCATCCTTGCTGAATATTAGCTATTAAGTATTAGCTTCTATAGAAAACCAAAAAATCTTACCGACCCCGAACTTTGGAACGGTAGCCTATAACTCATGAATGACAAGCACAAACTGGCCTAAATGGTCATAATACATACTGACAAATGGAAACATGAAATATAGTTTATTCATTTTCCACAGCTGTTTTTAATTATCATGGTTGGACAGAAATGTATTTGATCTATGACTCTTTGATACTACAACGCCACATAGAACAGCCAAGATGCACATGCTTATTGTTACATGTTCACTGTTATATGTTTTTTCAGTTTCTCTAAAATGTGTTCCTCACATGGCCTTAGTGTCCCTGGGTTTTGTAAGGAAATCGATATTTTTTCTTGAAAGGTACAAGCACTCAATGGGATGACATGCAAATGAAACGAATGTTGTGAAAGATAGAAAAAAATGAGAATAAGAAAATAAGAACAATGTATGATATGAAAAAAGCAAATGAGGCTTGTTTGGAATGGAATGACAGTCATGTTTATTATCATATCTGTGAAATATAACAATCGAACAAATATTTTTTTCATAAATGAACAGTAATTTACATTGCATCAAAAATCTGGAACAAACTTGTCTTTAATCCGTTTTCTCGCCATTCCATCTTTTTTTGCTTTTCTTTTTTTTTACTCACCAGCTCTCTTTTCTTCATGCACTCCATCACCATGAGATAAATCTGCTGTGCCTGATTGCGGTTGTAGTTGAATGTCTTCTGTATGGTTACTAGAAGCTGTTCTCTAACACTGTCATTAACCAACCTACACCAGAACATACATTTTTAGAAACCGTGAGACAGGAAGTAAATTGAAAAGGGGATTTTAATGTTAAAGGTCACCAATATGTTCTTTTTTTTTCAACAGCACAATAACCTCTCCTGCTCTGTGAATATGCTTAAGAAAAAAAAAAAAACATTTACAGAACTGCACCTTTAAGATTAGTTAGTCACTAAACTAAATCATCATCACTATTTTCTCACCCATCCTCCTCAGAGTACTTGTGAGCGAATGAAATGATATCTGATGCTCGGCCGCTGCCGTCGCACACCACCACGGGTACAGGAGGGTCCTCACGCAGACTCTCCAACACAATGGAGATTACATTCGGCCCGCCTTCAAGAATCAGACACACCAAAGGGACCCCCTGACCTAGACCTGTACAAACACACACATAAAACATACTCATGTACAAATATGCACAAAATAAGCAGTGATTGGACATGAAAAGATGCTTTCGAGCATGACTGAGATGGTTGTTTTGACTGCAGTATGGGTCGACGTCTGGACCTCCCTTTGCTGTCCCAGCCTCATCAGGAACTCCAGGCATAGGATGACAAAGGGAAACCCAGGAGGCCACAGACACAGACTAGGCCTTCCAACATTCATGGACTCCAACAGTGTTTGATTCCCTTTTGACTTGGTGGATTCATTAATGTTATTTTACTGTCTTCAAAAAGTTGACTTCACTACTAGTTGTTGTCAGAAAGTTGTTTGAGTGACTCACGTGTGTTGATCTTCTGCAGAGAGATGTGTTTCTCCAGCTGCCTGCGCAGACGGACCTCCGCGCCATACTTTCCGTGAGTGCCGTTGTCAGCCAGAATGAAGTGGGAATGGCTGTTGTTGAGCACAGAAAGTTTGCTGAGGGGGTTGGACATGGTTTGGTAAGGTCGCGTCACCTGGGCAAAGCAAAACCGCATGATACATCACTCAAAAACCTCACAGAATCCATTAGTCAAACGAGTGCACGTATTCCTGTGAAATTACACGGACGGCTTACATCTCGTCCGATCAGATCCTCTTTATTTTCCACAATACCCCACGGTGCAATTCCGATGGCACACACCTTCCCACGGGACTTGGAGGAGTGATCTTTCAGCGCATCTCCTACATGGCGAATCACTCCTGTGTAATGTGACAAGAGGGAAAAAACCTTAAATCATTAGTGAGTCATGAGGTGGAGTCATTCACAGTTAATTGCTCAACAGGAAAGCACATGATTTAGCATCTGAAACTATAACAGATGACCATTTAAGTGAGGTCAGTTAGG
The DNA here is from genome assembly GCF_951802725.1 of Rutilus rutilus. NCBI lineage: Eukaryota > Metazoa > Chordata > Actinopteri > Cypriniformes > Leuciscidae > Rutilus > Rutilus rutilus. The sequence continues at coordinate 20,586,042 of NC_140211.1, forward strand.
TCACACCATGATTTGGTCCTCAATGACCACCTTCTTGTTCACGAGTTCACACTTAGAGGGGGTAAAGTTTAATGCGTATTTGGCGTGCTGTCCGGGGGGAGGGCTCTGAGCTCGGAGTTCGGCCCGAACCCAGAGTACTCCTCCCCCCCGTATGTAAGTGGTTAGGACTAGAAGTGTGGAGAAGGGGTGGTGGAGGGATGCTGCTAAACTGTCAATGGATTGAGGTGAGACTGCTGAATGTAGGCCTATATATACACCTCTTACCATTGATTGCTTAGTGCTCTCCACTTGTGTTATTATCTGAACGTGCTCCTCCCGAACTTTGTTAATAAAACATAATTTTTGGTGCCATTTTAATTGCAATTCTCAGTGTAGTCAAAACACCCACCTGTACTAACTCCTCCAGTGAAGATCCAGGCCCCAGTGGTGACCGCTGCTTTTATCAGGCCCTTTCCGAACACTTGCTTGAGTTTGGGCTGCAAGTCAAAGTTCTGCAGGCCGCCATGCACAGAGATGAGCAGGGTGGGCAACTCTAGCTGCCAGTCTTTCACCATCAGATGCAGAAGGCTATCAGGCTTAGTATCATAGGACACACGGACATACTGATGATGAACAAGGAAGAGGAGAGAAAATTAGATGACTTTAAAATGTTCAGGACAATTTCTAAGATGACTCCCAAAGTATATAGCACATTTGGCAAAGAAAAAAAAAAGTACCATGGCCTTGTTGACATGACCTCCTCCCTGGAATTCAATGATGCCGTATGCGTCAGTGGGCGTGGCTTGTGTGTGCTTAGCAACTGACCATTTCTCTTGTGAAGGCTCATTCTGCACCCCCTGACCTTCATCTGCGTTCTTATAGGTGGAACCAGGAAGAATAGCCACATGTTGGTTAACCAGTTGACCACAACAGCACCTACAACAGTTAGCAAAAAGGAAAAAATCCACATTTAACCACCATAGCACATCTCATCCAATTTTAACATTTTAAATAACTGCTCTTGGGCGCCGAATGAAGCATGTTTATAGATTATAACTATCATGTTGCAATAAAAAAAATAAAAATGGTAGTAATTAGTTGGTCTAAAGTACTTTGTAAATGTTACAAATAAAGCAAATTAGCTTTTATTTTTATATTTTCAGTTTTCATTTGAATATTAGTTTAAGTTTTAGGATTTATGTTATCTTTAATATTTCTATTTTCTAATTTTAAGTTTTTTTTAAGTTTAAGTTTTTCCATCTAATTGAATTTTATTTAGATGAAAAATGTTTATATATATATATATATATATATATATATATATATATCTATTAAAAATACAGATTAAAAATACTTCTGAGAAAGCAATTCATGTCCAGAGGAGATGGGGGAGAAATACTGGAAATACCGTGTTCAGCTCTTATATTTCAATTTTAGTTAACAATAATAACACTGTTACTGACTTGTTGGGCTCTTTGCTGGGGAATATATGAATGCACTCCCTTTTTAGAAATGTCCTATCAATCCATGCCCTCTGAGCCTGCAAGACACAAAACAGGAGAATTCAGTATACTCATACTCAGTCATTTCAGGTGGAACGTCATGTCTAAACATTTCCTAAATCACTTTTGTAATCCGTTACTTTCTTTTTTTTCGGTAGCTACAAAAATGAACAATCTGTGCTGCAGCTTATCTGTTTATTAAATTATTTCTGACTAATGATGTGGAAAACAATAAAAACAGCACTTGTAAAAAGAATTGTATCTGCGTATACAGTATATTTTCTAGTTTTCCTAACAGCTGTAAACCACTCTGGGTAAATGAAATCACTTTATACATATTAAAATTATGAAAACTAGGTCACATACATACACAGAACTTTTCCCACTCTCAGTTTACTTTCTTTTCATATATTTAAGAATTTTAATTGCACTATTGTGTAAGACAATGTGTTACACAAAAAATATATTAAGCAAAATTACAGAAGACATAGCAGTGAAGCAATGGAACTTAAAATGCAATCAGCTTAATGTTGTGTAACACAGGGATATTTACAGAAATATGCCTGAATCTCGATACCACAATAATAAACCAAACAGAAAATGAAAATTCATGCTGTTGATACAAAAAAAATATGTCTTTAATGGAACAAGGTCTTAACAAAGCCCAGACTGGGATGCAAACAGGTTACAGTGACTAACCAAAAGCTTGTAAACTCCACCTTTCCCTTTTAATTTATACCAGACAACATTCAACCAATAAATATGAGGTATCATCATTAACATTATCTATTAAGCTCAAACAAACTTACTAGACAGGCACTTACCCTTGAAGTTAAAGAGACAGACAAAGGGCTTACATAATGGCAGGCTTGCTATGAAGTCTTCTTCCAGCTTGCCATGCCTTCAACTGCCTGTGGCCTTCATTTATGGAGCAGTGGTCTTTATTTCGACCTGGACCACGTGTTGCTGGACCTCATTCTCAGAGTCTCATGACCACTGCTGAAGATAATCCTGCTGGGACCTCATGACCAATCCACTGGAACACCACAAACTAAAGCCCACTCTGAGGCTGTCTAATCTGCCTCATTGGTCAACATGCTAATCTCACCATTAGCCCCTCCATAACTCTTCTATTAATGCTGTTTGTTAAGGTAAACTGGGAAGGACAGGAATGATGTGAAAGACAATGCCTGGAGTCCTTAAAGTCCTGCCATTAATTTAGCATTTATATTGGAAACAGTAAGTTTTTACCTGCTTCAGAAAGGTGATCTATAAAACTGTTCAATGTTACTGTAGCAGCACCACATTAACAAAATAAATAAACCAATACAGAAATCAAATTAAGCACAAGCACTCTCATTCACAAAGAGCATGTCTCGCTGAAATACAATCTGGCTCTGTCCCAAGTACATGTGAGATTTGTGTTTAGACATCTGTCGACAGCTTTTGACATCTTTGGATTTGGGCATTTTAGAGCTTCATTTCTCTCAAATCCTAAATGGTTTAGTCATAGAAACACACATGTGGAATTTCCCAGAGGTGAAGCTGGACAGTCACACAAACCGTTCTCTCAAACTACATTGTTATGGGAATGGTCTTTTAGGCAAAAACTGTTTTCATATATATTTATATGATATAGTTGACTGAGTAAAACAATGACCTTATGAGAAATGACCTTATACCTGTAACGTGTATGCTCTGTTTTGGTTTAGTTCTAGTTCCTGTACTTGTTTCCGTTGTTCTCTTTTTCCCGCCACTAGTTTGTATCTATGGTTACTGATGAGTTACACACCTGTTTCTGTTAGTTAGCTTCCCATGTGTATTTAAGCCCTCAGTTTCCAGTGTTTCATTGTTCTGTCTCGTATCTTTATAATTGATCCCAAAGTGTTTTGGAGAAAAATATTTATTTCATAATGTGATTTCCCCCCCACTTTCAATTCTTTTACTTCAATGAAAGGTTCGATTTTTGCTTCTTTTTTTTTTTTTTACATAAAATATCAAAAGGATAAACATTGCAGTTTTATTGTTTACAGCCATCTTTGATCATATTTACCAAAGGGGCAAATAATTCTGACCAGCACTGTATTAAAGACTCCTTTGTCGTGCGCGTACTACTGAAGCAACAGCCGGTTGTGACAATGCCTTATAAGAAAGAGCTTTAATGACACATTAAATTGTCCTTGTTTTATCTACACTACCGTCCAAAGACGCATAGATATTATCCCTAGTCCACAAGCTTCCTGAAACAGATTGACTAGTAAATTAAACAGAAAGAGAAAACCAGAAAAATCTGCTCCTGCTGATCCATAATTATAATTTAGTCCCTCAAAGCTCTCACATTAACACATGTCTACCCCGTGAGCAGCTACATAAAGGAGCTCTGTGAGAAGCTCAACTCAGATAATCCTAATCTAAGCAAATCAAGCAAAAAGCAAATCAACTCTGTCTGCCAATAGGAAACAAAGACTTGCATTTCCACAATGTTTACAAGAAAGATAATTTCACAGAAAAATGCAATGTATGCTCATTGTGAGTTCCCAAAAACATATGATTCTGGGAGGTAATATTAGTCCAACATTACTATGGACTATTGTTGAGCATGGTGATTTTTTCATTCCTACAAACATTCAGGACTACTATTTTATAATCCTAACATCTTTAACATTACATTTTAAAATAGCTTTTTCGTGAACACCGAATTAACAAACATTCTGTTACAGAACATGTTCAGTTGCAAATGATAACTTAAAAGCATGTATTCATTTGATAAGAGAAAATGGTGTCGGTCAGTTTGCAGGCTGCCTAGTTTACAGAGATGGAAGGTCATTTGAAAATGACAGTGCTGGATATTTTTGATGCAACCTTGAATTTGAATGAACTCAGTACACCGTTTTCCATTCCAGTGCAAACAGAACACAAGCTGATTTGCAATGATTTCAGGTCCATTGTAAGCCCACTAAGTTTGTTTCTGTCCACTTGTGTTTGGATTTATTCCACAGAACTCTGCATTAATCACATAAGATTGAGAATTACAGAGAACAGGGGTTTAAGCTACCCGGGCCAGTGCTCTTTACTGGGCCATTATCAGAGATTAGAGGACAATGCTGAAAACAGGTTTTTGTTCTGTATGTATGCGTGCAAGTGTGTGAGCGCACCCTCGGAGATCAAGAGCACCATGGGAATCACTGCATTCACCAAATGAGTTTACACATGTATTTGACCATCCAAAATCACTGCCAATATAAAAATATAACAAAAATCCCAATTTTTGTTAACATTATACAAACCTGCAATTTAAACTGCTTGATTTTACAGTGCAAAACCAGTCAAATCTTTAAAAAATGTGGCGAATCCTAAACAAATAAAAAATTCATTGCATATGACAATGTAACTTCGGTTAATTAACCATGCCCAAAGCAACCAAAGCTGGCCGGGTTAAAAGTGGGAACGATTCTACAAGCCCACAATTTAAATGGGACAGAGGGCCCAAAATTCCGAGCTATAGCTCTGATCCCGAACATAATTCAATACATGCATGTTTCTTAAACAACTCAAGATAACCAAATAAATTGCAGTAGATGGAGAATGGGGGGAATTCAAAGTTTGTTGGGGTCTCTTACCTTCTGAGATCCAGAGGTAGTGCGTTTAATAGATGCACGCTTAAAGGACCCCTCTTTGCCCCTTTTTCCTCCACATCCCCTGTTATCCATCTTTATAGTGAGCTCCTAAAGTCCAGCCATCACAATGTAGCCTCACAGGCTCTGTGACCAGCAGACAAAATGTTCAACAACTGAAAATAGTTATGTCCCCTTCCAGCATCCCCAGCCAGACTGATTAATACAGACACAGCGAGATGCAAATAGTATGACGCTGACACAAAGACCCCCTTCCTCGGCTACTGTATATGTGTGTGTGTGTGTGTGTGTGTAATCAGGCTTAATGGAGTTGCCCTATGAGTGATGCTCTTTAATGCAGGAGATTTAATAAATGGTGATTGAAGGTAAATCTACTTTGGGTAAAAGTCAAATAAAAAATAGCTCTTATGCTAAATAAATAAAAATACGTAGATAGGTCATGACTTGGAAAGTATTAAGAAACCGAATTGTAGGGCTTAGCTGTGAATAGGACAGTGCAGCAAAATCACTCATGTACTGATGTTCAGGTGGTGAGATCAGTTGACAGCACACATCTGCTATCAACACAGTTTTTATCACCATTATCAGGTAAAAACTCAAGATTCTCAAATTATAAGAGTTCCCACATGGCTCAAAATAAAAATGCAGCCAAACCCTACTTGTTCCCCTCCTATAAATGATACAGATTAATGAATAAGAGTCATTAATTCTACTGATTGATCATATTCATGCCTGATTTAATGTCCAGAATCACTGAATAGTGAGTAGAAATCTTACATGGATCAGCTAAACATCTTAATTTGGTTTTGTTACATTAGCCCCCAGTTTCACAGACAAGGCTTAAGCTAGTCCTAGACTAAAATGCACGTTTGAGCTGTTTTAACTGAAAGCAACTTGCACCGACCCATCTTAAAATAATGTCAATGCCATTGCCACAGTTGTTTTTTCTCAAGATGCACACCAGTAGTTTTTATCTAAGGCATATTTAAACAAGCTACTTAAATGTTCTAATTGAACTAAGGCCTAATCCTGGCTTAATCTAAACCCTGTCTGTGAAACCGGGCCTTAATGTTATTGGTCACAGATAATAAAGATTAAACTGCTCAAAAACATTTGAGGACGTGGTGCTGCACATTCAGTGAAGCGTACGCATGGGCAACAAGAAATCGAAACCGATTCAGATCATTTCGTGATACAGCTCTGTTATCCTGTTCATTTTAAGGAAAAAAAAGACCATAAGAAATAGTTTAAAAAACAAACATTCTCCACAACAAGAGAAACTAAACACCTTTAAAACAAGTTTATTAGAGAATAAGCTAAATAGTAACAAACTGAAAAGCATCGGCATTTCTATGAAAATTATATATATTTATTTATAAAAAGAAAATTCCATGTGACATCCAAGGCCTTTTGTGCTCCATACGTTTGTCAGTCCTCCACTGAGCAGGTTGGTGTATGAAGACTGGAGAACTGTTTCTTGTAATAAATAATATATACACAGTCCCCTCCGCTGTGTGCCTCATCTTCAATTCTTGTCATCCTTCCCCACAAGCCAGCAACTCAATTCACTCCATTTCTCTCTCTCCACCTTGATTTCACTCAGCTGCATTAGACCCAGTGTCTATAACAGAGAAACATTCAATTAGGAGGATTGCATCACATCATAAATTATGAAAATACAGTATATAACATCAGCACAGGCGAATCCAACTTGCGTCTTACTTTTGCCATCACACGCTACAATTTTTACTTTGTCCACCTTGACCAGATCAGTCACCTCCCGGAACTCAACGTCATTTAAAACAAACGTCCAGACGTTATCACAGAATCTGTATGTGTTCAGAGATCCCTATGGATAAAACAATGATCTGTTATTTTTAGTGTCACAACCGTGTCCAGTTTAAGGTAAAGCTAGTTATCTAAAGAACTTGCATAAGCAGGTAAATACTCAACATTAACCTTAAGAAATATGGCATTCACTTGACTTACCCTAAAATTGACCCTGTTGCGGACCCGGCTGGCCAGCGCTGTGTTGATAGCTTTATCAAATTGTAAAAGTACTTGGAGGGCTAATTGTGGTGTGATTTGTTGAGTCTATGAATGGAGGGAAAATATAGTTAAATATTTCCCATTACTGAGATAAATCATAACACACTATTGAGCTTCATTCATTAAGCTTGTAGCTTTATTTTAATTAAACACAAAAACTTTCTGGTTTCAATAATGGACTACTTAAAGTATTAATGTACAGAATGAAGTAATAAACAGCAAACTCTGCCTGTATGCTTGTTATTATTAAATACAGACAGGAATTTCTGGTTGATATGTCCAAAACTGCGGTCATTTGAAAACAAACAATTCGAAGAAACACTATAATAATTCATTTATCCATGACTAGAGCAGTTAACTTATGACTTTTTCTAATAAAGCAGCTAAATTACAAACACAGCTGGTGTTAGCTAACACTCATTTACTAATAAACCAACACATTATTACCCACGAACAGAACAAAATAGGCTTTAACACTAACATATATAATAAACCACTGAAGGTGGACGACTGGATGTGCAGTTATCGTCTTTATACCATCATGTTTGTTTATCAATTTATCACATCATTCTGCGCTGGCTAGCAATCAAGCTACATAACTTCACTTTGATTTAATCTTACCTGAATAAGCTCATCGAGACTCTCCTGTAGACTGTTTCCGAGTGTCGTGTTTCTGTACAGTTGATATGCCATAGTGTATTTTCAGTGCGAACGCGAATGTACTGTTTAAAATAACCGTAGGATCTTCGCTGATGCTTTGTGATTTACCCGCTGGATAAGCACTTCCTCAATATCCAAACTTAGACCGATCGCGCTACGGAAACTCGCGAGGGACATACTACATCTCCATCAGATCCTGAATCGAACGAGGAGGATGCATAATATACAATTTCTCTTTGGCAAGGAAAACGAAAATGATCATCCTAAAAAACCCCAATGAGGAGATATGAGCGATTGTTTAAGTCACATAAACATTATTATCCAGCCTTATTTCTTACCACTCTTTGTTTGTTAGCCCAAGTAATGATTTGGCAAAGACTTCTGGCAATTTCTTAAACGGACAGTAGATGGCAGCAGATGACAAGTCCAATCATCGCAGGAACATCTCTCATTTGATTTCTTTTTTACTTTTTTTACTTTTATATTTCTTTATATATATCTACTTCTATTATACTTTTTTTTAAATAAAGAATAATAATAAACAAAATATCACAAATAAATCTGTCTTGGAATGTTTTCTGAACTATTGCAATAAATGAGTGCCATTTGCTTCACTGTAAAAAAAAAAAAAGACCAATACATTATGACAGCATATGTTTTTACCATGGTTTTTACATTACTTTAACTCATCAAAATAAGTTAAGAAATGTTCAACTTTTTTGTAAGTTATCCAAGATTCAACTAATTGTTTTAAGTCAATTTAATGTAATTTAAGTTGAAATGACTTAAACATACAAGTTGATTGTACTTAATAATTTAAGGCAGCAAATCTTTCTTTTCAGTGTTGTTGAAACGCTCTTTTTTCAACACTGAATCTAATAACATAAATTTTTAACAATTTAAAATATGTACTAGTCAATTTCAGGTAACTTTATTAGATTTTTTTTACAAGGTTCTAAGCAGAAGATTGGTGATTTATTTTTCAGTGCCTGTTATCAAAACTCACGCGTCTTTTAAAAAGCAAGTTTACAATGTGTGAACTAAAGTGTTTGTTTTAAAGAAATGGTTGGGTACATGTTCAAATAACATGTCTTCATTATCTATTTCCAGCACAACTCTAGGCTACTTGTTTAGTAAGATGACAAAGCCAGTGAAAAGCATGCTTGAGATGAAATATGAGACGTGTGATATAGGCAATTTATGAATTACAATCAAGTTGTAATGTTATCAATTTTGCAACGAAAGATTTTAAATAAAATGTTAGCTTTATATAAATGTGTCTTAGCAACACAAAGGAGTCACCCTTTTAATTTTAAAGTGAAATATGTGGTGGAAATGTTCATGACTTCTGAAAAAGAAAAAAAAATTCTTCTGTGTTATTCAAAAGATTCTCTGAACAAATAGCATGCTAATCTCCGGAGCATCACATGTGGGCGATCTACAATTCATTAAATGAATTAAAATAAACTCTGAAATGAAACTTTGAGTGATGCCAGTCTTTTATGTTCTGCAACACTTAAAATAAATGCTTTTGCATAGATGTTTCAAGGTTGTATTTACATTTTTATTTTTAAGTCTATTTCAAGTTTAAAGTTTTAATAAATCATACTTAGTTAGTTAACTCAATTCATTGAAGACTTTTTGTAATGGCATAAATAAAGAATATGCTAAAGAGATCCAACCAGAAGCAGAAGCTGAGACAAAATCCAGCTCTTCATTAGTAACACTTTACACAGACAAATGAAGATGCCAACAGATGCTCGAATAAGCATCTACACAGGGGAAACCACTGATAAATCATAGTTTGGAAGAAATTTGGTCAAATACTCACTGCGCTTTAGCTTCATAAATTGATGTTGATAATGAATGGAAGTGTTTATAGAGATATTTGAAACGACACATCCTTGTAATGATTTCATTTTTAAGAGAATGCAAATAAGGCACCTGGTAAATAGATGAAAAAAATGGTAGGCAATTATTTGGATACAATGAGAGAATGTGGGCTCAACACAAACCAAACCATCAACATTGATCAATGGTTCTGTTCACTCTGTGTTGGAATAATGGCATTCGTTTAGCTTATTCATCTCCTCTTGAGCGTGTGTTTGTGTGCAGTGGAGGATGGTGGGGTTTAAACGATGATGGATACAGAGAGGCTGGCAGAAATGGGAGCTGCTTCCTTCATTTAATTACTGTGTCAAACTGAATTACCTTAGAAATCAGAAAACATGACCACTACACCACAGATTTATTCATACTTCATTAATGCTG